>NC_055993.1:55430802-56108582 GCF_018446385.1 Zingiber officinale
TTTGAATTTGTAATTCGTGTTTGTGTTTTTTTTATTTTTTCAAATTTGTGATTCGATTGTTCTTTCTGGTTAAACCTAATATTATTTTAGGAAATTAAATATTTAATTTCGTTAAAAAGTTTTATCGAGGCAGTGGTGGATGCTCCCATACCTAAGAAGGCCATGTGCCTCGCCATGTTTGTCCTGAGAACCGAGTTTTGAAATAGATATTTAATTGAATTTGTAACATAGGTTGATTTGGATCAATAGTGTTAAGTTTCACTTGCGATCCAAGTCTAAACCATTAAGAACATATAAGTTAAATTTGGAATCAATAATATTAAGTTCCATTTGTGATTCCTAATTTAACTTCTAAAGAACACAATAGGTTGTTTAGGAAAGGTTCGACACTTGTAAAAAAAAATTTTGTACAGTGGAACCGGTACGACCTTCCTAGGACCAACCAACAATTGGTATCAGAGCTAGGGTTTGCCTCTGTGTGTTTTGGTTTCCAATTAATTATGCACATGTCATACATAATTTAGGCAGGATAATAGTAGGATGTGCTAACTTTGTGGTTGCAGGCTCCAACTATTATGGCTTATAGATGTTGTGTGTGATGGACCCTTGGACATGTCAAGGGCATTATTTTATGTGTGCATGATTGTATGTATCAAATACAACAGGAGTTATATTAGTTTTAGAATTTTACTTTTTTGTTCGATCTAGAATACATGTACATTCCTTTATGGAATATAGGATCGATATATGTAAAATTCTATAATTGTCGCTGATTGTATCCTTGCGAGGCATGGTGCTATTGAAGGACCAGAGTCACTGCGGAATAAGAAGCAAGATAGATGTGATGACTGAACCCGATGGCGGTGGCTAAAGATTGCAACAGCTAGGGTTGGAACACACGGAGGAAAGTGATGGAAAATGTCATAATAGTTGGGAAATTAATTTTCACATTTATTGCTTTTATTTACTGTGATGTGTGTGTGTGCATGTGATATATGCTAGCATAGGTTAAAATTCCTCACCTTAAATAACTAAGTGGGAGAGAGATTTTTAAATAAATTCCACGGTCTCCATTACTGGGTTGTAAGTGATGCAACAAGCTTGCGTGTTGGCTCTGAGTGCCTCCCTCCACAACGGATGAGTTTGTTGCGGATCACTAGATCAAACTTCCTTTATGGATGGTTATAGGAAATTATTTAGGAGCGTGTAATTTTCTCCAACTGAAGGGGCACAATCCTATTTAATGGACTAAGTATCAAGTAATGGTATACACTTAGACACATTCAATAGTATCCTCCCCAACGGAGTCACTGCTATTATTTTTTGCATGACCATAGTAAAACCAACTATTAATTTTATTTGTCATAAAGTTAGGATGACTGATAACGATGTCTGTCACACTCGTAAATCAAATTAACAATGAATATTCCATGAACCCCTTAACTACACAATCATGTTGTAATAACGAGCCCAGGATCGAACCTCGAGGAACCAACGGTAGGATGTAATCTAGAATTATATTTTATTTCTATTTTTGGGGGTTTTAATATGAAATTGGGGGGGGGGGGGGGGGGGGGGGGGGGTTAAGCTTGAATCTAAATCTAACAAAAGTAAAGCACAGCGAATACGAAATTAATCTAAAGCAATAGCGAAACCTAACTAGGTGCCAATGATCAAACCATAACGCATTGTCACCCTACGTCATAATTAAACCTTCAACACACTTAAATTAAATATGAAATGACGATACTCAATTAAATCTGATCTAAAGCAAGATGTAAACCCTAACTTAGAACTTAAACACTAAACAATTAACCAAGCATCAAATAAAACTTAACTAAATTGCATCAATGAAATTATAACTACTAAACATGATAAAGAAATGCTAAATTGCAGTGATAAGAACATAACAAAAACTAAAATAAATTTGTTCTATCTATAAAATAGTAACAAAGCAAAATAAACCCTAACGGATCCAACTCACAACCAATCCATACAAACTTCACACTCTTGCCGTCACACAAGAATGCCAAAGTCATGAACACCCTACTCCGGACCTTAATGAAGAACCTCAGCTGCGTCTCAGTTCAAGGTATGCTCAACAACGCCGACGGACCACCTCCGGCGAGCTAGAACAACCCTAAACCCAAGAATGGCTCGAAAATCTACAAATCTGAGCTCTGGATCTGGGATGAAGTTGCGGATGATGGTTTGCTGTCGGATGGAGCTCAGGAACACCGGAGGACCACCGCCGATAGTCGCTGATGTGAATCAGAGTTGTCGATTGAAGGAACACCTCCAAATCGCGCTGGAACAGAGAAGATCTGAGAGCCAAATTCCATCGGAGGGAACACCTTTCGATGCCTCCAGAAGATCGGGATGATGCGAAGCTCTACACTGAAGTTGAAGCTTGAGAGGATGATCGGAGGTGGAAACGGGATCGGAATCGCCGGTGGTGCTCGCGCGATGTGAAGAACAGTGCTGTGGAGATCAACAACCAGAGCTACTATAGCTTCTGGGGTTTAAATCAGATCTGAGATCTGAACCGACCACTGTGATTGATTTGGACTTGATCAACGGTGAAAAGTCGCCTAAAATCCGATCCAAAGGTGTTGATCTTGATCAAGGGTCTGGATCTACTCTCCCTTAGGTAAGATTGACCAGATCTTTACTGGATGGTTCAGATCTATCCAATCTTCGATGAACGGTCCATAATGCTCCGTAGCTTGATCTTCTCGTTTAAACTCCGATTCGAGCACAAATTCGGTTCGAATAGATCCAAATCCAAGATACTTTGATGCCTACAAAATAAGAATCAAATATTAGCATCAAATAACACCAAAAATAAGATAATTTGTAATTAAGTCCAAAAATAAAGACAATCCATAAAATATGATGCAAATCTAGGTTTTATCTATGAACATAACATCAAATCATGCATGTATGAACAAAAATAATACAATAAAATCATGGTTATCAAATCCCCCACACTTAGTCTTGAACGTCCCGTGCAAGTAAATAAAACTAAAAATCATCTCCACAAAAAATTCCCTAGCAATACCTAGAAGATAGTAAAAAAGATTTAACTAAGATCATCTTCAAGATCACAAACAATCATGAATACAATCCAAACAATAATCAGTAAGTATAGTGGTTTCAATCCAATTGAAAAATTAAGCAAGATGCAATCTCACAAGGGATTTACCTATTCTAGCTCTCACACTCAAACATGTGTATAAGTGGAGCTCACCCAATGCAACTCATAACATTTCACTACCTTAGGCTTGCTTATTTTCTAATTCTCCACCACTATAAAACATAGCATACATGAATCAAAAGGATTTTATCAACAAGAATTGCAATGAAATCAAGAAGAACAATAAAAGTGAGTGAAATAGGCAAAAGAAAAGAATTCAATGAAAAATTGAGGAGATAAGAGTATTGGAGGAATATACTTGATGAGTTGGCCAATTTGATGTGTAAAGAGATGAATACCATTTGTCATTAACAATTCAACATATCAAGCTAACCTCTCCTTCAATTTGAATGCAAACATAGAATCTTGATACTCTATCTTCACACTTGATACTCTTTTGATGTGCCATTTTTCCAAATTTTTCTTTCTTCACTGTTTTTACTGTTTTTCACTTCATTCCATTACTTTGAAAGCTCAAATAATCTTAAATCACCTAATGGAGAAAAGCTCCCTCCCCCACACTTAAAATCTTGGCAGTCTCGGACAAGAAAACACCACATGTATCTAATTATTTGAAATTCTTTTAGCCACTGTTTTCCTTTTCATCCTGCAATTTGTATATTTTTTACGGTTTTTTTTTATTCTGCAACATGTTGCATTTCCTGAATTCCTGCATTCTGCATTTCATAACTGATTTGAGGAAGATAATCACTATACATCAATGATCCAACACTTATTCCATTCAGATTCTTAATGATCAATAACTTGTTACAAGCATTTCATAATCAGCACACAATCTTAACCTCTTCTCTTGCAATTACACAAAATTCACTCTACCTTCTTCCAAAGATTTGCTTATACTCGACATTGTGAAGCAATATGTCCTCTTCCCAAACATTTAAAGCATTTAATATCTCTATTTCTTGAAGATTGGATAGGTTCTTTACCTTTGACCAATGGAGAGCCAACATCTTTATTCTTCAAAAACTCGATCTTACTCTTTGATGCAAATTTATCATCTCTTTTGTTCTAACTAGATTTCCAAGTGGATGAATTTTGACCATGCTTGATTGAACTCTTCCTTTTAAGTTGCCTTTCAACTTTCATGGACATATGCACCATATCTTCCAGCTCCACATAATATTGCAACTCCACTACATTTGCAATTTCTGAATTCAAACCTTGTAAAAATCTTGCCATGGTTACTTCCCTGTCCTCCTCCACATTGGCTTGAATCATGGCAATCTCCATCTCCTTGTGATATTCCTCCACAGTTTTAGATCCTTGGGTTAGACTTTGTAGTTATTGGTACAAATCTTGATAGTAATGTGATGGCACGAACCTCTTTCTCATAATAGATTTCATCTCTTCCTAAGTGCCAACGGGTCTCTCGTTGTTTCTTCTCTTGCTTAGAATAATTTGATCCCACTAAATAATAGCATAATCAATAAATTCAACAGTAGCTAGTTTTACCTTCTTCTCTCTTCAGAGTAGTTGTGACAATCAAACACTAATTCAACTTTTTTTTCCCACTCCAAATATACGTCTGGATCGTTTTTGCCTTGAAATGAAGGAATCTTCATCTTGATATTTCCCAATTTTTTATCAACATAATCATTCATTCTTCCTCTTCTACCACTAATTTTAGCATGACCAGATCTGCCACTAGAAACTCTATCATCAAGTCCTCAGATATGCCATCATCATCATCATCATTGTTGTCATCACGGTTATATTGCCTTGAATTTCATGTAGGAACTCTACCAGCTTGGCTATTTTATAATCTCAAAATTGCAGCATCTTGTCCCTCTAATCTGTTGAGGATTTGATTGAATCTGATTTCCATGCGTTCCAAGTATTGTCTCAAGGCTTGTTGTTCAAGTGTTTCTCTAGGTCTTGCTTCCTCTCCACTTGTTGCCATTAATGCAATCTGTTAACACTCAATCACTCAACTCACTAATGTTAGCTCTTTAAAAAAAAATTAGAATTGTGGCAATTTCCCTATAAGCATTCGTTGACTAATTTAAACTCCCAAGGGTATTAGGATAAACTATAGGAATTGATATAAAAATACAAGTTACAGAATTGAAAACTGATATTAAAGACTGAAAGGAAATTTATCAGAATTAAATCTTGGCAGAAATTAAAAGGAAAATACGTAATTGGAAAATGCAAGTATACTAGGCAAGACTTTAAAGAAAATACGAAATTGGAAAATACAAGTATACTAGGTAAGACTTTAAAGGAGATGTGGAGTATACTAGGCAAGACTTTAAAGAAAATATGAAATTGGAAAATGCAAGTATACTAGGCAAGATTTTAAAGGAAATGCATAATTGGAAAATGCAAGTATAGAAATAACAATTCTCTATACCCACCTTCTTTTTTTTTCTTGCCCTTGTTTTTTATTTTCAACCCTTTTTTATTGAAAATGATTTTTTTTTTTCTTTTTTCTTTTTTCTTTTTGAATTTTAGCCTTTTTTTTATAGCAACAAGATGACTAAAACTCACTAAGATTGAGATGATAACGATAAGTAGATAATGTTAAACAAAATAAACAAAGATTCTTGCACAAAAGAAAAATGATAATGAAATCGATTTAGAAAAACCAAAGCTCTGATACCAAATGATGTTAATCCAAAGAGAAAGATATCTCAAAAACCCACAATGAATGGAAGAAGAAAGAAAGAAAGAACTAAAGCGATAAGATTGATGAAAAGAACTTCAACCCAATGCTTAGGAAAGCATGAACCTTGGTATAGAAGGTGGTAGACGCCACAACCTTGGGATGGAGGTTGATAAGTCTTCAAACGCCACAAGGAAATGTCTTGATAAGTTCTAATTCAATGAAGAACCAATAAGTGAGAGTCTCATCGTGCTTTAGATTGAAAAATATATCAAAGATATGCGTGTGGCCATCACCCCCTTTATTTATTGCTATAAGGTGACCAAAAAACTATAAAAGGTCAAAAAAAAAAGCCCATTTAGTAAAGGCCTATGTAGACTACTTAGTCATTTTAAGCTTATGACTTTATTACAACTCAAATAAAAGTAGAAATTGAGTCTAAATTGAGCCTACATATCCATACTATATAGACATGAGACTTAAGTGCTAATTAAGCTCATCTAAGGCTTGAATTAGGTTGACTATGCCTAATGACTTGCACTTGGTCAAACCTTCTTCAATGGTAGCTTTGGCCTTCACATCTTCAATTAGTACATTAAGTGCTTCCTTCATCTTTCTAGCCTTAGCCCTTGTAATTGGACCTCCATTGATGCATAATGGATCATCATTAATATCTAGAGTGGGTTGACCATGATCCATATCGTTAGCTTGTTGCTCTCTTTCTTTGACTCCATCACTTCTCATACCAAAATAATCAAAATCAGGGAGGACAAGGGAGTTTGGACAAGTAAGTGGGCCACAATCTTCCCCTCAGCTAGATAGACTCGATATAATTGAAAAGATGTTGGAGAATCTCATGAACAAACATTCCCAACTAATCAATAAATTCATCCAGCTAAGAGCTATGCTTGTTAAATTAGAAAGTCGAATTGATATACTTGAAACTCAACTCATGCATGTCGCTAGCCCTTCATCAAGGAAACTAGAGACATTTCTAGTGAAATCAAAAGTAAATCCTATGGAGCATTACAATGCAATATCTTTGAGGAGTGGCAAACAATCAATTGAACCTCAAGTACCCACATGAGTCCAAGAAGATAGAAAAGTCTCTAGAAGTGAAGCAACACATTTTTCCTTTGACGATGACCTCATTCAAGAGAAGGAAGGTACCACTCCAAGCTCGCCACCATTGAGAACATATGTACCTACTGTCCCATTCCCTCAATGACTCGTTAAGACCAAAAAAGATGAAGAGTTTGGCAAATTTCTGAAAAAGATTAATGAGATATGCATTGAGATACCACTTCTTGATGCTTTGCATCAAATGCCCAAATTTGTCTTCATGAGGGATATTATTTCACACAGATGGAAGAAGGAAGAACATGAGATAATTGAACTAATGGAAGACTATAGTGCGTTGATCTTCAACAATATACCTCTAAAGCTCAAAGATCTGGAGAGCTTGTTGATTACATGTATGATTGGGGCAAGTAAGATAGATAGATCTTTATTTGATTTGGGGCAAGTGTAAGACTCGTGCTTTATCATATTGTAAAAAACTTGGTTTGTATGACTTGAAATTGATCACAATGGTGCTATAACTAGCCAATCATTCTTGTATATACCCTTTGGGTGTTCTTGAGGATGTGTCAGTAATGGTAGGAGACCTTATAGTCCCTACTAATTTTGTTTCCCTAGAAATGGAGGAAAATGCAAGAATCCCCATTATTTTGGGAAGGTCTTTCCTTGCCATTGCTGAAGCGATGATTGATATAAAAAATTACAAGCTCTCTTTAATAGTTAGTAGGATTGATGGATTTGATGTGAAGAAAAAGCATGAAGAAAGGCCACCGGACGTAGCAACAAATCTGGTTGGTCAAAGAAAGAGACCAAAAGGAAACGCAACAAAGTACATCATTCTAAAAAAAAAAATACATCATCCCATCATGAGCAAGAATGAAGAATGTGGACATTAGTTCGCCATTCCATGAAGGAGGGGAGTGCAACTCCCTCAAGGAAAAGACTCCTAGTTGAATCAAAATAGGGGTCGAGCTCATGACTTAAAATGAGCTCATCTAGGGAGTCAACCCAAGTTTTTATTTACTTTTCATTTTAGATTTCTTTTCTCTATCTATAATTTTGTTGCATTTTTAATTGTTTTCAAGGCATGGGGCACTCATGAACTAGTTACGATGAATGATATAGGTGTGTGAGGAAGAAAATCAGAGTTTGGTTTATTATGGAAAAGAACACAGTCATTCCCTATAGACATGGCTATGCCTGCTGTGCTTGCCGTCATAGAAGGGCTTCTAAGCCCATTGACACAACCTTTCTACCCTATCACGGCCATGCCAAATGTGGTTGAGAGTAAGCATGGGCCTTGTCACCAGGACAAAGCTGTGTCTCCAGTCCCATGCAAAAAAAAAAAAAAATCACAGAAGGTTGACACGACAATGCCCCTCTTAGTACTATCGTGTTGCGATGATCTAGTGTTTTTAAACCCATGCACGACCTTGATTTTCTCCAACATGCCTGTGCACCACCGATTCTTCCCCAAACAACTTCTTCTTCCTCCTCTTCCAAGCCAAGTTCTCTAAGTTTCTCAAGCCTCAAAGCTTCTCCTGAAGATTTCCTTCTTCTCTCTTCCAAAGAGCCCTCTTTCTCCTTCTTCTCCAAGCTTCATCCTAAGAGAATCTTTCTTCTCTTATCTTAAGCAATCTCTTCTTCCTTCATCCTCATTCTTGGAAATTTCTACTATCCATCTTCAAAATGTTTGATAGGCTTCATCGAGGAGTTGGTGGGAGCGGTGGTGATAAGGACAAGGGAAAAAGAGAAGACAAATCCAAGGGCAAAAGATAAGACAAAGGCAAGGGCAAAGGAGTTGATAAAGGCAAGAGGAAAACATGTGACAAGGATAATGTCAATTCTTTTGGAATTATTTCCCACAATAATGATCAGAGGGAATGCTATGAAATGCTTTCCAAAAGAAAGATCATGGCCACTCGTTATGTTGATGAGCATACCATGGAGGTCTTAGGAATTAAAGAAGATGTAGATGGGATGTTCTATAAGATAGGATGGGATACATTCACGAATCTCAAATACCATTGAATATCGACGGCTGTTGGAAAATTTAAATATTATCTTTGATTTACCTCATGGAGGTGAGCAAAGATTACCTTATTCTTTTAGCAGCAAAGACTATTGGGAAGAAATTATCAACTCCGACGAGCCCTATGATTCTCCTGTGCAAAAGCCTCTGCCCTGCAAAACCCAATTTTCCACTACATCCATTGAGTGATGAGCCTTACCATCTGTAACACCCACGAAATATCTAAACTATATGTATGGGTGATCTCTTTTAGAATAAAAGGGAAATGGAAATAGAACCAAAAAGAAATAAAAAGAAAGAGAAGTTAAGGTTTGAACCATGAACCCCTTATAATAGATAAAGCTAAATTGGTGCATGATAACCACTAGAGTCATGAATGATATATGAATAGAAAAGAATAGAAATTATAAATAAAAGTAAGAGTATGATTAAGTAAGGGAGCAAGAGAAAATCAAGTAGCTTTCCTTCTCTTCCTCATAGTTAAGAAAAGAAGCAAGCAAAAGACAAAGACAAGTTGTCTTTTTCTCCTTCCTTCTTGCTATTTCGTGGGAATGAAGAGGGTGAGAGAATAGAGGAGTTAAGGGGATGAATTGGGACATTTTTCATCCTCATTGAGAATAAATAGGAATGAGCGAATAGAAGGGAAAGAAAGTTTGGCTACTCCTTCCTCCTTCTTCTTCCTCCTCCTTCCTTCTCCTTCCTCCTCCTCCACCGAGACCTAGAGCTCTTTCCTCTCCCATTTCCAAATCCAAGCTATGGTTTTCTCCCTAAGAAAACTAATCCACAAGAAGGAGTCCTCAAGATCTACTCCTTACAAGCAAGAGAAGCACAAAGAAGAACTAGGAGGAGAAGCTTTCTTCTTCCTCTTCACAAGGGTACTTTATTTTAAGAAAAACCAAGTAAAAGAAAGTAAGTATCCCCTCACCTGTGGTACAAGTTGTTCATGTATTTTTCCATGAGTTTAGGCTTCTTAAAAACCTAGGGTTGCTTCATGAAACTTCGGCCACCAAATTACAAAGAAAAAACTTAAGGAAGCTTAAGACCTAAACCAAACATGCTCACTATATTTCTTATGATATATGTACCCTATGATAGGAGATTAGTTTAGTGTTCTTATGCTTGTACGTTGCTTAGAACTTAGATTTGTGTTCTTTGAACTTTCGCCCAAGGTATGAAAAGAAGACCTAGAAAAACTTAAGACCTAACTAAACATGCTCACGATGTCTCTTATGATATGTAACTTAGGTTATGAGTTATGTTTAGAATTCTAATGTTTTTATGTTTCTTGTAACCTAGATTTATGCCTAGTAGGTTTCAGCCATGAGAGAAATAAAGGTCTAAGAAAGCTTAAAATTTAATCTATCTTGCTCATGACTTTCCTTATGATATGGTATGAAGATTTCTTAGTGCTTTCATGCTTGCATGTTGCTTCGAACATAGATGCAAAACTTGAAAACCAAATCTAAGAAAACCACTTTAGGGTTCGGCCATGATGTGATTAAGGGTCTAAGAAAACTTGAAAACCAAATCTAACAAGCTCATGGTGTTCCTTATGATATGATATTAAGTTAGCTTGATATTCTTATGCTTGTATGTTGCTTAGACTTAGTTTCATGCTCCTTAAACATTCGGCCATAGCAAGATTAAAGGACCTAGGAAGCTTAGAACCTAAACTAAACATGCTCATGATGATCTTTATGGTTGATGATATCAAATTGGTTTAAGGTTCACATGCTTTTATGTTGCTTGTAACCTAGGGCTAGGCTTGGTAACTTTCGGCCATAACAAGACCAAGGACATAGGAAGCTTAGAACTTAACCTAAACATGCTCATGATGATCTTTATGGTTTATGATATGAAATTGATTTAGGGTTCACAAGCTTTTATGTTGCTTGTAACCTAGGGCTAGGCTTGGTAACTTTCGGCCATAACAAGACCAAGGACCTAGGAAGCTTAGAACTTAACCTAAACATGCTCATGATGTTCTTTATGGTTTATGATATGAAATTGGTTTAGGGTTCACATGCTTTTATGTTGCTTGTAACCTAGGGTTAGGCTTGGTAACTTTCGGCCATAACAAGACCATGGACCTAGGAAGCTTGGAACTTAACCTAAATATGCTCATGATGTTCTTTATGGTTTATGATATGAAATTGGTTTAGGGTTCACATGCTTTCATGTTGCTTGTAACCTAGGGTTAGGCTTGGTAACTTTCAGTCATAACAAGACCAAGGACCTAGGAAGCTTGGAACTTAACCTAAACATGCTCATGATGTTCTTTATGGTTTATGATATGAAATTAGTTTAGGGTTCACAAGCTTTTTTGTTGCTTGTAACCTAGGGTTAGGCTTGGTAACTTTCGGCCATAACAAGACCAAGGACCTAGGAAGCTTGGAACTTAAACTAAACATGCTCATGATTTTCTTTATGGTATATGATATGAAATTGGTTTAGGGTTCACATGCTATGCTACTTGTAACCTAGATTCAATACCTTGTAAGTTTCGGCCACTTTATGGAATTTGGGTTAGAGACCCAATTATGATTTACTATGTGTCTCATATGCTATGATATGAATTAGGAGATGCTAGTTAATGATTTCCATGCATGATTATGTTTTCCCTATGATATGTCATATGCTCCTTTTTGTATGCTTATGAATCATGCATGCCAATGACTCTTATGATGGGCTATATGCTCAAGTATGCATGCTTTATGATATGACAAGCAAAGTCCTAAGAGTTGTTTCCCTAGTAGTTGGGACTAAGAGCACTCTTTATGATATGACAAGTAAAGGCCTAAGAGTTGCTTCCCTTCTTGTTGGGACTAAGAGCACTCTTCATGATATGATATGTAAATAAGACATGCTATTTTACTTTTTATGTGGCTTGTACCAGGACCTTAGTGTCCAAGTGATGGGCTCCTTAGTTCGCCCCTAGGTCGACGGACTTAGTACGGACCTAGTATCCCTAGTAGGTTCGGGATTAGCTACCCCGTCCTAGGGATTGCGCGCATTTATATTATGTCGTACATAGTCGGGCCCTCATGTTGAGATTATATTTAAGTATTATATGATATTGTTTTAAAAGACATCTTGCATATACTTTTATGATATGATATGATATGACATGACACTCTTATATGATATGATATGATATGATATGACATGATGTCCTTTTATGATATGATATGACATGATGCTCTTTTATGATATGACATGAAATGACATGATGCTCTTTTATGATATGATATGATGCTCTTTTACATGATATGATGTTTTAGTTGATTATGTCTCCATGCTATATGTTTATGTGATTATGCTATGATACACGGTTTTTGTGAGTAGGAAAGGATCTTACTAAGCCTGTGTGCTTATAGCTTACTTTCCTTGTACCGCAGATAAAGGTAAAGGATGGATAAACTAAGGGAGTAGCAGGAGAGGCAAGTGATGTGTGTGGTGGTGGCTCGGCTAAGGAAAAGACCTGCTTATGTTAATCTATGCTTGATATGAACTATGCCTACCTTATGTTAATGTTTTGCATGATTACTTGATACTTATTCATGCTTATGTTGGAAATTGATATCATGACTTTTTAAATTTAAAATTATGCTTAACATGATCATATGGTGATAATTGTTTAGATAATTAGTTATTGGTGTTTAAAAGAAAGTAAATTAAAAACATAAAATAATATAGAAATAAATACTTCCGCTGCTTAAGAATAAATTAATATGCATGCATGTATGTAAGTAAGTAACCCCTACCCCTAGCAGGAGGGGCGGGCGTTACAAGTTGGTATCAGAGCCAAGTTAGCATTCCCACTCCACACACATCAAGCCTCCATTCTTCCGCTCCAAGTAAGAATCTCTGTACTTACTCTATTTTCTTTATGCATGATAAGAAATGTTTTTTTTTAGTATGCATGAACATAAGTATAACTGATATGAATTGCCTTTATGTATGATAAGCGATGTTTTAATATGCACGGATATAAGTAGGAATGACCATGGACTTATGCTAGCCTTATTGTCATTTACGAAAATAGATATGGCTAGAAGACGCGGTAACAGGACCGAAAAGACAGTGACTCCACCGGATCTGACACATGTAGTCACAGACCTCCAGCGTCAGATCACAGAACAACAACAAGTAATCACTGCTTTAATGAATCAACAAGGAAACTCTATCACCCCACCGGCAAATCAGAATACACTACCCGTCATACCTACAGCTGCACCGGTACCACCACCGATAGCCCCTGCCCCAGTGGTCTGACAGGAGACTTACTTAATACAGTGGCTAAGGCCGAAGCCAGAGAATTTCTCGGGTACTTGTGAGCCATGGGACGCCCAAGCCTGGTTCAAGATGGTGGAAAGTATAGTGGAACTGCTGGGCTGACCTGTACCAGAAAAGATCAAGTGCGTGTCATTCTGCTTTTCTAGAGACGCAAGAATGTGGTGGGAAAGGGTTAAGATCAGGAGACAAGTTAATCAGATGAACTGGGCGGACTTCGAAGAAGAATTCTTCGAGGAGTTTTTCCATATACGAGTAACAAACCGACATTACGACGAGTTCACCGAGTTCCGACAAGGTGACTTATCAGTTAACGAAGCAGTGAAGCGCTTCAACCGTCTAGCTCGCCTATGCCCAGAGTTGGTCAGCAAAGAAAGAGAAAGGGTCAGACTGATGCTGAAGATGTTGTGACCCGAGATAGCTTTGAATGTGGCCGGCGGAATTAATAGACCGCAGACTACAGAAGAGTTGGTCAGCAGTGCCCTGATCACCGAACACTATCAGAAGGCGATGAACGAGAGTAAGAATCAAGCACAGACAGAAGGACAGAAACCTCAAGGTACCAGAGCAAGCTGGAAAGGAAACCCTAATGGAAAAAGAAAGCAATGGAACAACACTAAAGGAGGTCTAATGAATAAGCAACCTAAGTACCCTCAGTGTACCACTTGTGGGAAGCAGCATTCCGAGGTATACCACAAGGGTACGAGAAAGTATTACAGTTGCGGACGGGAAGGATATATGGCCAGAGACTGCCCTATCCAGTCCCAAGCACCATCCCAGCAGTATAACCAGAACAAGAGTGCCCCCTCACAGCTACACCAGATGCAAGCTGCCATAGAAGGGACTCCGATTAGCCAAGGGAGATTGGAAGCCCCACCAGTTACGACGAATGCAGGGTTTTTTCTCTCACCAAAGAGGATGTAGCAAGTGCTTCTACAGTTGTCATAGGTCAGCTACCTATTTTCAGTCAGTATGCTAATGTGTTATTTGATACTGGGGTGACACATTCGTTTGTCTCTACACCCTTCATGGAGAAGTTAGAGATGCCACCACAAGCTTTAAATGGCAAATTCTTAACGACCATGCCTTCGGGAGAAGTAATGTCATCTACTCATATGTTGCGAGCCGCGCCCATCAGAATCGCAGGCAGAGAACTCTACTGTGATCTGATAGTGCTTGACATATAGGACTATGATAGTATATTGGGCATGGATTTCCTGAGCAAGTACGGTGCTTCAATCGATTGCCGTAAAAGAAAAGTAGTTTTCCGACCTGAAGTTGAACCGATGTTCAAATTTGTTGGGGAACCAAGGAAAGAAACTGAGAGATTCTTATCAACCATAAAGGCACAAAAGATGTTAGATAAGGGATGTACTGGGTTTCTAGCACACGTGGTCGATACAAGTCAAACCGAGGACCAGAAGCTAGAAGACGTCAGGGTGGTATGCAACTATCCGGAGGTGTTTCCCGATGAACTACCAGGGTTAGCCCCCGATAGAGAAATAGAATTTGAGATCGAATTGATTCCTGGTACTAAACCAATCTCTAAAGCACCTTATCGTATGGCGCCGGCTGAGTTGAAGGAACTTCAGGGACAGCTACTAGAGTTACTCGACAAGGGACTTATTCGCCCTAGTCACTCTCCATGGGGAGCTCCAGTACTGTTTGTGAAAAAGAAGGATGAGTCTATGCGAATGTGTATAGACTATCGAGCTCTGAATAATACGACAATCAAGAACAGGTACCCTCTCCCACGGATCGACGACCTGTTCAACCAGTTAAAGGATGCAACCGTCTTCTCTAAGATTGACCTAAGGTCCGGCTATCATCAAGTGAAAGTGAAACGGGATGATATACCGAAGACGGCATTTTGAACAAGATACGGACACTATGAGTTCATAGTTATGCCCTTCGGAGTGACAAATGCTCCTGCTGTATTTATGGATATGATGAATCGGGTGTTTATGGCATATCTCGATAAATTTGTGATCGCCTTCATTGACGATATCCTCATCTATTCAAGAACCCAAGAAGAGCATGCTGGACACCTGAATATTGTACTACAGATTCTTCGAGAGAAACAACTATATGCAAAGTTCTCCAAATGCAAGTTCTGGCTCGATCGAGTATCATTCTTAGGTCATATTATCTCCAAGGACAGAGTAATGGTAGATCCAAACAAGATCAAAGCTGTAAGTAACTGGAGCAGGCCAAAGAATGCTAGTGAAATCAGAAGTTTTCTCGGGCTTGCAGGTTACTATTGGAAGTTTGTAGAGGACTTCTCCAAAATTACAGCCCCTATGACCGTTCTCACCAAGAAGAACAAAAAGTATGAATGGACGGATGACTGCGAGAAGAGTTTCACAGAATTGAAAAGGAGACTGACCAGTGCTCCGATCCTTACTCTTCCGGAAAGTGACAAAGGCTTCGATATGTACAGCGATGCTTCCATATTAGGACTTGGATCTGTACTCATGCAAGACGGCAAGGTCATTGCCTATGCCTTTAGAGAACTCAAAGAGCATGAAAGGAATTACCCCACTCATGACCTAGAACTAGCAGTCGTGGTCTTTGCTCTCAAAACATGGAGACATTATTTATATGGAGCCCAATGTAAGATTTATACCGACCACCAGAGTCTGGAATATTTCTTCACATAGAAATACTTGAATATGAGACAACGCAGGTAGCTCGAGCTAGTCAAGGACTATGACTGCGAGATCTTTTATCATCCAGGAAAAGCGAACAAAGTGGCCGATGCACTCAGCAGGAAGACCTATGTCACCTAATGTCGCTATTCTAAGTTCGAGGATGAACTTTTTATGAGGTATGGGGTACTGTAACACCCATGAAATATCTAAACTATATGTATGGGTGATCTCTTTTAGAATAAAAGGGAAATGGAAATAGAACCAAAAAGAAATAAAAAGAAAGAGAAGTTAAGGTTTGAACCATGAACCCCTCATAATAGATAAAGCTAAATTGGTGCATGATAACCACTAGAGTCATGAATGATATATGAATAGAAAAGAATGGAAATTGTAGTTAAAAGTAAGAGTATGATTAAGTAAGGGAGCAAGATAAAATCAAGTAGCTTTCCTTCTCTTCCTCTTGGTTAAGAAAAGAAGAAAGCAAAAGACAAAGACAAGTTGTCTTTTTCTCCTTCCTTCTTGCTATTTTCGTGGGAATGAAGAGGGTGAGAGAATAGAGGAGTTAAGGGGATGAATTGGGACATTTTTCATCCTCATTGAGAATAAATAGGAATGAGAGAAGAGAAGGGAAAGAAAGTTTGGCTACTCCTTCCTCCTTCTTCTTCCTCCTCCTTCCTTCTCCTTCCTCCTCCTCCACCGAGACCTAGAGCTCTTTCCTCTCCCATTTCCGAATCCAAGCTATGGTTTTCTCCCTAAAAAAACTAATCCACAAGAAGGAGTCCTCAAGATCTACTCCTTACAAGCAAGAGAAGCACAAAGAAGAACTAGGAGGAGAAGCTTTCTTCTTCCTCTTCACAAGGGTACCTTCTTTTAAGAAAAACAAAGCAAAAGAAAGTAAGTATCCCCTCACCTGTGGTACAAGTTGTTCATGTGTTTTTCCATGAGTTTAGGCTTCTTAAAAACCTAGGGTTGCTTCATGAAACTTCGGCCACCAAATTACAAAGAAAAAACTTAAGGGAGCTTAAGACCTAAACTAAACATGCTCACTATGTTTCTTATGATATATGTACCCTATGATAGGAGATTAGTTTAGTGTTCTTATGCTTGTACGTTGCTTAGAACTTAGATTTGTGTTCTTTGAACTTTCGCCCAAGGTATGAAAAGAAGACCTAGAAAAAATTAAGACCTAACTAAATATGCTCACGATGTCCCTTATGATATGTAACTTAGGTTATGAATTATGTTTAGAATTCTAATGTTTTTATATTGCTTGTAACCTAGATTTATGCCTAGTAGGTTTCGGCCAGGAGAGAAATAAAGGTCTAAGAAAGCTTAAAATTTAATCTATCTTGCTCATGACTTTCCTTATGATATGGTATGAAGATATCTTAGTGCTTTCATGCTTGCATGTTGCTTGGAACATAGATGCAACCCACTTTAGGGTTCGTCCATGATGAGATTAAGGGTCTAAGAAAACTTGAAAACCAAATCTAACATGCTCATGGTGTTCCTTATGATATGATACGAAGTTAGCTTGATATTCTTATGCTTGTATGTTGCTTAGACTTAGTTTCATGCTCCTTAAACATTCGGCCATAGCAAGATTAAAGGACCTAGGAAGCTTAGAACCTAAACTAAACATGCTCATGATGATCTTTATGGTTTATGATATGAAATTGGTTTAGGGTTCACATGCTTTTATGTTGCTTATAACATAGGGCTAGGCTTGGTAACTTTCGGCCATAACAAGACCAAAAACCTTGGAAGCTTAGAACTTAACCTAAACATGCTCATGATGATCTTTATGGTTTATGATATGAAATTGGTTTAGGGTTCACATGCTTTTATGTTGCTTGTAACCTAGGGCTAGGCTTGGTAACATTCGACCATAATAAGACCAAGGACCTAGGAAGCTTAGAACTTAACCTAAACATGCTCATGATGTTCTTTATGGTTTATGATATGAAATTGGTTTAAGGTTCACATGCTTTTATGTTGCTTGTAACCTAGGGTTAGGCTTGGTAACTTTCGGCCATAACAAGACCATGGACCTAGGAAGCTTGGAACTTAACCTAAATATGCTCATGATGTTCTTTATGGTTTATGATATGAAATTGGTTTAGGGTTCACATGCTTTCATGTTGCTTGTAACCTAGGGTTAGGCTTGGTAACTTTCAGTCATAACAAGACCAAGGACCTAGGAAGCTTGGAACTTAACCTAAACATGCTCATGATGTTCTTTATGGTTTATGATATGAAATTGGTTTAGGGTTCACAAGCTTTTTTGTTGCTTGTAACCTAGGGTTAGGCTTGGTAACTTTCGGCCATAACAAGACCAAGGACCTAGGAAGCTTGGAACTTAAACTAAACATGCTCATGATATTCTTTATGGTATATGATATGAAATTGGTTTAGGGTTCACATGCTTTTATGCTACTTGTAACCTAGATTCAATACCTTGTAAGTTTCGGCCACTTTATGGAATTTGGGTTAGAGACCCAATTATGATTTACTATGTGTCTCATATGCTATGATATGAATTAGGAGATGCTAGTTAATGATTTCCATGCATGATTATGTTTTCCCTATGATATGTCATATGCTCCTTTTTGTATGCTTATGAATCATGCATGATAATGACTCTTATGATGGGCTATATGCTTAAGTATGCATGCTTTATGATATGACAAGCAAAGGCCTAAGAGTTGCTTCCCTAGTAGTTGGGACTAAGAGCACTCTTTATGATATGACAAGTAAAGGCCTAAGAGTTGCTTCCCTTCTTGTTAGGACTAAGAGCACTCTTCATGATATGATAAGTAAATAAGACATGCTATTTTACTTTTTATGTGGCTTGTACCAAGACCTTAGTGTCCAAGCGATGAGCTCCTTAGTTTGTCCCTAGGTCGACGGACGTAGTACGGACCTAGTATCCCTAGTAGGTTCGGGATTAGCTACCCCGTCCTAGGGATTGCGCGCATTTATGTTATGTCGTACATAGTCTGTCCCTCATGTTGAGATTATATTTAAGTATTATATGATATTTGTTTTAAAAGACATCTTGCATATACTTTTATGATATGATATGATATGACATGACACTCTTATATGATATGATATGATATGATATGACATGATGTCCTTTTATGATATGATATGATATGACATGAAATGACATGATGCTCTTTTATGATATGATATGATGCTCTTTTACATGATATGATGTTTTAGATGATTATGTCTCCATGCTATATATTTATGTGATTATGCTATGATACACGGTTTTTGTGAGTAGAAAAGGATCTTACTAAGCCTATGTGCTTATGGCTTACTTTCCTTGTACCGCAGATAAAGGTAAAGGATGGATAAACTAAGGGAGCAGCAGGAGAGGCAAGAGATGTGTGTGGTGGTGGCTCGGCTAAGGGAAAGACCTGCTTATGTTAATCTATGCTTGATATGAACTATGCCTACCTTATGTTAATGTTTTGCATGATTACTTGATACTTATTCATGCTTATGTTGGAAATTGATATCATGACTTTTTAAATTTAAAATTATGCTTAGCATGATCATATTGTGATAATTGTTTAGATAATTAGTTATTGGTGTTTAAAAGAAAAGTAAATTAAAAACATAAAACAATATAGAAATAAATACTTCCGTTGCTTAAGAATAAATTAATATGCATGCATGTTTATAAGTAAGTAACCCCTACCCCTAGCAGGAGGGGCGGGCGTTACACCATCTTTAGTATAGGTGATAGAGATGGTGTTGTGTGACTGAGTGAACTATTGTATCTTTGGGTTATGATAGAGGATGTTAAGATTGATTCTAGCTCCCATTTCATTAGGCACCTCACTAAACTGTGCAAGGTATCCTCTGGGAATATTGTATTGGAGGGTTTGATCATACACTTTTCCATTTGTTTGGGCTATGATTTGGATGGACTTGAGGTCATCATGGGTAACTTGAGGATTGACATCAATGCTTGTTTGGCTATGAAGATGATAGTGGAAGACAAGGCCAGTTACAGTTTGAGATTAAGGAATTGTTTCCCCTTAAGATTGCCAAATCCTGAATGCACCACAATCCAAAATGATGACAATTGGATCATCCAGCCTACCACCCCTCTTCCCACTCCCCTCCCCACTCCCTTACCATCTATGCCATCATCCTCTTCTAGACCGAGATCGACACCTGCTAGACATTCTTTTACAGGTGATTCTTCTACAAATCACTCTAGGTTTGATTTTTCTAGGTTGCAAGCATCTTTAGATACCATGCATGTGCAGTAGATTGGTTTTTATTCCTTCGCCTTTGATTTTGTGCTCCGATGGCAGAGGGAGGAGTATCGATCTATGATGCATCACACTTCCATGCAAATTGATGAGGATTTGGGCCATCTTCCATATTTGCCTAATTTTCCTCTTGACCATCCTCCACCTTTTTAGCATCCAAGTGTCATTAGGAGAATAAAATGTCTAACTCTGGGAGGTTAGTTAGTTTGTATTTGTCTTATTTCTTTTTGCATATTATTTGTTTGTGTTAGGATCCTTCGTACTCGGCTAGAGAGGGGGGGTGTGAATAGCCGCCCCAAATCGCTCGTTTCTTCCTACAATTCGTTAGCGCAGCGGAAAAATAAACTAGAAACGAAAGGAAGAATATCAAACCTTAACACAGCGATGTACGAGGTTCGGAGATGATGCTCCTACTCCTCGGCGTGTCCGTAAGGTGGACGAACCCAATCAATCCGTCGGTGGATGAGTCCCCGGAAAACCGGCTAATAAAAACTCTCCTTCTGGGTGGAGAAACCTCGCCACAGAAACTTCTTGCAACAGCAAGAAAAGAGTACAAGGAAAACAAGAAATAAAGTACAATACAAATGTAAACTTTCTTGCCTTCTCTTCGACTGGAAGAAGCAGCCGCTTCCAAGCGCCTACAACAGCAGGTGACCCAGCCGGAAGCTCACGCGAAGCTTCAAAGCAGCTCAACAAAGCTCAACAGCAAGCTTAGCAGCACCAAGAACAGGAAGAAGGAAGAAGAAGAAGAAGGAGGCTCGCAGCAGCAGCCCTCCTTTTATAACCTGCGAAGAAAACGAAGAAACACAGAAGAAATCTAGCCGTTGCGTCGCAACGGCTAGTGCCTGGATCGGTCTGTGGACCGATCAGGCTCCATGTGGATCGGTCCACAGACCGATCCATTCCCTCCTCCTTCGCTTCTGTTCCGTCCCTGATCGGTCCGGGGACCGATCAGGCTTTGTGCTGATCGGTCCCCAGACCGATCAGCCCCTCTTGCGCCTCGCTCCTGTTCGGCTTCTGATCGACTCCTGATCGGTCACCAGACCGATCAGTTAACACACAGTATGCTACTGATGTGTTACTGATCGGTCACCAGACCGATCAGAATATTCTCGGTATCACTGGATCGATCACCAGATCGATCCAGCTCATGGTTTTTGCCCAAACCAAGTCCAAACCAACATCTGGTCAATCTTGACCTGTTGGTACATTGCGCCTAGCATCCGGTCACTCCCTTGACCTGCTAGGACTCCCCGCTAAGTGTC
Source organism: Zingiber officinale (assembly GCF_018446385.1). Taxonomy (NCBI): domain Eukaryota; kingdom Viridiplantae; phylum Streptophyta; class Magnoliopsida; order Zingiberales; family Zingiberaceae; genus Zingiber; species Zingiber officinale. The sequence goes on from NC_055993.1 coordinate 55,452,241, forward strand.
CGGTCAATCCCTTTTACCCACTTAGACTTTTCTCTCCGTACCAAGTATCCGATCACTCCTATGACCTACTTGGACTTCCCATCACCAGATGTCCGATCACCCTTGATCCATCTGGATTTTCCCTTGCCCGGCTTCACTCACCAGGACTTTCACCTAGCTTCACTCACTAGGGTGTTCACGACTTCACTCACCAGGATTTCCAACCTGCCCGGCTTCACTCACTAGGACTTTCTTCACCTGGCTTCACTCACCAGGACTTTCTCATTCACCTAGCTTCACTCACTAGGATTTTCACCTGGCTTCACTCACCAGGATTTTCCCGAATGCCTGGCTTCACTCACCAGGACTTTTCAACTGCCTAACATCCCAGTTAGGACTTTCCCACTGCCTGGCTTCACTCACCAGGACTTTCCACACTGCCTAACATCCCAGTTAGGACTTTTCCATGCCAAGTCTCCATACTTGGACTTTCCAGTGCCAAGTCTCCATACTTGGACTTTTCCCGTGCCAAGTCTCCATACTTGGACTTTTCGCGTGCCAAGCTCCCTGCTTGGACTTTTCCAGTGCCAAGTCTCCATACTTGGACTTTTTCCCGAATCAGGTCAACCAGGTCAACCTTGACCTAAGGTTGCACCAACAATCTCCCAAACATCTATTCTTGTCCCATATCAAGAATACAACTCTTCCACGAGTGTCAAACATCAACATGCAACTCAACTAGGTCAACCTTGACCTAAGGTTGCACCGACAATCTTCCTAAGTCAAACATCAAAATACAACTCGAGTCAGGTCAACCAGGTCAACCTTGACCTAAGGTTGCACCAACAATCTCCCCCTTTTTGATGTTTGACAAAACCCATAATCAAGTTAGGTTAACCCGATAACCTAACTTAGGTTTTCCACTCATCTTCCATTGTCCAATGTTCTTTCCTTGAACATTCTCTGGACATTCTCCCCTTAGGTTAACCCGATAACCTAACTTGGGTTCTCCAATAATTCTCCCCCTTTTTGACACACATCAAAAAGAATTCCAATGTTCTTCCTCGAACATTCCTTGACATTCTTCCCCTAGCTTTGGTTAACCCGATAACCTAACTTGGGTTCTCCAATAACTCTCCAATGAACACTCTCCCCTTTTTGACACATATCAAAAAGAAAAGGAGGGTATCAAGGTCAAAAGTTTCTTCCTAATGAAAGTCCCATACCTTTCATTGAAACTCTTAATTTCCCCCTTGATACTAAACTCAACAATCAACTTAGTGATAATCCCATATCACTAATCCTCAAAAGTCTTAAGGAGTAAAAACTCCCCCTAAAAGTCAACTCCCCCTTGACAATTAGGTAAAACTCCCCCTAAAGGTCAACTCCCCCTTTGACCATTGCACCAACAATGTCTTTGAGAGTTCCAAACCTTTAGAAATCCAAAAACACCACTTCCATAACTGAAATTTCAGACAACAGCTGAAAAATCAGAAATTCGGCACGCCCTGATCGGTCCCCAGACCGATCAGCCCTTCACCAGATCGCACTCGTGCTACTGGAACTCACTGGATCGGTCTGCAGACCGATCCACAATACTCTGGATCGGCCCACAGACCGATCAGATCTTCCCTGGATCGGTCCCCGGACCGATCCAGCCACTGAAATCAGAGATTTCTGATTTTCTCTCCGGGAGAGGTTCAGAAACTCACAGAAAATTACAGAAAATTCCAAAAATTACGAAACTTTGAGGATACATTCCTCATATCATACACTATCAAGGAAAAATAGTTTTCTATGAAAATAACTTCCATTTTTCAAACTTGATACAAAGTTCAAAAACTTTGAAATAGTTCAAGTTTAACTCAACTTTGTATCACAATGTTCAATGATGAATGCTATCACTAGGAAAGCTTCATCAAGGTTTTTCAAATCAATTTTAAAATGCTTTTAAAACCATTTGAATTTAGGACCATAATCTTAGGGCTAGATGTACATGACTTGTACACAAGCTTTCCCTATGATCCTTAATTTCTTGAATTAGGGTCATCTAGGTACAAGGACAATGCACCTTGATCCTAACTCATGATCCTAATATCTCACACACATCTAAGGTGTATCAAACCATATTCAAGTCAATTTGATGTGAGATATGGGTTAAGGTCAACTTAGGCTAAGTTCTCATGTATTTTCTAAACACCAATTTGATCTCAATATCAAATTGTATGTTTGTCCTCAAATCAATTTCATTGATTATAATGCAAAAGATGATGACATGGCATATAATGATATCATAAGTAAAAACATGTGCCAATGTCATGATGTCATGGCATAAAGTTTGAAAACTTAAATAAAGCATGACATATAAACTAGCCTAAGCATTATCATGACATTTCAAATGATAATAAAATGAATATGATGTCATGGCATGGCATATGGCAACCAATCATGACAAGTTAGCACAAATAAAATACCTAAATTCCCTATCTAAGTATCCTTAGCCTTAGCTAACTTAAAATCTAACCCTAGATTGCTCATATATCCCTAAGAGAAAACCAAAATCCCAATTATGGTATTTCTCTAGGTTTTCTTAAATTGTGCCAAATAAGATTAAAATCGATATTTTTCAAATATGGCACAATTTACTCTTCAAGGAGTAAATAATAATTCTTTTTCATTTTCAAAGGTTATCAAAACCTTGAAAATTGCTCCTTGAGTGTCAATTTCCTCAAAGTTGGGTTAACTACCCTTCTAATTGGAGTTGACACTCTCTAACCCATCTATGGGATAGAGAAGATACTCCTAGGAACCTAATATCTATGTGAGCTCATTGGGTTCACTAAATATTCACTAGGGATGACTTCCCTAGCCACCCTCCTAATGACCCTCCTAGGCTTTGAAGCCTTGGTCATTTGGGACTCATCAAGATCAACTCTAGGGGTGACTCCCCTTGTGACCTTGTTGGTGGTCTTCCTAGCCCTAGGTTTTGTTCCATAATCGAATGGAACACTATGATAAGTGGGCTTGACCACTTGGGACTTAGGTTTGTGACCCAAACCTTTCTTGTCCTTGGACTTGGGTTTTTGACTCTTAAACCCTAGAGATGACTTCTCCATGTTTTTAAGAGCCTTTTCTAAATTATCAAGTCTTGACCTCAAGACTTGATTTTCCCTCTCTAATACCTCAAGTGTTAATTTGTCATTTTTCTTTGAGGTATTCCTAGGCATATGTCTAGATGATTTGGGATTTCTACCTAGATTTTCCTTAGCCTTAGATGAGTTAATTCTAGGGTTGGCTTTCCTAGTGTTATCCTTATCTAGGCTCACATGTTTGGCACCTAAGCATGTGTATCGATTTCTATAATTAACATGCTTATCATTCTTGACAATAGCAATAAGGCTACTAGCATGCATCCTACTAGAATTGCAAGAATGTGCCTTAGAGATTACCTTAGGGTTTGCCCTAGCTCCCCCTATACATGTGCTCGATCTCTTGTCCTTGTGAGATTGCCTCCCTCTCGGACATTGGCTCCTATAGTGTCCCCTTTGCTTGCATTGGAAGCACACGATGTGCTCCTTGCCCTTGCGTTTCGGAACTCCGGCTTCCTTGACCTTTGGCGCCGGTGGAGTCTTTCTTACCCTCTTTGGACACTTACTCTTGTAATGTCCATGTTCCCTACACTCAAAGCACATAATGTGTAATTTAATTGAGCTTAAATTTCTTGAGTTACCTAGGGTTGAGGGTGGATGCGAGCTCTCTTCTTCATCCCTTTCGGAGGTAGAAGCTTCTTCTTCTTGCTCCGAACTTGAAGAAGAACTCTCCTCCTCTTCGTCCTTAGATGTTGAGTAACCCTCAACTTCTAAATCCATTCCTCCATGAAATGAGCTCCTTGGCTCACTTGACTCCTCTTCATGGCTTGAAGTGGAGTTCCCCTCATGGAACTTAGCCAAGTTGTTCCACAATTCCTTGGCATTGTTGTATCCACCTATCTTACATAGAATGTCATTAGGTAATGAGAATTCAAATACTTTCATTACCTCGTCGTTGATTGTGGATTGGTGGATTTGCTCCTTCGTCCACTTCTTCTTCTCAAGAGGTTTTCCTTCTTTATCCATCGGAGGAGTGAAACCTAATTGTACACAACTCCAATTTTCAATGTTAGTCATAAGGAAATACTTCATCCTTACCTTCCAATACGCGAAGTCGTCGCGATCGTAGAAAGGTGGAATGGTGATGTCTTCTCCGAGTTGATCCATCTCTAGCTTGTGCTCCCTCGGGTGTTAATCCGGCGAAGAGCGACCTCGCTCTGATACCACTTGTTAGGATCCTTCGTACTCGGCTAGAGAGGGGGGGTGTGAATAGCCGCCCCAAATCGCTCGTTTCTTCCTACAATTCGTTAGCGCAGCGGAAAAATAAACTAGAAACGAAAGGAAGAATATCAAACCTTAACACAGCGATGTACGAGGTTCGGAGATGATGCTCCTACTCCTCGGCGTGTCCGTAAGGTGGACGAACCCAATCAATCCGTCGGTGGATGAGTCCCCGGAAAATCGGCTAATAAAAACTCTCCTTCTGGGTGGAGAAACCTCGCCACAAAAACTTCTTGCAACAGCAAGAAAAGAGTACAAGGAAAACAAGAAATAAAGTACAATACAAATGTAAACTTTCTTGCCTTCTCTTCGACTGGAAGAAGCAGCCGCAAGCTCACGCGGAGCTTCAAAGCAGCTCAACAAAGCTCAGCAAAGCTTAGCAGCACCAAGAACAGGAAGAAGGAAGAAGAAGAAGAAGGAGGCTCGCAGCAGCAGCCCTCCTTTTATAACCTGCGAAGAAAACGAAGAAACACGAAGAAATCTGGCCGCGTCGCATTAGTGCCTGATCGGCGTGGACCGATCGGGCCATGTGGATCGGTCCACGACCGATCCATTCTCCTCCTTCGCTTCGTTCGCCCCGATCGGTCCATGGACCGATTAGGAACCTCTGATCGGTCCGGGACCGATCAGCTTGTGCTGACCGGTCCCGCACCGATCAGCCCTCTGCGCCTTGCTCCTGCTCGGCTCGATCGACTCGATCGGCCACCGATCGATCGTTAACACACAAGATGCTCGATGTGTATCGATCGGTCACCGACCGATCGAATATTTCGATCACTGGATCGATCACCAGATCGATCCAGCTCATGGTTTTCGCCCAAACCAAACCAACATCCGGTCAATCTTGACCTGTTGGTACATTGCGAAGCATCCGGTCACTCCCTTGACCTGCTAGGACTCCCCGCTAAGTGTCCGGTCAATCCCTTTTACCCACTTAGACTTTTCTCTCCGTACCAAGTATCCGATCACTCCTATGACCTACTTGGACTTCCCATCACCAGATGTCCGATCACCCTTGATCCATCTGGATTTTCCCTTGCCCGGCTTCACTCACCAGGACTTTCACCTAGCTTCACTCACTAGGGTTTTCACCTGGCTTCACTCACCAGGATTTCCACAACTGCCTGGCTTCACTCACCAGGACTTTCCAACTGCCTAACATCCCAGTTAGGACTTTCTCATTCACCTAGCTTCACTCACTAGGATTTTCACCTGGCTTCACTCACCAGGATTTTCCCGAATGCCTGGCTTCACTCACCAGGACTTTTCAACTGCCTAACATCCCAGTTAGGACTTTCCCACTGCCTGGCTTCACTCACCAGGACTTTCCACACTGCCTAACATCCCAGTTAGGACTTTTCCATGCCAAGTCTCCATACTTGGACTTTCCAGTGCCAAGTCTCCATACTTGGACTTTTCCCGTGCCAAGTCTCCATACTTGGACTTTTCGCGTGCCAAGCTCCCTGCTTGGACTTTTCCAGTGCCAAGTCTCCATACTTGGACTTTTTCCCGAATCAGGTCAACCAGGTCAACCTTGACCTAAGGTTGCACCAACAATCTCCCAAACATCTATTCTTGTCCCATATCAAGAATACAACTCTTCCACGAGTGTCAAACATCAACATGCAACTCAACTAGGTCAACCTTGACCTAAGGTTGCACCGACAATCTTCCTAAGTCAAACATCAAAATACAACTCGAGTCAGGTCAACTCGAGTCAGGTCAACTCGAGTCAGGTCAACCTTGACCTAAGGTTGCACCAACAGTTTGTGCATAATAAATTGTGTTTGCTTGTTCTCTATAGCACGACATTAGCAATCTATAGATTTAAATCTAGTATACTTAATGATCTATTTTATCCTATCAGTAGTAGCATAACTTGAGCAGTACTTATACAATATGAGTTTTGGTGTTGGTCTAATTGTTAAGGGTCTCTTTTACACATATGCTTGACTTTGATAGTGGATACATATGAAATTAGTCATGATTTATAGAACCGGACTAGTAATATTATTTCCTAGGTGACCCTTCAATTACATTTTGGTTACTCGAATAAACTCGGATCATGAAACTCATTTGTAAAAATCAAAATCCCAGTAAAAGAAATAGTTTCTATTCAAATGTAGCACAATGCGAACACTTAGCAAAAAAAAAAATTAATAAAGAATAAGGGATATAAAAATAGTTATCGTGAGTGGAAACTAATAAGGTACTAATTTGAGACCGAGTTAGGTTACTGGAAAAATAACGGTTATGTTTCTCTTAATACCGAGCAATCCTTTGAGACCTCGTGAAGTTGAGGGGAAAGAACCTTGTGTGTGGCAAGTAAGTATCTATTGTTGGAACCAATAGGAACATGGCTAAATGAAGACTTGACTAGGATTGAAAATTGATCTTAAAAAAGTTGAGCCACTTTTTCCCTAAGCACGAAGGACTTTCAATTAGGCCAAACTTAGATAATATAGTTGACTTGCTCATTGATGAAATTATATGATATGACTAGATTGATTCAGTTAGGATTATGATGCATTTATTATATATAGAAGTTAAGATTTTGTGGTTTTCTTGAAGAAAAGCAAAGATTGAAAGTCAAGGGGTGTGATAAGTGTTATTTATGCATGCATTTTAGTACTATTTTGCATATCTTTTGTAATATTTCATGAGCATGTCTTGCATTCATAAATCTTCTTATTGATGCTTTGTATACTTTTATTTTGAAGAACTACTCCTTGTTATTTTGATTGACACGATTCGATTACGGAGCAAAAAAATGAAGCAAAAAGCCTTGGAATGGGAATTTATAGAAAGAAATGCACTCTCGTCATGCTCTATGACACGGGTGTGTTCCCTTAGATGGATTCATAGACAAAAAGGAGAGAAAAAGATGTATGCTTGAGCTGATACGATCGTGCCCCTCTTGCACGGTCATGCCATTCTCCACAGATGGCTTGCTTTAGCTTACACGGTTGTACCCTGCATGGCATGACCATGCTATTATTTATAGAAGGTTACCTCTAGCTAACACAGTCAAGCCACCCTGGCATTCTCATACCAATATACACAGTAGATTTGGATTTGGTTGACGTGACCGTATTGTAACTATCCCAGGGTAGTTTTGATGTGGTCAACCAAGTTCAGTTAGGTCCTATTGTGTTAAATCCTTGTGTCTAAGTGTGCAGGAGCTTAGGAACATAAGAAGTTGAGTGGAAGACATAGCTAGTAAGAAGGATGGCAGAAGGGAGTTGACGGGCTCAATGCATCTGAAGAATGAGATGTTGCGGAAGAATACATCGATGGATGAAAAAGACGTGCACGACCTTCGAGGGATGAGAAGTCGGGGAGGAAGTTGCTGGGTTTTTCGGGCCACGAAAACCACTTTTCCGCGTCGCGGAAACCCCGAATCACCCTAGCCAACGGATCCGTGCAAAGAAAATTTTTGAAAAACTACGAATACGAGTTTCACACTCTAGATCTATAGTAGATAAGAGTTATACCTTTGAAGCGTGCCCTCGCAAATCCCGCTCGTCCAACGGTACGCCGGATCTCGAAGTTGTCAACGTAGACAACTCTCTAGTGATATCCACACGAACAAGAAGTGTTCTCTAACACTCAAGGATGGAGAAGAGAGCACCACAAGTGTGCTAGCACTTCTTGGGCTCTCGGGTAGGATTTGTAAGGAAGAAAAAGAGAGGATGCAAAAAGAATCTCATACACTCAAGAAGTAGTATCCTCCTTTGTGACCTTCACTCTTCCTTATTCTCTTGGAACTCACTCAACCATCTTCTCCTTCCTTGAAAACTCTTGGCAACAGCAAGCAAAGAGGAGGAAGAAGCTAGGAAGAAGGAGAAGCAATTACCACACATGAATGCCACCAAATGAAAACCCCCTCCCCCCTTTAGTGTGGCTGGCCACACACATAACTCCCTCATTTAATGTGGTCGGCCACATTAAATGGAATGGGAGGTGTAACCTCCATGAGGTGGCATACCTCATGAGGTGGAGATGATGTGGCAAGGTTAGTCATGCCATGTAGGATGAGTCAACCTTCATGATGTGGCAATGCATCAAGTCAAACTTGATGTTTCAACTTCCATTTGGTCAAGTCAAAATTGACCAATTCTCTTCCTTGTTGAGTCAAATCCAACCTTTGATTCAAGTCAACTTTAATTTAATGAATCTCAATTCATTAATATAAATTGACTCAATGAATCAAATTTAAATTAGACTCATTCAACAATTGAATCTAATTGAGTCTAACTCAATAAGTCTAATTTGAATCCAATCTTTGGTGCATCATATGAACCTAATCCAATTGGTTCATCATCTGAACCCAATCTCCATCCACTTGTTCTTTGTGTGTGACCCAATAGGTTCTTGTAACGTTGGTAATGTTTCTAAACTCCTTTAGAAACATAAGCAATGAGCGGCATCTAGCAATACTTCATTGCTACCCAAGTTACAAGAATGTTGAGATCCAACATCACCTTGTGACTACTAATTGTGACTCCTCACAATATGTGACATTGTCCTTCTATCCTAGACATCTAGATTGATTAATGTGAGGCATAGACTGTGTCATCCTCTAATCAATCTAAATCTTGAACTCCAAGTAGACTCACTCGATCAAATGAGCTCAACATCTCATGTTGACTCATTTGGGCATGGCCATGCACTTCGTGGTCTAACTCTATCAAGAATACCGATGTCGCTCCCGTCATATGGGTGGGATAGATCCCATCTACATCACTCACATCCCTCTGCATAATTCGTCATATACCCAGTAATCGCCTTTATAGTCCACCCAGTTACGGGTGACGTTTGACGAAACCAAAGTACATAACTCCTTATGTAGGGAACCATGGTGACTTCAGGTCTAAGGACCAATAGTCATACTAATAGTCACATGAGAAAGTATATGACACTCATATAACGATCCATGATACTTTCTCATGGCGGGTCATTCAATATACATTCTCCAATGCATACCCATGTGTCAACTTGATATCTCCATATCCATGACTTGTGAGATCAAGTCATCGAGTTGACCTACATGCTAGTCTTATTGCATTAACATTGTCCCTGAATGTTAATATTAGACTAGGAATGATTTAGAGTAGTGTTCCCTATATCATCTCACTATCGATTCAACCAATCGATTGATATAGGTAAGAACCTTCTACTCAAGGACGTTATTATACTTAGTTTATTTGGCACCAATACAAGTAAGTATAATAACCAAACAAATTCCTTTATTAATATAAGAATATGATACAATAAGTCCATAATACAATCATCAAATGATTGGCTCTAGGGCTCTAGCTAACAATCTCCCACTAGCACTAGTGTCAATCAGTGTAAGCTCTAAGCCCCAATGACCTAGTGTGACCATCATGCTTCCTCTGTGCCAAAGCATTGGTCAAGGGATCTGCGATGTTAGCCTCTGTAGGTACTCTGCAAATCTTCACATCTCCTCTCTCGATGATCTCTCGAATGAGATGGAAGCGTCGTAGTATGTGTTTGGTCCGCTGGTGTGAGCGAGGTTCCTTCGCCTGTGCTATAGCTCCATTGTTGTCACAATAGAGCTCAATAGGGTCAGCAATGCTAGGAACCACCCCAAGTTCAGTGATGAACTTGCAAATTCAAACTGCCTCCTTTGCTGCCTCTGATGCAGCAATATACTCGGCCTCTGTTGTAGAATCAGCTACTGTGTCCTACTTCGAACTCTTCCAGCTCACAGCACCACCATTAATGCAAAACACGAACCCCGACTGTGATCTATAGTCATCCTGGTCGGTCTGGAAGCTAGCATCACTGTAACCCTTTATAGCTAGCTCATCATTGCCTCCATATATCAAGAAATATTCTTTAGTCCTTCTTAAGTACTTAAGAATATTCTTGACCGCTATCGAGTGACTTTCACCTAGATCTGACTGGTATCTGCTCGTCATGCTCAAAGCATACGAGATATCAGGTCGAGTACATAGCATGGCGTACATGATCGATCCTATGGCTGAGGCATAAGGGATCTGATCCATGCGGTCTCTCTCCTCTCTAGAAGAGGGACCTTGAGCCTTCGAAAGACTCACACTATGTGACATCGGCAGAAATCCCTTCTTGGAGTTCTGCATGACAAACCGAAGGAGTACCTTGTCAATGTATATACTCTGACTTAGGCCAAGCAATCTCTTAGATCTATCTCTATAGATCTGTATCCCTAAAATCCGGGATGCCTCACCTAAGTCCTTCATTAGGAAGCAACTCCCTAGCCAGGTCTTGACAGACTGAAGCAAAGGGATGTCCTTCCCAATGAGTAGTATGTCATCCACATACAATATGAGGAAGACAACTATATCCCCTACAACCTTCTTGTAGACACAAGGTTCATCTTCGTTCTTGATGAAACCAAACTATTTGATTGCATCATCGAATCGAAGATTCCAGCTCCGAGAAGCTTGCTTTAGTCCATAAATGGACCTATGCAGCTTGCATACTCTGCTAGTATGTTGTGGATCTACAAAACCCTCAGGTTGTGTCATGTACACATCCTCGAGTAGGTTTCCATTCAGAAACATGGTTTTCACATCCATCTGCCATATCTCATAGTTATGGTAGGCTGCAATAGCAAGCATAATCCGAATGGACTTAAACATCGCTACTGGAGAAAAGGTTTCATCATAGTCAATACCATGAATCTGCTTGAAACCTTTAGCTACCAAGTGACCCTTATAGATAAGTCTATCCATGTCAGTCTTTCTCTTAAAGACCCACTTACACCCAATGGGTTTTACCCCTTCAGGTGGATCAACCAAAGTTTATACTTGGTTGGTGTACATGGATTCCATTTCGGATCTCATGGCCTCTAGCCATTTCTCGAAATCTGATCTCATCACAGCTTCCTAATAGGTGGTAGGCTCATCCTCTATGAGCATAACGTCATCATGGTCAGACAAGAGAAATGAGTATCTCTTAGGCTGACGATGTACCCTATCAGGCCTGCGAAGAGGTAGGTCTACTTGAATTGGTTGTTGTTCATCAACTCTTTGTGGAACATCATCCACAACACTTTGTGGTTCCAGTTCAATTTCCATCGAGGCATCAGTGCTATTGTTCGCATCTTGAACTTCTTCAAGATCGAACGTGCTCCCACTAGTCTTTGTAGAAACAAAGTCCCTTTCTAGAAAGACCCCAGTCTTTGCTACAACTACCTTGTGCTGACTGGGAATGTAGAAGTAATATCCCTTAGTTTCCTTGGGATATCCAATAAAATAGCACTTGTCGGATTTGGGTCCTAACTTGTCTGAGACTTGACGTCTAACGTAAGCCTCACAACCCAAAATCCTCATGAAAGACACCTGGGCATCTCTCCCAGTCCATATCCTATATGGTGTCTTTATCACGGCCTTGGATGGAACTCGGTTGAGTATAAAAGCTGCCGTGTCTAGAGCATAGCCCCAAAGGTATGTCGGAAGATCTGTGTGACTCATCATAGATCGTACCATATCTAATATGGTACGATTCCTCCTTTCGGATACACCATTCCACTGTGGTGTTCCAAGAGGAGTGAGTTGGGATAGAATCCCACACTCAGCTAGGTAGTCACGAAACTCATGGCTAAGGTATTCTCCACCTCGATCGGATCGAAGTATCTTAATACTCTTTCTAAGCTGGTTTTGTACTTCATTCTTGAATTCTTTGAACTTTTCAAAGGATTCAGACTTATGTGTCATCAAGTACACATAACCATATCTACTGAAGTCATTAGTAAATGTGATGAAGTACCTATAACCGCCTCTAGCAGCGACATTGAAAGGGCCACATACATCACTATGTATGAGTCCTAACAAATCAATCGCTCTCTCGCTGTGCCCACTAAAGGGAGTCTTGGTCATCTTGCCTCGTAGGCATGACTCGCATACCTCATATGATTCAAAATCAAATGAGTCCAGCAAACCATCCTTATGGAGCTGGGATAAGCTCTTGTCATTTATATGACCTAAGCGACAGTGCCAGAGGTAGGTTTGGTTGAGGTCATTTGACTTGAACCTCTTGGTATTTATGTTATAGATAGGGCTTTCAAGGTCTAGGATATAGAGTCCATTTATAGAGGTGCACTACAATAGAACATATCATTTAAATAGACGGAACAACATTTGTTCTTTATTGTAAATGAAAATACTTTCTTGTCCAAACAAGAAACTGAAATTATATTCTTAGTCAAGGCAGGCACATAACAACAATCATATAATTCTAGTACAAGCCCAGAAGGTAGAGAGATAGATAGTAAGTTCTTACAGCAATAGGAGCAACCCGTGCTCCATTGCCTACTCGTAGGTCTACCTCACCCTTCGTCAATACCCTGCAATTTCTCAGCGCTTGTACATTAGTACAAATGTGCGAAGCACATCCGGTCTCTAATACCCACGATAAAGAAATAGAGAGGTTGACTTCTATAACATGTATACCTGAAGTAGAAATCTTATTTCTCTTCTTCGTAAGATCTTCAAGGTATTCTTTGGAGTTCCTCTTCTAGTGCCTTGCTTGTCCTTGATATAGGTGACAAAGATGTTCAACCATATCGTAATCGCCCATTAACTCATGTTTCTTCTAAAGCTCAGAGTTCATGGTCGCGAGCATAAGACAGGACACATCTAATGCGTCATCTTGATGCTTCTTGTAAGCATCTCGGTCTGCTCGCGTGGCAGTGGCAGGAGGAGCCTCCGGAATGGGCTGCTCCAGAACATACAGTTTACGTTCTTGGGTGAGAACTATTCTTAGGTTCTTGTACCAGTCCAGGAAATTTGCTCCGTTGAGCTTGTCCTTCTTAAGGACAGAACGTAGAGAGAAGTTGTTCGTGTTTGACGTCATGGAAATTCTACAACAAAAATAAATGCAGAAATAAATATCATATTCTTAATCATTTAATTAGGCCTTTAACTAAATGATGCTCCCACTGAATTCTATAATTCATGTGGGACAAGATCCACATCATACTAACCCTTTGAGTTAGCTTTGGCTAATACGCCCAAGACTTAGTATGATCGGTAGGTAACATTTACCAATTACATCTCTATGCAACTCTTGTTTATAGGATCAATATCCGCATTTATATTAAAACTCGAGTTAGCTTTGGCTAATACGCCCGAGAGTTAATATGTATGTGATTTTGACCTATCTTTCCAACCGTTGGAAGAATGCTTATAGTTATACTCGATCCAACCGAGTTAACTAGGAATACTCAATCTAATTGAGTTGTACTCACCCATGCGTTGATAGGAGGGACCAAGATTGTCCCTCCGTACCCTACCAAGATAGTATGTGTTGCTCTTCTTTGGCAGATTCAACAACAACATGCGATCGAGGTAGTGGTAGGTATCACGGCATGGTAGGCATTACGAGTTGACGTGATATAGATCTAATCTAAACGATGATGTGTATCATATACTCGATAGATCTAATCTAATCGAAGGGTGCATCATGTGCACGACTTAGATCTAATCTAATCGTAAGGCACTAATTAATTACTTAATTAACTAGCATGCGTCACATACACACAAAACAATTAATTAAATAATTAATCAAATAATTTTGTTATTATGTCATGGCCCTACTACGATCTTCTCAAGCCAATGAGAAGATCGGATGATCAACCTAAGGTCAACAGCTTCTCAAGCTTCTTCGTTTGACCACCTTGTGTTGCTCGCGCCCTCCTCGTAACTCCGTCTCGTGTGGACCTTCCACCGCTTCAAAATTTACATTACAATTTTGAAACTTGAGTTACATTCGAGTCTAAATCTAATTTACAATCAGAATATAAGAGAAAGGCACGACGCGTAGGTCGTGAAAATAAAATAAAATAAATACAGCACGCACATCACATAACGGCACGCAGGCCGTATTATGAATTACAACACATTTCCAAATCCAATTTGGGTCTTTGGGTCATGACTATCACAAAAATAATATATAATTCAAAATTATATATTTCTATAATTTTTCTGTAATTTTTCTATAATTTTTACAATTTTTACGAGTACAATTTCCCGGTGGTTCCGTTTAGCGATTTTCAGGCGCAATCGTGGAACGAATCCCCTTACGGGGCCAGGGGCAGCGCCCCTACCCGCGATCTAACCATCGCGAGGGTTCCTTTGCGATCTAACAGTGCCTTAGCCCGCTGTCCCAAAAGGTTTTGGGGCGAAACTTGGCCGTTTTGGGAAAAACTTCTCGGTAGTCGAAGCCTACAAGTGTCGAGACACTTGTGCTTCGCTTCTACGAGAAAAATACCCATAAAAACCACAAAAATCATAAATTTACAGAATATTACAGAACTGAAAAGTTTTAATAAAACACAAAATAAACTCGTATTCGTCTTCGCACGTGGCTCTGATACCACTGTTGGATTTTTCGGGCCGCGAAAATCCCTTTTCCGCGTCGCAGAAACCCCGAATCACCCTAGCCAACGGATCCGTGCAAAGAAAAATTTTGAAAAACTACGAATACGAGTTTAACACTCTAGATCTATAGTAGATAAGAGTTATACCTTTGAAGCGTGCCCTCGCAGAAGTCTGCTCGAAGAGAAGGCCAGAGTTAGGTTCAGGTGAGCTCAATTTCAAATGGTCAAAGCATCACCCAAGCGAATGGAGCAAAAAATGGCTAACAAGGGAAGTTAACCATTTTCGGATGAATAGTGCTGAAGGCACCCTCAAAGGCTTGGAGGCTCCTTCTGTGAATAGTATTGAAGGCACCTTCAAAGGCTTAGAAGGCGCCTTCGATGAACAGTACGAAGGCACCATCCATCCCTTGAAGGAGTCTTCCAATAGCCATTAGCGAATATAAAGTTTTATCTTCGCACGGATAAAACTTAACCGATTGAAGACACCTTGAACCCTCTTGAAGGTGCCTTGCACCATCGGATAAGATTTTATAGGAGCTATAAAAAGGCCCCTAGAGCTAGGATATACAACACAATTGTAACCTCAACTCTTGTAATATTTCCTAGTCCATTTTCTGAGCTGTCAACGTCTATAAGAGGCTTTTCTGCTTGAAACAAAGGAGATCTACTAGTGTTCTTTACTGCCTAGATTAACAACCATCTAGGTTGTAACAAAGTTAATTTTTTGGCATCTTCTATTTTTAGTTGTTCAATTTCTTTTGTTATAATTTTGTTACTAATCCGAGCTGAGAGACTGGGAAAGATTAATTTTTATTTTATAGGTAATTCACCTCCTTCTTGCCGGCCTCGCTACATCAACAATTAGTATCAGAGCCAGAATGCCTTAGAAGGACTAACCACCAACTAAAAACAACGAAACGATAGCCGGACCAAGCATCTATCTGCCAATATTTGAGGGGGAGTTCAAGTTTTGGAAACATAAAATGGAGGTCTTCTTGAAGACGGATTTTGATGTCATGTTAAGTATCAAAAATGGTTTTGAAGTACCCAAAATAATAGATGGTAAAGAACTAGAGGAATATCAATGGAGCAAACAACAGAGAAACAAATTCATGGACTATCTGTACAGGAACTCGAAAGAATCAATGACTATACATGTGCAAAAGAACTTAGGGTTGAGTGGCACGGCCGTGCAAGATCCGCACGGTCGTGTTTTCCTTCAGCTCGGGTCTACATTGCACGGCCGTGTGAGGTTCACACGGTCGTGTGCTTCTTGGCTACTAGTCATGAGGCACGGCCATGCGAGGTTGCACAGCCGTGTGCTGCTCTCTCTCAGTAATGGCCACATTGCTCTGCAGGGTTGCACGGTCGGTGTCAAGTGGCTCCTTGCTTTGCTCCGATGGGTCGACAATCGCTGTTTCACTCCAAAAGTTATCCCTGTCAACACAAAACCAAACAAAGAGTAGATCACCGACAAAAGAGTAATTAATACAGAATAAACAATAGGAGAGATGATCATGTAAAGAATATATGTAAATTAAGCAAGTGAATGTGCGTTAAAACATGCATAAACGATCATAATATCTACGCATATCACACCTCCAGACTTAAACCTTTGTTTATCCTCAAGAAAAACACTGTAATCTATGTCCATGAGTTCCTATAGTGTATCATAATCTCTAGTGCATTCGCCTAACTCTATCAATTAGTTTCATTGATAAGCATGATTGTGGTGTAATACCCACTAAGCTTGTAAGATAAATATATGAATGTGGGATTTTTCCTTAGAAAAATAATAGGAAGTGAGTTGAAGCTGTAAAGCCCGAAAAATTCCAGAATTTCTTTTAGAAATATAGTATGATTTTTTTGGGATTTTTAGATATTTTTCCGGAATTTTCCGAGTAGCGGAAGCAGCAAAAATAATTGGAACCGTAAAATAGCTTAGGCGGGAATCGAACCCGAGACCTATGGTTTACGGATAAGTTTAGTAACCGGTGAACCCAGCAGGGCCGTGCTGAAAGGAAGGAGAACCAAATATATTTATATTAGAGTTGGGTTCATTAAACCACTTAATATAAATATAAACTTAAGTTGGGATTTGGGTTATTTTATATTGGTTTTACCGTGACCTATTCCTCACCCTAGCCCTCACGCCGACTCCTCCTTCTCCTCTCCCTCACGCACGGTACACCAAGCCCCAAGGGCCAAGGGAACATCTCCCGGCGACGACTCCAACACAAAAAGGGTCCTTCTCCGCGAGAGGAACGCGAGGACGGAAGCGGTTCGTCGAGCGGACAGTTTTCCGGAAACACCTAGCGAATAGAATCGTAAGAAAACCTTACGATTGAGGTAAGAAACCCCTCACCTGTAGTATAATTGCCCTCGCTTGTTAGTTTTGGCGTTAGTTCAGTAATTTTACAGTTCTCAGTTTTAGGGTGTGTTTTTAGCGCACACCAAGCATTCGGTAGAATGCCCAGTTTAGAAGGATGCACCAATAGGCGTCCTAAAAGCATGTAAAATATATTAGAAACATTTTATTCAGTTGGTTATCAGTTATCACAGCTATATGGATCAGATATCCATTGGGTAGGCTCCCACAGTAGCCTCTAGGTTCAGATAACCTAGAACAGCAAAGTAAAATAAAACAGTATTCAGTATTTTACTTTTATTCAGTTGGCACTGTACTTGGATCAGATATCCATGGGCTGGACTCCCACAGTCGTCCCTAGGTTCAGATAACCTAGTAACCCTGCTGGATTCGGAACTTGCAATCCCGGGTCTCGTAGGGATGCGCGCACAGTAAGTACAGTTGCCAGGGCCCAACAACATGTTTAGTATTTTCATCTACTATATGTATAGTTTTCAAATTTGAAACCAGTGATGAGAACACAAATTTAGCGTTCAGTTCAGTTCAGGTTCAGTTTACATGATTTGAGTTCGTGTACAGATTTAGATATATGCATGACTAGTTCAGTTCATGCTCAGTTTATAAATATGCCATGTTCAGTTTATATGTTATGCCATGCTTTGTGTGATACCATGCCATGCCATGCTTGCATGCTCAGTTTAGTTTCAAACTGCATGTTTTAAAAACATAATCGCATCGTTGCATGTTTTTGTGAGGTAGATGGTTTCTTACTAAGCTTATTGGCTTACAGATACTACTTTTCTTATACTGCAGATACCGGTAAAAGAAAAGTGGATTAGCGGAGGCTGGAGGGCGATGCTACGATGATGTGTGTGTGCAAGGGGTCTGGAATAAAGATCCTTGGGATCTATACGTTTTTATTTCAGTTTAGCACTTATCATGTCTAGTTTGATACTTAGTCTTGTTACTAATTGTTCTAGCTTAGTAACTATGTTTTGTTAGCTTATCATGTTTAGAACATTAGTACTTATATGCTAGAATGTATCTTCATTGTTTTAGAACTATTGTGTGATGTTTTGGCACGTCAAAGTGCTGAAATCAGAACTCTCGAGTGAAATCAGACACTGATCGGTGCCCAGACCGATCAGGGTCTGAGCTGTTCCACTGGATCGGTCAGCCGACCGATCCAGCGAGATACAGTATGCTACTGTATCCTCCTGGATCGGTCAGCCGACAGTATGCTACTGTATCCTCCTGGATCGGTCAGCCGACCGATCCAGCATCGAACAGTAGGCATCTCAGTGCCTCCAGGTGCCTGGATCGGTCTGCAGACCGATCCAGACACACCTGGATCGGTCTGCCGACCGATCCAGCCTCTGCTGGATCGTTCCGTAGACCGATCCAGCAGGGCACAGAATCGCAGTAAGATTGATCGATCCGTGGATCGATTAGCAGCTAGCTGGGAAGTTAGTTTGAGTTCCTAGCTCAGATGGGAGGTCAAGCATTCTCCTTAGCACATGTACACCAACCGGAAAGGGTCTTGAATCCTTCCTTATAACAGCATGGGTGCATCGGTTATCGATTAATAGAGTCAGTTAGTGAAATTTTATTTTACCTAGTTTTCCGCACAGTACGGCACAGTAGTTCCGTGGTTAATGTAGCGATCCGGCTCACAGCCTAGTACCCAGGAGTTGGGTCGTTACAGAGTGGTATCAGAGCGGTGTTCCATACTTCCTACACACACATCAGCATTGTACCTGCAGCTTCCAAGTAAGAACATCTCTCACTCAGTTTTGTTTTCAGCTTTCATATCAGTTATATGTGCTTTCATGTTTGCTCGCATGTTGGTAGTTAATTAATTCATGTTTACAGTGATAGTATTTAACATGTTACCAGTAGTTAACTATAACATGATAGCCTAGTTATATATATATGTTCTTTGCTATTTAGAAAATGGTACGAGGACGTCCAGCTAAGAAAGCAGCAGTGGCTGAGCCTCAGCATGAGGCATCGTGCCTCCCCAGACCTTACGGATTAGTGGCTCAGCTACAGCAGTAAACAGCAGCAGGAGATAGCCTCCTTAAAGGCTAACCAGCAGACTACTCCCAGTCACTCCAGTACTGAACCTCACGACTCCGGTAATCACGAGGTAGTACCAACTCAGCTGCGGTACCGGTCAGTAGCCCGATGGCGAGGGCTAAGAGAAGCTTACCTTATCGGTGGCGGAGAATTAAGCGAGAACTTCTCGGGCACCGGTGAACCATGGGATGCTCGGGCATGGTTTAAAACACTGGAAAGCACGATGGAGCTTCTAGATTGGCCAGAGCACGAAAAGGTGAAGTGTGCCTCCTTCTGTTTAACAGGAGACGCACGCATGTGGTGGGAGCGGATTAAACCGAAGTGGCCAGTAAACCAGATGACATGGGCCAACTTTGAGAAAGAATTCTTCGAGGAATTCTTTCACATGCAAGTCACGAACCGACACTATGACGAGTTTACAGAGTTTCGTCAGGGCAACCTATCAGTTCAGGAGGCCGTGAAGAAATTCAACAGGTTGGCCCATCTATGTCCAGAACTAGTCAGCTCAGAGAAGGAACGAGTACGGTTGATGCTGAAGATGCTCAGACCAGAGATCGCAATGAATGTGGCTGGTGGCGTTCATAGGCCACAAACCACAGAGGAACTAGTGAGTAGTGCTCTGATCACCGAGCACTATCAGCACAGCATCACCCAGCAGAAGCAGGTGTCCACAGAACCCAAGGGACAAGCTGGCTCAGGTACTCAGCAGAAACAACAAGGGCATAGCTCCAACTGGAAGGGGAAACGCAAGGCAAGCAGTGACCCAAAAGGAGGACCAGCTGGAAAACATTCCAGACATCCCAAGTGTGCTACTTGTGGGAAACATCATCCAGGAGTTTGCCGCAAGGGTATGCGAGGTTGTTTTGACTGTGGACAGGAAGGACACATGGCTAAGCAGTGCTGAACAAGAACAGTCTTCCTCGGCATGGAGACAAGCCGACCAGTTACACCAGATGTATGCCGTCTTAGATGGTCCAAGATCAGTCAAGGCAGATTAGAAGCCCCACCACTACGAATGCCGAGTTTTCTCAGACCGGAGAGGACGTAGCAAATGCCTCGACGGTTGTCACAGGTCAGATAAGCATTTTTAGACTATATGCAACTGTCTTATTTGATCATTTGTATCCATAGCATTTGCGGAAAGAATAGCTACACCTCCGGAAGTACTACGCGGACAATTCTTGACAACGCTACCCTCGGGAGACATTATGGCGTCTACGCACTGGCTCGTGCGGTACCAGTCATTATAGCAGATAGAGAGCTTTTGGTGATCCGATAGTGCTAGAAATGACTGACTACGATGTCATCTTTGGAATGGATTTTACGATCGGAATACGGCGCTTCTATAGAGTGCAGTAAGCGAAAAGTCATATTCCAACTGAAGCAGAGTGCAGTTTGAGTACGGGAAGCCAAAGAGGAAAGCCGGAAGTTTCTCTCGGCATTGAAAGCACAGAGCTATTGGATTCGGGATGCATGGGATTTTTAGCAAATGTAGTCAACACCGGCCAAGACAAGAACCAACTATCCGAGGTTCGAGTCGTTTGCGACTACCCAGCAGTCTTCCCTGAAGAGCTACCGGGCTTAGCACCACCGGGAGATTGAATTTGAGATAGAGCTCATTCCGGCACAAATCCAATTTCCAAGGCACCGTACCTCATGGCTCCAGCTGGAGCAATTATAGGAGCTTCTTGACAAGGGTTTCATACGCCCTAGTCACTCACCATGGGGAGCACTGTGTTGTTCGTGAAGAAGAAGGATGGAAGCATGCGCTTGTCATAGACTACAGTGCTTTGAACCGGTCACAATTAAAAGCAGTACCCTCTTCCCGGGATAGATGACCTGTTTGACCAGCTAAAGGGAGCCACGGTGTTCTCTAAAATCGACCTCGGATCGGGATATCACCAGGTTAAAGTCAAGGAAGGTGATATACCTAAAACAACCTTCAGGACTAGATACGGACATTATGAGTTCGTAGTCATGCCTTTCGGCGTGACAAATGCCCCACTACATTCATGGACCTCATGAACAGAGTGTTCAGAGAATACTTAGACAAGTTTGTCATCGTGTTCATCGATGACATTCTTATCTATTCGGGCACTCAGGAGGACCATGCAGAGCATCTGAAGACAGTTTTGCAGATCCTTCAAAACCAGCTGTACGCCAAATTCACGAAATGTGAATTTTGGCTGGACCAGTAGCCTTTCTAGGTCACATCATCTCCAAGGATGGTGTTATGGTAGATCGACAAGATAGAAGCGGTAAATGCTGGAAGAGACCGAGGCGTCGGTGAAATCGAAGCTTTACGGGATTGGCGGGCTACTGAAATTCGTAGAGGACTTCTCCAGGATAGCCTCCCCAGCGGCTCTCACCGGGAAGAACAAGAAATTTCGGTGGGCGGAGGGCTGCAAAGCCTCGGTGAACTAAAGCGGAGATTGACGGTGCTCTATTTTAGCTATACCGAAAACACAGACAACCGACATCTACGCCTCTAAATTGGGATTAGGAGCAGTACTGATGCAGCAGGGCAAGGTGATCGCCTATGCCTCCAGACAACTCAAGGATTATGAGAGGAACTATCCTACTCACGACCTCGAGCTTGCAGCAGTAGTGTTCGCTCTCAAGATTTGGAGACATTATCTGTACGGAGCTCAGTGCAGAGTGTATACAGATCATCAAAGTCTGAAGTATTTCTTTACTCAGAAGGATCTGAATATGCGACAGCGCAGATGGTTAGAACTGGTCAAAGATTATGACATAGATATCCTCTACCATCCGGGGAAAGCTAATAAGGTAGCAGACGCACTCAGCAGGAAGTCTAGTGCTACCTTATTATCTTTAGCAGCTATGTCACCACCCCTGAGGAAGGAGATTACAACTTTTAGTCTCGAAATTTTAGTCGGGCAGCTTTCCACAATGTCCTTAGCATCTACCTTGCTTGATGATATCCAGACAGCTCAAGAGCAGGATCCTGAAATCCAGAAAATCAAGCAAGGGTTAGCAGAATCAGAAAGTGGAGAGTTCAGAGTGTCCGCCAGTGGGGTAGTGTACTGTGGTGACAGACTTTGTGTTCCAGATCGGGAGGAACTACGGCGAGATTCTAGGCGAGGCTCACAGGACTCCTATGCGATGCATCTGGTTCCACCATAATGTATCGGGATCTAAAAGCGATTTTGGTGGCACAGGATGAGCGAGATATCGCCAGATCGTCGACATCTGTCTAACTTTGTCAAGGGTTAAGGCGAACATCGGCGACGGAGGAGTTGCGGTAGATCCAGTTCGGAATGGAAGTGGGAGGATATCTCTATGGACTTCATAGTGGGATTACCGAACCACGAATGGTTTTGATGCCATTTGGGTAATAGTCGACAGAGTTGACTAAATCAGCCCACTTCTTAGCTATCAGAATATCCTATTCCATGGAGCAACTAGCTCAGTTGTATCTCAAGGAGATAGTCAGGCTGCATGGAGTCCCACGAACCATTATATCAGACAGAGACAGCAGATTTACATCACACTTCTGGAAGTGTGTGCAGTCAGCTATGGGCACCCAGTTAAAATTCAGCACAGCCTTCCATCCTCAGACAGATGGTCAGACGGAGCGAGTGAATCAGGTACTCGAAGATATGCTCCAAGCTTGTGCCCTAGATTTCAAGGGAAGTTGGTGCAAATATCTGAGTCTAGCAGAATTCGCATACAACAACAGTTATCAGGCCACTATCGGCATGGCACCTTATGAGGCACTCTATGGGCGGAGGTGCAGATCACCAATCTGCTGGTATGAGAGTGGTGAACAGAAGGAGCTAGAGCTTCAGACAGATCTAGTAGTAGATACCACAGCCGTCATACAGCAGATTCGCCAGAGGATAGAGACAGCACAGAGCCGTCAGAAGAGCTATGCTGATACACGACGCAGACCCCTAGAGTTTTCAGTTGGGGATACAGTTTCCTCAGAGTAGCTCCCATGAAGGGAGTCATGCGTTTTGGAAAGAAGGGCAAGCTAGCTCCCAGATATGTGAGACCCTACCTTATCACGAAGAGAGTGGGAAAGGTAGCATATGAGCTAGAGCTACCCCAGGAGATGTCAGCCGTCCACAATGTATTTCATGTCTCCATGCTGAAGAAGCATATTCCAGACGCCACCCAGGTGATTGAGCCCCAGATGGTACAGGTCCGTGATGATCTCAGCTATGACAGTCGGCCTATTCAGATAATAGACCGAGCAGTAAAGAAATTACGGAACAAGGAAGTGTCATTAGTCAAAGTCAGTTGGCAAAACCACACAGCAGCAGAGGCGACCTGGGAGACAGAGGCCAGCATGAGACAGAAGTACCCAGAATTGTTTTAAGTTCGAGGACGAACTTTTTATAAGGTATGGGGGATTGTAAAGCCCGAAAAATTCCAGAATTTGTTTTAGAAATATAGTATGATTTTTCTGGGATTTTTAGATATTTTTCCGGAATTTTCCGAGTAGCGGAAGCAGCAAAAATAATTGGAACCGTAAAATAGCTTAGGCGGGAATCGAACCCGAGACCTATGGTTTACGGATAAGTTTAGTAACCGGTGAACCCAGCAGGGCCGTGCTGAAAGGAAGGAGAACCAAATATATTTATATTAGAGTTGGGTTCATTAAACCACTTAATATAAATATAAACTTAAGTTGGGATTTGGGTTATTTTATATTGGTTTTACCGTGACCTATTCCTCACCCTAGCCCTCACGCCGACTCCTCCTTCTCCTCTCCCTCACGCACGGTACACCAAGCCCCAAGGGCCAAGGGAACATCTCCCGGCGACGACTCCAACACAAAAGGGTCCTTCTCCGCGAGAGGAACGCGAGGACGGAAGCGGTTCGTCGAGCGGACAGTTTTCCGGAAACACCTAGCGAATAGAATCGTAAGAAAACCTTACGATTGAGGTAAGAAACCCCTCACCTGCAGTATAATTGCCCTCGCTTGTTAGTTTTGGCGTTAGTTCAGTAATTTTACAGTTCTCAGTTTTAGGGTGTGTTTTTAGCGCACACCAAGCATTCGGTAGAATGCCCAGTTCAGAAGGATGCACCAATAGGCGTCCTAACAGCATGTAAAATATATTAGAAACATTTTATTCAGTTGGTTATCAGTTATCACAGCTATATGGATCAGATATCCATTGGGTAGGCTCCCACAGTAGCCTCTAGGTTCAGATAACCTAGCTCTAGGTTCAGATAACCTAGAACAGCAAAGTAAAATAAAACAATATTCATATTTTACTTTTATTCAGTTGGCATTGTACTTGGATCAGATATCCATGGGTTGGACTCCCAAGTCGTCCCTAGGTTGAGATAACCTAGTAACCTCGTTGGATTCGGAACTTGCAATCCCGGGTCTCGTAGGGATGCGCGCACAGTAAGTACAGTTGCCAGGGCCCAACAACATGTTTAGTATTTTCATCTACTATATGTATAGTTTTCAAATTTGAAACCAGTGATGAGAACACAAATTTAGCGTTCAGTTCAGTTCAGGTTCAGTTTACATGATTTGAGTTCGTGTACAGATTTAGATATATGCATGACTAGTTCAGTTCATGCTCAGTTTATAAATATGCCATGTTCAGTTTATATGTTATGCCATGCTTTGTGTGATACCATGCCATGCCATGCTTGCATGCTCAGTTTAGTTTCAAACTGCATGTTTTAAAAACATAATCGCATCGTTGCATGTTTTTGTGAGGTAGATGGTTTCTTACTAAGCTTATTGGCTTACAGATACTACTTTTCTTATACTGCAGATACCGGTAAAAGAAAAGTGGATTAGCGGAGGCTGGAGGGCGATGCTACGATGATGTGTGTGTGCAAGGGGTCTGGAATAAAGATCCTTGGGATCTATACGTTTTTATTTCAGTTTAGCACTTATCATGTCTAGTTTGATACTTAGTCTTGTTACTAATTGTTCTAGCTTAGTAACTATGTTTTGTTAGCTTATCATGTTTAGAACATTAGTACTTATATGCTAGAATGTATCTTCATTGTTTTAGAACTATTGTGTGATGTTTTGGCACGTCAAAGTGCTGAAATCAGAACTCTCGAGTGAAATCAGACACTGATCGGTGCCCAGACCGATCAGGGTCTGAGCTGTTCCACTGGATCGGTCAGCCGACCGATCCGTGAATCTGATGCCACTGTTCCCTCTTGGATCGGTCGGCCGACCGATCCATAAACGATGCCAAATTTCGGTGCATGGATCGGTCAGCTGACCGATCAGGACACGAAGCAGCTCTGATCGGTCTGCCTGGATCGGTCTGCAGACCGATCCAGACACACCTGGATCGGTCCGCCGACCGATCCAGCCTCTGCTGGATCGTTCCGTAGACCGATCCAGCAGGGCACAGAATCGCAGTAAGATTGATCGATCCGTGGATCGATTAGCAGCTAGCTGCGAAGTTAGTTTGAGTTCCTAGCTCAGATGGGAGGTCAAGCATTCTCCTTAGCACATGTACACCAACCGGAAAGGGTCTTGAATCCTTCCTTATAACAGCATGGGTGCATCAGTTATCAGATTAATAGAGTCAGTTAGTGAAATTTTTATTTTACCTAGTTTTCCGCACAGTACGGCACAGTAGTTCCAGTAGTTAATGTAGCGATCCGGCTCACAGCCTAGTACCCAGGAGTTGGGTCGTTACAGAAGCAAAAAAAGAAATAAAATGAAATAAAAAGAAGAGGAGGTCAAGGATTGAACCATGAACCTCTTATATTATATTTCATAGAATTAATTAGTGGAAACCAATTGGGATAGAGAGAAGATATTGATAGCAAAGGAGGGAAACTCATGATAAAGGTAAGAGTAAAAGCTAGCCAAAAGAAAACAAGAAAAGAGCAAGAGAAAGGCAACTTGCCTTCCTCCCTTTCTCTCCCTCTTCCTCTTTGGTTTTGCCGAAAATTTAAAGAGGAATTAAGGGGATTCATGTTGGTGCGGGAAGCATCCGACGATCGAACCTGAGTTTTGATAATGGCAAAGGATTCAAAGTTAAGATGTTTGTGATCTAACGTGCTTGACTAAGTGTTTCAGGAAAGTCCTAACTGCGGTTAGGCAGGTGAAAACCCTAGGGGGTGGTAACCCTAGGTCTTAGGGGGTGGTAAACCTAGGTGGAGAAAAGTCCTAGCTGCGGTTAGGCAAAGGGAAAACCCTAGGGGGCGGTAACCCTAGGTCATAGGGGGTGGTAACCCTATGCGGAAAGTCTTGGCAGGTCGATGGCTTCAGGCAAAAGTCCTAGGGGTGGTAACCCTAGGTGAAAAGTCCTGGTGTCGCGAACCAGGTGAAAGACTGGACTGGTCGGGAAGCGGATGTCCAGCAGAAAGTCCGGAAGCGTCGAGTGCTGAGCAAAAGTCCAGTCGATCTGGAGGATCGACTGGCAACAGGTAAATCTCCTGAGTGGAGTAGGTGAGGACGCGTTCCCCGCAGAGGGAACAGTAGGCGTCGGGTCGACCTAGGGTTTCTGGATGGGAATCCAAAGTCAGACTCGGACAGTCCCGAGACTGTCGTTTATTCTTTACTATGTTTTATCAGATTCTAACGCTGTCTTGCAGGGTATTTTGCTCGGACTAACCTTTGTTTGCAGGTGAGGAACCTGCTGGAAGAAGGTGGTCCGGGCGCCCAGGATGGATCCGGGCGCCCGGGACCAAGTTTTATCCCCTGCACGACTTCGCCACGTGGAGCATCCTGGTTGGTTGGCCACGTCACACTCCAGGTGCCCGGAATGAATCCAGGCGCCTTGAATGTCATATAAAAAGAGGGTCGAGGTGCAGCTTCAACATAACAATCTTCTAAGCAATCTCCTTGCGACAAGCTGCTAACGACTCGATCCAGAAAGTGCTGTAAACGACACCCCGATAACTCGGAGCTTCAGATTTAGTTTTCTGTTGTCGGTATAATCTTTTACTGCTTTGAATTGTAATTAATCTGTAACTTTCACGAATTATAGTTGTTGCCCACCGGAAGCGATCAAGGATCGCGGGCCTTCGAGTAGGAGTCGCCTTAGGCTCCGAACGAAGTAAATCCCTTTGTGTCTTTGTCTTTATTTTATTCCGCTGCATTTTAATAACTCCGATAGTTTTCCGATAATCGAACAAAATAGCCACGAGCGCTATTCACCCCCCCTCTAGCGCTTCTCGATCCAACAATTGCTATCAGAGCGGGGTCGCTTTGAATTGGTGCAACCACCATTCAAGCATTTTTCATGGCTTTGTCGTTTATATAGGTTAAAAATATAACCTTACGCCTTTCGTTTTTTTTCCCTCCAAAATTATTTTCAAAAAATTCATTTTCATCCTTTCAAGGTTTATTAGTATTAATAAAATATTGACTTTGGCAAAATTTGAAATAATATTTTTTAAATATTTTTAATAATATTTTATTATTATTTTATTATTTTTTTCTCGAAACTGGTGAACTTCTATTTCTATCCTTCCATACCGCACTGCTAATCCAGGATCAAGTCCTGGTACATTTTTTTTTGCTATTTTTTTGTGTGCAAGGTTATTTTAAAATGACATTCCAAGAAGGATTCTGCACCGTCCGACCGCCGCTCTTTTCTGGCGAGGACTTTGGATACTGGAAGAACCGGATGGAATACCACCTCAAGACGCAAGTCGAGATGTGGATCATCATCCAGACCGGACTCGAACTTCCACGTGACGACACCGGAGAACTTATCTCATGCATCAACTGGGATTCTAGCATAATGAAAAAAGTTGAAGCCGATGCCAAAGCAACCTGCATGCTACAATGTGGCCTAACCAATGAAGAACTGAACCGCATCGGCCCCTTCGCAAGTGCAAAAGAGTTGTGGCAAAAGTTGATGGAACTACACGAGGGCACTTACGACGCTCAAGTAAGTAAGCATAATTTAATAAATGATTTATTTGAATTAGATGAGCAGAATAATACTACTTCGGCCGAGGAAGGTATTACGATGGTTGTAGGTACAAGTAAGACAGAGGAAAAGGTATGGTCCGAGTCTTCAGACGAATCCGAGTCGGATGAAGAAGAGCAAACGAGCCTTCTTGCTCTACCAGTACTAGCGAACATTATCGACACCGAGTCTGAGTTCGAATCTGAAACGGAGAGCGAGTCAGAAATAGAGTCCGAGCGAAGCCACGAATCCACATTCGTTTCCGAAGGACCCAAAACCACTGTAAGTGCTTTAATTTCTAGTATTGATTTAGATGATTCAAAAAATTTAATTCCTTACTTATTAAAAAAGTTGGCTAAATCCAACGTTCGGGTTAAGTCGCTCCAAAAGGAGGTACAAGCCCTTAAGGAAGCGACTAACTCAAGCTCTTTAACTGAGTCAGTTCAAATTAGAAGTTCAACTCAAGTCCAACAACTTGAGGAAGAAAATTCTAATTTGAAAGCTCAAATTAAAGAACTCAAGGACACGTTGGAACGGTTTACCATGGGTTCCAAGAATCTGGATCTGATTCTTGGAAAACAGCGAGCCGTTTACAACAAAACTGGACTTGGATTTAAAACTAAAATAAAATACAAATCATATTTATCGCTAGTTAATAGAAATAATAGAAAAATTGTCCAAGCATGGGTGCCAAAATCCAACTTGGTTAATCAAGTTGGAACTGGTCACTATTGGGTCCCGAAGGATCAAGTCTATTACCTTGATAGACCATATCGAGGCTATGATCCAGGGGGAGCTAATAGAAAAACAATATTAAGAACATAATACAAATTAATATTCAAATTAAATTTTAAATTAAAATTCAAAATTTAAAATTCAAAAAATTCAAAATTCAAATTCAAAAATTCAAAATTCGAAATTAAATCAAAAATTCAAAATTCAAATTACAAATTCAAAATTCGAAATTAAATTAAAATTCAAAATTTAAAATTTAAATTACAAATTCAAAATTCGAAATTAATTTAAAATTCAAAATTTCAAAATTCAAATTACAAATTCAAAATTCGAAATTAAATCAAAAATTCAAAATTCAAATTACAAATTCAAAATTCGAAATTAAATTAAAATTCAAAATTTAAAATTCAAATTACAAATTCAAAATTCGAAATTAATTTAAAATTCAAAAATTCAAAATTCAAATTACAAATTCAAAATTCAAAATTAATTTAAAATTCAAAAATTCAAAATTCAAATTACAAATTCTAAATTCTAAATTCTAAATTCTAAATTCTAAATAAAAAATTCGAAATCCTAAATTCGAAATTCTAAATCAAAATCAAAATCAAAATTTGAAATAAAAATAAGAAATTCTAAATTCAAAAATAAATGGTGGATTCAGACTCGCTGGCACCCCCAACTGAACTACCCGATAGGGTAACTGAACCTAATCTACCCGAAATGGGTAAAACAAGAGTAGATTACCCGGCAGGGTAATTAAGGTTAGATAAAATGAGTTAGGTTTAACTTGACCCACGGTACTGGTGAAGTTTTTGGATGATAGTACGTTAGGGAAGCTTGGGCATCGCATGTCTAGGAAGATATGGCTTCGACCTGATGCATTTGGCCAAGTGGAACTGACCGAAGCTACCCTTAAATGGATCCTAACTAGTTAGACCAAGGTTTAGTATTAAGTTCAATGGGTAGGACTATTTGGAAAACCTCGAAGGCATGGTTACTTTAATGAGTTTCTTGTGACTCACCATAGCCCAGAAGTTTATCCAAAGAATGCTTACTTGTTGAACCCAAAGCTAAACCTGAATCTAACATAAAGTTAAACTAAACCCTTAAATTGAACCATAGTTCATCTCACAACAATTATAGGATCACCTGATTGAAAATTTAGATCCGGTGAGATGACTAAGGAAATTAAAATCAATTTCAAAATTATTTAAAAATCTTTTCAAAATTCAATTTCAAAATTATTTAAAATCTTTTCAAAATCAATTTCAAAATTATTTAAAAATCTTTTCAAATTCAATTTCAAAATTATTTAAAATCTTTTTAAAATTAATTTCAAAACTTTTCAAAATCAATTTCAAAATTATTTAAAAATCTTTTCAAATTCAATTTCAAAACTATTTAAAATCTTTTCAAATTCAATTTCAAAATTATTTAAAAATCTTTTCAAATTCAATTTCAAAATAATTTAAAATCTTTTAAAAATCAATTTCAAAACTTTTCAAAATCTTTTCAAAATCAATTTCAAAACTTTTCAAAATCTTTTCAAAATCAATTTCAAAATTATTTAAAAATCTTTTCAAATTCAATTTCAAAATTATTTAAAATCTTTTCAATTTCAAAATTATTTAAAATCTTTTCAAAATCAATTTCAAAATTATTTAAAAATCTTTTCAAATTCAATTTCAAAATTATTTAAAATCTTTTCAAAATCAATTTCAAAACTTTTCAAAATCTTTTCAAATTCAATTTCAAAATTATTTAAAATCTTTTAAAAATCAATTTCAAAATTATTGAAAAATATTTTCAAAATTTTTTCAAAATTACTTAAAAAATCTTTTCAAATTCAATTTCAAAATTATTTAAAATCTTTTCAAAACTTTTCAAAATCTTTTCAAAATGAATTTCAAAAATTTCAAAATCTTTTCAAAATCAATTTCAAAATTATTTAAAAATCTTTTCAAATTCAATTTAAAAATTATTTAAAATCTTTTCAAAATCAGTTTCAAAATTATTTAAAAATCTTTTCAAATTCAATTTCAAAATTATTTAAAATCTTTTCAAAATCAATTTCAAAATTATTTAAAAATCTTTTCAAATTCAAATTCAAAATTATTTAAAATCATTTCAAAATCATCATTTCAAAAATACTTTTAAAAATCATTTCAAAAATACTTTTAAAAATCATTTCCAAAATACTTTTAAAAATTATTTCAAAAATCCTTTCAAAATTATTTGAAAAATCTTTCAAAATCATTTTAAAAATCTTTTTAAAACTTAATTTCAAAATCATTTGAAAAATCTTTCAAAATCACTTTTAAAAATCTTTTTAAACTTCATTTCAAAATTATTTGAAAAGTCTTTCAAAAATCATTTTGAAAAACTTATTTAAAAATCCTTTGAAAAATATTTGAAAAACTCATTCAAAATCATTTGAAAAATCCCTTGAAAGATTAATTTCAAAACCCTTTTCAGAAGTTATTTGAAGTTCTAAACTCAATTAATTCTTAAATCTTCAAAATAATTAAATGGTCACTTATTTGGAATTCTAACTTATATTCTCAATATTTTAAAACAAAGTTAACTTTATCTAACACTCACTCATAAGCTAATCATGCCTGAAAACCTAGAATGGGTGAGATGGTAATTTAGGAAAATATAAAATAACTATTTTTTAATTTACATGCTTGGACTCTAGAACCCTCAGGACTTAATTAAGGGGGAGTAAGTGGAGTCAAGCTAAGTTTCTTTTAAAATAAATTTTATGGTTTTAATTATCTATAACAGTTAAAGCAAATCCAATTTTTTTAAAAAACTTTAAACTTTTCATCAACTTATACGTCTAAGATTGAGCATGCTTGTACTTTAGAGCTCTGATACCTGATCAAAACAACTTAGATATCTTAACATCTAGTTAACTTGACTCATGCTTAAACTTAAGGACCAACTGAATTTGATTAAATAAACTAAATCAAACATTTAGTTTCCCCCTCTTCGTCCTAAAAATTAACAAGTTCTTACTCCTAATTTTTCAACAATAAGTATTGTTAAGCTAAGTGTCTTTTTAACTTAAGCTATATTTTCAAAATTCAATGTTTGCAAAAGACTAAGCTAAGTAGTTCATATAAAAACCTTCAAACTTTTGCAAACTTAGCTAACCTTTCAAATCAAACTTTTAATAAATTCTTACTAAGTTTTTTTTACCTTAAAGTATTAAAAATCATATTTTTGCAAAATTCTTACTCACTGCCTTCAAAATAATTTTTGCTTTTCAAAATTTAGCCAAGTATATTTCAAAAATCAACTAAGTTTCAAAAGTGGCTAAAATCATTCTTAATAGTCTACTAAATATTAGCCTTTTAAACTTAGTTAAATTTTTTTTCCAAAGTAATTTACCATTCATAAGCCTAATTTTTTTAAGAAAAATTAAAAATTACTTAAAACTGGCTTATTTTTTGATAAATGGCAAAGGGGGAGAGTAGGAAATTCAAAGTTTTCAGAATTAGGAAATTCAAAGTAAAGATCAAAATCTAATTCAAAAGTAAAAGGAAGCCCTGTATTAAGGGGGAGCTTCGCAAAGTTTAAGTGTTAGCTTAATTATGCTTTTATTTGAATTTATGTACTTAAGCTTGCTCACTTAAACCTTTTGATATATTCATGCGTTTGTTTTACTTAACTTTGAATTTGGGTTGCCATAATCAAAAAGGGGGAGATTGTAGGTGCGGGAAGCATCCGACGATCGAACCTGAGTTTTGATAATGGCAAAGGATTTAAAGTTAAGATGTTTGTGATCTAACGTGCTTGACTAAGTGTTTCAGGAAAGTCCTAACTGTGGTTAGGCAGGTGAAAACCCTAGGGGGTGGTTACCCTAGGTCCTAGGGGGTGGTAACCCTAGGTGGAGAAAAGTCCTAGCTGCGGTTAGGCAAAGGGAAAACCCTAGGGCGCGGTAACCCTAGGTCATAGGGGGTGGTAACCCTATGCAGAAAGTCTTGGCAGGTCGATGGCTTCAGGCAAAAGTCCTAGGGGGTGGTAACCCTAGGTGAAAAGTCCTGGTGTCGCGAACCAGGTGAAAGACTGGACTGGCCGGGAAGCGGATGTCCAGCAGAAAGTCCTGAAGCGTCGAGTGCTGAGCAAAAGTCCAGTCGATCTAGAGGATCACACTGGCAACAGGTAAATCTCCTGAGTGGAGTAGGTGAGGACGCGTTCCCCGTAGAGGGAACAGTAGGCGTCGGGTCGACCTAGGGTTTCCAGTCAGAAATCCGAAGTCAGACTCGGACAGTCCGTAGACTGTCGTTTATTACTTACTGTGTTTTATCAGATTCTAACACTGTCTTGCAGGGTATTTTTGCTCGGACTAACCTTTGTTTGCAGGTGAGGAACCTGCTGGAAAAAGGTGGTCCGGGCGCCCGGAACAGGTCCGGGCGCCCGGGACCAAGTTTTATCCCCTGCGCGACTTCGCCACGTGGAGCATCCTGGTTGGTTGGCCACGTCACACTCCAAGCGCCCGGAATGGATCCAGGCGCCCTGAATGTCATATAAAAAGAGGGTCGAGGTGCAGCTTCAACATAACAATCTTCTAAGCAATCTCCTTGCGACAAGCTGCTAACGACTCGATCCAGAAAGTGCTGTAAACGACACCCCGACAACCCGGAGCTTCATATTTAGTTTTCTGTTGTCGGTATAATCTTTTACTGCTTTGAATTGTAATTAATCTGTAACTTTCACGAATTATAGTTGTTGCCCACCGGAAGCGATCAAGGATCGCGGGCCTTCGAGTAGGAGTCGCCTTAGGCTCCGAACGAAGTAAATCCCTTTGTGTCTTTGTCTTTATTTTATTCCGCTGCATTTTAATAACTCCGATAGTTTTCTGATAATCGAACAAAATAGCCACGAGCGCTATTCACCCCCCCCCCCCTCTAGCGCTTCTCAATCCAACAATTCATTCCCCTTATTTCACCTTGAATAATGAGGATAAATAAATAAATAAAAATAAAAATAAAATAGAAAAAAAGGCTAAGGGAGAAGGAAAGCAAAAACTAAGTTTGCTACCTCTTTCCCCTTAACATAAAAGAGAGCTAGAAAAGAGAAAATTATTTTTCTCTCATTCATCCTCTCCCTCACCGAGAACACCACAGTCCCCTCTCCTCCATCTTCAGCCCCAAAGCCAAGTTTTTTTCCCTAAGAAAGCCTAAGATACAAGGAGGACTTAGCAAAGGAATCAAGGGAAAGGAACTAGAAGAAGAGGCTACTTCTTCTCCACCATACCTTAGATCCACAAGCGAAAAGGATGTAAGCTTCCCCTCACCTTTGGTACAAGGCTTTTATGTGATTTTCGGATTCTATAAGGATTAGAAAACCTAGGAAAGAATTTAAGAAAATTCGGCTAAAGAAAGGGTTTTCAAATCTAGGATGATTTAAACAATTCCTTATTTCATGATATTCTTTCTGTGCTATGTAGGAAGGATTTTCTTCATGTTTTTATACTTAAATGATGCTTGATCAGAGGAGTACCTAACCCTAGAATTTCGGCCAAAAATATGTTAAGGAGGTTAGGGAAAAATAATGTTTAACTAAACTAGTACAAAATTTCTCCCATGAAATACCAAGGGTTTTTATTGGTTTTCTTGCTTGAAAGTTACTTGAAACCAAAGAAATCCATTTATATGTTTCGGCCAAGAAAAGGGTTTAGGGTTAGGAAGACCTTTAAATTTAAATAACCATATTTGTATGATAGAATATAGAGTTCTATTAAAGAATTGCATGTTGTACATTGCTAGAAATTCATGAACTCTTATTTTAGATTTTCGGCCATGATAAGATGGATAGTTTAGAAAAACTTAAACAAAATTCTAATATGCTCAAGACCTCTGTGATATTATGATATGAAAGTTGTTTAATGCTCTTATGTTTAAATTGAGTATAGAAAATTAGTTACATGATATATGACATGTAAGATCACAAGGGTCCTAGCTTGTTTATGAACCAACTTTGTATATGATGTTCTTTGAAATTTTTGCCATTAAACTTACTTAGGTTTTCCATGCTTTAGGCCACTTAAAACCTAGTTTAAAGGTTGCTTTAGGCCACTTGAAATATGATAAGTAGAAAACCAAAGTTCTCATACTATATGTTGTTTAGTGACCTAAATAAGGCTAGGGTAAGTTTCGGCCATACCTATTGTATGATGTCTTGTTATGAATTTATACATGATGTTAGTTCAAGTTCACATGCTTGTATGTTTGTTTTTAGCCCTAATGAATACTTGTTAAAAGTTTGACCAAGATATACGTTAAGGGCTTGAAGGACTTAAGAACTAGCTCAATATGCTTACTATGCTATTTGAAAAAAATGCTATAAATATGGTTTAAGGTTTCCATGCTTTCATGACATTTGGGAACTTGTTTATATACTGATAGGGTTTGGCCACATGAGTTTAAGGACTTGGAGAACTTAGAAACCAAGTTAATCATGCTTATAATGCTTCCTATGAAATTTATGTGATGATGATTTAGGTTTCACATGCTTGGAGGTTGTTTTTACCTAAATTGAGACCTAAGGGGGTTCGGCCATGATAGGAACCCAAGGGTTTAGGAAGCTTAGAACCCAAGTTAACTATATTACCATGTTTCTTATGATAGTATAATCACATGATATACCCTTATGCTTAACCATGTATGCTTGTGATTTATACCTTTTTATGATATGATATGTGGATAGAAATATGCATGTTTTAATGATATGTTATGTGCTTAGAAATATGCATGTTTTAATGATATGATATGTGCTTAGAATATGCATGCTTGATGATATGCTGTATGCTTAGAATATGCATGTTTTTTATGATATGCTATGTGGTGAAAATATGCATGTTTTTCTTTATGACATGATGTATGCCTAAGTGATGCATACCTTTATGATATGATGTATGCCTAAGTGATGCATACTTTTATGACATGATGTATGCCTAAGTGATGCATACTTTTATGATATGATGTGTGCCTAAGTGATGCATGCTTTTATGATGTATGATATGTATAAGTATGACATGTACTTTACTTTATGTGGCTTGTACCAAGGGTGGGCTCCATAAGCGCCCCGGGGTCGATGGAATAAGACTCGGGCCTCGTTAGGGATGGGCTCCTAAGTGCCCCTAGGTCGATGGAGTAAGACTCGGGCCTAGTATGTTTGCCTTGTAGGGTTCAAGACTTGCTACCTTGGGCCTACATAGGTTGCGCGCAATATGTAAGTGGTACATAGCCGGGATCCCCTTTAAGTTGAGATTATGTTCAAGTATATATGTAAGAAGAAATGGTTTTAAAGATCATGAGACATACACATGTTTTTCGGATACATGTTTTCAAAAATCATATTGCATATACTTTATGATCATGTTGTGATGATGCTATGATTTATGATATGCCATGATATGATTATGTTATGTTTCATGCTATGCTTTAAGAGATGATATGCCATGATATGATTATGTTATGTTTCATGCATGCTTTAAGAGATGATATGCCATGATATGATTATGTTATGTTTCATGCTATGCTTTAGAAAATGATATGCCATGACTAGTTATGATGTTTGTTATGCTGTATGATATGCTTAAAGAATAGGATATGTTATACCATGACTAGTTGAGATTATGTTAAGATGAGACATTCTTTGATTATATGTTGATTTTTGGTTTTAGTGAGTAGGAAAGGAACTTACTGAGCCATGAGTGCTCACAGCTTACTTTCCTTGTACCACAGATAAAGGAAAAAGCTGGATGAGCTAAAGGAGCAGCAGGAGAGGCAAGGAGATGTGTGTGGCGGTGGCTAGGCAATCAAATAAGAACCTGCTTTAAGAACCTTTAAGAATTACGCTTTGGTTTCATAAATTGTAGTACTAAATGGATGACTTGATGTTATGTTTTTATTTATCTTGTTATTATGTTATGGAAACCATATTAGTGTAGTTCGGTTTTTATTAAACCAAGAAAATAATTTTAAGTCTTCCGCTGTAATATGTACGTAGAGTATCGTAGCCCCGTCCCTTAGGGTTAGCAGGGAGGGCGAGCGTTACAGGTTGGTATCAGAGCCAAAGTTTATTGCCAGCTCACTACACACACATCAAGCCTCCGACCTGCCGCTCCAAGTAAGAATGTTTATGCTAAATTTAATTGTTTTATGCTTATGTTTAATTTTCTTGTTACATGTTTATGCTTAATTTTCATGATTATATGACTTATGCTCTATTTTATTTTCTTTCTTGTTATATTGCCTATGCTTTATTTTCTTTACTACATTGCTTATGCTTTATTTTCTTATGTTACATTGTTTGTCATTATATTCCTTATTTTTCCTTATGTTGTTTATGCTTTAGTTTCATGTTCTACTTGCTTATGTTTGATGCTTTATTCTATACTTTTAGATTAGGATTACATATTGGTAGGTTAGGAATAATACCATAACAAATAGATAGAAACAAACCAGTACGTTGGATTGGCTAAAATCGATAACCACTTACACTAGTCTATTTCTTTTAGATAAACATGGTTAGGACACGCAATGCCCGAACCGGAGGGACAGTGACTCCACCAGATCTGACGTAGGTAGTCGCAGACCTCCAGCATCAGATCGCAGAACAACAACAGCTGATCACTACCTTAATGGGTCAGCAAGGCAACCCAGTTACCCCACCGGTGAATCCACTACCTGTTGTACCTACAGCCGCACCAGTGCCACCGGCAGCCCCTACTCCGATGGTCCGACAAGAGGCCTATCTGATTCAGTGGCAAAGGCTTAAGCCGGAAGCATTCTCGGGAAACTGTTAACCATGGGATGCGCAAGCCTGGCTCAAAACCGTGGAGAACATAATGGAATTATTGGATTGGCCTGAACACGAGAAGGTCAAATGCGCGTCGTTTTGTCTTACCGGAGAAGTTATTGTCATCTATTAAAGCACAAAAGATGTTAGATAAGGGATGTATGGGGTTTCTAGCACACGTGGTTGATATCAATCAAGTCAAAGACCCGAAGTTAGAAGACGTCAGAGTAGTATGCAACTATCCAAAAGTATTTCCTGATGAACTACCAGGGTTGGCCCCTGACAGAGAGATAGAATTCGGAATCGAATT
This sequence comes from Zingiber officinale, assembly GCF_018446385.1. Taxonomy (NCBI): domain Eukaryota; kingdom Viridiplantae; phylum Streptophyta; class Magnoliopsida; order Zingiberales; family Zingiberaceae; genus Zingiber; species Zingiber officinale. The sequence continues at coordinate 55,490,174 of NC_055993.1, forward strand.
GATTCCTGGTACTCAGCCGATTTCAAAAGCACCTTATCGTATGGCTCCGGCTAAATTAAAGGAACTTCAGGAACAGTTATCCGAATTACTCGACAAGGGACTTATTCGTCCTAGTCACTCTCCATGGGGAGCTTCAGTGCTGTTCGTAAAGAAGAAGGATGGGTCTATGCGAATGTGTATAGACTACCGAGTGCTGAATAATGTGACGATCAAGAACCGGTACCCACTCCCACGAATCGATGACCTGTTCGATCAACTGAAGGGTGCGACCGTTTTATCAAAGATAGATCTACGATCCGGTTATCATCAAGTGAAGGTGAAACCAGATGATATACCAAAAACAGCATTTCGAACCCGATATGGACACTATGAGTTCATAGTTATGCCTTTCGGAGTAACCAACGCTCCTGCAGTATTTATGGACCTAATGAATCGGGTATTTTCGGCATATCTTGATAAGTTTGTAATCGTCTTTATTGACGATATACTTATCTACTCGAGAACCCCAGAAGAACATGCTGAACACCTGAATACTGTACTACAGATCCTTCAAGAGAAACAACTATATGTAAAATTCTCCAAATGTGAGTTTTGGCTTGACCGGGTAATATTTCTAGGTCATGTCATCTCCAAAGATGGAGTCATAGTGGATCCAAGTAAAATCAAAGCTGTGAATAGCTGGAATCGACCAAAGAATGCCAGCGAAGTCAGGAGTTTTCTCGGACTAGCAGGTTATTACAGGAAATTTGTAGAGAATTTCTCCAAAATCGCAGCCCCTATGACAGCTCTCACCAAGAAAAATACAAAGTATGAATGGACAGAAGCTTGCGAGAAGAGTTTCGCAGAATTAAGAAGGAGACTGACCAGTGCTCCGATTCTTACTCTTCCGAAAACCAACAGAGGCTTCGATATGTACAGCGATGCTTCCATCACAGGACTTGGAGCTGTACTCATGCAAGATGGCAAAGTCATTGCCTACGCTTCTAGACAACTTAAAGAACATGAGAAGAATTATCCCATTCACGACTTAGAACTAGCAGCTGTGGTCTTCGCTCTAAAAATATGGAGACATTATTTATATGGAGCTCAGTGTAAGATTTATACCGACCATCAGAGTCTGAAATATTTCTTCACACAAAAAGACCTAAATATGAGGCAACGCCGATGGCTCGAGTTAGTTAAAGATTACCACTGCGAGATTCTTTATCACCCAGGAAAGGCGAACAAAGTGGCCGATGCACTCAGCCGAAAGTTCAGTGCCACCTGATGCAACTATTTTAAAGTTCGAGGATGAACTTTTTATGAGGTACGGGGTACTGTAATACCCACTAAGCTTGTAAGATAAATATATGAATGTGGGATTTTTCCTTAGAAAAATAATAGGAAGTGAGTTGAAGCAAAAAAAGAAATAAAATGAAATAAAAATAAGAGGAGGTCAAGGATTGAACCATGAACCTCTTATATTATATTTCATAGAATTAATTAGTGGAAATCAATTGGGATAGAGAGAAGATATTGATAGCAAAGGAGGGAAACTCATGATAAAGGTAAGAGTAAAAGCTAGCCAAAAGAAAAGAAGAAAAGAGCAAGAGAAAGGCAACTTGCCTTCCTCCCTTTCTCTCCCTCTTCCTCTTTGGTTTTGCCGAAAATTTAAAGAGGAATTAAGGAGATTCATTCCCCTTATTTCACCATGAATGATGAGGATAAATAAATAAATAAAAATAAAAATAAAATATAAAAAAAGGCTAAGGGAGAAGGAAAGCAAAAACTAAGTTTGCTACCTCTTTCCCCTTAACATAAAAGAGAGCAAGAAAAGAGAAAATTATTTTTCTCTCATTTTCTCTCATTCATCCTCTCCCTCACCGAGAACACCACAGTCCCCTCTCCTCCATCTTCAGCCCCAAAGCCAAGTTTTTTCCCTAAGAAAGCCTAAGATACAAGGAGGACTTAGCAAAGGAATCAAGGGAAAGGAACTAGAAGAAGAGGCTACTTCTTCTCCACCATACCTTAGATCCACAAGTGAAAAGGATGTAAGCTTCCCCTCACCTGTGGTACAAGGCTTTTATGTGATTTTCGGATTCTATAAGGATTAGAAAACCTAGGAAAGAATTTAAGAAAATTTGGCTAAAGAAAGGGTTTTCAAATCTAGGATGATTTAAATAATTCCTTATTTCATGATATTCTTTCTATGCTATGTAGGAAGGATTTTCTTCATGTTTTTATACTTAAATGATGCTTGATCAGAGGAGTACCTAACCCTAGAATTTCGGCCAAAAATATGTTAAGGAGGTTAGGGAAAAATATTGTTTAACTAAACTAGTACAAAATTTCTCCCATCAAATACTAAGGGTTTTTATTGGTTTTCTTGCTTGAAAGTTACTTGAAACCAAAGAAATCCATTTATATGTTTCGGCCAAGAAAAGGGTTTAGGGTTAGGAAGACCTTTAAATTTAAATAACCATGTTTGTATGATAGAATATAGAGTTCTATTAAAGAATTGCATGTTGTACATTGCTAGAAATTCATGAACTCTTATTTTAGATTTTCGGCCATGATAAGATGGATAGTTTAGAAAAACTTAAACAAAATTCTAATATGCTCAAGACCTCTGTGATATTATGATATGAAAGTTGTTTAATGCTCTTATGTTTAAATTGAGTATAGAAAATTAGTTACATGATATATGACATGTAAGATCACAAGGGTCCTAGCTTGTTTATGAACCAACTTTGTATATGATGTTCTTAGAAATTTTTGCCATTAAACTTACTTAGGTTTTCCATGCTTTAGGCCACTTAAAACCTAGTTTAAAGGTTGGTAGGTTTCATCCATGAGGAAAAATAAAAGAAAAAGGGAAAGAAACCTAGGAAGCCTAAGACACAATTCACATGTATGTTTATTATGCTTGTCTTTATACATGCTATGAAACTTGTATGATTTCTTATGATTTTAGGCTATTTGAAGCAAGTTTATATTCTGTGAGTTTCGGCCAAGTAGGGTTTAAAAGACCTAGAGGCCTTAGAAATGAAACCAAATGTGTTAAAAGTACTTCTTATGAAAATATGATAAGGTGTTGATTGTGTCACATATTTGTATAATTTTTCCATGACCTAAATGGATCATTGTGTGTTTCGGCCATGATGGAATAGATGCCCTAGAAACCCTAGAACAAGAATTAAATATGCTTATGTCACTCTACATGAAATATGATAAGTAGAAAACCAAAGTTCTCATACTATATGTTGTTTAGTGACCTAAATAAGGCTAGGGTAAGTTTCGGCCATACCTATTATATGATGTCTTGTTATGAATTTATACATGATGTTAGTTCAAGTTCACATGCTTGTATGTTTGTTTTTAGCCCTAATGAACACTTGTTAAAAGTTTGACCAAGATATACGTTAAGGGCTTGAAGGACTTAAGAACTAGCTCAATATGCTTACTATGCTATTTGAAAAAATGCTATAAATATGGTTTAAGGTTTCCATGCTTTCATGACATTTGGGAACTTGTTTATATACTGATAGGGTTTGGCCACATGAGTTTAAGGACTTGGAGAACTTAGAAACCAAGTTAATCATGCTTATAATGCTTCCTATGAAATTTATGTGATGATGATTTAGGTTTCACATGCTTGGAGGTTGTTTTTACCTAAATTGAGACCTAAGGGGGTTCGGCCATGATAGGAACCCAAGGGTTTAGGAAGCTTAGAACCCAAGTTAACTATATTACCATGTTTCTTATGATAGTATAATCACATGATATACCCTTATGCTTAACCATGTATGCTTGTGATTTATACCTTTTTATGATATGATATGTGGATAGAAATATGCATGTTTTAATGATATGTTATGTGCTTAGAAATATGCATGTTTTAATGATATGATATGTGCTTAGAATATGCATGCTTGGTGATATGCTATATGCTTAGAATATGCATGTTTTTTATGATATGCTATGTGGTGAAAATATGCATGTTTTTCTTTATGACATGATGTATGCCTAAGTGATGCATACCTTTATGATATGATGTATGCCTAAGTGATGCATACTTTTATGACATGATGTATGCCTAAGTGATGCATACTTTTATGATATGATGTATGCCTAAGTGATGCATACTTTTATGACATGATGTATGTCTAAGTGATGCATGCTTTTATGATGTATGATATGTATAAGTATGACATGTACTTTACTTTATGTGGCTTGTACCAAGGGTGGGCTCCATAAGCGCCCCGGGGTCGATGTAATAAGACTCGGGCCTCGTTAGGGATGGGCTCCTAAGTGCCCCTAGGTCGATGGAGTAAGACTCGGGCCTAGTATGTTTGCCTTGTAGGGTTCAAGACTTGCTACCTTGGGCCTACATAGGTTGCGCGCAATATGTAAGTGGTACATAGCCGGGATCCCCTTTAAGTTGAGATTATGTTCAAGTATATATGTAAGAAGAAATGGTTTTAAAGATCATGAGACATACACATGTTTTTCGGATACATGTTTTCAAAAATCATATTGCATATACTTTATGATCATGTTGTGATGATGCTATGATTTATGATATGCCATGATATGATTATGTTATGTTTCATGCTATGCTTTAAGAGATGATATGCCATGATATGATTATGTTATGTTTCATGCATGCTTTAAGAGATGATATGCCATGATATGATTATGTTATGTTTCATGCTATGCTTTAGGAAATGATATGCCATGACTAGTTATGATGTTTGTTATGCTGCATGATATGCTTAAAGAATAGGATATGTTACACCATGACTAGTTGAGATTATGTTAAGTTGAGACATTCTTTGATTATATGTTGATTTTTGGTTTTAATGAGTAGGAAAGGAACTTACTGAGCCATGAGTGCTCACAGCTTACTTTCCTTGTACCACAGATAAAGGAAAAAGCTGGATGAGCTAAAGGAGCAGCAGGAGAGGCAAGGAGATGTGTGTGGCGGTGGCTAGGCAATCAAATAAGAACCTGCTTTAAGAACCTTTAAGAATTACGCTTTGGTTTCATAAATTGTAGTACTAAATGGATGACTTGATGTTATGTTTTTATTTATCTTGTTATTATGTTATGGAAACCATATTAGTGTAGTTCAGTTTTTATTAAACCAAGAAAATAATTTTAAGTCTTCCGCTGTAATATGTACGTAGAGTATCGTAGCCCCGTCCCTTAGGGTTAGCAGGGAGGGCGGGCGTTACATGTGGAGTAACCCAAGTATGGCCTAAGCATAAGTTCTTTGTGCTCGATGCAATAAGTAACTCAAACTCTTCAAGTTTCAATTTTCTGTCCTAGTCAAGTTGTCATACAATTGAATCCCTAATGTTTCCAGTGATAGGCACTTACCTGCCATACACTTGGTTTATTTTCCTTAAATTACACAAGGTCCCAAAGGATACTACTTGGAATCAAGAGAAACATAACATTTATTTCCCCAGTAACCTAACTCGATCTCAAAGAGGTAAATTGTTAGTTTCGACTCATGACAACCATTTTTTATCCCTTATTCAACTCTCTTTTTTAGAAACATAGAAGTGTAGCACTAATCACAAATGCATGATGTAAATGTTGGGATTTAGATTTTTCCGAATGAGCTTCCATGATCCGAGGTCATCGAGTAACTAAAATATAACTAAGGAATCCCCATGGGAACACAAGTAGTAAACAAATTGGATGAATCATAACTATTTTAAAATATTTCCCCTATTCAAGCTTAAGTGAAGTGAAAGTAAGATCCTTAAGGTTAGGCTAAGATTTATACTAAACTCCGTACAATACTTATTTTATTTTATGCTACTAAAGATAGAGAAAGGAGATACACCAAACATACTAACACTATCTCTACAACACATGAACTAAGAAAATACACGTGCTAGTCATTTTGCTATCGGACAAGTCAGCAGAAAAAGTAGAAGGTTTGATGCTCTCAAGTATGCCTCAAAACTATTTTTTTCATTTTTTTTCAAAATAAACACGATGAAAAACTACAAGTAAGAAAAGAACATGCACTATGAGACTGAAAGATAAAAGGGAATGCAAGTAGATAAAGCAAACTAGATAAAAATGCAAAAGAAAAAGAAAAGGACTCGACTCAACTCAGGTTGTGCAAACACAACACCCCCCCCCCCCCCCCAGACTTAGACTTTTCATCGTCCCGATGAAATCAAAATGGTGGCGGGGGAGGGGGATAAGGGGGTCCTCGTCGTGTGTCGGAGGGAAATCTAGCCATACCAGGGAGGTGACCAATGTGCTGATGATATTGGTAAAGAGTGTCTACTTGTTGTCTAGTAATATTCATATCATCCATGAAATTCCTCATTCTCTCCTAGTCAACCTCAAAATCCTGAACAAATCCTGTCACCTGGCTATGAAAGTCCCTAGTAAACTGAAAATGGTTTTGTACCACCCTAAACTGGTCGTCAGACAATTTGAAGCGACCCTCCAACAATTGTTGTTGGGTAGTGTGCTTCTCATGAAGCGAGTCTAAGGAGGCACGAAAATTAGAAAAATCAAATCTGGATGGTCCCGTACCATAGGCAAAAGAGTGCCTAGCGAGTTCCGGATATCCGAAGGGTTGTGGGAGTCCTGATGATGAGGGTTCTTGGTGCTGCTCAGTATTTCCTACAAGGGAGGGAACAAACTCGGGTTCTGAATCAACGATCACCCAGTTTGTGGGGATGCGAACTTAAGTGCACTTAGGACAAGGAAGGGGTAATGGGAAACCATCGTTCCTAGTAAAAGCAAACACATTCTCATCCTGACAGATCATCTTCATTGCAAGGTAAGAATCGATGTCGATCTTATCATTACCATAAATGACCTCCATCCTATCAAGCTCACAACCCAGATTTATTGCTATTTGGGTGATTAAACTGCCAAACACTATCATCCTCGAAGATGCTTTACCTACTCTCAACAAATTTTGTAAGAAATGAAACCCAGAATCAAAGTCGACTTTATTTAGCATCGCCCAAAGAGAATAAAGCTCCACTTTCCTAATAACTCCATCACTCTCTCCTCGACCAAAGATTGTTTTGCTCATCACACGGTGAAGGTATCTAAAAGAGGGGTTTTGCATGCGGGATGCCTTTGCTCTAGAGGGTTCATAAGGGTTCTTTGATCCAGTAATCGAAGTCCAAAATTCATTCCGGTTAATATTACCATCAAACCCACGGGCACCACCAGTAGGTAAACCAAAACAGGTATTAAAATCACTAAACGTCCACTGAATTTCTTTGTTCATCAATCTAAAAGTTATGACCCCTATGTAGTCATCCTCAGAAGAAAATTTAACATCAATTGAACTTAAAAACTCAAGGACAAGGTGGGGGTAAGTTGGTAAACGTGTGTACATAATGTCATTCCATTCTAAGGAGCTAATCATCCAATCTATGTCATCCCTAATTCCTGACCTATTCATGGTAGTTGGATCCATATATCTAGTGCACATGATTTTTCTAACAATAAGCATATCATATCTAGTTTTATGTTCTTGATTTCTAAAAATAATATTAAATTCATTGTCGCTACCTTCATTGCGTGTCACCCTTCTGCCTTTGCCCTTGGAAGAAGAAGTCTTTCCTTTGCCTTTATCTCCTCCTGGAGCATCACCTTCGCTAGATCCGCCGCTTCCTCGTCGGAGTCTCTTCAGGATTTGAGACATGATATGCAAGGTGAATTGGGTGGAGGTGAAACTTGGGAATAGAGGAGGTGAATCTTGAAGATGGAGAAGGAGAAAGAAGATAAATAGTGGATTTGTTCCTCTCTTTTCGGATTTGGGGTATGAAGAAAACTTAGATTTAGATCTAGATCTTGGTAAAGATGAGTCTTAGATGTAGGTAATGAAGGTTGATGAGGCGTAGTGGGGAGAGAAAGGTTTTTGGGAGAGGAAGATATTGGAATTAGGGCTTTTTAAGGTGGTTGTAGGCGCACACGGGTAAGGCACAACCGTGTTCTAAAGACACGGTCTGGTGACTGGGTCGCCGCACGGCCATGCCAGTTGGCATGACCCCTTCTTTTCTCCTCTCGACCGAGATTGCATGGTCGTGTCAATCGACATGGCTCGTGCATTCTTCTCCTGGGAGTCCATAAGGCATTAGGCAAATTTGACCTCCTTTTCTTCCTCTCATGTCCGCAAGGCTGGATTCTCTGCCTTGTGGCTTCAGACCATAACAAGATAGACAATTTAATAGTGCGTGCATGCGAAACTTGTGGAAGTTCGGATCATGCTCAAGGTACTTGCCCCCTAGGGCCAATACAAGCACAAATAAACCAACTTGAGTAATACGATGCGATAGTCAGATATAACCAAAGGCAAAACAATCCCTACTCCAAAACATACAACCCTGGGTGGAGGAACCATCCAAATTTTTCGTACCGGGGCAATCAAGATCAAGCTACCAACCTGGGCAACAAAGCTACCAATCTGGACAACAAACTAATCAACAACAACAATCCTTTCAACTATCCAAAATTGAAAAGATACTTGAATAAGCTCTCTTGGAGCAAAAAGAAATGAAGAACGAAATTAAGCAATTGAATCAAAGAATGGAGAATTCTGAAAAGCATCAAAAGATGCAAGATAGTTGTTGACTCTCTGCAAGTGTACAGATATGTCGTAAGTAATAATAAAAGATATCGAATCCGCAGGGACAGGAATAAGCACTAAAGATGTCTCAACGCGAGTAAGCTAAACAACCAATCAATTGATTTATAAAAGCTAAGTGTAACTATGAAAGGTAAACAAAGAAATGAAAGAATAAGAAACAAGAAATAGGGCAACAATAAAAGGTATATTCTAGGAGTTTTGGTTTCTTTGTAAGGTTTGTTCAATGTAAATGATCTACCAAATCTTATTCCTCAATTGTTCATCATTTGTAGAAGGTTGCTGGTTCCCTCTTGCAATAGACAACCGGCCTAGGACTGAAATATATCTAAACGTGATCAATTAGAAATGAACCTATGTTATCCTTACATGGGCTTGCCTGTCACGTGCGTCCCTCGAAAAATCAACATAGAATCCATCACTCCTCAACCACATTAAGATACAATATATAAACACATATAATATATCCTACCCTCTTGAAATACCTAATTTCCCCTTCAAGATTACCCCTCAAACATCCTTACACGGGCATGTTCTTGTCATGAACGTCCCTCGAAAAATCGAATGAGGAATTACCTCTTCAAGATCCACAAGATATCCAAATATTCAATCAAGCATGGTAATTAAGCCCTAATCACAACAATCCACACAAGAAAGAATAGATACAAACAGGGCAAAATCATAGAAATAGGAAATTGACACATCCACAAGAGTTTTACATCAAATCATCATTTCAATTACTCCATCCTAGAACAAGAAATCTACTCCATAAAACAAGGAAAGAAACCCCAAGAGATGAAGATTACAAGTATTCTTACCCATCAAATCCAAGAAAAGAGAGAAAGAAAACTTATCTACAAAGAAGAACGTCTTCGGATCCAATCCTTGCTTTCCCGGGGTCGATTCGGTGAAGATCCACCCTTAGATCACCGGAAATCCCTCCAAGAATGGTAAGGAACGCCCCAATCTTGTTTCCCTCACAAAAGGGGGAAGATCCCCTTTGAAATGAAGAAGAACCCTTTATATAGAGGGGGAAAATTGGGCGCCACACGGCCCAAGCAAAAGAATTATGCTTTGAAAGAAAATGGTGATATTGAAACTGAGAGTGAGTCCGAAGATGATAATGTCATGCCACCATTGATGGAAAGTGATGTAGAAAAGTATCCTGTCGACGATGAAGCCCTTGTCACTAGGCGTGTTCTAAATGTGCAAATGAAGGAAGAAGATGAAGAACAACGAGACAACATATTTCATACACGTTTCCACATCAAAGACAAGGTATGTAGTATGATTATAGATGGGGGAAGTTGCACTAATGTTGCTAGTACTATTTTGGTTGAAAAATTATGCTTACCTACCACTAAACATCCTAGACCTTATAAACTACAATGGTTGAATGATTGCAGGGAAGTTAAGATCACTAAGCAAGTGTTGATTTCATTATCCATTGGTAGGTATCATGATAATGTTCTTTGTGATGTAGTACCAATGCATGCAAGTCATTTACTTTTAGGTAGACCATGGCAATTTGATAGGAGGGTCATGCACGATGGCTTCACAAATAAATATTCTTTTAAGATGCATGGTAAACTTGTAACTCTTGTACCATTAACTCCTAAGCAAGTATATGAAGATCAATTGAGGATAAAAAAAGAGAGTGAAAAAAGAAAATATTGTGAGAGAAAAAAATGGAAAAGAAAAGGAGTGTGAGAAAAGAAAAAGTGAGGATGAAAGGAGTGAAAAAAAGAATGAAAAAGAAACAAAAAATCTAGAGCAAGAGAGTAAAAAAGGGAGATTTTATGCAAAAGAAAGAGAGGTTAAGAGAGCTTTTATTTCTCAACAGACGATGATTGTACTTTTGTACAAGGAGGCTTATTTCAACACTAACAATCTTAACCCTTTTTTGCCTAGTGTTGTAAAATGTCTTTTGTAGGAATTTGATGATGTCTTTCCTGAAGAAGTTCCTGATGGATTGCCACCACTTAGGGGAATAGAGCACCAAATTGACTTCCTCCCAGGAACAGCCATTCCTAATCAACCAGCCTATAGGAGCAATCCTATGGAGATGAAAGAGCTTCAAAAGCAAGTTGAAGAGTTGATGAGAAAAGGACATGTCCAAGAAAGTTTGAGTCCTTGTTCAGTTCCTGTTTTGCTTGTGCCTAAGAAGGATGGAACTTGGAGAATGTGCGTTGATTGCAGGGTTATCAACAAAATTACGGTAAAATATCTTCATCCTATTCCTAGATTAGATGATATGCTAGATGAACTATATGGTTCTTGCATTTTCTCTAAAATTGATTTGAAGTTTGCCTATCATCAAATTCACATGCGTGAGGGAGATGAATGGAAAATTACTTTTAAGACTAGGTATGGTTTGTACGAATGGTTAGTTATGTCATTTGGCCTAACTAATGCACCTAGTACTTTTATAAGATTAATGAACCATATCTTGTGTGCTTATATTGGGTACTTTGTTGTAGTATATTTTGATGACATCTTGATTTATAGTAAGAATTTAGATGAGCATGTCAATCATTTACAAAAAGTTCTACTTGTTTTACGAAATAAAAAATTGTATGCTAACCTTCAAAAATATTCTTTTTTCACTAGTCAAATATAGTTTTTTGGTTATATTGTTAGTGCTAAGGGAATAATCGTTGATGAAGAAAAGGTTAAATCAATTCATGAGTGGTCAACACCAAAAATGATAATTGAGGTACATAGCTTTCAAGAGTTGGCAAGTTTTAATAGGAGGTTTGTTAAAAATTTTAGTTTTTTAGCTGCACCCTTAACTGAAGTTGTTAAAAAGAATGTTGGGTTTCATTGGGATAGTGAACAAGTTTCAGCTTTCAACTTACTTAAGGAGAAGCTAAGTTCTGCACCATTAACTGCATTACCTAACTTTGCTAAAACTATCATAATTGAGTGTGATGCATCAGGAATAGGTATTAGAGTTGTGTTAATACAAGAAAGTTGACCTCTTGCTTATTTTAGTGAGAAACTCAGTGGAGCAGTTTTGAACTATCCAACTTATGACAAGGAGATGTATGCATTGGTGAGGGCTTTATAGACTTGGTAACATTACTTGTGGCCCAAATAGTTTGTCACTCACATTGATCATGAATCATTGAAGCATTTGAAGAGCTAAAGTAAGTTGAATAGACATCATGCAAAATGGGTGGAGTTTATTGAATCATTCCCTTATGTGATCAAATATAAACAAGGTATGGTAGATGCTTTGTCTCGAAGGTATACCTTGATCTCTACTTTGAACACTAAATTGTTAGGATTTGAATACATTAAATATCTATATTCTAATGATCCTGACTTTGGAAATATATTTAATGTTTGTGAACATGCTGTATTTGGGAAGTTTTATAGGCATTAGGGATTTCTTTTTAGAGTGAATAGGTTGTGTGTCCCTAATTGTTCATTAAGGAAAATATTAATCCAAGAAGCTCATGGTGGGGGACTAATAGGACATTTTGGAGAAAGAAAAACTCTAGAAGTGTTGGTAGAGCATTTCTTTTGGACACACATGAAACGAGATGTAGTCAAGTTTTGTGAGGAGTGTATTACATATAGGTAAGCAAAATCTAGATCTTTACCTCATGGATTGTATACACCTTTACCAATTCCTAGTGAACCTTGGGTTGATATTTCCATGGACTTTGTTATAGGACTATCAAGGTCTAAACGAAGTATGGATTCTATTTTTGTCGTTGTGGATAGATTTTCTAAAATAGCTTATTTTATTCCTTGTAGGAAAACAGATGATGCTAACCATATTGTTGATCTATTTTTTAGGGAGATTGTGCGGCTTCATGGAGTACCGAGGAGCATAGTTTCAGATCATGATGCAAAGTTCCTAAGCTACTTTTGGAAGACACTATAGGGAAAATTGGGAACAAAGCTTTTATTTTTTACAACTTGTCATCCACAAATAGATGGACAAACTGAGGTAGTAAATCAAACTTTATCTACTTTATTGAAAGCTATCATTCAAAAGAATTTAAAAGGTTGGAAAGATTGTTTATCACATGTTGAATTTGCTTATAATAGATCTGTGCATTCTACTACTAATTTTTCACCTTTTGAAGTGGTATATGGGTTCAACCCTTTAACTCCTTTAGATTTGTCACCTTTGCATGTCTCTGAGCGTGCCAGTTTAGATGGTATTAGAAAAGTTGAGTTTGTGAGGCAACTACATGAAAAAGTTCGATTGCAAATTGAAAAAAGGACTATGCAAGCCAACAGGGGACGAAAGAAAGTAATCTTTGGACCCCGAGATTGGGTTTGGGTTCATATGAGGAAGGAAAGATTCCCTACTAAACATTGTATTAAGTTGCATCCACGAGGAGATGGTCCATTTCAAATCATTGCTAGAATCAACGATAATGCATACAAGCTTAACTTACCAGGTGAGTATAATGTGAGTGCTACATTTAATATTTCTGATCTTTCTCCCTTTGATGTAGGTGATCAAAATTCCAGGACGAATCCTTTTGGGGAAAGGGGGAATGATGGAGTTAAAGAAAGAGAGCAACAAGCTAACGATATGGATCATGGTCAACCCACTCTAGATATTAATGATGATCCATCATGCATCAATAGAGGCTCAATTATAAGGGATAAGGCTAGAAAGATGAAGGAAGCACTTAATGTACTAATTGAAGATGTGAAGGCCAAAGCTACCATTGAAGAAGGTTTGACCAAGAGCAAGTCATTCGACATAGTCAGCCTAATTCAAGCCATAGATGAGCTTAATTAGCACATAAGTCTCATTTCTATATAGTAGGGATATGTAGGCTCAATTTAAACTCAATTTCTACTTTTATTTGGGTTATAATAAAGTCATAAGCTTAAAATGACTAAGTAGTCTACATAGGCCTTTACTAAATGGGCTTTCTTTTGGCCTTTTAGGATTTTTTGGTCACCTTATAGCTATAAATAAAGGGGGTGGTGGCCACACATGTATCTTTGACATATTTTTCAATCTAAAGCACGGTGAGGCTCTCACTTGTTGGTTCTTCATTGAATTAAAACTTATCAAGGCATTTCCTTGTGGTGTTTGAAGACTTATCAACCTCTATTCCAAGGTCGAGGTTCTTTTCATCCATCTTATCGATTTAGTTCTTTCTTCCTTTCTTCTTTCATTCGTTGTGGGTTCTTGAGATATCTTTCTCTTTAGATTCACATCAAGAAATTGGGATGATTTCTCCACCCGATGTTATAAGTCCTTGAATATGGGTTGTTTTTCCCTGCATTAAAGTTGGTTATGATGTCAGCTTGTTTAATAATTGAGTAGTAATAGCTCCAAATTGATAAACTTTCTTCACATGACCTGCATCTTCACAAATCTCACAAGCAACATTAGTTTCATTCAAGGAGTTTACACTAACTGCTTCAAATTTCTTTGACAATGCATCCAGTTTTGTATAAACTAAGTCTAAAGTATTCACAGCATACTTACCAATGACTTTTTACTAGATTACCTCTTTCAGGCGCCCATTGGTAGAGATTTAATGCCACACTCTCTATAATTTCTTTGGCTTCATTAGGCCCCTTGTTCATCAAACCTCCACCAGATGCGGAGTCAAGGGACAATTTTGTTTGATAGAGAACTCAATTGTAAAAGGTATGGATGACTAGCCACTTTTTGAGTCCATGGTGAGGGCATTGGCATAATAGACTTTTGAATCTATCCCAAGCTTCATAGATAGATTCTCTATATTTTTGTATGAAACTTGAGATTAGGTTCCTCATATGGGCAATCTTACTTGGAGAAAAGAATTTTTCCAAAAAATTTTGCTTGCATTGCTCCCATGTCACTAAAATGTCAAGTGGGAGAGAATTAAGTCATGCTTTTGCTTTATCCCGCAATGAGAAGGAGAACAAAAGTAATCTGATTATATCATAAGAGGCTCCATTTATCTTCATGGTGCCATAGTTTCTAAGAAATTATTTTGTTGTACCATTTGGAGAATGGTTGGCTTCAACTCAAAGTTATTTGCCTCAATTGTCGGTCTTGTGATGCTAGTCCTAAGACCTATTGTGCTTAGTGCAACATAATCTTTCAAAGCTTTGTTCGACATTAGTGTCTCTTGGGTTTACTTGGCAGCTAACTAGTTTTGCATATTGCATCTTTGACGGAATGTCCTATCAATTTCAGAGTCAACAACAAGAAGATTTCTTAAAACATTGGACCTATGCATAAATAAGAATCAACCATAGTATCTTTCCAAAATAGAGTTATTCAAATAAAATGCAACAATGAAGAAATAAAATCTAGATTAACTAAATCACTAATCAACTAATATCAAGCTAACAATCCCCGATAATAGCACTAAAAACTTGTTGTGTCAATCTGTAAGTGCACGAAATATTGTCAAGTAATAAAAAAAATTGATCCTCAGGGATTGTTGTTGAATACTATTCAAAATTATGAAGCAAGTTATGATCTAGGGGCTAGTTGAAATCACTAACGACAGAATGAAAGAGTGAGAGAATTGAGAGGGAGAGATGAATATGAGAGAGTAATGAGAGAGTGAGCTGAATTAGGGAGGAGATTCTAAGACTTCAGGTTCACTATGATGATTGTTGTCGTCTAAAGAATTGTTTGCCTTCCTATCTCCTCTACATATGTTCTTATGTAGGTACATCAATCCTAAGACTAAACCAGGATGTCTACTTGAATTCAATGTCTCTTCGTAAGAAGACCCACTAATATCCGCTTAAATGACTACCCCTATCACGAGGGCTCCACATATCTTTAAGACTAGAATTCCTCCTCACTCAAGATCTTGAATTGGGACAAGCCCCCTTTAAGCCCTAAGAATGATAGCATCTCATGATTAATCTAGAAAAACCACTTAACAAGATTACCCTTGTCACATAGGGCTTCATAGTCACAATCTAGGTTATCTCCTCTACAAAGTGATGAAATCACCACGTCCAAAACATTCAACATCCATAAAATAGAAAAGAACATAGAATATACATGTCATACCATAGAAAAGAGGCAATTACTTAGAATAAAATCTCAGTAATTACATCGTAGTTACTACCTAATCCTAGAATCCAAAGATTACTCCATAGAACAGATAATACAATTCATAGATAGAAGAGAAAACATCCTTACAATTCAAGTATGAGAGTGAAAAGGGAAGAGATGCTTATCTAAAAATTTGTCGGTGTCTTTGGATCGTCTCCTTGCTCTAGATGGTCATGACAGCTCCTTCTCCTTTCTCTCCTAGGGTTTCTCCCTAAAAGGGAGGACCTCCCTATGCTAGGTGTCACGCCCCAGAGGAGTCCCTGTCCGAGAAAATTTCGGCAGCATCTCCCCTGTACGGCGGACAATCAAAAATTTCTACAAGCACTAAATACTCAGCCACATGCGGCTGGAATCATAACAATAATAAAAATCAATCACCATGCAGTTTATATATATATTCAGCCTCTGGCTGACACAACCACGCAGTAATAATACTCTGACTCAAAAACCACCCTACTCAGCTACACTCGTAAAGCTCAAAACCGATTTTTCTTACCTCTTCTGCCGTCCAGGCAGGCATGTAGTAGAATAAAAACCAAATCCAAATCCATCAGTATAATAAAATCTATATCATGTCCATAAGCAATAAATCCAGAACATAACGAGTTCAAACAGTCTAGAACAGAAAGAAACCAAAGAAAACCAAACATATCCTGGAGGTCTGCAGGACCAGCACTACGTGCAGTGGGGACTAGCGACTGGAACTCAACCTGAAAATATCAACAATGGAGGCGGGGTGAGTCCAACACTCAGCAGGTACAATTGATATGCAAAGTAAAGAAATAACACCTAACACTAATCATGCGTACAGTCTCCTGATATAAGAAAGATATAAATATGCATCTGAAGTAAACAGGAGAATGCTGTACTAACCAGGTCCTGAGTATAAGGTCAAACAGTCCGAGTGGTATAGGAATCCTGTATGCATGTCAAACATAGGTATCCAAACAATATGCAGCATATAAATGCAGCAACCACAAACACAAGCAATAAATGCATCATGCATATGATGCCAATGATGCGACCTGGTCACCCTTGACGCCAGTCGATCATCTCATACAAAAGTGAGGCCGAGTGGGTAGGGCTGTGACAACCGTGCACTCTGTCGTCACTACTCACGATGAGTGACCGAGTGGACGGGATGCTGTCGGAGTACACCTATCCTCCTACCCCAAATCATAGATGGGGACGCGCAATGCTCTCAACTCGCGGTACTCAAAGGCGGGGAGGAATCCCTGACGGATAACACGTTGTGTCACACTACCCATGAGCGGACCAACGGTGCCTAACAGAGTCCCTGCTGCAACACACTCAGCCTGAATCGACCACTAACCCATGAGTGGTGGTGTGTGCAGATCCATGTAACTGGCGATGTGCTCAGCAATAATGGAGCGGACTATCGCACAGCATGCAATCATGCAAATGATGCATGGCAATAACCATATAAACATCCTGACCTAATCCATATATATAGAAATGTGCACCCTAGGTCAAAGAATCATATCAAATCAAGGTACACAGAAGGTATAAAAACCTAGGTCCTGAACATGGTCAAGCATGGCATATCACTACCCCTATAAGCATGTATAAACAGGTAAAAATATACCTGAGATGCAAAACCAATCAATCAATCAAGCATGTAAGATTTGGGTAGTGATTAACCGAAAACAGATAAGAAACACAATTAATGCAACATGTTAAATTTAATTACTAAGCATATAAAATGACATAAGTCAAAAGTACCCGCCTCCGAAAATAGAAAGGTCCAATCCGATATCGAGATACTCGTCTCGCGACCAGTCCTGTAATAACCACATTTAATTTAGCTACATATATATCACATAGCTAAAGAAAATTCCTTATTTACCAGAACCCTAATTCGTTCCACTATAAAATTTGATTTAGGTCTAAACCTAAATCAACTTAAACTCTCCCAAATACGAACCTGATACCAGAACAAATTTATACACCTTACCTCTAAACAAACCATTAGATAGAAATCCAAAAACCTAAATCCAAGTACTCATGAACATAATTACTACACCTTACCTCTTCCTCACAGCCCCTCTTCTGATGATCCTCTGCCAAGATCGTTGCTACTGGCAACCAGGTGAATCGTTGGACCAAAGCACACCACAAGCAAACCAGATCAAAAATAAAAATCCTTGCACCTACTAAATTTCCAACCAAACAAAACCTCACCGTGGACTTGATCAAAGGCAAAGAGCACTAGGGCACAAGGTGAGGTCGTGGTCAGCACTGTGCAGTGGAGAAGGCTGAGGAAAAACTGTGGCCGACGGTGCTGAATGAATCAAGGGCAGAGGAAATGCAAATTTGTGGTCGGCGGCTGTAAACTCCACAGCAAAGGGCAGAGGAAAGGAAATGCAAAGCTGTGGCCCAAACCTAGGGCAGTGGCGTCGGGAAGGAGTCGGCTAGGGCACAAGGTGGTCGTCGGCTCTAGGGCTCGGTTGCCGGCACAGAGGAGTCGGGATCACCGTACGCAGCGGGGAGGAGCGGTGCTCGGCGTCAGCGCCGGTGGGCAGAAAGCAGGCGGTCGGGTGGCGCCGGGTGGCTAGGGCACCGAGGGGTGAAGGCTTCGGCGGCGGAGAGGGCAGCGGTTAGGGCTTGGAGTAGTCGGCGGCGTCGGGGAAGAGATGAGGTGCGGATCGGGGCTGAGGGATTCGGCGATATAAGAGAGAATAAAGAAATAAGAAATATTTAATAAAAGAATTTATTAAAGGAACAATTCCTCACTTAAATCGGGTAGCCCAAACAGGTTTTTCTGGGCCCCGTTCCGGTCCCCGCTAACTCGTCCATACGAGCTCCGAATAATTCCCGAAAAATATCCAAAAATTCTAGAAAATTCCCTTATTAATATTCGTCATTTTTCCAGTATTTTACATTCTCCCCCACTAATAAAAAATTTGGTCCCCAAATTTCAGTATCTACCATCAGCAAGTACTAATAACAGACAATAATAATAAATGCTGAACGGTAAATAAACTCACATACCTCAAGTGAAAAGATGGGGATATCGAGCTCGGATCGTATCCTCGAGCTCCCAAGTAGCCTCCTCGTCCGAATGATGCTGCCATCCGACTTTAACCAGCCGGATAGTCTTGTTCCGCAACTGACGCTCCTTCCGGTCGAGAATCCGTACCGGAACCTCCTCATAGGTAATGTCAGGCTGAACTGGAACTGGGATATCTGCCAGCACATGCGTCGGATCGGGTACATATCTCCTCAGCATGGATACATGAAATACATCGTGCACGCCTGACAGGGACGGTGGTAGTGCCAGTCGGTAAGCTACTGCTCCGATCCTCTCCAAGATCTCGAAGGGACCAATGTACCGCGGAGCTAGCTTACCTCTGAGGTCAAATCTCTTCACCCCTTTCGTGGGTGAAACTCGCAAAAATACATGGTCACCAACAGAGAACTCTAATGGTCTGCGTCTCCGATCAGCATAACTCTTCTGGCGATCCTGCGCCTCTGACATCCTCCGTCTGATAGTACGGACCAACTCTGCATCCTGCTGAACTCTATGAGGTCCCAACAACTGGGCCTCTCCAACCTCATCCCAAAGGACGGGTGTCCGACAAGGTCTACCATACAACGCCTCAAACGGTGCCATCTGGATAGCCGAATGAAAGCTATTGTTGTAGGCAAACTCAACCAACGGCAGATGGTCCTCCCAACTGCCTCCGAAATCCATAACACATGACCTCAGCAGGTCCTCTAAAGTCTGAATGGTCCGCTCTGACTGTCCATCTGTCTGCGGATGGAAAGCTGTACTGAAACGGAGCTGTGTGCCCAAGGCCTGCTGCAGACTCTGCCAGAAACGAGACGTAAACCGTGGATCTCTATCCGAAATGATACTCAACGGAACACCATGTAGTCTGATAATCTCTCGACAATACAAATCTGCTAATCGATCCAGGGGATCAGTCCTCCGAATCGCTAAAAAGTGCGCGGATTTGGTTAATCGATCAACGATTACCCAAATCGCGTCATGGCCTCGTCGTGTCCTCGGCAACCCTACCACAAAGTCCATGGTAATGTGATCCCACTTCCACTCAGGAATAGGAATCCGCTGAAGTAATCCTGTAGGTCTCTGGTGCTCAGCCTTCACCTGCTGACAGACAAGACATCTAGCTACAAAATCCGCGATGTCTTTCTTCATGCCGTTCCACCAGTAAGAACGCCTCAAGTCTCGATACATGCGGGTCCCGCCTGGATGGATCGCAAATCGAGAACGATGTGCCTCCTGTAATAGCTCCTGTAAGACCGGATGAGACTGAGATACGCATAATCTGCCTCGGAAGAATATAATACCCTCCTCGTCTCGTGTAAACTCGGTCTGCTGCCCGGAAGCTATCTGACTGCTAATAAACTGCAAATGCTGATCACTGGCCTGTGCCTCTCGGATCCTCGTCCTGATCGACGACTGAGCAACCATGGTAACAAGAATACCCTGCTCTGTCGGTCCCTGCTCCTCAAGATCTAACTCCGAGAAACTCTGAATCAAGTCCGTGACTGAAGTCCGGTGGCAAGCCAAAGTCCCTCTGGACTTCCTGCTGAGTGCATCTGCAACCACATTAGCTTTTCCCGGGTGGTAGCTAATGGTACAATCGTAGTCCTTCAAGAACTCCATCCATCTCCTCTGTCGGAGATTAAGTTCCTTCTGAGTAAAAATGTATTTGAGACTCTTATGATCAGTGAGAATCTCAAATGTGATACCGTATAAATGATGTCGCCATAGCTTCAGAGCAAAGATGATGGAAGCTAACTCCAGGTCATGAACTGGGTAGTTCTTCTCATGCTCCTTCAGCTGACGAGAAGCATAAGAGACTACTCTGCCGTGCTGCATCAGAACAGCGCCCAAACCCTGAAGAGATGCGTCGGTGTAAAGTACAAATCCATCATCTCCAGAAGGTAAAACCAAAACTGGAGCCGACACTAATCTCCGCTTCAGCTCCTGAAAGCTGGTCTCGCAATCCTCGGACCATATGAACTTCACGCCTTTCCGGGTAAGACGTGTCAGTGGCATAGCAATACGCGAGAGGCCCTCGACAAAACGTCGATAATATCCGGCCAATCCCAAAAAACTGCGGATCTCCTGAACTGACTTCGGCTGCTCCCAACCGGTGACAGCCTCGATCTTCTGAGGATCAACTGAAATACCTCTGCTAGAAACCACGTGTCCAAGAAAACCAACTGAAGATAGCCAGAATGCACACTTGCTGAACTTCGCGTACAGCTGATGCCGTCTAAGAATCTCCAAGACTGTGCGAAGATGCTGTGCATGCTCCTCCTTGGAACGAGAGTAGACCAATATGTCATCAATGAAAATGATAACAAACTGATCCAGATACTCCAGAAATATGCGGTTCATCAAGTCCATAAACACCGCTGGAGCATTGGTAAGCCCAAATGGCATTACCAAAAACTCATAATGACCGTATCTGGTACGGAAAGCTGTCTTCTGGATATCAGAATCTCTGACTCTCAACTGATGATATCCGGATCGCAGATCAATCTTAGAATACACTGATGTACCTCTGAGCTGATCAAACAAATCCTCAATCCGTGGTAATGGATATTTATTTCTGACGGTCACTGCATTCAGCTGCCTGTAGTCAATACATAACCTCATGGTGCCGTCTTTCTTCTTGACAAATAGAACTAGAGAACCCCATGGTGAAACACTAGGGCGAATGAATCCCCTGTCTAAAAGCTCCTGGAGTTGAACCTTCAGCTCGTTCAACTCTTTCGGTGCCATACGATACGGAGCTTTCGATGTCGGTGAGGTTCCCGGAATCAGCTCAATAGCGAACTCCACTGGCCTTCTGGGAGGCAAACCTGGCAGCTCCTCTGGAAATACATCTGGGTACTCCCGGACTACAGGAACATCGGAGAGCTGCGAACTACTACTGTCCTCAGTACTGATCAACGATAACAGAAAACCATGACAGCCGTGAGACAGCAGCTTCTGCGCCTGAATCGCCGAAATAATCGAGATGCCGTCGTCTCTGATGCCAGTGAAACTCCACGAGGGTTGGTTCGGAGGCTGGAAGGTGACCACCCTCGTTTGGCAATCAACGGTAGCATGATATACTGACAGCCAATCCATGCCAAGAATGATATCAAACTCGACCATCTCCAATACTAGAAGATCTACCATAAGTATCATGTTGCCAAAGTCTAACGGGCAACCTCTGATCTCCTGGGTGACGTCTAAAGTATCACCGGACGGTAGGGAGATGGTCAATCGCTGTAGTCTAAAAGTAGGTAATCTACCAATCTCCCGCATGAAGGTACGAGATATAAAAGAATGCGAGCTACCAGTATCAATCAATATATCAGCGGAAAATGCATAAATGGAAATCATACCGCGGAAAATGGATCCGTCGGCTCACTGCGCATCCTCTCTAGTAATCGCATGAACACGTCCAGTCTCTGGCTGAGGAGGAGGTGGTAACTCGCCGGTGCTGCGGCGGCACGCCTTGGACTATGTGCGGATAAGACGAGAGGATGGTGACGTCTTGTCGGTGGTGAGGCGAGTCTCGAGCACGAGTCGGATAATAAGGTCTGGAGCAAAACTGGGTGCTACTGAAACTGAGTACTCTGTCCAAGCATGCCAAATCTTGCTGCGGAGGAGCTGCTCCTATTGTGAAGATTGGGCTTCGCCTCCTCGATATGTACCGGACCGACTAGACTGCCCTCGTGACCCTCCGGAGCCGTGTCTGAGCCTTGGTGACAATCTCGGCTCTGGTGCCCGGCGATTGCAATAAAAGCAAACCGAGAGCAAGGGGTGAGGTGATCTCGGATCCACATACGAAACAATGAGTATCAGGAAGGTGGTTCCGATTCTGCTGAGAAAACCGGGAACGTCCTGAAGCAGACCGCCCTGATTTCTGAGGCCTACGAGACGCCCCAGAAGTACCCTGACCTGACCGTCTGCGACTACTCTGTGGCTGTCCTGTCGCCTGTGTCTGCTGGACCTGCTCTGATGTCTGACCCGTATACTTTCTTTTCCTGTCCGGATATGCTGTCTGCCGAGCTAACTCTATCATCAAAGCTCGATTCAATGCATCAGAGTAAGATGTAATCCCTAATCCGGCAAGCTGTACATGTAGATATCCGTCCAATCCCTGTATAAACTGCATCATGTGAGTTCTGTCCTCCGCAACTAACTCTGGACAAAACTGAGCCAACCGGAGGAATTTAGTATTATACTCGGTCACAGAGCGATTATTCTGCCTCAGACTCATAAAATCCTGTCGGCGAGCCATCTGATAGGACAGTGGAAAGAAACGGCTCTCAAAAGCCTCTCTGAACCTGGTCCATGTGACGTTGCGCTCACCAATAATAGCACGCTGAGTAA
Source organism: Zingiber officinale (assembly GCF_018446385.1). Lineage (NCBI taxonomy): Eukaryota > Viridiplantae > Streptophyta > Magnoliopsida > Zingiberales > Zingiberaceae > Zingiber > Zingiber officinale. The sequence continues at coordinate 55,513,235 of NC_055993.1, forward strand.
CCCACCAGGCATTAGCTTCATCCCGTAAATGGTAAGCAGCCAGCTCTGCTTTCTCCCACTCGGAGCAAGCCATATAGAAGAAAGTCTGCTCCATAGTCTCTATCCATGACAGAGCCATACTCGGATCGAGATCCCCACGGAAAAGAGTGAAACGAGTCTTCATCGACTCGGCCAGTGCTGGAATCCTAGCTCGTGCAGCGACAATATCAGTGATCTGTGTCGGAACGGCTGCAGGAACTGGCGGAAACCCTGGAGCTGATACTACAGGTGGTACCGCGGAATAGACCGGAGGAGGGACTCCCGATGCTGCTGTATATACCGGAGCATAAACCGTCGGTGGTACTGCCTAGGGAACAAAAGTGGTGGCAACTGGAGGTACGGTAGGAAAAGGTACTGGATATGGTGCAGCTGCTGCTACTGTAGGCACTGGGGGCACAGGTGCCACTGGTGTCGGGTACACTATAGGTCCAAGTGGCGGTGGTCCTGAATACGCCGTAGGCTGCGCTGGAGCAGATGTCGGGTACACCAATGGTACCCCTGATGGTACTGTAAACAGGATAGGCGTGGACACCGTCGGTGTGGCCAAAGTAGGTATCTCTACAGGAGCTATCGGGATTTGAAAGCCCGATGCTCCCGCTGCATCTTGAGTCTGTCCCTGACTGACAGGCTCACTAACAGTGGGCATCTCTGGCATATCCAGAGATCCCGTGGTCCTCCCACGTGATCGTCCAACACCACGTCTCGCAGCAATACGAGTAGATCGTCTCATATCTGTTAAATTAAATTACAGATATCAATACCAATATAACAACCATAAAATAACAACATACCTATTTGCTGTCTGGAGATGTTCCATCGCTGTCCAGTCCCCAATTTGACCTCAAAATTCCGAACGTACATATCGCCGGAAATCCAATAAATCCGAAACGGAAATCCGAAACATAACCATATCGAAAATCCGAAAATGCCCAGTTTGACTCGCAAACCTGGCTAACCCAAAAATCCTGAATACCAACAACCGGTATCCGATAAATCTCTAGAACACCGAAAGCAGGTATCATAACCCGCTCTGATACCAAATAAATTGGTATCAGATAAATCCCGAAAATCTAAAATACGAAACAAAAGATCGTAAAACCTGGCTCTGATACCACTAAATTGTCACGCCCCAGAGGAGTCCCTGTCCGAGAAAATTTCGGCAGCATCTCCCCTGAACGGCGGACAATCAAAAATTTCTACAAGCACTAAATACTCAGCCACATGCGGCTGGAATCATAACAATAATAAAAATCAATCACCACGCAGTTTATATATATATTCAGCCTCTGGCTGACACAACCACGCAGTAATAATACTCTGACTCAAAAACCACCCTACTCAGCTACACTCGTAAAGCTCAAAACCGATTTTTCTTACCTCTTCTGCCGTCCAGGCAGGCATGTAGTAGAATAAAAACCAAATCCAAATCCATCAGTATAATAAAATCTATATCATGTCCATAAGCAATAAATCCAGAACATAACGAGTTCAAACAGTCTAGAACAGAAAGAAACCAAAGAAAACCAAACATATCCTGGAGGTCTGCAGGACCAGCACTACGTGCAGTGGGGACTAGCGACTGGAACTCCCTCCTGACAGCATCAACCTGAAAATATCAACAATGGAGGCGGGGTGAGTCCAACACTCAGCAGGTACAATTGATATGCAAAGTAAAGAAATAACACCTAACACTAATCATGCGTACAGTCTCCTGATATAAGAAAGATATAAATATGCATCTGAAGTAAACAGGAGAATGCTGTACTAACCAGGTCCTGAGTATAAGGTCAAACAGTCCGAGTGATATAGGAATCCTGTATGCATGTCAAACATAGGTATCCAAACAATATGCAGCATATAAATGCAGCAACCACAAACACAAGCAATAAATGCATCATGCATATGATGCCAATGATGCGTCCTGGTCACCCCTGACGCCAGTCGATCATCTCATACAAAAGTGAGGCCGAGTGGGTAGGGCTGTGACAACCGTGCACTCTGTCGTCACTACTCCTGATGAGTGACCGAGGGGACGGGATGCTGTCGGAGTACACATATCCTCCTACCCCAAATCATAGATGGGGGAGCGCAATGCTCTCAACTCCCGGTACACAATGACGGGGAGGAATCCCTGCCGGATAACACGTTGTGTCACACTACCCATGAGCGGACCAACGGTGCCTAACAGAGTCCCTGCTGCAACACACTCAGCCTGAATCGACCACTAACCCATGAGTGGTGGTGTGTGCAGATCCATGTAACTGGCGATGTGCTCAGCAATAATGGAGCGGACTATCGCACAGCATGCAATCATGCAAATGATGCATGGCAATAACCATATAAACATCCTGACCTAATCCATATATATAGAAATGTGCACCCTAGGTCAAAGAATCATATCATATCAAGGTACACAGAAGGTATAAAAACCTAGGTCTTGAACATGGTCAAGCATGGCATATCACTACCCCTATAAGCATGTATAAACAGGTAAAAATATACCTGAGATGCAAAACCAATCAATCAATCAAGCATGTAAGATTTGGGTAGTGATTAACCGAAAACAGATAAGAAACACAATTAATGCAACATGTTAAATTTAATTACTAAGCATATAAAATGACATAAGTCAAAAGTACCCGCCTTCGAAAATAGAAAGGTCCAATCCGATATCGAGATACTCGTCTCGCGACCAGTCCTGTAATAACCACATTTAATTTAGCTACATATATATCACATAGCTAAAGAAAATTCCTTATTTACCAGAACCCTAATTCGTTCCACTATAAAATTTGATTTAGGTCTAAACCTAAATCAACTTAAACTCTCCCAAATACGAACCTGATACCAGAACAAATTTATACACCTTACCTCTAAACAAACCATTAGATAGAAATCCAAAAACCTAAATCCAAGTACTCATGAACATAATTACTACACCTTACCTCTTCCTCACAGCCCCTCTTCTGATGATCCTCTGCCAAGATCGTTGCTACTGGCAACCAGGTGAATCGCTGGACCAAAGCACACCACAAGCAAACCAGATCAAAAATAAAAATCCTTGCACCTACTAAATTTCCAACCAAACAAAACCTCACCGTGGACTTGATCAAAGGCAAAGAGCACTAGGGCACAAGGTGAGGTCGTGGTCAGCACTGTGCAGTGGAGAAGGCTGAGGAAAAACTGTGGCCGACGGTGCTGAATGAATCAAGGGCAGAGGAAATGCAAATTTGTGGTCGGCGGCTGTAAACTCCACAGCAAAGGGCAGAGGAAAGGAAATGCAAAGTTGTGGCCCAAACCTAGGGCAGTGGCGTCGGGAAGGAGTCGGCTAGGGCACAAGGTGGTCGTCGGCTCTAGGGCTCGGGTGCCGACACAGAGGAGTCGGGATCACCGTACGCAGCGGGGAGGAGCGGTGCTCGGCGTCAGCGCCGGTGGGCAGAAAGCAGGCGGTCGGGTGGCGCCGGGTGGCTAGGGCACCGAGGGGTGAAGGCTTCGGCGGCGGAGAGGGCAGCGGTTAGGGCTTGGAGTAGTCGGCGGCGTCGGGGAAGAGATGAGGTGCGGATCGGGGCTGAGGGATTCGGCGATATAAGAGAGAATAAAGAAATAAGAAATATTTAATAAAAGAATTTATTAAAGGAACAATTCCTCACTTAAATCGGGTAGCCCAAACAGGCTTTTCTGGGCCCCGTTCTGGTCCCCGCTAACTCGTCCATACGAGCTCCGAAAAATTCCCGAAAAATATCCAAAAATTCTAGAAAATTCCCTTATTAATATTCGTCATTTTTCCAGTATTTTACACTAGGTGACTTCAGAGCCCTTTTATAGGCCCAAATAACTGTCAAAAATGATTAAAAACCACTCAACAGCGGGTCTGTCTCCTCGTGCCACGATTGTTTCAGGAGGGCACAGCCATATGTTTGAGCAGGGCATGACTATATGTTTGAGCAAGGCACAACCATAGTAATTGAAGGAAATACACTGTATAGATTGGCATGCATGGTCATGCTAGGGTGACACGACCATGTCAACTGAATCAGAATCTATGTTGTAGATTGGCACAACCGTGCCAAGGTAGCAAGGTTGTGTCAGCTAGAAGAAACCTTCTATGACCTTATGTGGAGAATGGCATGGTCATGCCAAGAGAGGGTACGACTTTGTCAACTAGAGCAAACCTCTTTTTCTCTTTTTTTTTTTTTTGCCTCTAAATCCATTCGAGGGAACACACCCATGTCATAAAGTACGGCTAGAGTGTATTCCTTTCTATAGCTTCTTGTTCCAAGACTTTTCTCTTCATTTTTTGCTCTGCAATCACATCCCATCAAGCAAAAGAACAAGACATAGTTCTTTGACCTAAAAGTATAGAAAGCATCAACAAGAAGATGTATGAATGCAGGACATGCTCATGAAATATCACAAAACATAGGCAAAATAGTGTTAAAAAGCATGCATGAATAACACTGATCATTTACCATGCCATCATGCATTTTATTTGATTGTTCTTATAACATGACTATAGCATGATAGATTATTTTTTTTTTGTGATAGTATGCTAGTATGCTTAGCGATATTTTCTTATATCGATAGTAACATTACTTAAGCATTGTTTAGTCATAAGAGTTTTGATGTTGGCCTACTTATTTAGGATCTCTTTTCACATTTTGCTTTATCTTGAAAATTGATATATATTTGAGAATAGTTATGATTTATAGAACTGGACTAGTATTTTTCTTTCATGACCTCTCACTGCATTTTGGTTAATGGAGAAAAAACTTGGATCGTAGTAGTCATTGGAAAAAATTAAAATTTTAAAAAAATAGAAAAAAGTATGTTGCAGAGATTTGTTTTTTTAGTAGTATAAAATAAAGGATAAAAAATAGTCATCATAGGTAGAAACGATATGGTACTCCTTTGAAACCGAGTTAGGTTACTAACAAAATACATACTAGTTTATCTTGATATTGAGTACTCCTTTAGACCTTGTGTAGGCAGTGCATAGAACTTTGTGTGTGTGTGTGTTGGGGGGGGGGGGGGGGGGGGGGGGGATGAACCTTATATGTGACAAATAAGTGTCTATTGCCAAAGGCATAAGAACACAATTAGATGACGACTTAACTATAATTGGAAACTGAAGCTTGAGAGATAAGCCATTGAGAACAGAGACTTAGACCACATTAGGATAATTCTTTTATTTTTGCTCATTAGTGAAATTATATGATAGGATTAGACTGATTTATTAAGGATGATGATAATGCATCGCTCAAACACATAGATTTAGATTGTAAATTTTGCTTGAGAATAAGTAAAAGCTCAAGTCTATAGATATTTGATATGTGTAATTCATGCATAATTTTTGGTGTTATTTTGTATGCATTTTGTTTCATCAAGTGAGATTATTTTTGTATGCATTCATTGCTTTTGTATTATTTTCATCTTTTTGTATGAAGAACTGCTCTTTGTATTTTTTTTTTAATTATTTTTATTGATAAGACGTGAACATCTTGATGCTTAGAGTGAATTTGGAGATGAAAAGATAAAGGAATACACATCACAACATGATCTACAGCCATCTTGTACTACCCAACTGTTGGTTGGTCCTAAGAAGATCGTACCGGTTCTACTGTACAAAAATTTTGTACAAGTGTCGAACCTTTTCTAAACAACCTATTGTGTTCTTTAAAAATTAAATTAGGAATCGCAAACGGAACTTAACATTATTGATTCTAAATTTAACTTATATGTTCTTAATGGTTTATATTTGGATCGCAAGCGAAATTTAACACTATTGATCCAAATCCACCTATGTTATAAAGTTGATTAAATATTTATTTCTAAAATCGGCTCCCAAGTCAAACATGGCGAGACACTATGCCTTCTTAGGTATAGGATCATCCACCACTGCCTCGACAAAGCCTTTAATAGAAATTCAATATTTAATTTCCTAAAATAATATTAGGTTTAACCGAAAAAACAATCGAATCACAAATCCGAAAAATAAAACAAAAGAAACGCAACTTCGAAACAAATCCGAAACTCTAGAATCATATGCCTCTTGTGTTTGGAATTCATACAAAGAAGAACTAGCATGATGTGGAAAATAATTACTAGTTATACCTCTTCTTTGTATGCTAATAACCTCGAGATCTTCTACCGTATTCCTCGCCTCCTCTTGGACGTCGTGTGGGCGACGATCCTCCAAGATGAACACCACGCAAAACTCCTCCTCCTTCTCTAATATTCAGCCACCACCACCACCAAGGAACAAAACAGAGCAAGGGGAAAGGGAAGGGAGAGAGGGCCGGCCACAAAAGAGAGCACCAACAATAGAATAAGAATTGATATCTCATGAGGTCTCTCCTCCCCTTCTTTTATAATACTTGCCCAAGGCAAATAAGGAATGATTTTTACAAAAATTAAAATCTTCCTCTTGTTTTTCCTTTTCTCCTTTTAATTTTCCTTTTCTCCTTTTAATTTTCCTTTTCTCCTTTTAATTGATAGTATGGTTGGCCCCCTTGCTTGGGCACCAAGCAAGGGTGGCTGGCCCTTAAAAGAGGAAGGAAATATTTTGTAAAAATTTTATAAGCAAAGAAAGAAAGCTCTTATAAAATTTTACAAGCTCTCTTTTAATTTCCTAATGAGGATGTTAAAAAAGTAAAGTTTTAAAAATTAAAACCAAGTTTTAAAATTTAAAACTTCTCATTTAAAATTTTCTTTTTTAACACGGTGACAAAAAAGGAAAGTTTCAAATTTAAAACTCCCTTTATAAAAACTATGAGTATGGTTAAAAAAGGAAAGTTTTAAAACTTTTAAACTTTCTTTTAAACCATGTGGCCTAATTCAAATAAGGAAAGTTTTATAATTTTAAAATCTCTCTTTTAAAACTTGTACATATCTACAAAGAGAATATTTTAAAAATTCAAAACACCCCTCTTAATTTAAATTATGGTGGTCGGCCCCTACTTGCTTGGGCACCAAGCATAGGGCCGGCCCCTTTGAAAAGGAAGTGGCTGGCCCCTATGGCTTGGTCACCAAGCCATGGGTCGGCCTCCTCTTGGACACCAAGATGAGCTTTTCATGAGTGGATTTGAGGCATTAATGAGGCTACGACAGGGACCTAGAGGAGAAATTAGTTTTGGCCTTCCGATGAACTCGAGTATCCCGTGTTCGCCCTGAACACATAACTTAAGTTCATCAATAATAACTCATTCCACTAGAGAGTTATTATTGCACTACCTCACCAATCGTAAATTACATTATGGGCTCCTTCTTATCATGAGTGTGTTAGTCTCCCTATGTTTAAGATATCGAGTGTCCATTAATTTAATTGAGTTACTGACAACTCGCTTTAATTAATATCTTAGTCTAAGAGTAGTACCACTCAACTTCATCGTCATGTCGGACTAAGTCCACCTGCAGGGTTTAACATGACAATCCTTATGAGCTCCTCTTGGGGGCATTGTCAACCTAGATTACTAGGACACAGTTTTCTTCTATAATCAACAACACACACTATAAGTAATATCATTTCCCAACTTATTTGGCCTATTGATTTATCGAGCTAAATCTCACCCTTTGATAAGTTAAAGAAATAAATACTAAATATATGTGCTTGTTATTATATTAGGATTAAGAGCACACACTTCCATAATAACTAAGGTCTTGTTCTTTTATTAAGCCAGTATAAAAAGAACTTACCTTAAATGGTCCTACTCAATACACTCAGAATGTACTAGTGTAATTTATTAGTCAAGATAAACTAATACTTAATTACACTACGACTATTCCAATAGTTTGTTCCTTTCCATCTTAGTCGTGAGCAACTGTTTATAATTTATAAAGAACTGATAACATGATCTTCTGTGTGTGACACCACACACCATGTTATCTACAATATAAATTAATTGAACAACTACACTTAGTAAATAAATGTAGACATTTGACCAATGTGATTCTTTTATTTCAAAAATAAATGTTTATAAAAGCTAGGTTTTTAGTATACACTCTAACACCAACATGGTCGTGGATCATCCAGAAAGAAGCAGAACCCAAAAAGCATCAAATTGGAGCATCTTAAGTGGAACATGGCTAGACCGTGTTAGCATACACGTGCATGTTCGTTGTTGTCACGAGACAAAAACAAAAAACCAAACTTCAAATGGACATAACTTTTGATTTGGATTAAGCTATGTTGTCAAAACCGCAAGTGCGTAGTTAAGTCATCAAATAATAAAATATCAAATCCACAGGGACTATTGATTAAGCACTAACTAAGTTATCTAGATAATCAAAAGTTGTGTTAGTCATGAATGTAAAAGAGATAGAAATAGAGATAGCAAGAGAGAGAAGTTTGAGAGAGAGGACTTAGAGTAGAGAATGTCAATGGAAGACAAGCAATCAAAGGAAGAAGTTGAAATTTGGAAGATGATTCTAGAATTTCGGTTTCACTATGATACTAGTTAATGTCCCTATATATTGTTCATCTTCTTACCTCCATACTTATATTCTTGTAGGGATTATAATCAAATTATTGGCATGAACTTGTTAAGGTTACACCTGAGTGTTTACACCAATTCCTAACACCATTAAGTAAAGAAAAAATTCTAGAAAATCTACTTAAAGGGATACCCTTTGTCACTAAGGGCTCTATGGTTCTACTGTCTAGAGTTCTCTCATTTACTTCTTAACGTTAGATTAATGTTATTAAGTAAAGAGGTAGCATATCCTTTACATCCATATGCATTCACCACACAAACATTTAATCAAATACAAACAAAGCACAACACAATAGAACAAGCCGCAAACATATCATAGAATAGGGAAATAATCAAAATATCGTTCATACATCAGTATCACATCATAGTTACTCCCTACATCCTAAAATTCAGAGGTCTACTTCATGGAGAAAGAAGAACAAATCAAATATATGAAAGAAATGCTTAGTGTGGAGATTGTCGATGTCTTCAGGATGTTTCCTTGCTTGGGAGGTGGATGGATCATCATGGCGGCTCTTAGATTGTAGATCTAAGGCTCCCCACAAAGAAGAAGCCTTCCCCTAAGGAAAGGGGTGAAGCCCCAAACCCATGTTATCCCTCAAAGGGGGATTCTACGCCCTTTTATAATAGGGTACAACCTTGTTTTTATGCCACACGGATGTGTTATGATACAACCATGGCATAAAACCCACTAGAAGAAGGCATGATCGTGCCTTCATGGTGGTGGCATAAAATCTACTGTTGAAGAGGGCACGACCATGCCCATAAGGCATGACCACGGCATAATTGCCACTGCTGAAAAGGCATAGTCATGCCTATAAGGCATGTCCATGACAGAAACTCCACTGCCTTCTGCTCTTTTGGAAAATGTAAGGCACGATCGTGCTTTATGGGCAAGACCTGACCATGGAAATAGCTATGAAGAGGCACGGTCGTGCTTGTGAGGCATGGTCTGGCCATAAAACATGTTGCTTTAGGAGATGTAAGGCATAGTCATGACTGGGAGGCATGGTCGTAGCATAATTGTTGTTATTGGAGAGGCACGGTTGTGCCTTGTAGGCATGGCCAAATCATGGAAGATGTTAGAGCCTCCAAATGACATGGTTGTACCTTTTGGCATGGCCATAGTTGGCTGATGATGTCATGACCGTGCCTTATAGGCACGACCACGCTTTGCCTCTTTCACCCCAATCTTGTCCATTATGCTCCATGTTTTTTCTCTAAAATGTATTCTATCAATGAAAATATGAAAAGAGTAAATCTTCGAACCAAAAAAAATATAAGTATGATATAATAATGAAATAGGATGTGATAATTGTAAATCATGCTCGTGAAATGCAACAAGATATATGTTAAACGATGCTTAAAACAGGTATAATTTACACACATCAAACCATGGAGCCCACAACTTATAAAATCAAAACTTGTTCTAAGATTTACAATTTGGCATAGGGTGGAAACCGTAACATCCAAGTTTTAGGCCCCAAAATATATTTTTCATGGACATGTGGCGGTGCCTCCTATTTTTATGGAGATTTTGTATCCTACGAAAGTGTCCCAAATTTATTAGGAAAGTTTGTTAGTTTTAATATCCTTCGAGGCTATAAAGGAACCAAGAGCCACTTGTTTAAGACATCTAGGGATCAAGGGGTTCTCCCCTTTCCTAAGAGGGTCTCCTTGATACAAGGAACCCTAGCAGAGAGTTGTTTCCAAAGAGCCATCGAGATTCCATTGACCAAGGATCTTGGAGATCAAGTCGAAGATAACCATGAATACTACGGCTTAGCTTTCTTCTCTTTTCTCTTTGATTTGAGTTGAAAAATGCTTTCCTTCATGTCTTTTGCTTGTACCTCCATCTTTATGGAGTAGTCTCTTGATTCTAGGAAGAGGGAGTAGCGCGATGCGTTGTTAATATTACTTTAATATTTATTCATCTTTCTTTTATTATATGATATGTTAATCCATGATCCGGCCTTATTGTGCATACATGGTTATAATACTAATCGTGCATCTTCATATCCCATGAGACGTGACGTCTTAGGTGAACCCAATTCTCCGAACTACAAGGACCAAGATTTAAGGGGTTATTCACGATAGTTCAAAACCTCATGAGAGTACCATTGGCTATCATAGAATTTAATGAGTTTATCCCAATTCAATGTCACAAAATAGGAAATCGCACCTAGGGGACTATGGGGGTATCATGATAAGAGTCTCGTTATGAAAACGATCATTTTAGTAAAGCTATCTTAAAAGTAGACATCGTGTTTAGGTAGAAATACCAATATAATTCTAAAAATCTATATCAGTGATCTCAGGATAGACTATCTCCATGTATATCAATATTGAGGAATAAAATGAATAGTATTTAAAGTATTAATAATTATCATGATAAAATCGAAATCTTAGAATTACTTTTTAAAACTGATTTTCTCCCACAAATTGATGATTCTCACCATTTTTAATTATGATAGCCTGTTTCATAATTCTGACGAGATTTATAATTTCTATTGGATCAATTTTTTATTAGTCGGCAATAGACGTGGACTTGCTATTTTTGGCCATCAATGTGCAATGTATTTAGACGGAGAAGTTGACATGGAAGAAGTCCGATCGATTGAAAGTTGGTGTGGGTAATCGGGGATATCGGATAAACAACAAAGAAAGGACCGTTGGATAACAACGAGCTATGAGCGTCCAAAACATGATCCAAGAATTATAAAAAGGGCTTCGGAGGAGACTTCAGAATTAATATCTTTCCCACATTCAACATCTACTTCGTGACTATTATTGGTGTTCATCCCAGAAGCTACATAGAGCAAGCCAAAGCAATTTACAACAACTTCATTTCAGTAAGTTATTTAAGTTTATTTTTGTTGTATTTCCCTTACCATTATTGCTCTTGTTTTGTTTGTTAGAACGGATCTGTAAGAGTTTTCTCCAACTTTAGGTGTCTGATAAATAGAAAAGTGATGAAGTCGTATTGAAACATAGATTGTAAAGTAGAAACCTGAAGATTTCAAGCCAAGTAAAAATTCTCATGTTGCTATTGTGTTTGTTTTGATTTAGATAATGTTTCTAACTTAACCGCTTTCCCTTCTCCCTTTATCACAAACTAAAAAGCCCTGATCTTTGGTGCAGTAGTAAGGATATTTAGTTGTCTCCTAAATATTCACAGTTCGATTCTCAACTACAACATATTTGTAAAAAAAATTTCTTCAAATGGGATTTGCAATTAAAAGATGCTGGTCTTCCGGACTGTCCATTGCAAGTGCTTCCCGATTTACCCTGATGATCGGTAAAAAATTTCCATGAGACCAGACTGATCACCCAGGCTCGACGTTACCTAACCTAGTTAATTATTTTTTTATCACAAACTAAAAAGATACACTAAACACAATTAAATCAATCATTAAATTGTATTTCTAATCTACCATATGGATCACAATCAATACACAAGTTAACATCACCAAAAGCATATTGAAAGTCTCATTTCTTAACTTTAACTTTCTGTCAACTATAACATGGTGTTAATTAAATTGAACCTAAAGCCAATTGACTGGTTATGAGGCAACTGCATTCTAAACTGCAGAACAATATCAAATTCAAAAATAAATTTAAAACTACATAAACCTCAAAACAAAAAAGTTTCAAGTCAGATTTAAGTCAAGTTGCTACCTTAAGTTGATTCAAGTGAAACAGCTTGCTTTATGTGATTAAATCAATCATTAAATTGTATTTCTAATCTACCATATGGATCACAATCAATACACAAGTTAACATCACCAAAAGCATATTGAAAGTCTCATTTCTTAACTTTAACTTTCTGTCAACTATAACATGGTGTTAATTAAATTGAACCTAAAGCCAATTGACTGGTTATGAGGCAACTGCATTCTAAACTGCAGAACAATATCAAATTCAAAAATAAATTTAAAACTACATAAACCTCAAAACAAAAAAGTTTCAAGTCAGATTTAAGTCAAGTTGCTACCTTAAGTTGATTCAAGTGAAACAGCTTGCTTTATGTGATTAAATCAATCATTAAATTGTATTTCTAATCTACCATATGGATCACAATCAATACACAAGTTAACATCACCAAAAGCATATTGAAAGTCTCATTTCTTAACTTTAACTTTCTGTCAACTATAACATGGTGTTAATTAAATTGAACCTAAAGCCAATTGACTGGTTATGAGGCAACTGCATTCTAAACTGCAGAACAATATCAAATTCAAAAATAAATTTAAAACTACATAAACCTCAAAACAAAAAAGTTTCAAGACAGATTTAAGTCAAGTTGCTACCTTAAGTTGATTCAAGTGAAACAGCAATATGAATTTAGGCTTAACTGAACATGAGTATATGGTATGGCCTTTATTAATTATGTATGCCAGATCTTGTTTCATCCAGTCCCTCAAATTTATTTATTGTTAGAACACGAAGAAAGTGGTTACTTTATTAACATTTAATCACAAATTTCCCAAAACACAATATTTGATAATATTTTTTTGGATAAGTGTATAAAATTAAAAGTGATTTATATTCCTTATTGGGCATGCTCACATCAGATCCCACACCATGAACATTTACTCAAATTCAAAGAATGTCAAATGTGAGTATATGTTCAAGGCTCTAAATCCATGTGTTTGTATCATTTTAAACATTTGATCTATGTCAACATGTTCATTCTAAAAAAGATATTTATTCCTAATTCTCCTTTATCATTTTGTTTGAAACCCTCATGTATGCATTTTATTTTTACTATAAATTTTATAATTATGATCGGATCTACAACATGATCTTACGGGCAAGTTGTGTTCAACAATTTTAGACATCAACGTGCCCAAACTCAGAATGATCATATTTGTTACTACATGATATACCAAACAGGTTCTGGTTGATGAACCAAAGGGCCCAAATCTCCAAAGGAAATCATTTAGTGTCGTAGGATGTACGCCCTGTACAACTATAATAGCAACGATTTCATCCCATTAAATTGTTTCAGCCATCCTTTCAGCAAACACCGTGCCTTTATTTTCTAAAAAAATGAAAACCACCTTGACAGCATTAAAAAACATTACTTAGCTGTCTTGATCCTTCTGATCAACCATCGGAGTTGAACCCTTGCTCTCCTTGGAGGATGTTGCAGACATACTCGCATTGCGTTCAGCTGCAAACTCATTTGCCTCTAATTGTGTGGACGATGGACCTATTCCTTCTTCAATAGGTAAGGTGCGTTTAGATCCCTCAAGAGCAACACCAAGGACAATGTTATCTTCAAAGGCAGGTCTGGCAACTTGTTTGACTGCTTGAACCCCACTTTCACTCTTAACGTCAATTTGTTCATGGGTAGACTCCATCATGGTAGGTTTTTGGTTGCCTGCTTTAGAAGCTGTATGTAAGGAATCCAAACTTTCCATCTGTGAACTGGGGGGAAAATTAGAGTGCAGTGAAGCTGTAAAGTCCTTGTTGCTTTTAGGCGAAACATCTTCAGGATATGCCACCTTCTCTTGGTTCTTATCAAAGTCATCTGATGTTGCACTTTCAGCAGTTGAGTTATATTTTGGTTCCGATGGCATGTTTGTCTTGTTGCTTTGGTCTTCATTTACACGTGGTGTTGCACGTAGTTTGGCTTTGTCATCGCCATTGATTCTTGATTCAGAATCAATCAAAAGAAATGGACGATTAACTGCAGCAGAACGTCTAAAAACACTTTCTGCAAAAGGAATGTTCTCTATCTCTGAATCGCCATATATTTTCTGGACAGTACGAATAGGAGTAGCAAGCCTAGCCCTGTGATGGCTTATGACTCTAAGAAGATCGAGTAAAACAGCTTCCTTTTTATAGAAAAACACAATTTTGTTAGTATCAGGTGTAATAGAGGAACTGAATAGCAAAACATGAAATGGAGCTAGGCGACTTAACATTAGGATCAGGTACTAGAGCAGATGAAAGTAGGTTGGTTCAGAGAGAAGATGTTTAAGTGTTTCTATTTAAGTGGATATTTATCATAGCTAACATTACGTGCTTCTATTTTTCAATAAAAGAAAATCACAAAATACTCAAAAAGAAAACACTACAAACACTCAAGTCATAATTGAAAGGGATGAGTACATGTGTACCTTTACACACAGATACTCTTCAAAGTGTGAAGTCTTGACAAAGCATGAAATAAGAATCTGCAAAAGAAGATAAAAGTATAGAGCGACAAATATACTAGAAAGCGATAAAGAAAATTGGTTGACAAACATCAAAAGTGTTAGTCAATGCAACACCAAAATGGAACCCTCAAAATGAAAATATATATGTATATATATATCCTGCACACCCCTTTCGTGGGCGATCGTGGGCGACTCTCATTGAGTTCGGACGCCCGGAACCCTCCCGAGCGCCTCGAGCGACCGGGTGCTTGGACTCAATGAGAGTCGCCCGGCAGTCGCCCACAAACGCGGTGTGCAGAAAACCCCTTCTATATATATATATATATATATATATATCACAAATTTGATTAGCATAAAGGAAATGGAAACTTTTAAAAGGCTAACTAACCCATACAAATTTAAAATAAATTGCAAATATTCTACAAAAAGAAACGATCTCTATCATAAAAGGACTCAATTGAGTTTGAGATAAATCCTCTATTCTCTAGGAAGATATTACCCAAGATAAAAGCACCTTTAATAATTCATTATTCTAAAAAAAACTCTAAATAAATAACCCTTTATAAATTAAAATAAAATTTCAAATTTGCATTATTTTATCCAACCATGGAGAACTTGCCTCTAAACAAACTCTTTATCATTTTCATACTTGCAAAAAAAGTGTCTCTCCCACTCTCTTAGTATGATTTCTTCACTTTCGTGAATCTCCTCTTATCTTCCCTTTTTTAGTCATCTCTTCTACAACAACAACAACAACAAATACTTTATCCCATTAAGTGGAGTCCGCTATATGGATCCTCCTACGTTATTGAGTTCAATCCCCTACTATATACTCATTTATACTTTATCCCATTAAGTGGAGTCTGCTATATGGACTAATCTGTTCTCGTCCAACAGACTTTTCAATGAAGAAAACACATTACACTTTGTTCAATCGAGACCTAGGAGTGTTGCACTGAAGATGTAGACACAATTGAAGATGCTATTGGAAACTGCTTAGTAGGGTGTTTCGTAGGACGTTTCCCGGTTGGATGGCCATCAATAGCATGGCAAACAGGTGGAGTGTCAAATACGAAGTTCAGCTACATAAAACTGTGGCTAATGCGGAGGATTGTGACAAAGTGTTACATGATTGTCGATGCATCCCATTAGGTTGCCCGCTATACCAGAAACCATTACCTACAGGTTTCTTTTTTTGGCAGGAGGAGCTCCAATGGCTGCCAATATGGGTTCAAATTTTTAATCTCCCGCTAGAATGCTAAGACAGTGCGGGCTCTGAGCAAAATAGCTTTGCTACTTGGCAGGCTGCTCTATACAGACCAGGTGACGAGGCAAAGAGGATGAATTAATTTTGCCCGAGTGCTTGTGGAAGTAGACATCCATCACCAAAGAACCACTAGATTCTATCCCCGTCACGCTACCAGAGGTATTGAGGTAGCTGTTCCTCTTCAATTCGAATCAAAATTTAAGTTCTGTGAACAATGCCAGCACATGGGTCATTATCAAGAGCACTGTAAGCACGCTGATCAGAATGATTCTGTGTGGTAATTCAACTCAGCTGATTTCCGGACCACATGGGGATACCCTCATTTTTATCAATGGTTCGGGAGTCTACCGGCTCATACCAGAGGCCACATTGCCAGAAATTCTTTTGGACAGCAGGAGGTTGGCCAAATAGCTAATCCGAGAGAAACATCGCAGTCTCCATCTGAGTAAAGGCAAGGAAATTGTACCAATTTTGGGAGTCCACCAGCTCAATCGAGAGGCCACATTGCCTGACACTCCTCAAATCAGTTTGGGGCAATAGGAGATTGGCCAAATAGCAAAACAGAGGGAAGTATTGAAGCCTCATCAAAATGGAGCACATCTGAATAAAGGCAAAGCAATTGTAACTGAGAAAGGGGTGGTTCAGCAATATGGAAGAAAGAAAGGAAGCAGGAAACATCAATATGGATTGGCATTGGCAGAAACTTTTACAATAGTGCAAACTAGCACATGTTCATAAACTATTGCAGCAGTGTAAACTGGCACAGGCTCAAAAACTGTGTTCAAAAATGGAGGAATTCCAAAATACAGCCCCTATAACCAGGAGCACGAGCAGGGCTATGAGTGCCATAAAACCTTTAGGCAAGCAAAAAGAGATGGTAAGCAAGGGAAAACAAAAAGCAGCAGCAGATACAACAGTACTAGAACTGTTACTGAGAGAGGGTCTTCCTTTTGATACTGAACTTAGTAGGAGGATACAACGTGAGCGGGAGCAAGTCGCCCGACAACAAGAATGAAGATTGCTAGCTGGAATATACGAGGCCTCAATAAAGGCCTCAAACAAAAGGGAGTGAAAAACTTCCTTTGTAACAACAAATTGATAGTGTTAAGACGGTTGGAAACTAAATTATTATCAGAAATTGAAATTAGGCAGTTTCAGCAATTCCAGATGGAACAACTGGATATTTGGAGTAGGATATTGTTGATATGGGATGAACAAAGGATCGAACTTGAGGTGCAGAAATGACATGACTAATTTGTGCAGAAATGACATGACTAAAAGTCTATCTTTTTGTATAAACATTTATTTTGAAATGAAAATCACATTGGTCAAATGTCTGCATTTAGTTAAATGCAGTTGTCCATTTAATTTATATTGCAGATAATATAGTGAGTGGTGTCACACAGAAGATCATGTTATCAGTTCCTTATAGATTATAAATAAAAGCTCACAACCAAGATAGATTGGGGCAAACCATTGAAATGGTTGTAGTTAATTTGGTACTAGTTTATCTTGACTATAAAATTACACTAGTACACTATGTGTGTATTGAGCACGACCATTTGAGGTTGCTCCTTTTATACTGACTACATAAAAGAACAGAACCTCTATTATTATGGATGTGCATACTCTTAATCCCGATATAATAACAAACACATGTACTTAGTATTTATTTCTTTAATTTATCAAAAGGTGAGATTTATTCATTAAATCAATAGGTCCGATAAGTTGGGAAATAATATTATTTATATGATGTATTATTGATTATAGAAGGAAACTGTGTCCTATTTATTAGAATGATGATGTCCCCTTGAGGAGCTCATAAGGATTGTCATGTAAACTCTGCAAGTGGACTTAGTTCCAACATTACAATGAAGTTGAGTGGTACAACTCTTGGAACTAGATGTTAATTAAGTGAGTTGTCAGTAACTCATTTAATTAATGGGCATTCGATATCTTAAACACAGGGAGATTAACGCACTCATAATAAGGAGCCCATAATTTAATATGTGATTGGTGCGGTAGTTCAATAATAACTCTTTAGTGGTATGAGTTTTTATTGATGAACTTGAGTTGGGTGTTCGGGTCGAACACAGGAAGCTCAAGCTCATCAGGAGGCCAAAACCAATTCCTCCTCTAGGTCCCTATTGTAGCATCTATGTATAAAGTCTCACATCCACCCAAGTCATCCTTATGGTCGGCCACATCCTTGCTTGGTACCTAAGCAAGGGGCCGGCCAAGATGGGTTTAAAAGTGGGTTTTAATTTTTTTTAAATCTTTCTTTTTATAGCCATCTACAATGTTTTAAAAGAGAAATTTTAAATTTTAAAAACTTTTCTTTTTTGAAGTCATCCACATGGTTTTAAAAGAGAGTTTTAAATTTTAAAAAAAATTCCTTTTGTAGCCATCTACAATAGTTTAAAAGAGATATTTTATTTTTGTTAAAATTTTCCTTTTTTGTAACCATGATTTAAAAGAGGTTTTAATTTTAAAAATCTTTCCTTTTTATAGTCATCTACAATGTTTAAAAGAGAGATTTTTAATTTTAAAACTTTCCTTTTTGTAGTCATCCACAATAGGAAATTTAAAAGAGAGATTTTAATTGTTGTTAAAATCTTTCCTTTTTAGCCATTATCAAGGATTATAAAAGAGGATAGATGGTGTCTTAGAGGTAATAATCATCTACACAATTTCTATTTCTCTTCTACTCTCCTTGTGGCCGACCCCCTCATATTCTTATTCTCCCCTTGCTTTCTCACCTAAGGCCGGCGGCATCAAGAGGCTTCAACCATCTTGTGGCCGGCGGGTTGCAAGGAAGAAAGAAGAACAAGAGGTGGTGTTCCCAGCTTTGATCCCTTGGTGGCCGAAAGTCTTGGAAGAAAGAAGGTCTTGGGTGGTTTTTGCGTCTTGGTAGATCGTCGCTCACACGACGTCCAAGAGGAAGAGAGGAATACAGCAGAAGATCAAGAGGTCTTTAAGCTACAAAGAAGGGTATAACTAGTTAATTGTTTCCGCTGTGTACTAGTTTATTTTTCCTTTGTATGGATCCTGAAGTACCAACACAAGAGGCTAACGATCTTGTGCTTTGATTGAGGTCTCTGTAGTTTAACCTTGGGTTTACTATAAGGAGTTTAAATATTCAATTTCTTTGAAAGGCTTTGACTAGGAAGTAGTGGATGATTTCATACTCAAGAAGGCTGAGTGTCTCGTCAACGACCTAGAAGTCAATCCTTGAAATAGATATTTAATCAACTTCTGTAATATGGTTTAACTTCTGATGAACACATGGGTTGAACTTGGATTAATAATGTTAAGTTTCATTTGCAATCCAAGTTTAACTTCTGAAAAGCACATGGGTTGCTAGGAAAAGTTCTGTGCTTGTACAAATTTTTATACAGGGGAAAAGAAAAGAATTCCGAGTAGCGCCAACAATTGGTATCAGAGCTAGTTTTCTACCTCTGTGTGTTTAGTTTTCAGTTAAATTATGCATTTTTCATACATAAATTTAGGCAGGATAATAGTAGGATGTGCAAATAGATTAACTCTATAGTTGTAGGCATCTTAGTTCCAACTATTATGGCCCTATTGTGTTTGTGTGTGATTTGGACCATCGGGCATGTCGAGGGCATTTTATGTGTGTGCATGATTGTAATTATTAAATACAGGAGCTGTATTAGTTTTAGGATTTTACATTCTGTTCGATCTAGATTACATGTACATTCCCTTGGGGAATATAGGATCGATAAATGTAAAATTTTATTTTTGTCGCGGATCGTATCCTTGCGAGACGTCGTGCTATTTGAGGACCATAGGCGCAGCGGAAAACGAAGCAAGATAGACGCGACGACATGACCCGTTGGTGGCGGCTAGGGTTGGTGGCACATGGAGGACAGCTATGGATGAGGCCATAATAGTTAAAAAATTATTTTTCATATTTATTGTCTTTTATGCTGTTTATATGTGTTGTGTGTGTGTGCATGTTAAAATTCCACGTTTTAAATAAGTAGGAGAGGAATTATTTAAATTTCACGGTCTTCATTACTGGTTTGTAAGTGATGCATTCAAACTTGCGCGTTGGCTTTGAGTGTCTTCCTCCACATCGGATGAGTTTGTTTGCGGATCACTAGATCAAACTCCTTTTATGGTGGAAATTATTTAGTTTTGTGTGATCTTCTCCATCTAAAGGGGCATAATCCTATTTAATGGACTAAGTATCAAATAATGGTATACACTTAGGCGCATTTAATAGTATCCTCCCTATCGAAGTCACTGCTATTATTTGTGTGACCGAAGAAAAATCAACTATTAATTTTATTTATCATAAAGTTAGGTTGACAAGATAATAAAATTAATGGGTAAAACTCTCTATTACAAATGTTTGACTTTGTATACGTCCACACTATCGTGGCATACAAAATTCATGGTGTTGGTGAATTTAAATAATATTGTTTGAGGAATCAATATTATTTTAAATTCTAAAGTTTTGATCAAATATTTTGTGATTCTTAGGATTTCAAATGGCTTTCAATCCTCTTGCTGTTATATTGAAAGAAAACAAACTTACTGGTCCCAATTATATTGATTGGAAACGAAACTTGGACACTGTCTTAACTGCTAAAGGTTACAAGTTCGTACTTTTTGAGATCTGTCCAAGCCAGCCTAATAGCGATTCTAGTGAAGAGAAGATTGAGGATCATAAGAAATGGGTCAGGGCAGATGAGATGGCGCGGTGTTACATTTTGGCTTCTATGTCAAATGTGCTACAACATCAACATCAGGTCATGCCTACCGCTTATGACATGATGCGCAATCTCAAGGAACTCTTCGGACACCAGAATCGGGCTGCTAGGCAAGAGGCTATGAGAAACTTGATGACGACCACCATGACTGAGGGGACACCCGTGAGGGATCATATACTCAAAATGATGGCTCTTTTGAATGAGATGAAAGTCCTTGGAGCAGAAATCGATGGGGAAACTCAGGTCGATATCATTCTCCAACATCGCTAAAGTTTTAAGCGGTTCACTTTGAACTACAACGAACAAAAGGATTTATTCGTTGACTTAGACAGCAGAAGGGCTATTTCATTAAAGTTCTCAAATTCACATTGAAAATGTTTCTACTTCTAAGCCAAAAGGCGGAAGAAGCAAAAGAAACAAGTTGATTCAAAGAAAGTGAATCGATCTCTAGGGACTGGGCTGCGACAAGTGCTTCACATGCAAGCAGTCTGGACATTGGAAAGTGGACTGTCCTCGCAAAAAGGAGAACAATATATCTTATTTTCTAGTGGTTGAAACATTTTTAGTGGTATTATCTACCGGTGCCTAGTATGTAGATATGGGAGTCACTGATCATGTCTGTAATTCATTGCAGGGTTCCAAGAAACTCGACGACTACATGAAGGGGAGATTACCGTCTACATAGGCAATGCTAGAAATGTGGTGGCTGTTGCAGTGGGAGGTGTTTATTTATCTTTTGATAGAAATAAAACATTGATTTTGAGAAATTGTCTTTACGTACCATGTTTTAGAAAGAACTTGATTTCAGTTTCTAAACTATTTATGGATGGATATTCTGTTTCTTTTGATGACAAAGTAGTTGTCAAGAAAAATAGGATAGTTATTTGTTCTGGTACGTTAGTTAGCAATTTGTATACTCTAAATCTAATAACTCTCACGATACAACAAATGGAAATTAATAACACATCTTCTAATTCTAATAAGAGAAAGCAACTTTCGAAAATAAACCAAACATATCTTTGGCATAATAGGCTTGGGCATATTAACTTGAGTAGAATTTAAAGGCTAATAGCTGTGGACCTCAGGTTCATTGGTAGTGGAAAACTTTCCGACCTGTGAGTCTTACTTGGAAGGAAAAATGACCAAAAGGTCTTTTAAGGCAAAGGGATATAGAGCCAAAGAAGTATTGAAATTAGTTCATTCTGATTTATGTGGGTCTATGACTATCTAGGAAAGAGGTAGTTTCAAATATTTTGTCTCTTTTATAGACGACTATTCGAGATATGGGTACATTTACTTGATGCGCCGCAAGTCTGAGTCCTTTGATAAGTTCAAAGAGTACAAGGCTAATGTGAAGAAAAGTCATGGTAAAAGTATCAAGACACTACAGTATGATCGTGGTGGAGAGTACCTCTTAGGAGAGTTTAGGAGTTACTTATCAGAGGCTGGGATTCAATCTCAATTGTCTGCACCTGGTACACCTCAACAGAATGGTGTGGCGGAACAAAGGAATAAGACTCTTATGGAAATGGTTAGATCAATGATGAGTGATTCAGAATTACCAAATTCGTTTTGGAGATATGCTCTGAAAATGGCGGTGTACATTCTGAACTTGGTACCTTCTAAGTCAGTAATCTCTACTCCCACAAAATTGTGGAATGGGCATAAGCCTAGTCTGAAACATATTCGAATTTGGGGTAGTCCAGCACATGTGCTGAAGGGAGACGCTGATAAGTTGGAATCACGTACAGAAGTTCACTTGTTTGTGGGTTATCCTAAAGGAACGAAAGGTGGTTTATTTTATAGTCCTAAAGATCAAAAGGTCATTGTTAGCACTAATACCCGATTTTTAGAAGAGGACTATGTAATGAACCACAAGCCCATGAGTAAAATTATTCTTGAGAAAATAAGAGAAGACACATCTACTTTAGTACCAACGATACAAGATGAGATACCACAAGAAACTGCAACACGTGTCACAAATGATGCACAATTACAAGTAATGTCTCGTCGTAGTGGGAGGGTTATTAGACAACCTGATAGATTCATATTTTTGGGAGAATCTTCGGACTTGATCTCTAATGAACATGAATCTGATCCCTGGACATATGATGAAGCACTCCAAGATAAAGATGCAGCATCTTGGCAAAGTGCAATGAACTCTGAAATAGAATCTATGTACTCTAATCAGGTCTGGGAGCTTGTAGAACCACCAAATGGTGTAAAAGTCATTGAATGTAATTAGGTCTACAAAAGAAAAAGAGGGGCAGACAGGAAGGTAGAAACCTTCAAATCAAGGCTTGTTGCAAAAGGGTATACTTAAAAAGAGGAAATCGATTATGAGGAAACCATTTCGCCGGTAGCCATACTTAAGTCTATCCGGATTCTTTTATCTATTGCCGCTCATATGGATTATGAGATTTGGCAAATGGATGTCAAAACAGCTTTCCTTAATGGAAATCTTGAAGAAAATATCCATATGAAGCAACCAGAGGGATTCATTGCGAAGGGCAAAGAGTATCTTGTATGTAAGCTCAATCGGTCTATCTATGGACTGAAGCAAGCTTCGAAATCTTGGAACATCCGATTTAATGAAGTGATCCAATCTTATGGATTTATTCAGTGTATGGATGAGTACTGTGTATGCAAGAAGAGTGACGAAAACGTGGTGGTATTTCTTGTATTATATGTAGATGGCATTTTGCTCATTGGCAGCAATGTCAAAGTATTGTCAGACGTAAGGGTATGGTTGTCCAAGCAGTTTGATATGAAGGATTTGGGAGAATGTGCACATATTCTTGGAATCAAAGTAATAAGAGATCGCAAGAAAAGAATGTTGTGCTTATCCCAAGCTTCATACATCGATACTATTCTAGCTTGTTTTAGCATGCAAAATTCCAAGTAAGGTTTTCTACCTTTTCAGCATTAAGTAACTTTATCTAAAGAGATGTCTCCGAAAACATCAAAGGAAATAGAGGACATGAAGGCAATTCATTATGCTTCGGTTGTAGGAAGCCTAATGTATGCGATGCTATGTACGAGACCGGATATCTGTTTTGCCGTGGGCATGGTTAGCAGATATTAAAGTAACCCAGGACAAGGACATTGGACTGCCGTAAAGCATATATTGAAGTACTTGAAAGGGACTAGAGATTATATACTAGTTTACCAGGCATATGATTTGCTCCCTGTGGGTTACACGAATTCAGACTTCCAATCAGATAGGGGCAACAGTAAGTCGACCTCAGGGTATGTGTTTACTTTGGGAGGTGGAGCCATAGCATGGAGGAGTGTTAAGCATAAATGCGTTTCGAACTCCACCATAGAAGCTGAGTATGTGGCAGCCTCTGAGGCAGCCAAAGAAGCTGTATAGCTCAGAAACTTCTTGATGGACTTAGATGTGATTCCTGGTTTGCCCAAAATTATCACAATTTATTGTGATAATAGTGGTGCAGTAGCAAACTCGAAGGAACCACGAGCCCATAAGGCAAGTAAACGTATTGAGCGCAAGTACCACTTGATACGAGACATCGTAAAGCGAGGAGAAGTTGTTGTCGCCAAGATTGCATCAGAAGATAACCTAGCAGATCCTTTCACTAAGGCCCTTCCGGCGAGATCTTTTGATGGGCATCTTGAGGGGATGGGGATCAGATGTATGGCAGCATATATGGCAGCAAAGTCTTTTAGTATAAGTGGGAGATTGTTAGAATGTATACTAACAGCCTAGCTTTTTGTATAAACATTTATTTTAAAATGGAAATCACATTGGTCAAATATCTGCATTTAGTTACATGCAGTTGTCCATTTAATTTATATTATAGATAACATGGTGTGTGGTGTCACACAGAAGATCATGTTATCAGCTCCTTATAGATTATAAATAGAAGCTCACAACCAAGATGGATTGGGACAAACCATTGAAATTGTTGTAGTATAATTTGGTACTAGTTTATCTTGACTATAAAATTACACTAATACACTATGTGTGTATAGAGCAGGACCATTTAAGGTTGTTCCTTTTATACTGACTGCATAAAAGAACAGAACTTCTGTTATTATGGATGCGCGTATTCTTATCCCAATATAATAACAAGTACATGTACTTAGTATTTATTTCTTTAATTTATCAAAGGGTGAGATTTATTCATTAAATCAATAGGCCCGATAAGTTGGGAAATAATATTATTTATATGGAAGGAAACTGTGTCATATTTATTAGGATGATGATGTCCCCTTAAAGAGCTCATAAGGATTGTCATGTAAACCTTACAGGTGGACTTAGTTCCGACATGACAATGAAGTTGAGTGGTACTACTCTTGGAGTTAGATGTTAATTAAGTGGGTTGTCAGTAACTCATTTAATTAATGGACATTCGATATCTTAAACACAGGGAGATTAACGCACTCATGATAAGAAGGAGTCCATAATGTAATATGCGATTGGTGTGGTAATTCAATAATAACTCTTTAGTGGTATGAGTTTTTATTGATGAACTTGAGTTGGGTGTTCGGGTCGAACACAGGAAGCTCAAGCTCATCAGGAGGCCAAAACAAATTCCTCTTCTAGATCCCTGTTGTAGCCTCTATGTATAAAGCCTCGTATCCACCCAAGTCATCCTTATGGCCGACCACATCCTTGCTTGGTGCCCAAGCATGGGGTCGGCCACCCCTTGCTTGGTGCCCAAGCAAGGGGTCGGCCAAGATGGGTTTAAAAGTGGGTTTTTTAATTTTTTTTAAATCTTTCTTTTTATAGCCATCTACAATGTTTTAAAAAAGAAATTTTAAATTTTAAAAACTTTTCTTTTTTGAAGCCATCCACATGGTTTTAAAAGATAGTATTAAATTTAAAAAATATTTCCTTTTGTAGCCATCTACAATGGATCTTTCCTTTTTGTAGCCATCTACAATGTTTAAAAGAGAGATTTTTAATTTTAAAACTTTCCTTTTGTAGCCATCCACAATAGGAAATTTAAAAGAGGGATTTTAATTGTTGTTAAAATCTTTCCTTTTTAGCCATTACCAAGGATTATAAAAGAGGATAAATGGTGCCTTAGAGGTAATAATCATCTACACAATTTCTATTCCTCTTTTATTCTCCTTGTGGCAGACCCCCTCATATTCTTATTCTCCCCTTGCTTTCTCACCTAAGGCCGGCGGCATCAAGAGGCTTCAACCATCTTGTGGTCGGCGAGTTGCAAGGAAGAAAAAAGAACAAGAGGTGGTGTTCCTAACTTTGATCCGATGGCCGAAAGTCTTAGAAGAAAGAAGGACTTGGGTGGTTTTTGCGTCTTGGTAGATCGTCGCTCACACGACGTCCAAGAGGAAGAGAAGAATACAGCAGAAGATCAAGAGATCTTTAAGCTACAAAGAAGCGTATAACTAGTTAATTGTTTCTGCTGTGTACTAGTTTATTTTTCCTTTGTATGGATCCTGAAGTACCAACACAAGAGGCTAACGATCTTGTGCTTTGATTGAGGTCTCTGTAGTTTAACCTAGGGTTACTGTAAGGAGTTTAAATATTCAATTTCTTTGAAAGACTTTGACTAAAAAATAGTGGATGATTTCATACCCAAGAAGGCTGAGTGTCTCGCCAACGACCTAGAAGTCAATCTTGAAATAGATATTTAATCAACTTCTGTAATATGGTTTAACTTCTTATGAACACATGGGTTGAACTTGGATTAATAATGTTAAGTTTCGTTTGCAATCCAAGTTTAACTTCTGAAAAGCACATGAGTTGTTAGGAAAAGTTCTGTGCTTGTACAAATTTTTATACAGGGGAAACAGAACAGAATTCCGAATAGCGCCAACACTGCAAAGTGACACATGGACCCATAGCTATCACTTTTGTGTATGGCAGATTGACTACTATTGGAAGGAGACCATTATGGAAAAGCCTACAGCGTCTATCAGATGATATAGCTTTACCTTGGGTTATCGTAAGGGATTTCGATACTTATCTATTAATAGAGGATAAGTATGGAGGACTCCCTCTCTCACAAAGCAGTCTTACTGAATTCCAGAATTTTGTTGGAGTGATTGGACAGGATGTAGATACACATGGTCCAACGGTCACATGTGTAGTAAACTTGATTGAGCTTTAGCGAATAAATCTTAGTCGAGGCTGAGTTATTGAGTTTTGCTAGCTTCACACCTCCAGGCTGTCTATCAGATCATTCGGTCAACACCGTCTCTTTTCTAAATAGTGGCATTCAAATTCTTAAGTCATTCAAGTTTTTCAATATGTGGGCCAAGCAGAGCACCTTCTTGGAGATGGTTAACACCAAGTGGACAACCTACAAGCAATAGATTGGCCAAGAAAAAATGGAGTACGGAATTGTGTAAATTCTAAAACTTCTGAAATTAGACTTGAAAGCTTTGAATGTCGTGCACTTTCAGCACATTTCGGCACGAGCAGCAGTTGCACTAAGATTGGAGGAAGCTCAAAAAGCTTGACTGTCCTGTGGCACTATGGATGCCAATTACAAAGAAATTCAATAGGTTGCTCACACAGTTTCTAACTGCAACATGCCAAGCTAGAGTGGACCATAACTCCTCATTTTTTCATACGCTTGTAAAAAGAAATAACCAACGCAATGTATTCATAGTGATGGAGAGGGAGGATGGCAATCTTACTTAATCTTTTAGGGAGGTTGTTGGAGCATTTATTAATTATTTTCAAAACCCACTTGGCACACAGGTGGATAGGACTGAATTCCCAACATCTTGCTTGCAATTTGGTCAATTTATTCAAACGACATAGCATGATCAACTAGTCCACCGTGAGACAGTTGGTGAGATCAAGGAGGCACTCTTTGACATGCTCAGATGGCTATGGATCAAGGTTTTTTGAGCAAGCTTGGGACACTGTTGGAGGGGATTTTTCTAATGTAGTCCACGAATCTTCAACAGCAGGAAGCTACTTAAGAAATGGAACCAAACTTTGATTTCTCTAGTCCCGAAGTCTTCCCATGCCAGTAAAGTGATGGATTATAGACTTATCTCCTGTTGTACAGTCTTCTACAAAGTCATCTTAAAGTTATTGGTAGGTCTTCTAGCAAATATTATGGACAAGTTTTTACATCAATCACAAGCTACATTTGTAAAGGGCCGACTCATTATAGATAGCATCAACTTGACCAAGATCATTTCAGGAAATACAACCAAAAATGATTGTCTCCAAGGTGCATTATGAAGATTGACCGGCAAAAGGCATTCGACTTGGTCTGGGATTTCCTAAAGGAGGCTCTTCTTGGGTTGTAATTTCTAGGGAGGTTTATAGATTGGATTACGGAATGTGTGAGTGACCACTACCTCATACTCACTTGTCATTAATGGAGGGACTTTTGGGTTATTCCGGGAACTAAGGGCTACGACAAGGAGATCCATTGTCACCATATCCATTTGGAATATGTATTTTGGGAGATAAATTCAGTAGTGCAGAGTTAGCTCGGCCTTTAGATTCCATCCTCAATGTGTGCCCCTAGGGCTAACTCACCTAGCTTATGTTGATGATGTCCTCTTATTCAATAAGGGTGATGAGAATTCGATTGTTGTATTATCTACCTATTTGCATGAATTTAAGGAAACAACTAGTCTTTGGGTTAACAAGCTAAAATCCTGCATCTACTTGGCTGGAGTTAAGGATCTGGGCATGAGGTTGTTGTCCAGCATAGGTTTTCGGGAAGGAGCTATACCATCTAGATATCTTGGAGTTCCTCTTCCAATTGAGTGGCTTCGGATTTCGGACTAGAGCCCTCTCCTTGACTCCTTAGTCCGGCGTGTTAATGGATGGCCAAGACACACTCTATCTTATACGAGCAAGGCGCAACTTATTTCCTCGGTGCTTCAAGGTGTGAAATGTTTTATGTCCTTGCCTGTGCCTCTTGGAGTCATAGATGGTATCTATAGCATTTGCAGGTCTTTTATGTGGATATCTAAGCACCATCCAGTATCTTGGGCTAATATGTGTAAATCAAAGGAGAAAGCAGACTTGGGTTTCCGAGAGTTAAAGAGATGGAACTTAGCTCTGCTAGCTAAAGGTACTTTGGCAGATTAAGGTGAAAGCAGATACTCTTGGGATTAAATGGGTCCACCACATGTATCTAAGGCGTACAAATGTGTGGTCTTGGGAAGTAGCCTCTACATACTCCCCCTTGATTAAGAGGTTACTACTAATACGGGATGGAATTCTTTCAGATGTGTGTTCGTCGACTGCTGCTAGACAAAGACGGGCAACTTGGTTCGCACAAGATAGTGGAGTGGCTTGGGCATATGACTTCTTTAGACATCCCAGTCCAAAGAAGGTATGGGCACGAACGGTGTGGAAGACGTACTTGTAGTCTCGTCACTCTACCACTTGCTGGATGATGGCCTTGGAGCGTCTTCACACTAAAGACAATCAGGAGTGCTTGGAGGATAGGTAGTGTACATTTTGTCAACAGGTGTTGGAGACATAGGAGCATTTGTTTTTTGGGTGCCCCCCTATTGCTAAGTTATAAAGGAGGGTCAACGATTGGCTTTATATATGGCAAGAGATGTCCACTTTCAAACGGACTTTAAGGGTGTTTGGGAGATGTTATTGTGGGAATAGGGTATTAACGAAGGCTCGGTACTTGACTTTATCTTCGTTAATACACTATGTATGGAGAGCTAGAAACAAATGTATCTTTGAGGCTGAGCAATTGAATGTTAAGGGGATATTCAGGAGTGTGAGTATACATATATATAGGTCTTTAGGGGTGTACTCTGATCTGATATTATGTCAATTATGCATAGCCAATATAGACCATTTTGTGTTCTCTTGACGTATGATATGATATTTTTTCTTATAAAAAAATGATTATGAACAAAGTTACAAACAAAGTTATCAATTAGTAAAAGAGAGACTCATATTCCTAATTTGTCCTTATGTTACCTAAAATTAGTTTTTTTTTATTCTCTTAGGATAGTCTATCAATTGAGAAAGTAGGCCACGATTAATGCATGTTCAATGCACCTTAGAGGTGGGATCTCTTCTATCCCAGAAGATATGTCACTAAATACCATTAATGGCATGCTTAGTGTCACTAGATGTCTCTTACAAGGGTAAGTTATCAAGAGATTCTTCTAGGGTTAAATATAATGGCTCATTTAAAGGTTATGTAGTGTAGAAACACTAGGTAAGGTAGGAACTATCTCTTGTTCTAATCGAAATCATTTAAAGTACTTTAATTTTCTCCTAAAGTTAAAGATGAACTAAATCATCACTATTTTAAATTTATCTTTGGACTCTTTCACAAGGATGACTCTAGGAAAAGAGCCTTTTGTTGTTGTTTCCTAGGGCACTGGGTTGGCGTCGCTCCTAGATCTTTCACTTATTTTCTAGTATAGATTAATGTGAGGTTCTCAAAGGTTTTCTTCATTATTTTCTCAGTTTAGATTTAGAAGGATTAGCTTTGGCCAAGTTTAATGTTCTCAGTATTTCAAGGTACATGTATTCCCCCTTTCATTGTGTAAGGGAGAGATCATATAACCATGCCCACGAAGAATAACATAAGCGATGTTCATGAGGTCCATCACATACCATGTCATGTACAAGCTCATTTAGATAATAAATAGACAACTCTTTTTGATGGGAAGGATGTTTATCTACCTATGCAAATTTATAACTTGAGTGACTAGATAAGATGTGAGTTGAATCATAGTAAGGATCATCATGGAAATGACATTGATGAAACTCTAATTATCATACAAGTCATTTAATGTGTATCTTATTACACAGTCTTGTAAGTTATCTTTCAGCCTCATGGATGCTTTTACTTAAAGACTATATATCTTCATTTTCATTATTTGAAAAAAAAGGGTCAAGGTTGTCCAAATTTTCTTAAATTTAACCTTGTCTTGAGACCTTTGCACCTAACATCTATATCTCTTATAACAATAGCTGTAAACCTTTGCACCTAGCATCTATATCTCTTACAACAATACGAGTAAAGGTGTTTTCTTTCAACATGTTGATCAAAGGTTTTTGACAAATTAATACCTAAGTAGAATAGAAAGATGCACTAGGGCATAATGAAGAAAATATTTTTTTCTTTTTTGCATTATTTTAAATAAAGAATGATGTTTAAACTACATATAGATAATAAAAAAACTATCAGTATGATTCTATATTATTTTTCCATGAATATGATATGAAGGTATGAATGATATGAGAGAAATTAAATGTAGACTAACTATCAAAATTTCCGTAAGATATCAATCAATGAGGCAAAATCAAGTTCTTAGTCTCAATTGAAAGTTCTTGTATTAAATTTGATCACCCTGCACTAAATCCTATTCTTATGTTTTTCTTAGACTGAATCGAATCTTACAAAAGATCTAAAATATAACTAATTATTGAATAGTGGTCACTTCCTTTTTTATTTTTTTCCCACGTGATACCCTGGGATAATGATCCTCTTCCAACTCAGCATCCAGCCTACTTGACCAGACTCCAATACAGTTGCATGAGGTATAATTAGGTATAATCCACACATGACCCACATCTTGTAATCCACAAGTCCAATAACCTATAAGGATTTTAGAGTAGGATCCTCTATACAAGATTGGCAACGGTACGATTGTGAAATCTCTAGTATGAATCACTAACCTTACATTCTTCCTCTTCATTTTTACTGGGTTTTTTTCTTCCATGACACAATGAGACCTCACCAGAATGATTCCTGACACCCTTTGACACATGTTAATCCATGCAGATTCGACCTCATCACAGAGAAGTTTCGTGAACAATGTCCAGCAATTAAGATTGTAAATGAACCGACATTCATGAAAAAGCTTAGTGTTCAATTCGATAAAGCTCGTTTATATTCGTTTAATTGTAAAAGGATATATACAATAAACAATCTTGAATATTAGTGAACTCAGGTCGTCAATGTTCATGAATAATGTATATGAATAATTTATGAATGCATATATTTATTAATTTATATAAAATTTAATTGCCAAAAATATATATGAAAAATATTCATACACAATTTTATAAATTTTTTTAGGTTTTTCAAAACCTAATATTCATAATATGTTAAAAATAAGAAATAGTATAAACTTCATGAATAGATAAAAATTTAACATAAATTATAAGAAAAACAACATTGATAGTTGAGCTCAATTAAAAGCTTGAAAAATGTTCATGAACACGCTTGAGTTCGGCTCGAGCTCAATAAGATGTTTAATAAACAAGCTTGAGCACAACTAAGCTTGTCTTGGCTTGGCTTGGCTTATCTCGTCTACACCCCTACCTGCGATGCGATAGATTTTCACCGCATCATTTTAGCGCATTAGTGGGAACTCAAGAAAAAGACATTGAGAATGAAGAAAACTCTTTATAGACACCTCTAGAGGCTAGTGGCGGCAGGAGGGGGCAACGAGTGAAAGCCCATTCTATAGATCTCCTTAGGCACACCACACCCGATCTCTTGATTAGGGTTTTGATTATGCAACTGAAATCATAACCATAGATTCAAAATTCTTATTGGCAAGATCACGGTCCAAGCCTCCCAGTGAAAAGAATGGCAGGGCAGCCGAAACGTCAAACTCAAAGATGTTTCCTCTTGCCTTGCCATTCACCTCCATTAACAATGAGAATTCGCTACCGCCTTAGGAGAGCAAAGGAACCCCCTAGGGAAGACAAATAATCAATCAAAATGGTTGTCATTTTGCTTCTCGAGGTTTCGTTGAAGATCTTCACCACAGAGACCCTTTGCACCACTACTAACCGATGTCAAGGAATCCATCTCTCTCTCTCTCTCTCCACAATTCGTGGCCTTAGCTTTGTGGCCATCATGACCTAAGCACCAAAGGTGTTTTGTTCCCACTACCCTCTCACACGTGTTAATCCATACAGATCCAGCCACATCATGAGGAGAAGCTTCGTCATTCACGTCCAGCAAAGAAAAAAAAAATCATTGCATCACCATGGAATGAACTTGTGACTTGCATATTGAAGTTGAGCAAAGAGTGGTTGTGATGCAACTAGATGTGGCCAGCCAATGACTAAGAAGTACCAAACATGAATGGTTGGTGGCGATTAGTTGGACATGCAAATGGTGAACACACCAAGGTTCTTAGTGGATAACAGGCTTGTTCGGAAGATAGAAGCTACTAGTTAGATAAAGAGGCAATAGATGGAAGGCTCACGTGTGGTAAAACACTAGATCATTGACCTAACATAGTGGCTCAAGGAAGAGAAAGAGGCAACAAGTCTTTAGCAAGAGGGAAAAGAGAGGGGGGCGTAGGGTTTCAAAAAGGATCATGGAGGATTATTAAACCAACAAGAAAGGAGGAAGAGATATCAAGGGTTTTCCTATTGTTGATGATCAAAACAATGTCATTGCTCAACAATAAATGTAAAGTATCTTTTTTTGTGAGTAATGCTAGGGTGTTTCTCCTGTTAAGGCAATAGGTCATGTAGGAGAGTTAAGCCTACTATGGCAACTAGGCAATGGTGGTGACATTACATTGGTGGGATGAAGGTGGTAAACAAAATCCACCGGTGCAGGAGACAATACTACACAAGCATGATAAGAGTATCACAGCTATAACCCTCACTTGAAGGCAATAACGCTAAAAAAGGAGTACCTAAAGGGAGTAATGTGTTACACACTAAATATATAAGCACAATTAACTTCCACAACGAAGGTAGCTGCCATGAGCATGGGTGTAGATGTCACACACAAGATAAGAGAAGGTTCTTTTCTACTTTGATTATTCTTCTGTTGGATTCACAAAGTATGGCAAGCACTCAAGACTTCCTTTGTGATTAATTTGAGCAACTACCATGAAGAATACATTGAGTTCAACTTTGATACCATTTTCTACAAAACAAAAATTCACCAAGAAAAATATCATTAAAAAACGTGGACATAACATGGAAATTAGAGTCTCTTTCAATATAATGACTCTAACCCAAACATGCTTAGAAACATACCAAATTAAATTATACATAAACTATACCAAAAAATACCTTAAAACAACAAGACCTCTACCAAATACTACATTAAATATCTTACTCTACTAAACAAAAAAGATCTACCAAGATAAACAATTAAAATGTATGGAAGTTTTTAAATTAAAATAAGATTCCTAATTTCCATCAGCTCATTTAACCAACACCAACTGAAACCGAGACATAAATCCTTTATACTAATTACACAATTAGGTAAACTCAATGAATTCAAATTAAAACAAAAATTTGTCACTTGAGGATTCTCACCAGAAGTGCTTGATTTTCTGGGTCCATGTTGTCCAAAAATACTCTTCTATGCAACCTTTGCTGTTCAATTTGAGGATTCTTTGCTAAAACTTTTCGCATATCTGCTACAATGTTCTGCCAAAAAAATTTAAAGAATAAAATAGAACTTAGTAAAAAAAAAAACTCTTCCAACATTAAGTAGAGGCAATATTAACAACAAATCATTACTAAATTACAAAAGCTCCTTTTTACTCACACTGATTTTGTTAACATCCAAATGGCTGATGGCAAGATGGGTTTTAATACGCCAATGTGACTTCTGACTCAGATTTCTCACAACATTAACAGTGAATTTATGGTTTGGAATATGAACTGCTTCACGATCATCACCTCTTATGATAGTCGGAGACCACCAGCCAACATGCTGCACATTTGTCCCAACATCAAATATGATATTGGACACAACTCTTGATAATAAGCCATATCAATTGCATATAGGCAACTATTTCAGTCTTCATACAACTTTGTGTAACTAACCTCCACAGTACCAGAAACCTCATAGCCCTCAATCTTTGTCTGAATCCACTCATTCACCACAAATGGTCGTGTTGCATGTATCATTACACTTGAAAGAAAATTTGTGAATATCTGCAAATAAACACTTTTAAACTCGATATTTCGCACAACAATTACTTTGTACTTCAATCATTTCCAAGATCCAAGATAAACTTCCAAATTAAGAAAAACAAATAACAAAGATGCAAGTTCCAAACATACTTCACGACCAGCAAGAGTCAACAGCACTGTCCCAAGACCACCAGCAGTGATCCATTTCTGGGTGGAAAAGCCAAGCAACTCCATGAATAAAGAAACAGAAGCAACCCACACTGCAGTATAAATAGCCCTTCCAGCAAATTCAAACCCCATCTGGACAATACAAATTCAACATTACAAAATATTTACACAACTTAAAAAGAATAAGCAAGCTAAAAGATAGACTAAGGTTATTCTCAAACAATGGAACTATCTCATCATTAGCCATAGTTTCAAGCCAAGCGTTCTGTCCGAACTATTTGGGATTTTCTCTCTCCATTGAGCATTATGCAAGGTTATATTCAAATCATTAACAATATTAAATAAGCTAATATGTTTTTTACAATATTTGCTTGCAGCTTCCGCTCTATCAATTCAAATCGTGCAACTATAGAATCTACTGAACTCTAAAAAATGAGACTGTAAAGAAGAAAAAAAAGGAAAACGGTGATTTTTTATAACATTCTCATGTAAGCTGTTTCCCTAGGAAGAACATGATTTCCTATGTCTCTTTTTTGGTAGTTGACAGAATTTTTCCAATGAACTGCTTCCCTAGGAAGAAGATGATTTCTGATGTAGCTTCGAAAGGTTTACCAGAAGTCATCCTATCCCTATATATTACTTTTTCTGGACAAAGGGATACTATTGCAAACTAATACCTATGATTTTTTTAATATATTATATGCAGAAGCACTAAGAGGACCTTTTTCATACAAACTTGAGTTAGAGCTCCTCTTTTTATAAACTCCATGTTAAGACACTATGGAAACAAAACTGTTCGTATTTTTACATAGAAACATGGTAAAACTTGGTTGTGCATTCACCAACCATGGTGACTAGAATCAGAAATATATTTGTGGAGCCTTAATAAGAGTTTTGGGGTTTGACATTACTAGGGTATTTTAAACAATAGGGGTCATTTCCCATAATCATTTAGGATATCAATGATTAATCAGTCCTCCGAACATAGAGAAAGTCCTTTTTACATTTTTTTGTAACTGAACAAGGAGAAAAGATAAGTGTTAAGTTTGCATGAATTACACAGATCCATCAATACAATTATGGAAGTTTCACATCAATCTTTAAACTACTATACATTATCTACAGACAACAATATCATGAATGCATGCATTCATGCATGCATATATATTGCGAGGGTTGCAATACCAAAACCTGTTTAAAATACATAACATAGAAAAATTTAAAGCGCACCTACTATGTTAAAGTGGCTCTCCATGGGTTCTATGAACTTTAAAATGAAGTTCAGAACTAAATTCAGACTATGTAACATTAAACACAGCAAACCAGTCTTTTTAGTAAATCTCTATGGAAAATCCTCATTTTAAAGAATCTCAAAATGAATTTCAGTAGCAAATTGAATGGAAAAAAGCATACTTTTCTTGTATCATCAGCCCCAGTAGTTTCCATGAAGAATTTTTGTGACTGCTGAATCAAGCTGAAAAACTAAGTAAAATAAGTGCCTTTTATCATTTCTGTAGAATTTTCAGCCATGTTCTTTATACAATTGTTACAGGCTATTCAACAAAATGACAAGCAGACAAGAAAAGTAAGCTTGAGAAATGATACAATCCTTGGGACTATTATCCTTTCTTTCAACAAAGAACCAGATCTGTTTGTTGAATATCCTCTCTAATCAATAAAAAAATACAGAATATCACAATAACCCATTGTTAACATCATAAATATATATTTTGGTCTTCTTCTAAACAGATTAATCTTCTAGGATAAGTGGTTAGCCAATCAACGTGGGGTTTGAATCTCACTTGTGTTAAAAAAAATATTAAATCAACTTATATAGGGAGGTCGGGGAGGTTGAGTCAATCAAGTCTAGTACTTTGCATTTTGCAAAAGGCTTTTCTCCGCAACTTGAACTCATGACCTCAAGGTCACATGGCAGCAACTTTACTATTCCGCTAAGGCTCCCCTCAAGGGAGAGTGTTAACATAAATATATAAATTGCTTCCTTTCCTAATAACTTGAGCTTTTGGAATAAATGGTAGACAATCAACTTTACCCCATCTTTGCCCCAACTATTTGAGATCACTTACAAATTTACAATTTACAATTTACTAATATGTACCTTCTAATTCCTTAAGATGCAAACTAGAAATAAAAACTGAGACTTCTATATTTTAATTCAACGTTCCTGAATTCAACTTTTGGCCTTGTCCAGTTTACTCACAAAAGGAAAGAAAACACAATGTGTCTACACAATCATGCAAGTTAAATAATATGTACCAGCAGGAGCTGCAACAGCAATCCAATTGCAATATCATGTATAGCAATTCTCATAAAACTGTGTACTCACCTTGACAGACAATAGGCAACTGTCAACACTGTTGATAAAGACTTAACAAAGTTCAGAAAACGTATTTTAACTGCTTGGCTTGCTTCTAAGGGTAGAACTACACGATCAAGAATGCTGCAAGGGTACAGCTTTTGATTAAAATGAGAAAAGAATAAGGATGCCTTTTTTACAAGTAATTCAGCAAACCTGCAGAGAATAATGGTTCCAGACCAAAGCAACAGTGGTTGAACATACGAGGTGGAAATATGGTATGCTCTACTCTTTTTCCAGTTAGTGTCATTCTGTTAACAGCATTAATAAAAAAACATAGTAGTATAAAAATTTGTAGAAAAAAGATAATATAGAAAGGAAAAGAGAGAGAGACAAAAATCATCCATAATTCTTACACGAAAATGGCTTCTCAGATAACGCATCAATGGCCCAAGAAACCATAGAGCAAAAGCAATGATCCCAATAGCAGGGATTATCTGAATATATAGAGGACTTCCAAGATAAGAATTGCAAGACCTATGAGACAAACATAGCCAATCAGGCTTAAAAAATTTCTTCTAAACTCTAACCGTAGCTACAACTAAGGAAAAATCAATGAGATGCTGTTAGATCTAAAAAGCATACCAATCAAAACAAGTTATCAGCAACAATCTACGTTAGCAAGGGCATTTAGTAAAAAAGCTAAGAAACTAAATATCTAAAGTTCAGACTTCCTACAGGAAAACACAGATATGGCTAAACCTAGCATAATCTTTTTAACGTTTAAGACTAAGCTAAATGCAGAAAATATGTTATTCAAAAATGACCTTGAAAAGAATATTTTATGGCAATAAAAGTGTTGAATAGAATACCGCTCCCAAAAATGATGTCTTATCAATCAATACATATGACCATAAATATACTTTTGACAAAAGAATAGTTATAGTCATGCTTTAAAATTTGACCCATGTCCGGGTTTCGATCTCTAACCGGAACAATATGATTTTGGTATTGTGTCATGCCAATATAGTTTCGGTATTTTAAAAATATAAAATATATTAATTAAAAATTAAAAAAAAATACTTTTTTAAAAAGAAAAAAATATGAGATCGCTGCTCTTCTATATGATAAATAAATAAATAAAACAAAAATTTTAATATATATTTTTTAAATTAAAATAAATAAATATATATATATATATATATATATTAAATTAATAAGATAATTTTATTAGATTTTTATTAAGTCTATTTAGGTTATCCTATTTATATGTAGGAGTTGATGAAAATTATTAACCTAAACATTTAAAATTTTAACCTAAGTCACCAAAGTGTGCCTACGACCCTATAGAGGTCCGCGGTGTCGATTCCAGCCTCTGTACCAGTTCTAGCTATGGTTCCAATGCTGAGCAAAATGAAATTTCACCTGTTTCACTCGACATGGAACAAAATTTTAAACCATGATTATAATAGAAGTTGTGCAACATATATATCAAAGAAATTAAACTGTTTTGATAAAAATCAATGAGAAACAACAACACAATTGATATGACCAAATTTTTAACATAAGACAAGAATTTATTTAAATTAAGGAGAATTTTTCACTTTGGTCATATAATAAACGAAATACAAGAAAAGAAACAAGTATTAGAAGAAAGTGGAAAAGAAAAGTTAAAGAAATCATTAGTTTAATTTCTTAAGAATAACTAATAGCAAGGTAATATTCAACATAAAAAACATTATGTTTCCATCTTGTCCATTCGGAAACACAATTCATTAATAAAAAGTAAAAAAGGAATCCCAAATTTAGAAAAGAAATACTAGAATCCATGAAGCAACCAAAGAAGTCCAAATTCAACCAAAAGTAAATATTCATGAACACAAGTGTTAAAATTCAGAAACAAAAGAAATTTGTTGAGCTGCTGCTATCTCCTAAACCTATTCCCGTGCTAATCTCGGGTCTGTCCAATTGTTTGTAGGCTGTTAGTTCTATCAAGAAGGTTGCAACTGCTATTCATGTGTTTAAATGTTATTTGGCAATTGAATATGGGTGTTCTCTTGAAGGACTGTGAATTGATCTTGAGATATGGATAAAGGGCAACCCGGTGCACGAAGCTCCCGCCATGCGAGGTCCCGGGGAAGGATCCATTGTATGCAGCCTTACCCTACTTTTTGCAAAAGGCTATTTTCAGGATTCGAACCCGTGACATTTTTGGTCACATGGCAACAGCTTTACCGTTGTACCAAGGCTCCCCTTCTTAAGATATGGATACTCTTGTTAATTTTCTTTACTATTTTTTTTTGGTGGGGGGTGGGGTATAATTGTCTTATAGGAGAGGCTTTTGCTTTTGCTTTCTTTCTTTTTTTGGTTGTATAGTATAGGAGAGGCTTTT
This sequence comes from Zingiber officinale, assembly GCF_018446385.1. Lineage (NCBI taxonomy): Eukaryota > Viridiplantae > Streptophyta > Magnoliopsida > Zingiberales > Zingiberaceae > Zingiber > Zingiber officinale. Next base: position 55,552,674 of record NC_055993.1, read on the forward strand.
GTGATTTTTTTGATGTGGGAGACACACTATATATTTTCTGAGTAATGCATGTCTGTGCAAAAAATCAAAAAAGGGATTGAAATACAGTCAAATCTGGCACCACAGAACATTTGCTGTATATACAAGAATTGTTGAAAATATAAGTATATGCTCATTGCAAGATCTCCATATTGTGAATAAATAAAAAAAGGGTTTTCATGATAAAGTGCCCCCTAATTATAGATCTAGAAAATGAAAATTGCACCTACTGGGCTGATAAATTAAATGCAAAGTCCTTATTTCTAAGTCTACTATACAACATGATTTGAAATCTCATACCGTACAACGCGAAACAATTGAAACATATCATTATACCATTGGACACTAAGGTTCAAAATTTTGAGTTGTGTCATAGCTTCAGTCTTTGAACAAAAAGATATTGGATTGTCTGAGTTGAACAGTATCAAGTTTCAATAATTTGTCTGAATAATATGTTTCGCTCAACGTAGTACAAGATTTAAAATCATACTTGGCACATACAATATCTGTTGGTGCAATCGACCCAAGTTTGATCGGTATGATCATGGTTTTGATGTGTGTGTCAAAGAGTTTAAGTTAGGCTTTCATATGTGTTTAAGTCTTGCAGGACTTGGTGAAACACATGAGGAACTTGGTGCGGCCAAGATTGGAAAGCTCATCCAAAGGCTCAAATCCTTGAATCAGTGAAGGATGGTATGGAAGACATCCGAGGGACCGCTGGACGAGAAGCAATGGAGTGGAGCCGAGCGAAGTGAACTTCAAGGCAACGTGAAGGATGGCACAGAGAGGAGCCGCAGGCTCGGGTGCATCTGAGGGACAAAGGCCAAGGAAGAGGACTTCAAAGGCGACTCCGGAAAAGATGAGTGTGTGAGAATGTAATGGACCAGTCGACTGATCCAATTTCACAGAAAGCACAGAATGCTTCTGTGCTCTTCGGCTAAGGGGACCAGTTAACTGGTCCCATGATCAGGCGACTGGTATATGGTCGTGGGCAAAGGATGGCTTCTGCAGAGAGTCGTTGGCCGTGTCTAACGGCTACATCAGTCGACTGGTGCATGGACCAGTCGACTGATGTCGGGGTTGAGTTGATGTGATGATCAACTCTCTCCTCTTATTTATAGGAAGCTTTGGGGCTTGAAGAAGGTTACTCATGCTTATTGAATAACTCCTAGTCTTTGCCCAAAGCTTCCAAGTCTACTCTCTTCCTCCCAAACCTAAACTTCATCATTGTAAAGAAAAAGAGATCCTTTGTGAGAGATTTGCTCTACCGAGAAGGAGAAAGTTCTAGCCGGAGATTGCCGGGGATTGATCCACCGAAGGATCAAGGGTTCGTTCACCTCAAGGACACGTCGTGGAGTAGGAGCAAGCAATCTCCGAACCACGTTACATCGAGTTTGTTAGCGATTTGGTATTCTTTTGTTATTATTTTCATTAGTTAGTTGTATTTCCGCTTGCGCACTAACTTTGTAGGAGAAGCAATCGATTTGGGGATGACCTAGCTATCCAACCCCCTTTCAAGCCGACTACCGATCACTTACAAGTGGTATCAGAGCGAGGACGCTCTTGATCAGACTAATCGCCAAGAAGAGCAACATCATCAAATGGTCGGCTCAAGCATTCATCCACCCAAATTCGAAGGAGATTTCTCTTGGTAGAAGAAAAGAATGGAGGTATTTTTCGATACCGATTTTGATATAATGCTAATCATGAGAAGTGGTTTTGAATCACCTAAGGATGAACGCAATGAGACAATCGACATAATAAAATGGACCAAGAAGCAAAAGGAAGAGCATTTAGCAAACTCAAAGGCAATGCATCACCTACTAAATGTTCTTCCCCAACAAGAAGTGACTAGGATTAGAAACTACACAAGCGCCAAGGACTTGTGGGAGAAACTAGTGGAGCTTCATGAAGGAACATCGGAAGCAAAATTAGCAAGAAGAGACCTCCTTCAAACTCAACTCACTAATATCAAGCTTGAAAAAGGAAAAAAGGTATCAATTTTGCATTCTAGAATTAAGGAAATTTTAAATTGTTCTTCCCCAACAAGAAGTGACTAGGATTGGAAACTACACAAGCGCAAAGGACTTGTGGGAGAAACTAGTGGAGCTTTATGAAGGAACATCGGAAGCAAAATTAGCAAGAAGAGACCTCCTTCGAACTCAACTCACCAATATCAAGCTTGAAAAAGGAGAAAAGGTATCAATTTTGCATTCTAGAATTAAGGAAATTTTAAATGGACTAACAAGTGTAGGACAGACACTTACAAACCAAGACATCATAATAAAAGCCATTAATGCTTTCCCAAGAAACTCAACATGGCGCTCAATTGTAGACTCATTCTATATTTTAAAGAACCTAGAGAAGAGCTCTCTAGATGAATTCTTTTCAACGATGGAGCTTCATGAGACACGAGTTGAAGGGCTAGATGGAGAAAGATCAAGAGGATAGCCCTTGTGGCAAACAAAGGAAAGGGGAAGAAGAAGAAAGCTCCATCTCCATCATCTTCCGATTCTGAGGAGTCAAGTGCCTCAATGGATAGCGATCAAGAGGCATATAAGGTAAGGAAGATGAGAAAAACATTTAAATCTTTTTCTACAAACAAATCACATGCTAGGAGAAGTTCAAGGGGCAAGAGTAGAAATAGGAAGGTCATTTGCTATAATTGCCAAGGAGAAGGACGGATGATTGTCCTCTCTTGAAGAAGAAAGAAGAAAATAAGAAGGAAGAGAAGAAGAAGTCAAAAGAAAAGGGGAAGAAGGTTAAAAACCTAAAGGCTACATGGGATGATCCATCATCATCGGAGGAAGAAGAACATCATGTCTCCCACTTTGCATTAATGGGAGTTGATGACATTACCTCCACCTCATCCGAAAGAAAAGAAGGAGCTCAAGTGAAGATGAAGAAGGGAGCTCAAATGAAGGGGGAGGTCAAACTTCGGATTCAGACTTCTCGGTAAGTAAGGTACATAATCTACCTCCTCATGTTTTAATTAAAATTATTACAAGTACAAATGATGATTTGTTTAAGGCTAAAAGGAAAAATAAGTCTTTGAAACATGATATTTACATGCTTGAAGAAAAATTAAAATTCATGTGTTCTAAGGACAATGATATGCATGCTTCTTCTTTAAATTCAAATGATTCATATTTATTAGAAGAAAATAAGGCCTTAAGAGAAAAGGTAGAATACCTTACCAATACCCTTAAAAAATTTGAAATTGGCTCTAAAACCCTAAACATGATTATTGGGAGCCAAAGGGCAAGTTTTAACAAAAAGGGTTTAGGGTATAAGGAATCCAACAATAAAAAAGTCTATCATTGTCTAATTGCTAGGGGCAACCCAAGACAAAGACCATAGATAGGAAATGGATTCCTAAGGAGTATTTGGTAAACCCAATTAGAAAGAATTTCTATTGGGTGTCAAAGTCAATCCTCAAGGGTTAGAGGATTTTGGGTTAGTCAACCATTGAAATCATAATTCAAATCTTTGAAAAATGATTGATTTGAGACCTTAAGAGGGAGCACTTAGCCTTGATAGAAATTCATGATAAAGAAGGCTAAGTAGAGGTTACCTTACTTCATCTCACAATGACTTTCACTATTTTCTAAACATAGATGTGAGATGATAGGATGATACAAATAATTCACTTATGCTTATGGCATTTTGATGAGTTATGAAATGAAATGTATCAATTCTTAGTAATCATAGACCAACTATGGGGAAAACAAATGTTTAATTAATGGGCATCTTGCCCATAGATCATAGTTAGACATTTTAAATGTTTTGAAAACAATTCTATGTTTTATTTACAATGAATAGTTATTTTGAAACATATGACTGCAAAACTGGGATTAAAATTGATACATAAATTGCATGTTTTGTGATTTTTGAGATTTGGTCAAAATTTCAAAAATACTTTGACTTTTTATGAAAACATATTTTTCCTAGTTAAAATATATTTCAAGAAATATGTTGTCAAAATTTTATGATTTTTCGAATTTTCTGGAATTTTTTATGTATTTCTGAGGTTGGCTGCAAAAGGCTGAAAATTCAATTTCAAAATGTACTAGTCGATTGGTACCAGCTTTCCAGCATACTGTTGTTTTCTGAAATCAAATTTTTGGTCAAAATTTGATCACACTTAATGTCATATAGTGTATGATTGTCTAGTACAATCTTTTTGATGGTGTCAAAGGGGGAGAAATGGGTAGGTTTAAGTTAGAAACCTTTATTCCCATACTTGTGTGCAAAACTTGAAAATTAAGGAAGAGAGCATATGTTTAGGGGGAGTTTGGTTTTATGCCTCATGTTTACATATTGCTTGTAATTTTCAAAGTTATTATTTGTACCTAACTTAAACATATTGTCACACATCAAAAAGGGGAGATTATTGGTGCAATCAACCCAAGTTTAATCGGTATGATCATGGTTTTGATATGTGTGTCAAAGAGTTTAAGTTAGGCTTTCATATGTGTTTGAGTCTTGCAGGACTTGGTGAAACACATGAGGAACTTGGTGCGGCCAAGATTAGAAAGCTCATCCAAGGGCTCAGATCCTTGAGTTGGTGAAGGATGGTATGGAAGACATCCAAGGGACCATCAGACGAGGAGCAATGGAGTGAAGCCGAGGAAAGTTGACTTCAAGGCAACGTGAAGGATGGCACGGAGAGGAGCCACGGGCTTGGGTGCATCTGAGGGACAAAGACCGAGGAAGAGGACTTCAAAGGCGACTCCGGAAAAGATGAGTGTGTGAGAATGTAATGGACCAGTCGACTGATCCAATTTCACAGAAAGCACAGAATGCTTCTGTGCTCTTCGGCTAAGGGGACCAGTTAACTGGTCCCATGACCAGGCGACTGGTATATGGTCGTGGGCAGAGGATGGCTTCTGCGGAGAGTCGTTGGCTGTGTCTAATGGTTACAGCAGTCGACTGGTGCATGGACCAGTCGACTGATGTCGGGGTTGAGTTGATATGATGATCAACTCTCTCCTCTTATTTATAGGAAGCTTTGGGGCTTGAAGGAGATTACTCATGCTTATTGAATAACTCTTAATCTTTGCCCAAAGCTTCCAAGTCTACTCTCTTCTTCCCAAACCTAAACTTCATCATTGTAAAGAGGAAGAGATCCTTTGAGAGAGGTTTGCTCCACCGAGAAGGAGAAAGCTCTAGTCAGAGATTGCCAGGGATTGATCCACCGAAAGATTAAGGGTTCGTCCACCTCAAGGACACGTCGTGAAGTAGGAGCAAGCAATCTCCGAACCATGTTACATCGAGCTTGTTAGCGATTTGCTATTCTTTCTTTATTGTTTTCATTAGTTAATTGTATTTCCGCTTGCGCACTAATTTTGTAGAAGAAGCAATCGATTTGGGGGTGACCTAGCTATCCAACCCCCCTTCAAGCCGACCACCGATCACTTACAATATCTCCTTCCTATATTTCATCTCCTTCAACTCCAATCCATTACGGGCACTATGCATCGAAACTTCTGTACCAAACCAAAACAGTATCATTCCAATAAAAAACCGAAACTTTGACACGGCTAGAGATTTTGAACCCTGTTCTACAAAGAATAATTTGTTGAAAATTGAAAATTATATTATTTTAAAATTTTGTACAATACAAGAACCTATCTCTTTTATATATTCATATCAAACTTGAAAAAACTACACATATTGTTACGAAATAATGTTTTCCCACACTCCTCGTTAAGTTGTTGAATAGATAGTTGAATCAATGAGTTACTTCACCCTTTAGTAAGTATATCTGTCATTTGTTCATATGTAGATACGTAAGAGGTACAAATCAGCCCGCTCTCTAGTTTCTCCTTGATGAAGCGTCAATTTCAATATGTTTTGTTCGATCATGTTGTATGAGATTGTGAGCCATGATAATTGTAAACTTATTATCACAATAAAGTTTCATTGAACCAACCCACTTGATCTTCAAGTGTTCTATGATGATTGTTAACCAAAGTAGTTCACACGCACATTGAGTCATTGCTTAGAATTCTACCTTTGCACTAGATTGTACCACAACTATAGCGTTAAAAAAAAAATGGTTCACTTAAATGTGGCAAAAGGCGATTCGCTCGCCCTCAGCGCCCCGCCAACCCGTCCCTAGGCCAATATGGAGGAAGTAAATCACAGGTGGCTACTAGCCATTAATACAAATGGCCAAGACATGGGGGAAGTTATGGGTTAAGTAATTAATAAATTAATAAATTAACCCGACCCGGCTTACTATATATATATATATATATGCCCTAAAGATTTCTAAGGGTTTTAATTATTCCCCTTCCTTTCCCCCTTTGAAGTCGGCGGCTGCCACCACCACTCCCAACTTTCTGAAATCTTTCCATCTCTTGGTAAGTTGTTACCGCCCCCTTTTTCCCCTCAAAACCAAACCCCTAGCAAACTTGGAGGTGGAGGAAGAGCTTTGTAGGGGTTACCTAAGGTCGTTTCCCTACGTTCGCACGAAAAACCTCAAGGCAAGGATTTTGTTTTTAATATTTACTACACCATATGGATCATAGTATAATATTTTGATTTATGTTGTAAGGTTTTCTATTATGCGTTTCTGCACTACATGGATTATATTAAGCATGGTTAATGATTGATGCATAGGGTTTCTTTTTTTTCTTTCCTTAATGTTTCTGAAAATTTTGTGATGGTTGACAAGATCCTAACGTCGTTTGATTTGGAAACTTGTTGCTAGAAATTTGAGGATTTGGGTGGGAAGAGAATTAAGGGGCTGAGGAGGGACCGAATGGCAAGGGAGAGGGTTAGAGTCTTGGAAGCTTTGAGGTAGGGTTGTATCAGGGAGGAATCAGCTGTAGCTGGGGTTATACGGATCTGTTATAAGGAAGGGGTAAGGGAGGAGGAAGGAGGTTGGTAATTTGGGGAGTTGCTAGAGTGAGGGAGGGAGAGAGCTACTCGGGTAAGGGAGGAGGAAGGAGGTTGGGGACTTTTATGTGCTGTTCGGGTGAGGGAAGTAAGTTGAAGTTTTGGGCAAATTCAACTGACGATCGGGGCAGATTTGGATGAGTGAAGGAGGGTTGGAAATATGTGTTGTTCAGGTGAGGGAGGGCTAGAAATCTGTGTTATTCGGGTGAGGGAGGAAGAGGGGATGAGGGAGCACGGGGTAGGGTCCTTAAACAACATTTCCATTTTTGTTACTTTCCATGTATACTAGTTGTCTTTCCATTATTATGCGAGTAAACTTTATATACTCTTAGCAATGACTTTGTATGCATGCAAAGTGAAAATGTTTTGTTTATTAATATGACCTGCATGAATTTATACGATAGGTTAGGGAATCTGGCTTAAGAAGGGTCCAGTGAACCTTACCATAATAGAGGGCTTAGGGAATCCGGCGTAAAAAGGGATCGGTGAACCTTACTAAAATCGAGGGATTAGGGAACCTAGCTTAAGAACCTAGTACTAAGTTAAAAGTTTAGCCAAACGATCATAGGTTGAGGTAAAAAGATGTCTTATTCAATGATATGAACTCACCTAACTATTTGAACGTTGAAAGTTAATGTTAAATGTTATTTTATTAAAATTTAAAGGCCTATGGAACTAAATATCAGCAAAGTTTAATTTTTAAATGTCCAAGACATGTTCTTAAAAATATATATATTGAAAAGCATGTAAATATATGTTTATTTCTTAAAATGTTTAAATTTGTTGAATCTTTAGACTCACTAAATCCTATGGTGTAGGTAATGAGAAGACGGAGGGACTTGATAGATGAGCTCGCTCGTATTTGGCTGTGCACACCCGATGACACTTTTCTAGAAGACTAAGTTCCATATACATTAGGACATTGGTTTGCTTTAGCCTAAGTTGTTTATTTTTGTTGAGGAAGACGGTTTAGGTTCTTTCTATTGTCCTGAGTCCATGTACTGACTTGTTTTATATTTGGATTGTTTCTTTTACATTGGAGTGTCTTTTTCCTCATTCTATTATTATGATGTATGTTTAATTTGGTTGGAGTCCAAACTGAACTCGGTTTAGACACATATTTTGACTAGATAGTTATGAATGGTAAAAACTTGAGTGTGTTTTAGTTGATATCAGAGTGAACGGTTCTGACTAAGGGTTGTGCCTACTGCCGGTTACGGGAAGCTCAAGAAGTTAAGCCTCAATGTTTGTATGTTTAAAAGTTTAGTGTAATATATTTTCTTTATGCTCAAATAAGTACTCTGGGAAATGCAAGAACATAACGATAAGACCCTCATTTATGCATGTGATTTTTGTGTTGTTTCTTTTTTCGGTTTGGATATGTACAGAGATGCCCCCTAGGCGGTACATGAGGAGGACTAGAGTGTCGGAGGAGGGGAGGCATGAGGACACGCCACCGCCCCCGCCTCCATCAGAGGCGAGGCATGAGGCACTGCCTCCTCCGCCTCCACCCTCAAATGCTAGCGCACCAGAATGCTAGAAGGTATGGTGAGACTGTCAGAGCAACACGCTGAAACTACTCGCAGGATTTGACTAGAAACAATATACGAACGCTTCAGGAGGATGGATCCCAAGGATTTCTCTGGCACTACATAACCATTCGAGGCAGAGGGATGGATTAGAGCACTGGAAGCAATATTCAAGTTTATGGATATAACAGATGCAAACAAGGTGCATTGCACCACCTATTTACTAAAGAAGGATGCGTCATTATGGTGAGAAGGAGCAGAGAAGTTAGTTGACTTGAACACCTTAACATGGGAGGGGTTGAAAAAGAAGTTCTACGAGAAATACTTCACAGCAGGCATGCAGTCAAAGATGAAGAGGGAGTTCATGAGTCTCCGACAAGGAGACCTATCTGTCGCGGAGTATGTTCGGATTTCCGACAGATCTAACCCCCCCGGAGGGAAATTGTTTACCTTTGAGGCAGTCAAGAATAGACAAATTCCGCACATTATCTCTTGTATTTATGCAAGGTAAGGTACTGTATCGGCTAGCACCTACATAAATAAAAGAACTGAAAGATCAAATTCAAAAGTTGCTAAATAAGGGATTTATTTACCCCAGTTTCTCCCCAAGAGGAGCACCAGTGTTTTTTGTAAAGAAGAAAAAAGGAAGCATGAGACTCTATATCGACTATCAAGAGCTGAACATAGTGATAGTGAAAAATAAATATTCATTTCCAAGGATCGAGGATTTATTTGACCAGTTGCAAGGAGCTTCGATATTCTCAAAGATAGATCTTCAGTCAGGGTATCATCAGTTAAGGGTAAAGCAGATGTGCATAAGACAAGATTTCGGACCCGTTATGGGCATTATAAGTTCCTGGTGATGTCATTCGAGGTGACAAATGCCCCAACGATCTTTATAAATCTCATGAAGCACGTATTTCAATCATACGTGCAGGGAGCACCAAACGATCGAACTTGTGTTTTGATAATAGCAAAGGAGTTCAAAGTTAAGTTGTCTTGTGATCTAACAAGTTGAACTAAGTGTGCAAGAAAGTTCTAAGTGATCTTAGGCAAAGGAAAGTCCTATCTGCGGTTAGACAACGAAATCCTAGTCCGAGGACTAGGCGAAGTCTTAGCAGGTCGAGGATGTCAGGCGAAATCCTAGGATCGCAGATTCTAGGTGGAAGTCCTGGACAGGTGGAAGACTAGCTAGGCCCGGGATCGGACGTCCAGCGGAGAAATCCTGAAACCTCGGATGTTGAGCAAAAGTCCAGACGGTCTGGACGACCGATCTAGCAAAAAGTAATTTCTCCTAAGAGGAGTAGGTGAGGGTGCATTCCTCGTTAAGGGAACAATAAGGACATAAAAGGCTCGGATGAAGCTCAAGGCGCTTCCGAAGGTGTTGGAGGCGCCTCCGAAGGCTTGGCCAAAAGCCCGCGTAAAAAGGCGCGAAGGCGCCTTCCAAGCGCTTGAAGGCGCCTTAGATGCTAAATGAAAGGTGTCTTCCATGAGTTAAAGGTGCCTTCGGATGAATAAACAGCGCATACAACAGAGGTTTTAGACATCGAGTATTTTGAGATAACTATCCTAGTTGAAGGCGCCTTTATTGGAGTTCAAGGAGCCTTCATTGGAGTTGAAGGCGCCTTCATTGGAGTTGAAGGAGCCTTCAATAGTCCAAAAAAGGACTCCTCGACCATATGCTCAAGAAAACGAATTCTTATGATCTCTCGATTGCGCGCTGCTCCAAAGATAAATTCACGAAGCCGTAACACTGCTCCGACGACCGAAAGCTCCCATCTACAACTCTCTCAAGGCGTCGGTATAGTTTACTGTCATAGCACTTAATCTATTCCATTGTAATTGATTGTACTTGTCTTTGTAATTTGACAAATTGATAGTGAATTGCCCAAAGTAAACACTCAAAATAGGAGTCGTCATAGGCTCAGAACTAAGTAAAACCAACTTGTGTCGTTTTGTTTATCTCTTTATTTCCTCTGCGTGTTATTCTCTGTTTTCCAAAAAGTGTGAAAGTCGCGAACACTATTCACCCCCTAGCACATCCCAATCCTACAATTAGTATAAGAGTGGGGCCGCTTTGAATCGGTACAACTATCATTCGAGCATTTTTTCGTCGCTTTTTCATTCGTTAAATTTTTGCTATAAGTCAGGATTGGTCTAATAACCTCTCCTAATAAATTTGTTGATTCATTGAATTTTTTCTCAAAATTGGTGCAACATCGAGTCGATTTGTTACCTTATTTTCCTACCATACTACTAATCCAAGACTGAGTCTTGGAATAAGTTTCATTGTTTTTTCTTTACAAGAGACTTTTTCTAAATGGCTCACTAAGAAGGCAACAACACGGCATAGCCACCACTATTCTCCGGTGAGGATTTCAGCTACTAGAAGAGCCGAATGGAGTATCACCTCAAAACGCAAGTCGAAAGATGGATTATCATCTAAACCGGCTTCGCGCTTCCACTCAGCGGCAATGGAAAACCAGTTTCGTGTGAAAACTGGAAGAAGATCAAGGTCGACGCCAAAGTAACCCATACCCTCCAATGTGGATTAACCAAAGAAGAATTGAACCGAATCGGTCCCTTCAACAGTGCCCAGGAGTTATGGCAAAAGAGAATCAAGCTGCACAAAGGCACCTCCAACATTAAGGTAAGTAAGAGATTTAATTCTTAATAAATTATATAACATCAAAATGCATGATGGCGAATCGACAAGTCAACTACACGTTCGAATCCAAAATCTACTCAACGGACTTCACGCGATCGGGCAGAAAATGGAAAACCACGACTTTATCAGGTACGAACTTAATGTCTTTCCAAGGAATACTTTGTAGGTATCCATGGTAAATGCTTACAAAGTATCTAAAGATCTTTCATTAATTAAATTAGACAAGCTATTTTCGGAATTTGAACTTCACAAACAAACTAATGCACTGCCGGTAGAGAAAGGATTTCTTTAGTTGCACGTATAAGAAGAAAGCGGGAACCAAAAATCAAGCGTCGAACCAAACCCGAGCCCAAAGATGAATCAGACTCAGAAGACGACGACGAGATCACCACCGAACTCGTCAGCCTTGTACGACAATTGTACAAGAAAAAGGACTTCACAAAACACGAGATCAAAAAGGTAATCCAGTCAAAGACGACGCAACCAAGCCCAAACTCGAAAACGAAATCTGAAGTCACTTGCTATGGTTGTAACAAGAAGGCACACATCAAGGCGAATTGTCCAAACCAAAAGGAACCGAAGAAATAACTAAAAATGAATGCGCTACAAGCAACATGGGATGAATCACATCGGAAGACTCCAATGGAGATCTCGAACAGACAATCTTCCTTGCACTTCCGACCAGAGAGCAAGTCATCGAATCCGAGTCCGAGACAGAATTGAAAGTTGAGTCCGAGCGAAGTCACGAATCCGTATCCGGTTCAAAAGGTTCCCAAACCAATGTAAGTATCTCTTTAATTAGATCGCGTAACTTAATTTCCTACTTGTCGAAAAAGTTAGCTAAGTCCAACCTTCGGGTAAGTCACTTCAAGAGGAGATCAAAGCCCTCAAGGAAGTAACTAACCCAAGCTCGTTGACTGAATCGGCTCAAGATAGAACTTCAACTCAAGTCGAACACCTTGAGGAAGAAAATTCTAACGTGAAAAGACAAGTCAAGGAACTTAGAGACTCATTGGAACAGTTCACTTTGGTTCAAAGAACCTTGACCTAATTCTTGGAAAACAAAGGGTCGTATACAACCGATCCGGACTTGGATATAAAGTCAAACGTAAATTTAAATCCTACTTGTCTCTTGTTAATCGAACAAATAGAAAAGTAGTCCAAGCATGGATCCCCAAGTCCAACTTAATTAATCAAGTTAGACTTAATTAATATTAGATCCCTAAGGATCAAATCTACTACCTTGATAGACCTTATTGAGGCTATAATCCAGGAGGAGCCAATAGAAAGACCATTTTCATTAGATAAACCTGATTGATGCTTGATTTACTATTTTTCTTATACCTACATATATTAGGATAGATAAAAACTTAGGCTTGATCAACATTTGTTTAGTTAGACCAAGGATTTTCAGAAAGAAAATTAAATATTTAATTTCTTTAAAAGGATTTGTCTAGAAGTGGTTGTTATTCCAATATCCAAGAAGACCAGTGTCTCGCCACAACCTGAAAGTCAATTATTGAAATAAATGTTTAATTGACTAACTGTTAAACCTTAGTCTAACTCAAATATAAATCAATTCTTAGATTTTAATCTAAATTGAAGATTAAAATAATCATCTCACAAAACCCATAAGTTTCCTGATTGATAATATAAAAAAGGGTGAGATAGATTTAGGTTAAAATAGTAAAATTAAAATTAAACTCAACTTCAAATTAAAATTAGACCTAAACCAAATTAAATTTAAAATTAAAATTAAACCTAAATCAATCAAACTCAAATTAAACCTAAATCAAATCAAACTAAAAAATAATTAACTATCTCACGATCACCCATAGGTATAATATGATTGCCAACTTAAACAGGGTGAGATGAAAAATTAAGGAATTGAATTCAATCTATCTATCTTATAATCCATTTTTATTGAATCCAAATCAAATACTTTATGCGTAGGAGCATAATGATTTAGACCAATGGATATTGGATAGTGGATGTTCTAGACATATGACTGAAGGCCGATTAAAGTTCACCAAGCTAAAACTCAATAACTTAGGGTCAGTTGCATTTGGCAACAACGGAAAACTTAAGGTAATCGGAATAGGTAATATTGAATTAAATTCCGATTTCATTATTAGAAAGGTCTTATTAGTTGAGAAATTTAAGTTTAACTTACTTAATATTAGTCAACTATGTGACTCTGGTTACTTAGTAACATTTTCTGATTCTAAATGTATAATTAAAAATATCGAAAATCCTGAAATTATATTTAAAGGAATTAGGAAAAATAATATTTACACAATTGACTTACCAACCTCCTCACTAAAATATCTTTTGATACAATAAGAGGAAACCAAATTGTGGCACAGAAGATTGGGTCACACTCACATTAGACTCATTTCAAAATGAGTCAAAATGACTTAGTTAAAGATCCACCTAAATTAAAAAATTTAGAAAATACAATTTGTAATGCTTGTCAACAAGGTAAACAAACTAAGTCAACTCATAAACTAACAAACTTAAATCGAACCAACTCAATACTTGAGCTCCTACACTTAGACTTATTAGATTCACATGGGCCCGGTCACTAAGTAGAAACCAATACTGCTTAGTAATAATTAACGATTACTCAAGATTTACTTGAGTAAAATTTCTAAAAACTAAGGATGAAACCTTTAATAATTTTTGCAAATTAATAGAAAATGAAAAAGATACAAAAATTAAAAGACTTAGAAGTGATCATGGGAAAATTTGAAAATCATAAGTTTACCGAATTCTATCGAACTAATGGATATAATCATGAATTTTCATGTCCTAGAACTCCCTAATAAAATGGTCTAGTAGAACTAAAAAATAGAACATTACAATAAACTGCTAGAACCATGTTAAACGAATATAAGCTAAGTAACCAATTTTGGGCAGAAGCAATAAACATAACATGTTATATACAAAATAAAATATTAATTAATAAATTTTACAATAAAACCTCCTATGAAATATATTATAATAAAATTCCTAACTTAAATTATTTAAAAGTATTTGGGTGTAAAGTCGATATACCAAACACTAAAGACTATTTAGATAAATTTTCAGCAAAATCAACAACAAAAATCTTTTTAGGGTACTCCACAACCAATATAGCTTATAGAGTCTATAATAAACATACTCTAAAAGTTGAAACAACCAAAGTAATTTTTTATAAAGAAAATTTACCTAACTAAATCAGAACAGTAAAAATCGTCCATTTAAGCCACACGGCTAAAGATTTCATTCTCTGCCATATGACAAAGGGTTTACAATTAAGCATTGAAAGATCTAACTTCCGTGTTAAGTGTGCAAACGCAACTCCCTTAACAAGAGAAGCCCTTATGGGTCAGGAGAACTAAACACCAAGCATGGGAAGTTGAGATGGATTAACGAACCAACATCTAAAAGGAAAAGTCCAAATGGGTCAGCAAAACCAAACATTTGGCAAAGATAAGAAGCTCCAGGCAAAGTAAGTCTAGGAGAGGACCTTTTGGCGAAAAAGACGGTGAAGAAACATCTTATTTCTAAGACATAGGTAGTTTACAACTAAGTGTTGACCTGACCAAGAAATAAATAGGAGTTTCGAAGTCAAGTCAAAGACAATTTTGACTATCATAGTATCAATTATATGATACATATACTTATTGTGCTAACTTTGTGATGCAAAAATAAATTAAAATTTTCAATTAATCGAAAAAGATTTTTAGTCAACCACAATAATGAGGCAATCGGAAAATATAATCGGATGTCTCGATTAACACAAACTTGCTGACATGGCAAATGACGTGGCAATGTTGCTGATGTGGCATGAATAAATTCTCAACATGATGATGTTAGAGTGTATACTAAAAGCCTAGCTTTTTGTAAACATTTATTTTGAAATAAAGAATCAAATTGGTCAAAAATCTACATTTATACTAAGTGTAGTTGTTCAATTAATTAATATTGTAGATAACATTGTGTGTGGTGTCACAGGAGATAATGTTATCAGTTCTTTATAAATTATAAACAATTGCTCACGACTAAGATGGATAGGAACAAACCATTGGAATAGTCGTAGTGTAATTTGGTATTAGTTTATCTTGACTATAAAATTACACTAATACACTCAGAGTGTATTGAGCTGGACCATTTAAGGTAAGTCTTTTTATACTGACTGAATAAAAGAACAAGACCTTTGTTATTATGGAAGTGTGTGCTCTTAATCATGATATTATAACAAACACATATACTTAATATTCATTTCTTTGATTTATCAAAGGGTGCGATTTAGTTCGATAAATCAATAGGCCCGATAAGTTGGGAAATGGTATTATTTATATGGTGTGTTGTTGATTATAGAATGAAACTGTGTCCTAGTAATTTAGGTTGATAATGTCCCCAAGAGGAACTCATAAGGATTGTCATGTTAAACCCTGCAGGTGGACTTAGTCCGACACGACAATAAGGTTGAGTGGTACTACTCTTGGACTAAGATATTAATTAAAGAGAGTTGTCAGTAACTCATTTAATTAGTGGACATTCAATATCTTAAACACAGGGAGATTAACACACTCATGATAAGAAGGAGACCATATAGTAATATGGGATTGGTGCGGTAGTTCAATAATAGCATTTTAGTGGTATAAGTTATTATTGATGAACTCGAGTTGTGTGTTCGGGGCGAACACGGGAAGCTCAAGTTCATCGGGAGACCAAAACCAATTCCTCCTCTCGGTCCCTGTCATAGCCTCTTATTTATAAAATATTATACCCACCCATACCCACCTTCTTACCCACCTTAAGGTAGTCGGCCCTAGCTTGAACCCAAGTTTGGTGTGGTCGGCCACAATAAATTAAAAGGATTTTATTTTTTAAAATCTTTCTTATGTGGAAACCATGGTTTTAAAAGAGAGTTTAAAATTTAAATATTTCCTTTTATAGCTTTCTACAAAGGATTAAGAGAAAGGTTTGATATCTTTCCTTATTTGTAGTTAAAAGGAAAATTTTAATTTTTGATAAAACTTTCCTTTTTGTAACCATGTTCATGGTTTTAAAAGAGAGTTTTAAAATTATAAATCTTTCATTTTATAGCTTTCTACAAAATATTAAGAGAAAGGTTTGATATCTTTCCTTATTTGTAGTTAAAAGGAAGATTTTAATTTTTGATAAAACTTTCCTTTTATGAAACCATCCTCATGATTTTAAAAGAGAGTTTTAAAATTAAATCTTTCCTTTTATAGTTTCTACAAAAGATTAAGAAAAGATTTGATATCTTTCCTTATTTGTAGATTGAAAGGAAGATTTTAATTTTAGAAAAAACTTTCCTTTTTGTAAATCATCCACATGTTTTAATAGAGAGATTTTACTTTATAAAAGTTTCCTTTTATGACCAACCATGAAGGAAATTTTCAAAAGAGAAATTTTATTTAAAATTTCCGGAAATAAATTAGGAAGTTTTAATTTTGTGTTTAAAACTTTCCTTGTTTGGAGGGATTAAGGTGGTCGGTCATACATACTTTGAAAGAGAAATTTTATTAAACTTTCTTTTCATTGGCAAAGAGAATAAAGAAGTTTTAATAAAAAATTTCTTATTTGTCAAGACCAAGGAATATAAAAGAGAGGGTAGAGGTGCCTCACCTTATAACAATCTATCTTCTTTGGTTCCTCTCTTCCTTGGTTGGTGGCCGGCCCCTCTCTTCCTCTCCATCTCCTATTCTTCTTCCTTGGCCGGCGGTATCTTCATCTCAAGGGTTTTGGTTGGTGGCCGGATTTTGTTAGAGGAAGAAGGAGAGATAGGAGGCTTTGTTTCTAGCATCCCTTGGAGCTTGGTGGTGGTGGCCGGACCTCATCTTTTCTTGGAGATTTTGTGGTGGCCGAAACTTGCTTGGAGAAGAAGGAAGCTTGGGAGGATTCTCGTCTCGGTAGATCGTCGCTCACACGACGTCCGAGATAAGAAGAGGAATACGGCAGAAGATCGTGAAGTCTATAAGCTATAAAAGGTATAACTAGTTATTAGTTTCCGCATCATAACTAGTTTATCTTTTTGTTTAGATCTTAAAATACCAAACACAAGAGGCTAGTAATTCTAGGTTTCGAATTTGTGATTCGAGTTTGTGTTCTTTTGTTTTTTTTTCGATCTTGTGATTCGATTGTTCCTTTTGGTTAAACCTAGGGTTACTATAAGGAAATTAAATATTAAATTTCGTTGAAAGGCTTTGTCTAGGAAGTGGTGGATGCTCCCATACCCAAGAAGGCCTAGTGCCTCGCCATGTTTAACTTGGAAGCCAATCTCTGAAATTAATATTTAATTGAATTTGTAACATGGGTGGATTTGGATCAATAATGTTAAGTATCATTTGCGATCCAAATCTAAACCTCTAAGAACAGATAAGTTAAATTTGGAATCAATAATATTAAGTTTCACTTGCAATTCCTAATTTAATTTCTAAAGAACACAATAGGTTGTTAGGAATGGTTCAGGACTTGTACAAAAATTTTGTACAAGGGAACCGGTACGATATTCCGAGTATCAACCAACAGATGATATGGCAGTAGATAAGGCTCAAAAAGCTGGCATGGCAAGGAGATAAGTCTTAAGATATTGACGTGCAAGAGATAAGTGTCGGAATGCTAACTTGGCAGCTAGCGTGGAGGAATATTAGTTTCAAAGTGCTGATATGGCAAGAGATAAGTCTCGGATTGCTAACATGGCAACAGATGTGGAGAAAGATAAGTTTTAGATTGTTGATGTGGCCGAAGTAAGCTACGGTTTGCTAAAGTGGTTGGTGATCAAACGACCAAAAGTTTGTCTATGAGACTTATTAGATCCGATCAGCAAAATGAACTGAAACGGAAAAGTTGGCATAGTCAATAGTGGTAAATTTTTTATAGCGATCCACCTAATGGATCATTAGGACCTTATTTATCCGCAGCATATTTTACTTTAATTCTAAAAGATAAAATAAGTTTTTAAAAGCACTATTCACCACCACCCCCTCTAGCGCACATAACGGCCCTACAAAAACTTCTTTGGAAAGATGATAACATTAGTAGTTGAAGAATACCTTACAGATACATATTATAACACCCTTGGATTAGTTTCCCTATGTTTTGACTGCACATTAACAAATGGCAGACACCCATATATTCAAGGGACGAGATCTTTTGTGATGTGTATGTTTGGATAGAATGTTGAGAGTATTTTCATTGAACTCTTAAACTAAGGATGGAAAATGATTTATAATATAAACAGTAGCCAGAAATGCTTCCCCGAAAACAAGATTTGCATAGCTTTTCTAGAATAAAAGGACTCAAGTTGACAATAGAAGAAGACAAGTTTTTTTCTTTATATAACCATGTTTTATTATGGTGTACACAAGATGACTCAAGTACTATCCCTTCTTTTTGATAATGAGTTAAGACCTAATTAAAATAATCCCTAGTATTATCTGTTTAAACCCTTTTGACAAAGACCCTAAATAGGTCACGGAACAAAAAATTGGGAGAAATTAAGAGAACATTAGTAACATCAGATTTATTTAAGTAATCAAGTAACAACACAAGTACAATCATTAATGATTAACACAAACCATTTTATCCAGAAACATTAGTGTAAAAGAACCCAAATCACTGTGAATGAGATAAAATGGAAAATGACTTGTATTACTTAATGGAAAAGGCACATGTGTAATTAGCATGTTTACACAGTAATGTTTGATTGACCCAACATTTCAAAATAGTAGAACTCATTCCTTTCTTTAGTCCAATCATCTTTCCTGAATCCTTATTCTGAAATTCACAATAACAATAACTAATAACTATGATAAATAATCCCATTGCAACATAAATCTCTAGTAAATTTTTGGATAGAGATAAGGTCTACGCATAATCAGAGTATGAACATTTCTTAAGATCAATAATGGACTTATTTTAACATCTTCTAAATCTGCTACAGTATTCCATAAGTTGTGGATATTTTCTTATTAGAGAGGGAATATGTGGAAAAGACACTTAGTGAGTGGATCATATAAACGCTAGCTTTTGAATGCTTGATCCAAATGAAAAAAGTTATATAATCCAATGGAGGATGGAAGCAATCCAAAATGCACCAATGAATAAATGTCTCAAGTTTCTCAACCTCTTCATGGTGAATCCACCTGACTCCTTTGGTGCTATTTTATTTTGTTGTGTATGTCATATGCATCGAACTATTAATACTTATCTATTCTCTTTTAGGTCTCCACTATTGGTTGGGAGCTTTTCCATGAAGCTTTCAACTCCATTTACAAGTATGACATGTCTTTTTACAATAGTTGCATCATAAACTATCACGATCAAGAGCTTTTAACAGTGCAGTAGTAGTTGTTTCTACAATTTCTAATATTTTTATAAGTCAAAACTTACAGAAATATTGGTGAGAGAGACAGGGAAAATCAGCAATGAAAGCCGAGCAATAGGAAAAAAAAATCCAGTTATAAAGACAGGTAATAGGGAAAAAATGGCAATGATGGTCGATCAAGAGCAAAAAATGTATGGTGAAAATGAGAGAAAAGTGGGAAGCTTACTCGCAACAATAGCAAGAAAGGACTGTCAATGCTGATCAACAAGGGAAGAGGAGGCTAGGGTTAGTAGTCCTTCAATGGTTGTGATAGAAGAAATGGCTAGAATTTGAAGTGATGAATAGGGTTTGAAGAGAAGGGTAGGGTTTGGTTTGATACCATGTTGGAAATTGAAAATTGTCAAATACATGGGATCTTAACCTCTTTTATAGATTAGATTTTTCTAATAAAAAAATCCTAACTCTAACAGCATGTTTTCCCACATAATTGACACTGTAGGAAAAGAACTAAGATGCAAAGTGACTCTTGCTCAAAATGAAAACTATGGTGCATGAAGAAGCTACCTAGTGTAGATTAAACACCTATAATATTTTTCAAAGTCATCAGCTTGTGTTGACAAAGTAGAAGGTTAAAAAAAATCTGAAGTTCATACATAAATTATCTTTTAGAAAAACTTAGTGCCAATAAAAAACCATACCTAGTCAAAGCTAATGTCACATTTCTCAGAAGTGGGAAAACATGCTCAAAGCTTGGCAGTGTAGAAGATTGACATCTGAAGACATGGAATTTGTATGAAATAGGCAATATTGGCTTGTATATCTGGTATGAAACATGACCATCCCATACATCTTGTCGCTGCATGAAAATGATATGGAGATATTGGAAAAGACTTTGAACATTTAGAACTAAGTGTTTCTTGGAGTACAAAAACTTATATTTCCCAAATGAGAAAATTTTCAAAAGCACACATCATGAGTCGCAGTGGCCACTGGGCCCGCACAATGCCTGAGGCCTCAGGACTTGTCAGTGTCGGTCGGTAGGAGGAACGAAATGTTTCACCCCTACCGGGTAGCACAAGATTTAAATCGTGGAGTGTACCCTCCTAGCTACCTTAACCAGAACAAGGATACTTCTTTCCATAAGTTCAGTAGCCAAAGCTACAAGAAATACAAAATGATTCAGCCATGCCCCAAACTACCAACACCTGATTAACCTATAGATGACTAGTTGAACTCAGCTTGATTCAGAAAGAATGATTAATAAAAACTTTCCATGACCTACTTTAGAACTTGTTGGGAGTAAGGATGAGACTTTTCTTTCTATGATTTCCCTACCTATACTGAAACCCAAAAAGCAAACTAGAACCACCACGGTATCCTTAATAGAATGAGGAACAAAAAATTATGACTAAACCATTGGTGTTCAATTAAAAGCTATCTAAAAGTGAATTCATACATCTCAGTGTGAGGTCTATGGTTGCTTGTCAAAAGTAGGTCTTCTTTTCTTTAATTTAGTTTCAGGAATATTCCCTAATTTTATTAGTTCTATAGAAATATGTTTTGCTATGTAGCTTATTCATATGACAAAGAACTTCATTAAAACTCACATTGTTGCATTCAAGGGCATTTCATAGAATTATTTTGCATTTGTTAATGATATTTTAAATCTTATTATTTTGTTTGATGAGACACACAAAAGAATAAATATTAGTTAATATATTTTTCAAGAAAAAAGAACACTAGGTCACGTATAAAAATGAGAATAATAAGTCATAAATTGACTTTCTAATAATTAGGAAGAAGCATTGAAAGATTTATAAAGATTGTAAGATAATCCTGAAAATATATTAATTAACCAACATACGTTAATAGTATTTGATATGCGTCTTAAATAGAAGAAAAATATGCACGACTCCTAGAATTAAATGGTAGAAGTTAAGTAGAGGGTAGAAGTATAGGTATTAGGAGAAACACCTAGCGACTCGAATACGACATGAGATAAAATTACACTAAAATTAAAAATAATAGTCAAGAGTGTACTCAGTAAGTCAAAAGGGGTGCACTAAGTAAAAGATCTTGGTGATATAGAAGTAAGTAAAGGAAAAATGAATAACCTATACACTTAGCCAAAAAAGACAAGAAAGAGTGAATAAACCTAAGAATGAAACTTTTGAATGCTTATATCGTCAACTGGATATAAAAGAAGGGAGAAAAGAATAGCTAAAATGAGCGAGAGGAAGACAAGAGATATATCCAAATAAGATGCATTAAACATGAATGCAATAGGGTATTATTGAATGATGAGGAGATAAAAGAGCATGGAATTGGTAGTTTTATTAACTTTTCAATGAAGGTTTAAGTAACCAATTTAGCTTAGATAATTTAAGTAGGTCAAAAAAATAT
Source organism: Zingiber officinale (assembly GCF_018446385.1). Taxonomy (NCBI): domain Eukaryota; kingdom Viridiplantae; phylum Streptophyta; class Magnoliopsida; order Zingiberales; family Zingiberaceae; genus Zingiber; species Zingiber officinale. The sequence goes on from NC_055993.1 coordinate 55,574,542, forward strand.
AGAAATTTAAATTTTTATCATAAAATTCAAATTTTATAACATGATTTAAAATTTTGAATCATATCGATGTTTCGATTTATGATTAAAACGATACGATCGTATCATGTCGTGTCAATGTCGTTACGGTACTTTTTTACATATAAGATATATTAATTAAAAATATTATTATAATATTTGATTACTATAAATACTTATTATGCTAAAATAATATTTAAAAAAATAAAATTGAGTAAAAATTAATTTAGAATTAACTAAAGTATAGACATAATGATTAGGACCAAATAAGTTTAACTTAAATTGAATTTAATTTATTTTCATCGATTTGAGGAAATTTTTTCCTATGTATTTAAAAAGAAAAGGAATAATAAAAAAAATTAAAAAGATTTATTATATATTTAAAGATAAAAAAAATTAAAATATTAGGAAGAAGAAAGAAAGAATTAAAAAGGAAAAGAATTAAACAACAAAAAAATTAATAGTTAAAAAATTAAAACAAAAAAACATAAAGTAAAGAAATTTAAATTGAAAAAAAAATACAGCTACACGCGGCCACCATGGTATTTCACAAGGTGTCTAAGTGGTTGTGCGACAACAAGCCTCACGCGACGTGTTCGCGCGAGGTGTCAGCGTGACCGTGAGCCTCATATAAGGAGTCCACATAGCCACATGGCCTCGCGCACGGTGTGTCAATGCCACCGCCATGCCGATCAATGAGCAAAACATAATGTTTCACCCATGTTGCCCAATATAACACGAGAATTTAAACCATACTTCAGAAGTAGATCAAGCTTTAAATGGGATGCAAAATGAAAAAGTAATTGAGCCGATGATATTCCAATAGAGATATAAAAGCAAGGTATTGAATGGCTTATAAAATTTTTCAATTTGATATTAAAAAAAATATCTAATGAGGATAAGCACTCTAGTTCCTATATATAATAAAAATAAAAGAGACGTATAAAATTATGTAAACTATAGGGGTATTAAATCAATAAGTCATACCATCAAATCTTGGGAACGAATAACAAAAACAAACTAAGGAGACCACGAAAACGAAAAATCAATTTAGATTATGTCTAGAAGGCCAACAATAGTTTTTATACACCTTCTAAAATAACTAATTGGAAAATATCATGAACAGAAGTAAGATTTACATATGTTATTCATTAACCTAGAAAAAGTTTATAATAGAATCTAAAGGAGAATTCTAGAAAAGAGAGGTATTAGCATAGAGACAGAGTATATTGGGATATGTATGAGGATACAATAACAAGAGTGAAGCCTTAGACGCACTAACGACGTATTTCCCATAATATAGGGTTATATTAAGAATCAGCTCTAAGTCCTTATATTTTTACATTAACCAAGACACGATACTGTTGTGTATATTTTTTTCAAATGATATTGTTTTGGTAAATGAGACACGTGAAAGAGTAAATGCTAAACTCGAAGCTTGACAGAAATGGAAGTGAAAGATAAAAGATGACGAGTTACGTATAATTGAGAAGTTTAAGTATTTAGGATAATTTTTTTTTTGTAAAAGGATGGAAAAATTGAGAGAAATGTCTTTATAAAATATAAGCAGAATGGTTGAAATAGAAAAGAGTATCCGGTGTTCTATATGATTGTAAAGTACAAGTAAAACTTAAAGTGAAATTCTACAAAACGGTGATTAGACCTGCTATGTAATATGAAGTTGAATGGGGTTATGACTCCACCACGAGCAAAAAATGAGAATTGATGAGGATGTTAAGATGGATGTGTTAACATATGAGAATGGACAGGAAATAATAAGACATTAGAGAGAAAGTTAGGATTTCACCTATCGAGGGAAAACTAGAGAGATACGTTTAAGATGGTGCGGATATGTACTTAAACTAATAAATGCTCTACTTAGGCAATATAAAACTATGGCAAATATACACATCAAACAAGGAAGAGGAAAAAAAACTTGGTTGGCAATAATAAAATAAAATAAAATTTATTTACATATAGTTGATGATATAATAAGGGATACAATGACGTAAAAGGATCTATATGGGAAACCCCACCTAGTGGGATAAGACTTGGTTGGTGTCATTGTATTAAAGAATTCAAACTTCATAAGTGGAACATATATTAAATGGGATACAAAATAGAAAAGCAATTGGATTATGAAAGTGTTTGGAAAAGGAGGGTATTAATGGATTAGGAAGTTATTTAAAAAATAAGAAAATGTCTAGCCAGGTAAGTACTCTAGTCCCTATATTACTAATAAAAAAACAAAGTATAAAATTGTGTGAATTACATAGGCATTAAGCTAACAAACTATACCATGAACTTTGGGAAAGAATGGTAGAAAAAAAATTAACGATACAAAAGTGACTAAAATCAATTTAGATTAATAATATTAGGGAAAAACAAGAATTACACATGGTATTCATTGTGTTAGTTAGAGCCCTAGAGCCAATCATTTGATGATTGTATGGACTCATGTATATCATATTCTTGTATATTAATAAAGGCATTGGTTTTTGGTTATTATGCTTATTTGTATTAGTGTCAGATAAAATAAGTATAATAACGTCCTTGAGTAGAACGTTCATATCTATATCAATCGATTAGTTGAATCGATAGTGAGATGATATAGGGAACACTACTCTAAATCATTCCTAGTCGAGTATTAACATTCAGGGACAATGTTAATAAGACTAGCGTGTAGGTCGACTCGATGACTTGATCTCATGAGTCGTGGATATAGAGATATCGGTGACACGTGGGTGTCGTTAGAGAATGTATCTTGAATGACCATGAGAAAGTATCGTGGATCGTTATATGAGTGTCATATACTTTCTCGTGTGGTATTAGTATGACTATTAGTCCTTGACCTGAAGTCACCATGGATCCCTACGTAAGGAGTTATGTACTTTAGTTTAGTCAAACGTCACCCGGGTGGGTATAAAGGCGATTCTTGGGTATATAACAAATTATGCGAGAGGGATGTGGTGATGTAGATGGGATCTATCCCTCTATGTACTGGAGAGACATCGATATTCTTGATAGAGTGAGACCACGAAGTGTATGGCCATACAAATGAGTCGATATGAGATATTGAGCTCGTTTGATTGAGTGAATCTACTCGGGTTGAATTTAGATTGGTCGGGAGGATGACGATGCATGCCTCGTATTGATCGATCTAGATGTCAGGATGAAGGGCACTTGTCGTATATTGTGAGGGTCGCGATTAGTAGTCGAGGTGATGTTGGATCTCGACATTTCTTGTAACTTGGGTAGATGATGTATTGCTAGATGCCTTTGCTTATGTTTCTAAAAGGGTTTAGAAACATTGCCAACGTTACAAGAACCTATTGGGTCACACACGAAGAACAAGTGGATGGAGATTAGGTTCATATGATGAACCAATTGGATTGGGTTCATATGATGAACCAATTGGATTCAAATTAGACTTATTGAGTTAGACTCAATTAGATTCAATTGTTGAATGAGTCTAATTTAGATTTGATTCATTGAGTCAATTTATATTAATGAATTGAGATTTATTAAATTAAAATTGACTTGAATCAAAGGTTGGATTTAACTCAACAAGGAAGAAAATTGGTCAATTTTGACTTGACCAAATGGAAGTTGAAACATCAAGTTTGACTTGATGTATTGCCACATCATGAAGGTTGACTCATCCTACATGGCATGACTAACCTTGCCACATCATTTCCACCTCATAATGGTGTGCCACCTCATGGAGGTTACACATCTTATACCAATTAATGTGGCCGGCCCACATTAAATGAGGGGAGTTAATGTGTGTGGAGGTTTTTATGGTGTGGCAATTATGTGTGATTAATATCATCTTCTTCCTTGAGTCTTTCTTCCTCCCTCTCTTGCTGTGGTCGTGGGTTTCATGGAGGAGAAGATGGTTGAGTTGATTCCAAGAACAAAGGAAGAGTGAAGGTCACAAAAGGAAGGATACTACTAGTGAGTGTATAAGTTTTCTTTTGTATCTTCTTCTTTTCTTCCTTTCCAATCCCATTCGAGAGCTCTAGAAAGTGCTAGCACACTTGGGGCTCTCTTCTCCATCCTTTGAGTGTGGGAGACACTCCTTGTTCGTGTGGATATCATTAGAGGAGTGTCTACGTTGACACTCTCGAGATCCGGCGTACCGTTGGACGAGCGGGATTTGCGAGGGCACGCATCGAAGGTAAAATGGTTTTTCCCTTCCTAGATCTACTGTAGATCGTGTTTTAAACTCGTACATGTGTTTTCGAAAATTTTTCTTTGCACGAGATCCGTGGCTTGGGCGATTCGGGGTTTTCGCGGCCCGAAAAACCCAACAGTGGTATCAGAGCCACGTGCAAGGCTTGTACGAGTTTTAATTTTTGGTTTTTTGAAAACTAAAGTTTCTGTAATTTTCTGTAAAATTATGTTTTTATAGTTTTTATTAGTAATTTTTCCGTAGAAGCGAAGCACAAGTGTCTCGGCACTTGTAGGCTTCGGCTACCGGAAAGATTTTTCCAAAACGGCTTCGTTTTGCCCCAAATCCATTTGGGACAGCGAGCTTGGGTGCCATTAGATCGCAAAGGAGCAACTCACGATGGTTAGATCGTGGGTAGGGGTACTGCCCCTAACCCCGCAAGGGGATTTGCTCCGCGATTGCACCCGAAATCGCTAAAAACGAACCCGCCGGGAAGATTTTTCCGAAACGGCAATGTCTCGGCCCAAATCGTTTTGGGACAGCGGGTTTAGGCGCTGTTGGATCGCAAAGGAACCCTCACGATGGTTAGATCGTGGGTAGGGGCGAAGCCCCTGGGCCCCGCAAGGGGATCCGTTCCGCGATTGCGCCCGAAACCGCTAAACGGGTCCGCCGGGAAATTTTACTTGTAAAAATTGTAAAAATTATTTTTAAAATTATAGAAAATTATGAAAATATATAATTTTGAATTATATATTAATTTTGTGATAGTCATGGCCCAAAAACCCAATATGATTGGTTGTGTTGTAATTCATAATACGGCCTGCGTGCCGTTATGTGTTTGCGCGTGTTGTATGTTTTTATTTATTCGCGACCTGCGCGTCGTGCCTTCTTTTATATTCTTGTTGTAAATTAGATTTAGACTCGAATGTAACTCGAGTTTCAAATTGTAATGTACAAATTGGAGCGGTGGAGGGTCCACACGAGACGGAGTTCCGAGGCGGGCACGAGCAACACAAGGTGGTCAAAGGGAGGAGCTTGGAGAAGCTGTTGACCCTAGGTTGACCATTCGATCTTCTCATTGGCTTGAGAAGATCGTAGTAGGGCCATGACTAAATCACAAATAGATTAATTAATTAATTGTTATGTATTTGATGCATGTTTAATAATTAATTAATTAATTAGTGCCTTGACGATTAGATTAGATCTAAGTCGTGCACATGATGCACCCTTGCGATTAGATTAGATCTAAGTCGTGCACAAGATGCATCCTTCTCGATTAGATTAGATCTAGATCGAACCAACTCTAAAATGCCTAACTGATACCTATCACTACCTCGATCGCGTGTATTGTTGAATGCGCGGCGAGGCGAATACGTATTATCTTGGTAAGATGCGGAGGGACAATCTTGGTCCCGCTATCAATGCGTAGGTGAATATAAACTCGATTAGATTGAGTATTCCTGTTACTCGGTTGGATCGAGTCGACTATAGGTATTATTCAACGGTTGGAAAGATAGATCAAAATCACATCTATATTAACTCTCGGTATTAGCCAAAGCTAACTCGAGTTTTAATATAAATCGGATATTGATTTTATAAACAAGAGTTGCGTAGAGATGTAATTGGTAATCGTTACCTACCGATTATACTAAGCCTTGGGCGTGAAAGCTAACTCGAGGTTAGTATGATGTGGATCTTGTCCCACAAGAATTATAGAATTCGGTGGGAGCGTCGTTTAATTAAAGGCCTAATTAAATGATTTTAAAAGAATATGATATTTATTTCGCAAATTTTCCGTTGTAGATAACCATGTCGAACATTTTCTCCTGCGATCATCTTTAAGAAGACAAGCTCAACGGAGCAAATTTCACTGATCGGGAACACGAGAATAGTTCTCACTCGGGGCGTGGCATGCGTTGGGCGAGCCCGTTCAGGGCTCCTCCTACCACCGCCACGCAGCCAGAGATGCTTGAAGCATCGAGATGGCGCGTTAGATGTGTCTGTCTTATGCTCGCGACCATGAACTACGAGCTTGAAGCGGCATGAGTTGATGGGTGCTTATGATATGGTTGAACATCTTTGTCACCTATATCGAGGACAAGGCATTGGAAGAGGAACTCCAAAGAGTACCGGAAGATCTTAAGAAGAGAAATAAGATTTCTACTTGAAATAGAAGTCAACCTCTCTATTTCTTCATCGTGGGTATTAGATCTGGGATGTGCTTCGCACATTTGTAATGTCTGTTGAGGAATAGCGAGCGTTGACGAAGGTGAGATAGACCTACGGTGGCGATGGAGCACGAGTTCTTCTTTGTAGGAACTTATCATCTATCTCGCCCTCAGGGCTGTACTAGAATTAGGCGATTGTTGTTATGTGCTGCCTTGACAAAGAACATAATATCGGTTTCTTGTTTGGACAAGAGAGGATACTCGTTTATAATAAAGAACGAAAGGTTGTTAAGTCTTTTAAGCGATATGTTACATTGAGTGCACCTCGATAAGCGGACTCTACGTTCTGACTGAGAGCCCTATCTATAGCGTAAATACCAAGAGGTTGAGTCGAATGGCATGACGAACCAAACATACCTTTAATCGCTTGGAGTCGTATAAATGACAATGACATCGACTCCGTAAGGATGGTTTCTTTGGACTCGTTTGATTTTGAATCATATGAGATTTGAGTCGTGCCTACGGTAAGACGAGACTCCCTTTAGTGGGCGGTGAGAGGCGGTGATTTGTTGGGACTCATACGTAGTGATGTATGTGGCCCTTTGATATCTATAGGCGGTTATAGGTACTTCATCACGTTTCTTGATGATTTCGGTAGATACGGTTATGTGTACTTGATGACACGTAAGTCGGAATCCTTTGAAAAGTTGAAAGAATTCAAGAATAAAGTACAGAACCGACTTGGCAAGTATTAAGATACTTGATCCGATCGAGGTGGAGAATACCTTAGCCGTGAGTTTCGTGACTACCTAGGTGAGTGTGGGATTTTATCTCGACTCACTCCTCCCGGAACACCACGGTGGAATGGTGTATCGAGCGGAGGAATCGTACCTTATTAGATATGGTGCGATCCATGATGAGTCACATAGATCTTAGAGCGTATCATGGGGATATGCTCTGAACACGGCAGCGTTCTCAGCGAGTTCCATAGGCGTGATAAAGACACCATATAGCGTATGGTGGGAAGATGCTCGGTGTCTTTCACGAGGATTTGGGGTTGTGAGGCTTACGACGTCAAGTCTCAGACAAAATAGACCCAAATCCGACAAGTGTTATTCGTTGGATATCCCAAGGAAACTAAGGGATATTACTTTACGTTCCCAGAAGGTAGTTGTGGCAAAGGCGGGGGTCTTTCTAGAAAGGGACTTTGTTTACAGAATAGTGGGAGCGCGTTCGATCTTGAAGAAGTTGAAGATGAGCAATAATGCCTCGATGGAAATTGAGCTGGAACCACAAAGTGTTGTGGATGATGTTGTTCCATGAGGAGTTGAGGAGCAACAACCGGTTCAGTAGGCATTCCTCTTGGCAGTGCGATAGGGTGCGTCGTCAGCTGAGAGATACTCGTTTCTCTTATGCGGCGTGATGATGTTGTGCTCATAGAGGATGAGCCTACCACTGTCAGGAAGCTGTGATGAGACCGGTTCGAGTAAAGCAGCGTTCTCGGGGCTGGAATCTTCGATTCGATGATGCGATCAAACAGTTTGGTTTCAAGAGCGAAGATGAGCCTTGTGTCTGAAGGTTGTAAGCATAGTTGTCTTCCTCGTATTGTATGTGGATGACGTATTACTCGTTGGGAAGGACATCCACATGCTTGATCTGTCGAGACGACTAGGGAGTTGCTTCTCGATGAAGGACTTAGGTGAGGCGTCCGTATTCTAGGAAGATCTATAGAGATAGATCTAAGAGATTGCTTGGCTGAAGTCGAGTGCATCATCGTTGAGGCACTCCTTGGTTTGCCGTAACTCGAAGGTTTACATCGATGTCGCGTGGCGTGAGTCTTTCAAGACTCGAGGTCCCTCTTACAGAGAGGAGAGAGATCGGATCCCTTATGCCTCGGCCGTGGGATCGATCGTATACGTCGTCTTATGTACTTGACACGATGTCTCGTATGCTTTGAGTATGACGAGCGATACCGATCGATCGGTGAAAGTCATGGATAGCGGTCAAGAATATTCTTAAGTACTTAAGAAGGACTAAAGAATATTTCTTGATATATGGAGGCGATGATGAGCTAGTTGTAAAGAGTTACGTGATACTAGCTTCCAGACCGAGCAGGATGATTAAAAATCGCGATCGAGGTTCGTGTTTTGCTTGAATGGTAGTCTATGAGTGGCGGAGTTCATTCTGACGTTCCATCTCGTTCGAGAGATTATCGATAGAGGAGATGTGAAGATTTCAGAGTATCTATAGAGGCTAACATCGCGGATCCCTTGACGAGGCTTTGGCGGAGGAAGCGTGATGGTCGCTGGGTCATTGGGCCTTGAGGCTATCTTGATTGGCTTAGTCTTGTGGGAGATTGTTAGTTAGAGCCATAGGCCAATCGTTTGATGATTGTATGGACTCGTGTATATCGTATTCTTGTATATTAATAAAGGCGTTGGTTTTTGGTTATTATGCTTATTTGTATTGGTGTCGGATAAAATAAGTATAATAGCGTCCTTGAGTAAACGGTTCATATCTATATCGATCGATTAGTTGAATCGATGGTGAGATGATATAGGGAACACTACTCTAAATCGTTCCTAGTCGGTATTAACATTCGGGACGATGTTAATGATAAGACTAGCGTGTAGGTCGACTCGATGACTTGATCTCATGAGTCGTGGATATAGAGATATCGGTGACACGTGGGTGTCGTTAGAGAATGTATCTTGAATGACCTGAGAAAGTATCGTGGATCGTTATATGAGTGTCGTATACTTTCTGTGGGTATTAGTATGACTATTAGTCCTTAGACATGAAGTCACCTGGATCCCTACATAAGGGGTTATGTACTTTAGTTTAGTCAAACGTCACCCGTACTATAAAGGCGATTCTGGGTATATAACAAATTATGCAGAGGGATGTGAGTGATGTAGATGGGATCATCCTCCTATGATGGGAGAGACATCGATATTCTTGATAGAGTGAGACCACGAAGTGTATGGCCCCCAAATGAGTCGATATGAGATATTGAGCTCGTTTGATTGAGTGAGTCTACTCGGGTTCAAGATTTAGATTGGTCGAGGATGACACGCCTCGTATTGATCGATCAGATGTACAGGATAGAAGGGCACTTGTCGTATATTGTGAGGTCGCGATTAGTAGTCGCGGTGATGTTGGATCTCGGCATTTCTTGTAACTTGGGTATGATGATGTATTGCTCGTTGCTTATGTTTAAAGGGTTTAGAAACATTGCCAACGTTACAAGAACCTATTGGGTCACACACAAAGAACAAGTGGATGGAGATTAGGTTCATATGATGAACCAATTGGATTGGGTTCATATGATGAACCAATTGGATTCAAATTAGACTTATTGAGTTAGACTCAATTAGATTCAATTGTTGAATGAGTCTAATTTAGATTTGATTCATTGAGTCAATTTATATTAATGAATTGAGATTTATTAAATTAAAATTGACTTGAATCAAAGGTTGGATTTAACTCAACAAGGAAGAAAATTGGTCAATTTTGACTTGACCAAATGGAAGTTGAAACATCAAGTTTGACTTGATGTATTGCCACATCATGAAGGTTGACTCATCCTACATGGCATGACTAACCTTGCCACATCATTTCCACCTCATAATGGTGTGCCACCTCATGGAGGTTACACATCTTATACCAATTAATGTGGCCGGCCCACATTAAATGAGGGGAGTTAATGTGTGTGGAGGTTTTTATGGTGTGGCAATTATGTGTGATTAATGTAATCTTCTTCCTTGAGTCTTTCTTCCTCCCTCTCTTGCTGTGGTCGTGGGTTTCATGGAGGAGAAGATGGTTGAGTTGATTCCAAGAACAAAGGAAGAGTGAAGGTCACAAAAGGAAGGATACTACTAGTGAGTGTATAAGTTTTTCTTTTGTATCTTCTTCTTTTCTTCCTTTCCAATCCCATTCGAGAGCTCTAGAAAGTGCTAGCACACTTGGGGCTCTCTTCTCCATCCTTTGAGTGTGGGAGACACTCCTTGTTCGTGTGGATATCATTAGAGGAGTGTCTACGTTGACACTCTCGAGATCCGGCGTACCGTTGGACGAGCGGGATTTGCGAGGGCACGCATCGAAGGTAAAATGGTTTTTCCCTTCCTAGATCTACTGTAGATCGTGTTTTAAACTCGTACATGTGTTTTCGAAAATTTTTCCTTGCACGAGATCCGTGGCTTGGGCGATTCGGGGTTTCCGCGACGCGAAAAGCGGTTTTCGCGGCCCGAAAAACCCAACACATTGACCTAGTAAAAACTTAATGATAGAGTTCCGAGAGAAATTATATAGAGAATTGTAGAAAAAAAAATGTGCTAACGTAGATATATTGAAACAAGCAAGGGATGTATGGGGATGTAATGACAAGAGTGAAAACTGCCAACGGATTAATTGAAATGTTTCTTATATAAATAGGTTACATCAAGGATCAACTCTAAATCTATATCTTTTTACACTAGTCATTAATGAATCATTGGACACATTCAAGATAAATTATCATAATGCAAGTTGTTTGCAGATGATATTGTTTTGGTCGATAAAACACTTGATGATGTAAATGCTAAGCTCAAATCTTAGCGAGAGACATTGGAAGTAAAAGATTTTAGGCTTAGTAAAGTAAAGAGAAAATATATCGAAATTAAATTGAGTAGTATTAGATATAGCAAGGCAAATGTTAAGTTAAAAGATGGCGAGTTACAAAAGTATATCGTATGTCTACACAGCCTCTGTAAATATCTAAGATTATTTTTGCAAAATGATAGAGGAGTTGATAAAGATGTCTTATAGAGTATACAAATAGAATGGTTTATAAAACGATAGTTAAACTTGCTACGTTATATAGAGTTGAATGTTGGGCTATGAAATGAGTGCATGAGCAAAAGATGAAAGTCGCAGAGATAAGGATGTTAAAATGGATGTGTGGACATATGAGGAATAAGAAACGAGAATATTTGAGAGAAAATTTAAGTTGTGCCTATTAAGGAAAAACTCCAACAGATACATTTAAAATTATATGGACATTTAAGTTGCGTATAATAAATGCCCCGTTAGATAATGTAAGATCATAATACACACATTAATAAATGAAGAGGAAGACTAAAAGGACTTAATTAACAATGATAAATATAGATGATCGTATCATAGGGGATCGAACCAATAACGTAGGAAGATCTACATAGCCAACCTCACATAGTGAAATAAAAGCTTAGTGGTGGTTGTTATTATTGCAACAAAAAAAAGCATCCATTTTCAAACCTTGTTAGCAATTAATGCACTTTTGTTTTAAACTTAGATATCAAATGATCCTTACATGTTCTATGTAGTATAATTTAATCTACTCATTTGTTGATTGAAAACCCTAATATGTTAAGAATCAGTTTATTGTGAATACAATATAATTAATCTTACAAATCTCGGTAGTATTGTTTTGGATATGACTACAAATCAAGAATGAAAGCCTTGGGTTAATCAAGAATGAAAATAAAAAAGGGTTTATCTATAGGGTGATTATTTATAGGCTTATAGTGTTCTTATTCACATCTTTTACCCATGGTTTCAAATCTCATTTCATTTCACATCTCGTTCCTATAGACCGGCATTGGCACAACGCCGGCATATCACGACACGTCGCGCTAGCCTGACAACGCGTCGGGAAGCATTTCGCAAACCTGACGACGCATTCGGAGTGTCGTGCGAGCTCGATGACGCGTCCGAAAGCACCACGCAAGCCGGATGACGCTTTCGAAAGCGTCGCGTGAACTCGGTTATGAGTCCGGAAGTGTCACGCAAGCCCAACAATACATTCGGATATGTCACGCGAGCCCGACGACACATCTAGACTCTCGTGTAAGCCCAATGATGAGTTTGGATGCGTCAGACGAGCCCATCGATGCTTTCGGATGCTTCAAGCGAGCCTAGCGCTTTGCACAAGCCCGATGACATGTCCGAACGCTTCGTGCGAGCACGATGACATGTTTAAACGTGTCGCTCAAGCCCGACAATGCATCCGAACGTGTCGCTTGAGCATGACAACACATCTGAACACGCCGCTCAAGCCCAACGACGTATTCGAACGTGTCGCTCGAGCCTAACGATGCGTCCAAACGTGTCACTCGAGCCCAATGACGTGTCCGGACACATCGCTCGAGCCTAATAATGCGTCTAGACCCGTCGCTCGAGCCTGGTGATGCGTCTGGACCCGTCACTCGAGCCTGGCGATTAGTCATGATGCATCGTGAGAGCGCAGAGACAAGTTTGGATGCGTCACACGAGCCGACAATGAGTCTAGATGCGTCGTGTGGGCTAGCGTGCTCGTGGTTGTCACAAAATAGGGACGGCAAAAGCAATTTTACTTAGTCTTAATAATAAACTTAGCCTTTAATAATTTAATCAACTCATAGCTATAACTGAGATAATTTAAATATGCTTAATTAAAACCTAATAAAATTATTCAATTAATTTAATATATATATATATATAATAAAATTATTTTATGTTTTATTTTTTATATCTTTTATTTTTAAATATTTAGATTAAATTTTTATTTTTAGTTAATATATTTTATATTTAAAAAATACCAAAATTATGTTGGCACCGCATACCCGAACAGTATTGTTCCGATCTAGAACCGAAACCTCAACACGGCTAAACCATGCTTTTACCCCTTGATGTTTCACTCCCATTCAACAAAGAGAACCTAAATTATCAGTATTCTATGGCATACCTAAGGTAACACTAGATGGCATATAATGTTTATGTGAACTACATGTTTCTAGTTTTACTTCCAAAGAAATAGGCAATAATGATTCTAAATTTAGATTGGCAAAACTCAGAATTCTTTCATAATTTTGCATGTTAAAGATACCCTAATTATTTTGATTTATATTTGTTGATAAATAACAATTGAATTGTGAGACAAATGTTTAAACACTTCATGTTAAAGTCTAACTTTACATAACTGGTCATTACTTTGTGAGGAGTTGATGACAACATTGGAGAAACAAATGAAACTAGATAAAGAGATCAAGAAGATCAATTGTTGTGTAAGTAGTTGTGATTAGAAGGTCCTAATTGTGGATAAACAATTTAGCATTTAATTAACAGATTTTCAATGAACTAAATTGTCAATAAAATTTGTACTAGAGTCAAATGAATGAATTTATAATTCACATGAACATTAACCTATATAACTAGATTACAATTATTAATTGCAAATTTCTAGGAGTCATCAATTCACAAAAAAAAAAAACCAATAAATAGAATAATGTTGTGAAATTTTGATGAGTGGTCGATTAAATGAGCATAACTCTTAATTTGACTAATGGTTCTGTTCATGAACTCATGAGCTACTATTTTTCTCTTATTCAGCTTGGTAAGAACAAAAAATTGAATGTCTGAAGAAAGGCCTTGCTCACATTGCATTGAATCTAACAAGTAATTGTCATTGGAAAAAGGAAGAAGCCAAACAGAATCAATAAAGTGATGCATAATATTTTCAAAGACTATTACATACCAGAGAAGAACCAGGAAATGTCTTTGGTTGGCACAATGTCTTTGCTTTTAATCTCTATAGAAGAATGTTCTTCAGAAACCAAAGAAGAATAAAAGGCCAAGCAGATAAAGCATGTCACAAACTTCATATTACCAGTAATTGTTTAGGTGGGCTTAATCTTTTGACAAGGCTCAACTCGTACAAATTTAAGGGTGATCCAAGAGACATTCTTCAAAGGACGTAAATATTTTAGCAAACAAAATTCATCCCACTTGCCAAAAACTTCTCAAAGGGTGAATCACCAAAATATATCTATCTTAAAACCCTCAACCCTGTTAGAAGCATTAGAATAAAAAGATAGTAAGATGTTATTCATCAAGATAAGCATTTTACAAACACATTAAAGGGGGAATATGTATTTGGAATCCATACAAATTCGAGTGAATATGGGCACGAATGTTGTATAGGGAATAAAATCTACTTGAGATGTAATCATAGCTGTTTTTCACCTTTTTTTCAGTGTCCAGCATAAAATTAAATAAAATGTTGCATCTTAAATCACTTCGACATATGGTTCACAGTTATCTGCCGCACACAATAATCTCGACTTGTGAATGACAAAGGAAAAAAGATAAGATCTCCATCGGATAAACTTTGAACAGAAGTAAGTGTATTCCATCCTAACACTTAAAAATTGTAGCGACAAATTCAGAGAATTTAAGAGAGAGAGAGAGAGATCAAAGAAAATGTAAGATAAAAAACACAGATGGAGATGGATCTTACCAGAACAATATCAAAGAAAAATGGAGTCCAAATAGGTAGGTTGGCTCTCAAAGGAAATCAAAAGCGATTGGTCTCCATAAACATGTGGCGAATTGAAGACGAGCTGAAGAGTAGGCGAATCTGGAAGGTAAACGACAAAAGAAGCTGCGAGTTGGAAGAATGGGGAAGAAGGGAAGGGGCGGCGAAGCCGATGACTGCCTCTGCGTCGGACACGCGTTGAATTTGTGGAGATCGTGAGAATCTCCGTTTCGCACGAGTGAATTATACGGCCTCAAAATTCATAAAAATAATTTTAATACTTTTTAAAATATTAAAATTTTCGGAATTTTGTAATTATCTTGAGATTATTGTTATTTATCAGTATTAATTGATTTACTAAAAAAAATACTGGGGTGGCCAGTCCATTAATGTTAATTTTGTGGATACTCAGTTTATGTTGAATAATTTTAAGGATGATGAATTCGGATTAAGAAGGTGACCCTAGGTAAATAATAATAATAATTTTATTTTTAGAGCATGTTAAATTGTTATGACTATTTTTGGAGCAAAGATGCTATTTTTTCTTTTCCAGCCAAGGTGGCTATCTTGAAACTATTATGGATACCTATGCACTACACACATTTTAATCCGGATTATTATTTTTTCAAAATATTATTCCCGTCTATTGGGATTAAATTAAAATTAAAAAATTCATTTTTCTTATATAAATCGAACTGAATCAAGGCTAAAAATAATAATCATGGCTTAGTTATTTCATCAAACGCTTTTATACAAAAGTCATTCATAACCCAAAAAATTTAGATTTATATCAAATTAATATTACAGTCCTAATAACATCTTTAGTTTATTTATAATTTTTAATATTTTAAGTTTTTTAAGTCAGTTTTAATGAAAAGTCATTGAAGACCTTACCCAGTTCATATTTATTCTAAATTTAAGTCGTTACATTATTGGTGATATTGAATAATCTGCTAAAATTTTAAAGAATTAGTTAAATTTAATTTAATTTATCTGTTAAAATAATTTAAAGTGATAATCTCATGCTACCAATTGCAGCTGGTTTCTACCATGAGTAGAGACTTCACAACAGCCAAGCAAGTAAAGCGATTGAGCGAGTAGAGCAGCTAAATGGTAGAGTTGACTGAGCGACTAAGCGGACAAAGCAGCCTAGTAGTAGAATGGTCGAGCGGGTAGATCAGCCGAGCGTGAAAAGCAGTTGATCGGGTCGAGCGACCAAGTGATAGAACTGTCAAGTGGGCAGTGCGGCCGAGTTGTAGATCTGGTCGAGTGTCCGATCGGGTAGTGAGACCGAGCCGGCAGATCAGCCATCCGGACAATACGGTCGAGTTACAGGTCTGACCGAGTGACCAACCAGGTAGTGCAATCGAACGGGTAGTGAGGTCGAGTCACAAATCTGACTAAGTAACTGACCAAGCAGTGCGGTCGAGCTGGTAATACGATCGAGCAGCAGACCAGGCCGAGTGGTCGACCGGGCAGAGTAGCCGATCGGGTTAGCGGTCGAGTGAGAAAAATAGGGCTGCCTAAAGGCAGAGCAGCCCTAGCAATAGAGCGGCCCGAGCATGCAAAGCAGTGGAGCAGGCGAAGCGGACTTAGGCATGCAAAGGACGTAGTTTCCTTGAAACAAATTTGCCCCATCTCCTACTATGCTTCGAGATTTTCTCAGGTCATCCGTTTTCCATAATACAACGGTTAGCCATGATGCACACCAAGAACTAGTGGTCACGACAAACTGAGAGGTGTCTGACTGCTATCACGAGTACTCCGCCAAGCAAGAGATGATTACAGAGGAGGGGGAACGCAAGTGGAGAGCTTCTACTTTTCCTTGTGTGTGTCCTTAGCCTATGATCGCAGTCTCCTAATATAGGAGCTCAGACCAATAGGCAGCGTTAATGATCGATTAATGATAATTACTCACCGAGTTGTTAAACGCCAACGTTTCACTCAGCTGTTTACATTCAACATTAATCTCTAATTTAATGTATTTGTTACATACTTAAATAAGCAGTAAAGAGATTTATGTGGCAAAATATTATTTAATCCACTTGGATAAATTTTGTCCCGATCGGTCCAGCATTCAGCACACATAGGTTATGCTCGTACACGAGTCAACTTAGTTCAGTGCAATCTGGGCCCTAGATTTAAACCCTCCCCCCCTACGCACTCATACATGAAGAGAGAGTCTCTCCTCATGCATTTGTTCATATCATCAATGCATGTAAATCAATATAAATCAACTAATATATGCCTTGAAACTCCCAATGTGAGACTAAAGTCACATTCACAATGGAGTTTCTTTCCTCTTCCACCTCTTCTCCATTCACATATATCCAACAATCCCCTACATGAATGGAGATAGGGTATGTGATAGCATTCAGTAGTTGAGTACAGTATAGGACAGGTAGGTTTTACCCTTTGAACCTTCCCTTGTGAAAACCTGTCCTTAAACTGTTATGCGTCTATGTAAGTATTGACATATCTCACCCAAAACTTTCCCTGATACAACTCAGTTCTCATGAGTGTGTTCATTATTGGCCATAAACACTCCTGGTTCTATGAGAAATTCTAAGAATTGTGCCTCCAATTCTATTTGAAGTGACCCTATTTCTTTCTCACATAGGTGATCTCTTAATAATATTTCACATTACTCTTCTTCGATTATTAAGAGTCGTGTGTTCAATCTCTATCCTTCATTGGTTCATTAGGTCATTCCCCCACAGTGAGCAATTTTGTCGGTACAATTAGATTATCCTTTTGAACTTAGTTCTTGGGATCTCTAGTCTACATAGGTTAGGTTTCCTTTGCACCAACATTTCCTGTAACATCCCTAGTTTTTTTTTGTTTACATTTTCTTTCATAACCATTCATACAAATATAACTGCGGATATCACTTGCACATATTTTCATAGTGGGTTCTCAATTCAACAAAGTTGCATAAATGATTCTTAAAACATAGAATAATGCGAAAAATAAACTGGAAGATCTTCGGGTTTACTACCATTGACCCGAGCTGGCTCACTGGTCACTGCCTCTTATCTCATTCGCCTGATTGTCTGTAAAAAAGTTAAAATCTGTGAGTTGAGAGACTCAATATATTCAAAATGTGTTATGCCATAGTTAGCGCATATAATCTAGTGTACTAAGGGAAACCATATTCTTGGTAACTGGGGACCTTCCTACTAACATACCATGAACATAAGCATAAACATCTACATAAGCATAAAAGCATAAACATAAGCATGTAAATGAACTTGGCATAATAATAGACTTGAACATGAGCATGTCCGTAAGCATCGACATAAGCATACTTGCATGACATAAACATACACATAAGAATAGACTTAATCATGAGCATGTACATAAGCATAAATATAAGCATAACGACGTGGGATAGGTGAGCTCCAGGGCTAAGGACACCGGTCTCACTCAACCATATGAAATTTGGTAAGCTCTCGGGCTATGGACACCAGTCACACTCAATCACATAGATTTTGGTGAGCTCCCGAACTATGGACACCGGTTACACTCAACCGCATAGATTTTGGTGAACTCCAGGGCTATGGACTCCGGTCACACTCAATCGTATAGTTTTGGTAAGCTCCCGGACTATGGACACCGATCACACTCAATCGCGTAGATTTTGGTGAGCTCCTCGGTTATAGACACTGGTCACACTCAATCGAGTAGATTTTGGTGAGCACCCAGGCTATGGACACCGGTCACACTCAACCACATAGATTTGGTGAGCTCCCGGTCTAAGGACACTAGCCACACTCAACCACGTAGATTTGGTGAGCTCCCCGGGCTTAGGTCTCTGGTGTATAACTTAACCCATAATAAAATTCATAACATGCGCAATCATTATTTATCATAAGATCCATAACATGCATAATTATTAATTATCATAAAATCCATATCATGCATAATCATTAAAACCTAGTTATCTATACTCATACAATGACCATGTTAGATTTTTATTATGTATGTCCCATACCTACATGCATGCAATGGTTTCATACAAATTCTTCATCATAATTACAATGACATGGACATAAGTATAATCATGCACTTGCCCTCAACTTGATCATTACTTAAACATGGGCATAATCGTAAATCTTAATCTAAGCATGTAAATCTACAACATAGGTTTAAGCATAAACTTGTGCATCAATATAGCATGAGCATTCATGGCAACTTAAACATAGCAAAATCGTAAACCTAAACATAAGCATGCAAATTCATATTATGAGCTTAAGCATAGACTTGTGCATCAACATATCATGAGCATGCATAACAACTTAGACATGACATAATCATAAACCTAAATAAAAATTAAATTAGCATGCTAAGTTATCAACAGCATAGCAAACTTCATAGCATATTAAACCATAAATTGAAATTAAATTAGCATGCTAAGTTATCAAAGTAGTGGCCGGTTTCATAACTTATTAAACCATAAAAATTGAAACTAACCTATACTACACAGTTATCGAAACCAAGGTTAATTTTATAGTGTCCTAATCCATAAAGATCTGAACCCTATGATGATTGTTTTCAAGTTCGTAACACTCATACCAAATTATCATGAAATTCATAACCTGCATAAGCAAAATTTCTAAATTCCCCTAAGGCCTAAACTGAAATTTATAAAACTAGTACACCAAGACTTTTAACAAGGAAATTATGGTATTTATTTTCCAATGTCTTCACATAGTATTTGTTTAATTGTGATCCAGAACAAGTACGTTAAAGTATTATCCAGACTAGTTCGTTCTTTTAACAATCTAAAATCATTCCACACTTCCTAATGGGGGTTAAGGGAAAACCAACCATGATCATATAAATGACAAAACACATCATAGAGGTGTATCTATAGAAAACATGTAATCCATGCCATCCTTTTTAATATTTCCCTACAAGAGGAAGTTGTGTTATATATTTCCTACCAGACCATAGAGGTACATCTACAGTAAGCCTGCAAACAATCTTCTAGTTTACTTTTAATCGAATTATTAATCCCAATAAATTCATCCATTAATTGGTAACCCAAATACTTATTAAACAGATTAATACTCAAATAAACCTTTTAATTAGACTAACTAGCTAATAAATCAATCAAGCTTTAGACGATACTTAGTAATTCAATCTATCTTTAATACTTCATCGTTCAATCTTTTAAATCAGAATTACTACTTCAATAAATCTGTTAACTATTACTCAAATTCTAAACAACCTCAAAACCTTGCTAATTAACTAACTTTAATTAATAAATACCAAGCAGCCTGGAATTAATCTCGACTAATTAAACCTTACCATCCCTCATCAACAAGAAATCGTGGATCATAATGGACATGAAGAAATACTTACCTCCTATGTTTCCACATATAAACATCATTATATGAATTGATTAATGCACAAAAAGTATAGAACATGCACAAATTGTAGAGCAAGGACATCATCCCTAAATAAATCCGAAACGTATCATTCATATAACAATTTGGAGCATAAGAAGAGAACCTAAAGCATGAGTATCATGCTCCCAAAAATAGCCAAGAACATCAACCATGTTACTCGAAATTCACAAACTATAGAAACTAACTAAAAAATTAACAAAGTAGGGAATATACCTTTTTCTTTAGCTGCTAACTCCCTCTTCTTGTCTTCTCTTAGAGCTCTAGAATCGATAGAGAACAATAGAGAGGATAGGAGCTCCTTAGGACCGGTGGCACATCAAAGGGGATGGGGTTTTTAGAGGTAAGGGTTTTAAAGAGATAGAAGTTGGACTTTATCTAAATTCTATCAACTATGTCATATAAATTTTATTATATGTATACCAAGCCATCAATTTGATATTGGATCAAATTTCGTGTATATATATATATAATATTATATTTTACATGTTATATATACACACATTATGTACATTAATCTTATATCTTTTTCTTATTTAATTTTATTTATACTTTATTTCTATATTAATTAGATGAATAATCTATATAAAAATTTATACACATGTAAATATTATGTCTTTATATATTTATATTCTACTATAATTGATTATTCCAAATTCCATAATTGTAGACTTAATTAATTAAATTTATTCATATTAATTAACTCTTAATTAAATCAAATGAACCATCTTAATTAAATAATTCTAAATTCTAATTAAATTATAATTTAACCTAATAAATTTCTTTAATTAAATAAGTGGTTTCAGGCACCACATTTCCCATCAGTATTAAGCCCATCCCTGGCGATAATCTTGCAACTAACTCTATGTTTAACCCTTTAGTTAATGGATCTACTAGATTATTCTTTGACTTCACATAATCAACATTGCTAACTCCCATTGAGATTAGTTATCTAATGACATTATGTCTACGCCGTATATGTCTAGACTTACCATTATATAGATGGGTCTGTACCCGACCAATTGCTGATAAACTATCACAATGTATGCAAATTACTGGCACCAATTTTGGCCATCTTGGAATATCTTCTAAAAGCTGTCATAGTTATTCTGCGTCTTTACCACATTTGTCAAGATTCCCAAACTCATATTCTATTGTAGATCTAGTTATTATCGTTTGCTTAGAAGATTTCTAGGAAATGGTTGCACCTCCTAGAGTGAATACACATCCACTCGTAGACTTAGAGTCTTCTATGTTAGATATCCAACTTAGATCGCTGTATCTTTCGATCATAGCAGGATGTCTCACATAATATAGTTCATATTCATGAGTATACCTCAAGTACCTCAATACTCTTGTTATCCCTTTCCAGTATTCAACACTGGGGTTATTCATGTATCTATTCAGTTTACTTACTGCGTAGGCCAAGTCTAGTCGTGTATAATTTATCAGGTACATAAGACTTCTAATCACTAGAGAGTACTGTATCTGAGAAATACTTTCACCTCAATTTTTTAATAGATATTGACTCATATTTATCGACGTTTGTGCCAATGCAGTATCACCCTTGATGAATTTCCCAAGAATCTTGTCCACATAATAAGATTGACTAAGAACAAGTCCTTCTATTATTCTAAGAATTTTGATTTCTAGAATCATATTAGCTAGGTCCATGTCTTTCATCTAGGATTGAGACGTACTAAGGGGGGGGTGAATAACACTTGTGTCTTCTTCATAATTTTTGGAAAACACAGAATAAAACGCAACTAAAAATAAATAAAAGAAAGAAAAAGAATACACAAGAACACAAGTAATTTTACTTGGTTCGGAGCCTGTGATGACTCCTACTCCAATGCCCACATTTGTTAAGTATTTACTTTGGACAATTCACTATCAATTCGGAATAGTATAAATATGAGTATAACATATTTATAACTTTAAATACTACAATTAAAAAAATACCAACGACTTCTAAGGATCTAGAAGGCGGTACTTTCCGTCATTGGAGCAGAGTTCAGGTGTTATAGAGGTTATCGGAGCAGCGTACAAAAGCTAAAGATACTTGGAATAATAATTTAAAGCTGATCGAGCCATTCTTTTATAGCCGAGTTGAACTTGATCCAGATCCACTGATCTCGGGATCACAGTTTGACTCGACGTTGATAGGTCGACCGATCCCCCTATCGGTCAACTAAACCCGCTGAATTCATCCGACTTTTTGTCCAGATGTTGGCGCTCTAGGTAAGATCTTCATTTGGTTGACTGATCATGCCATTCAGTTGACCAAACCCTCGACGCTCCTCAACTTATCTGGTCTGATCAACCCAGCTTGATCAAGTCACTGCTTATCCATTGTTCGATCAACTGAGCCCGACGTTTGATCGACTGATACCTTGGTCGAGGCTGCCCGTGAGTTGATATGATCATTGGGGTTCGGTTGACTAATCCCAATGTTCGGTCAACTGATCAAGGCAAAATCCTAACATGCAAAATGTTAGTCTTCTTGCAAAATAGAATTAGAATAATAGGCAAACGATATATAAAAATTAATTTTTGACAGTCTTTGGACTATCTGATCCTGACTTTGAGTTTTGTTGAAACTCTAGATCAAACTAATGCCTACTGTTCCCTTTTTGGGGAACGTATCCTCACATACTTCTCTCATGAGAAATTACCTTTTGCGAGACCGAACCTCTAGACCATCTGGACTTTTGCTCAAGGCCCGAGACTTCAGAACTTCATGCTGAATGTTCGATCCCTGACCCATCTAGTCTTCCACTTAGTGTCCACGACTCCCAAGATTTTCACATAGAGTTCTCGATTTTAGGATTTCACCCAAAGTCTTTGAACCACCAATACTTTGCCCAGTTTCCTAGACCAGGAATTCATTGCCTAATCGCAGCTAGGACTTTCCACCTGCCTAGAATCCATTAGGACTTTTACCTAAAATAACTTAGGACTTTTCTGCAAACTTAGTCACATTTGTTTAACAATAAGATAGCTTAACTTTGAACTCTTTTGTTAGTAATTAGCCCTAAGAGTCAATCATGAGATGATTAAGCCTTTTGGGTTACTCATTGAGTTAGACTCAAATGAACTCACTCATTGGATTGAGTCCAATCCAAATTAGACACATTGGATTAATGGGGTAGACTCAATGGGTTAGACTTATTGGGTTATTGGATTAATGGTTAATCCAATATAATAATCTAACCCATTAAGATGAATACAGAGAGACAAAAGACCCTTGGTATTCATGGGATGAATATATATAGGTTTTTTTGAATGAATTTTTCATAAGATGAGAAAGAGATGAAAATGGTGACTCTTTATCTTCCCTCTTCTTCCTCCTTCTTCCTCCTTGGGCGATTTTGCTCTTGGCCGAATCTCCATGAGTGGCTAACACCATGAAGGTGGTTCTTCTCCGAAGGCTTCGTTCGTGTGACTAACAAAGGATGTGTTCATGTGGATACCGTAGAGGCGTGGACACTTGATCGCGTTAAGATCTGCATCTAAAGAAAAAGGTTGCTGTCGGGATTGCGAAGGGCACACAACAAAGGTATACCTTTCATGTAAAACTTAGTATATGATTGTTTCCTCCTTTGTATGGATCTTCTGAAGAGGATCTAGTTAATTTTTCGCTGCGCTTAAGCGTGTTTAATGCACTAGATCCCTACACCTTTGCCATTATCAAAACACAGGTTTGATCATCTAGTGCTCCTTACACCAACATTTTATATCAAATCTTGAGTTCAACATATCTTTAGTGGATTTGATTATCTTATCATTACTCCCAATGATAAGTATGTCATCTACATATAGGCACAAGATGACGTAGTTATTCTCTGTGACTTTCATGTAGACACATTTATCACATTCATTAATCTTGAATTCACACTCCTTCATGGCATTATCAAATTTCCCATATCACTACTTCGGTACTTATTTTAATCCATATAATGACTTCACTAATCAACAAACCTTATTTTTCTATCCTAACACAAAAAAACCTCTCAGTTTGCTCTATGTAGATATTCTCTTCTAAATTCCTATTTAGAAAGACTGTCTTTACATTCATCTGATGTATCTCCAGATTCTATAGAACTATAATAACCAACAACACCCTAATGGAAGTTATTCTTGACACCAGAGAATACATATCAAAGTAATTAAAGTCTTCTCATTGTCTATATCCTTTGATTATTAATCTGGCTTTATACTTATTAATTGTGTCATTTGACTTCACTTTCTTCTTGAAAATCCACTGTAACCTAGTGGTTTACTTCCGGGAAGAAGATCCATACGTTCCTAAGTGTGATTTTGAAAGATAGATTCTATTTCAGATGCAATTGTCTCTCTCTAATGAGGTTCATCATAAGAGCTTAGTGCTTCTGAGTAACTTTGGGGCTCACTTTCCAATATAAAAGTGATAAAATCTGATCCATAAAATTTTCCTATCCGAGCTCTTTTGCTCCATCTAAGCTCAATCTTAACTGGTTCCTCATCATCATCTTCATCTTGTGTTTCATATACCCATTTTGAGGAGCTAGCTTCCTCTCGAGTCTTATATAAAAACACATGCTTGAAGAACGAGGTATTTCTAGATTCTATTATTGAGTTCTTGTGTATATCCAGTATTTGTGGCTCATACATAAAAAATGATACACATTGATGTTATGTATATATCCAATAAATATACAATCAATAGTTTTTAGTCCTATCATAATCCTTTTCGGATCAGGCACCAACACTTTGGCAAAGACACTATTGGTGAATGGTGCACCAGAATCGAACCTGAGTTTTGATGTTATCAAATGTTTAAGTTAGGTCTTATTGTGATCTAACAAGTTAACTAAGTGTGCAGGATGTTTACTCGACCGAAAAAGTCTTAGCAGATCGTGGAAGCTAGGAAGGAAGACCAAGTGGGTCGAGAGGACCCGATACTTGGCAGGAAAGCTCGATAAGTCTAGAGAACTGAAGATTGAGAGGAAGTCCTGTTGAGTCAATCCGATACTAAGCGGCAAAGTCCAAACAGGTCTGGAGGACCAATGTTTGGCAGGTAGGTTGAGGTAAGAAACTGGAGAGGAGCGACAGTGAGATCGTGTTCCAAAAAGGAACAAACCCTAGGTCGCAAATCCAACTGAAGAAATCGGGAAGATTTTCAAGTTGAGATCAAGACAATTCTACTGTCATTTACTACTCTTGTATCTTATATTACTGGTCTAACTTTATTTTTCAAGAATATTTTATTTGACATTGTTTTGCAGAAATTAGTCTGTTCGGTCAACCAAACCTATGGATCGATCGATCGAACCAGGTTAACACAGAGCAGTTATCAAATTGAGCCAAAGTAAAAAATGGAAATCAGCATGATCAGTCGGCGAACCCCCAAGGATCAGTCGACTAAACAATAAAAGCATTAAAGGTGAATTAATTTCAAATTACGGCGAACATGGAAAGTACTCTGTTTGGTCGACTGAATAAGGTGATTGGTTGAACGAACAATTAATGCTCTTAATTATGCAAAGATCAGATCTCATCGAAGAAGGAAGGACGCGTGTTCAGTCGACTGATAGGGTGATTAGTCTACCAAAAGGATCAGTCGACCGAATGACTTTTCAGTTAACCAAACAAGGCTTATAAAAGGGGAGCTCGAGGTCTGAGGCAGATAATTGAATTCTAATTCACTCTATGCTAAAGCTCTTGTTCATGCTACTCTGTTACTGATCTTTAAGTAAGTTACTACTCCAATAAAGTGCCGATGATCTTTATCACTATTCTTGTCGGTATATTTTACTCCAATAAAGTGCCGATGATCTTTATCACTATTCTTGTCGGTATATTTTATTCAAGCTTGCATTATATTTAATTTGAAAGAAGATAGTAGTTGTTACTATCTTCTATTTGTATTTGTATGCATTGCTTCTTTCCGAAGATTTCAGAAAGAAAAATCATAGTGGATTGCCCAACGATGTGATCAAGGATCGTAGGTCTTGGAGTAGGAGTCGACATAGGCTCTGAACCAAGTAACCATCTAAATTATTCTTATTACTTTTTTCTTTTTCCACTGCTTTACTTTGATTTGTCTGTTTTGATAAAAGAAAATTTTTTTATGAGCGATATCCCCCTTCTATCACTTTATTTCAATTCTTCAATTGATATCAGAGCCTGGTTGCTCTAAAATTACTTAACAGTTTTTGAGTAAATTTTAAAACTTTTTCTTTTTTCTTAAAGAGATTTTTCTTTTACGCTTATTTCTTTTATGCCACACTGCTAATCGCAAGATGCAAGTCTTGGAAATTTTTCTTCTTTTAATTCTTTAATTGCAAGAATATCGAACTCCTACCAAGAGGGCTATAGCACTGTCTGCCCCCCTGTTCAAAGGAAAAAATTTTAGCTACTAGAAGAATAGAATATAGTGCTACCTCAAGTCCAACATCAAGCTTTGGTTCACTATATTTAAAGGGTACACACCTCTGATGGTAGATGGAAAGCCAATAGAACTAGAAGACTGGACTCCCCTGATTATCAAGAAGGCACAACTGAACTACAAGACGATTAACACCATCCAATGTGGGCTCACTATGGAGGAACTAAACCAAGTCGGGCCCTACGACAACGTAAAGAACTTTGTGATCATTTAGTAAAATACATGAGGTAACCGATGAATCAAAGATAAATAAGAGAGATCTCTTATTAAATAATTTATTTAATATTAAAATGCTTCCCAGAGAGACAACCACTCAACTGCACGCTCAACTCAAAGACATACTAAATGACCTCCACCTGATTGGACACCACTTGGAGAATCGCGACACAATAAGGTATGCTCTAAATGTCTTTCCTCGGAACACTTTGTGGGCGTCAATAATAGATGGTTACAAAGTTACTAAGGATTTTTCAATTCTTAAATTAGACGAATTATTTTGGGAAGTAAATTATATGAGCAATCTAACTTGAGCCAAGTCGAGAAAGGGATTGCCTTATATGCAGGACTAAGCAAGAAGACCAAATCAAGAATAAAGAAATATGTGTTAGACTCGCAAATAAAGAAGAAAAACATGGTCTGAAGATTGCTAATAAGGAAGAAGTTCAAGAGAAGCACCAAGAAGATACCAGTCAACCAGACTTAAAATAAATCAAAAATGATTTATTATGAGTGCAATAAGAATGTGCATTTCAAACACAAATGCTCAAATCGGAAGGAAGAAAAGCCTAAGTCGACAAGAAAGAAGAAAACCCTCCAAGCAACATGGGACGAGTTATCTTTCAAGGAGTCTGACGCTGAAGAATCGAAGCACTCAAGCCATCTTGCCTTTATTGCAAGAAATGAAAATTCTGAGTCTGAGGAAGAATACGAGTCTGAGACCGATATCGAGTCCGAGAGAAGTCATGGATTTATATCCATTTCCGAAGGTCCTAATATGGTAACATTTTATTCTAAGTCAAATTTACTTAAAGTAATTAAATATTTATTTAAAAAGTTAATAAATTATGAGGAATAAAATAACTTACTATTTAAGAAAATTGACCACTTTAAAGAGCAAGTTAAGTTGAGTTACTCAACTAAGCAAGTTCAAGTTGGAACTTCAACTCAAGTTGTAAAACTTGAGGATGAAAAAAAATTTCAACTTGAAAGGTCAAGTGGATCGACTCAAGAAAACATTGGAAAAGTTTGAATTGGGATCCAAATATCTAAATATGGTACTTGGATCGCAACGAGCTGTATACAATAAATCCGGAATTGGCTATAATCCAAACAAAATCAACAAACCATATCTATCATTAATTAATCATAATATTAGAAATCAAGTCCAAGCATGGATTCCTAAATCATGCTTAACCAAACCAATTAAACCAAACCAATATTTGATTCCTAAGAGTCAAATTCTTTTCTTAGATAGACCATATCTAAGCTATGACTCAAGGGGAGCAAATGGAAAAATTGTTCAACCTACTTGATTAATTAAATATGCATGCTTAGGATTAGGTTTATTTTTCTGCTTAGCTTAGAATGGCTAGTTGAAAAATAATATAGCATCAGAATGGATTGGGATGATAGTACATCAAGGAAACTTTGTCAAAGACATGTTTAGGCTAAATCCTATGTATTCTACCTAGTGCACTAGACTTAGTAGATCTGGCTGAAGCTACCCCAGTTAAATATGGATTAGTTAGACCAAAATCTAGTATTAAGTTTTTTGGGCAGGACTATTTTAAAAAGTATTCAGAAAGTGGTCTACCATTGATACACAAGAAGGTTATATGCCTCGCTATTGACTGAAAACTTATCTTTAGGAAACTGTTTGATTAACCCAAAACTAAGTTTGAATCTAATATGAGTTGAACAACCTTTTCCTAAAAATTCTTATTAATTAAAACTTAATTCTTAATTCAAAATTAATTTAAAAATTAATTAAAACTTAATTAAAAATTAATTAAAAAATCAATTAAAAATTAATTAAAACTTAATTCAAAAGTAATTAAAATATTAATTAATACTTAACTTAATTAAAACTAAAAAACTTAAAATTAAAACTAAAACTAATTAAAACTAAAATTAATTAAAACTTAAATTCAAACTTAAACCTAACTTAATTAAAATTTAAATTTAAAACTAAAATTAATTAAATTAAAGCCTAAATTAATTAAAAATTAAATTAAAACTGAAATTAATTAAAACTTAAACATAAATTAAATTAAAACTTAAACTAAAATTAATTTAAACTTAAACCTAAATTAATGAAAACTTAAATTAATTAAAACTTAAATTAAAACCTATATTACTTAAAACTAAAATTAAATTAAAACTTAAATTAAAATAAATTTAAACTTAAACCTAAATTAATGAAAACTTAAATTAAAACCTAAATTAATTAAAATTTAAATTGATTATAAATAAAACTTAAAACTAAAATTAATCTAAACTAAAATTGAAATATAAGGTAAATTAAAACTTAACTGAAATTAAAAACTTAAATAAAAATTAACTTAATAACTTAAACTAAAATTAATCACTTAAACTTACTTAAAATATTAATTAATCCTTAATATTGCATGTCTTGGAGTAGGAGTTGATATAGGCTCTGAACCAAGTAACCATTTAATTCATTCTTATTGCTCTTTCTTTTTTCACTGCTTACTTTGTTTTGTTTGTTTCGGTAAAAGAAAATTTTTTTAACGAGTGATATTCACCCCTCCTTTAGCACTTCATTTCGATTCTTTAGACACTCTTATATTCGTAAATATTTATAGGATGGTTGTCTTCCATTCCATAACTCATAAGGGTTCTTCTCTATTTTCTTCTAGGGCATCTTATTTAAAGGATAATTAGTTGTTAACACAACTTCCCCCCACATAAACTCTGGCAGTCTAGAGCTCAATAGAAGAGCATTCATCATCTCCTTTATAATGCAGTTCTTTCGCTCAGCAACATCATTTTGCTTAGGTATATAAGGTGCTGTTATTTCATATCTAACACCATGTTCAGCACACAATTCAGCGAACAGTGATACATATTCAACGTCTAGGTCACTTCGAACCACCTTAATCTTTCTATTAAATTAGTTTTCAACCTCATTCTTATAGAGAACAAATTCCTCTATAACTTCATTCTTACTTTTGAGAAGATACACATAATAATATTTTGTATTATTATCTACAAAAGTGCTGAAGTATTTATTCCCACCATGTATTGGTGTACCTTTGAGGTCACACACGTCGGTGTGAATTAGCTCGAGTGGTTCGTTGCTTCTCTCAACATGTTGAAAGGAATACCTTATCATTTTCACTTTAACACAAATCTCACACTTATATTTTGGGTTAATGTAGAATGTAGGTATGCTTTGCATATTTATTAATCTATGCAACACATCATAGTTAACATGTCCAAGTCTACCATGCCATAAACATGAAGATTTAAGCATATAAGTGGAAGAAATTTTATTTATCTTAGGTCTAATGGTCATTACATTGAGCTTAAATAGCTCATCAGATACATAGCCCCTTCCTATAAATATACTATTTTTGGACAATACAACTCTATCAAACTTAAAAATAATACGAAAGTCATGCTTACTTAATAGTGATCTGGACACTAGATTCTTTCGAATCTCCAGAATATACACATTGTTTAGAGTAAGGTCCTTGCCCGAGATTATCTTCAGCACCACAAACTTGGCCCATGATGTCTGAGGTTACTGAATTCCCCATGAACAGCTTGTCTCTATTGACTTTTTCAAAGTTGTGGAGCAGCTCCTTATTGCAGCAAATATGTTTGGTGGCTCCAGTATTGATCCACCATTACTGCGGGTTTGAACTGACCAAGTTTAGTTCGGAGACAACAGCGTATAGGGCGTCTATTTCTGGTCTCTCATTCAGGTTGGCCTCCTGTTTCTTCTTCAGCTTTCTGCATTCTGAAGATTTGTGATCGGCTCGACCATAGTTGAAGCACTTCCCAGAGAATTTCTTAATCTCTCCTCTAGGTCCCATCTTAGAGGTCTTAGGGTTCTTCCATTTCGAGTTTTAACCATGCTCAACCACATTTGCTTTCACAGTATCCTAAGAGAATAACTTTCTCTCAAAATTCTTATTATCTTCTTTGATGCAAATCTAACAATGAGTTCCTCCACATTTATCTCATTCCACTTATGCTAGGTAGTTTTTAAAGTCCTTCTAGCTAGGAGGCAGCTTCTCAATGATATCAGCCACCTGGAAGGTTTCACTCAGAATCATCTATTCTGAGTGGATCTCATGCAAGATCACCTGAAGTTCCTGAACTTGACTGATCACCATCTTAGAGTCAACCATCTTGTAGTCCAGAAATCAACCTACGATAAACTTCTTGGCCCCTGCATCCTCTATCTTGTACTTCTTGTCCACGAACTCCAACAATTTCTTAGCCGTTCTTTTCATGCTATACACAGCGTACAGCGAGTCGGTAAGGTAGTTGAGGATGTAATTTTAGCAAAGGAACTCAAAATGAGTTCATGCCTCCACTGTACTTATGATCTATACATCAGCATCCTTAGCACACTTGGAAAAGTTCTCGGTCAAGAACCGAGCCAGATTAAGCATAATCAAGTAGAAGAATATCTTCTGCTACCACCTCTTGAAGTTCATTTCAGTGAACTTCTCTAACCTTTCCCCGTGATTGATTAGCACAGTTCCAATCAGGGTGGAGGAGACCTTGATGTGTTGAGTCTGTTGCACCTCAACACTTTGTTCTATAACCATCTCAACAAAATCGAAGCTGTTTCAAGATTGTTGGATAATCTGCTGGAGATTTTGGAGAATTAGCTAAATTTAAATTATACTAAATTAAATTCAACTTATCTGTTATGATGACCTGAGCTGATAATTTCAAGCTGTCAGCTGGGGCCAATTTCTACCAAGTGTTGAGTGCAGACTTTACAGCTACCAAGCAAGCAGAGCAGCAGAGCGGGTAGAGCAGCTAAGTCGCAGAGTTGACAAAGCGGCTGAACGGGCAAAGCATCCTAATAGCCGAACAGTCGAGCTGGAAGTTTGGCCAAGTGAGTAGATTGGCTAAGCGGGTAGAGTAGTTGATCGAGCTGAGCGACCGAGTGGCAGAACCGTCAAGTGGGCAGTCGAGTCACAGATTTGACCGAGTGTCCGACTGGGTAGTGAGATACCGTCAAGTGTGCAACTGAGTCATAAATTTGACCGAGTGTCCGACTGGGTAGTGAGATCGAGCTGACAGATCAACCGTTCGGGCAGTGTGATCATGCAGGTAGTGCGGTCGAGTTGCAGATATGATCGAGTGACTGACCAGGAAGTGCAGTCGAGTGGGTAGTGTGGTCGAGCAGCAGACCAAGCAGAGTGGTCGGTTGGGTAGAGTAGCTGACTGGGTTAGCGATCGAGTGAGAAAAATAGGGCGGCCTAAAGGTAGAGCAGCCCGAGTGACAGAGCGGCCCTAGTGACAAAGAGACCAAATAGGCGAAGCAGACCGAGGTCTGCGAAGGACGCAGTTTCCTTGAAATAGATTCACCCTACCTCTGGCTATTCTTCGAGGTTTTCTCGGGTCATCCATTTCCCAGGATACAACGGTGAACTGTGATGCACACCAAGCACTGAAAGGTACCTGACTGCTATCATGGGTATTCCGCTGAGTAAGAGATGCACGACGGAGGAGGAGGGGGAACGTAAGTGGAGAGCTTATGTTTTTCCTTATGTGTGTTCTTAGCCTATGATCGCAGCCTCCTTATATAGAAGGTTAAACCAATAGGTAGTGTTAATGATTGATTAATGATCATTACTCGCTGAGTTGTGAAACACCAACGTTTCACTCAGCCGTTTACATTCAGCATTAATCTCTAATTTAATGCATCTGTTAACACTTAAATATGTAGTAAAAAGATTTATGTGGTCAAATGTTGATTGCTTTACTTGGGTAAATTTTGCCCTGACTAGTCCGATATTCGGCGCGCATAAGTCGTGCTCGCACATTAGTTAACTTGGTTCAGTGCAATCTGGGCCTTAGATTTGTACCCCCTTGCTCACCCATGCATAAAGAAAGAGTCTCTTCTCATTTATTTGTTCACATCATCAATTCATATGAATCAATATAAACTAAATAATATGTCTTGAAACTCCCAATGTGTGACTAAAGTCCTATTCATAATGGAGTTTCTTTTCTCTTCCATATCTTCTCTATTAACATATATCCAACGGGTGAGTCACAAAAATTTATCCAAATTAACAATATAAAAATTACAAAAGAACATAAAATTCTAAAAATATATGCTTTATATTTTTTTAATAGTTAATTTGTAAGAAAAAAGGAACAGTGAAACAAAATTTAAAGAAAGATTTTTTTTTTAAAAAAAATCATCTTCGAATTTTTTTTCATCAAAGTAGCTTTAAGCAATTCCAACAAGTGAAAGATCAAATGACTTAGTCCAATAGGTTTCTTTCACTCCCTTAAGTCTCACCATATTCAAAAAAAAAAAAAAAAACTTTGGAATCTGTATGCAATCAACCTGATCTAGTCAATTTAACTAAACTTGAATTAGATTTTGATGTTTAATTAATATGTTTGATAGTTGAGTAAGAGGTTAAGTAGGTGAAGGTTGACATAATATTTGAAAGTCTAAATGGATTATGATTGACTAAACACTTGATACTTAAGTAAACTAGTATTGGTGATGGAAGTCCTAATATGTCAAGGGTGACTAAAAGTTAGGGATGTGAGTGGAAAGTCTTGAATGATCATGAGGAACGAGATGTCGGGCATGTGATGAAAGTCCTAATAAGTTATGGAACACTAGATGTAAGCATAGGAGGGAAAGCTAATAAGTCATGGATTAGCTAATGATTAGGCATGTGAAGGAAAGCCTTACAAATCATAGAGGATCGGATGAGATATATGGTGGAAGTTCTAGTATGCAAGGAAGGCTTGATTGCCAAGCAATTGAAATCTATGAGGGGTCATGGCAAGGTGGAAGTTTTAACAAGTAAGGAAGGTTGGATACTAGGTAAGTAAAGTTCAAGAAGGGCCTTGATAAGGTTAAAAGTCGTATCATAAAATCATTCTAAATAGTGGAAATCCTAGTAAGTCAAGGGTAACTTGAGGCCAAACAATGGGTTAAGTTCTAGAGAAGAGAAGTTTGTGGGCAAGGATGAAGTCCTAGTCAGTTGAGATTAACTTGTATAAGGCATACGAGCAAGTCAGGAGATATTGGATCTCTTGGCACGAGAGAATTCACTAGGATTAGTGTTTTCAGTATTATAAATAGTGTTTTAGTAACTAATGAATGAATAGAAAGTTAAGAAGTCAACTCGGGAAGTTGACTAAAGCAATTTGGGACTAAATAGAAAGGATTTCAATCAACTGATGGAGTCAACAAATACTTTTTGAGAATGATCAAAAGGTTCAAAAGTTGACTTGGGAAGTCGATTCTATAAAGAATAATCAACTGATTGTACACAAACAATCCACTAATGGCTATTTTGAAAAAGTGATTAATGAGGATCTTGAAGATGTGAACTAACTATTTTCTATAATATCAATCATATCAAGTAGAAAAGTCAATTGATGGTGCATAGAAAGTCAAATGATTGTGATGAAGATAAAAATTTACAAGCTGCTCATCTCATAATAAAAAAAATGCTTTTGCAGGTCTATTTGAAGGAGTTCTAGGGCAAGTGTTGGTACATTGTAGGATCTTTGAAGAGCAATCTAAAGCAACCCCAGTGATCAAGTTCTTTATAATCTTTTATTTAATACATTATTATAATTATATCTACTTATATCATTTATATTTGTATATATTGATATAAGAGTAGGGTTTTGTAAGACATTTCTCCTTCTTTAAAAGTGTCTAGTAAGGAGAAAGATAGTGGGTATATGGTGAGACACATAAGCTATGGAATAATAGCCTTGGGGGTTATGAACCATGTAAATATAGGTGTTGTGTCTTTGTACCTTTTGTTGTAATATATTTTTCGTTATGAACTAATGATTGTAGACAAGCATGAAATATGAAAAGAAAATAAAGACAAACCCACTATTCACCCTCTCTTATGGCATAGCTGGTCCAACCAACTTATAAACCTTATCAATCTAGAGAAATTGTTTTAAAAATTTAATTTTATTTACATTTGACACAGTATCATATCTGAGTTAGACGTCTTTGATTCACTTTAGGATAACACTAAATATCTTCCTTATGCTTTCTTAATCTTGTCCATGTCAAATTTTTAGAATTCTAGAAGCATTTAAATTATGAATGAGTTTTGATCAAACTCATTGATTGACAAAGACAAGTCAAATTTAGTCCAACTTAGGTCTAATTAGTTCTTTCTAGTCCCTCAAGTCTTACCATACCAAAAACTCTTGACTTGTGACTTCTATCAATTTAGATAAATTATTTTAAAAAAATTCAACCTCATTTACTTTTGATACAATCTCATATCTATAGGTAGATACTTTTGATTCACTCTAGAATGATATAAATAGTGTTCTTGTGTTGATGCAGGTAACATCGATAATTAAACTTATATTTTGTATTTGATATGAGAGTTAAGTATACATATCATTTAACATGGAAAGTCATAATGGGTCGGGAGGACAGGACATTAGACATCGAAAGTCCTAGTAAGTTAGGAGGACTGAACACTAGACAATGCAGTCTTAGTGAATCAAAAGGACTAGACACTGGACAGAAGACCAGCCGAATTGATCTGGCAAAAAACTTGATGGGATAGTTGGATTAGACATCATGTAAAGAAGAAAGTCTTGGTGGATCAATCAGATACTAAGCAAAAAAAGTCCAAACATATCATTTGGACTAGATGATTAGCAAGTAAGTTAAGGTAAGTCCTTAAGAGACCTTTTATTTTTGGATTAGTTAATGATTAGGGGAAGAATAGGGTTTATGTTTAGTTAATGATTAGGTTGCTTAATTAATCAAATTAATTGATGAATTAATGTTGATTAATTGATTTAAACTGATTAACCAATTTAATTAATGGATTAACTAGATGGTTAATTAAGATTCATTAATTGTTAATATTATATGATTCATGAGTTTAATTAGATAATCTATTTAACTAGACAATTAATCAAGTTTTGGATTGATGAACCAATGGTATTGGATTAATTAGAATAATTAATAGATTTATTAATTAATATGTTGATTAATTAATTAATAGTTTGTTGATAATGGTAAATTACTTATTTGAAGATTTAAATGAATAAATAAGTTATTAATTAGCAAAGTATAAATTAATGAAGCCCCCGGTGTTATGGTGCAGCGGTAGGGTATTCAAATGGTCACCCAGGTACCCGTGGTTCGAGCCCCAACTATGGTGAATTTGTAGGAATTTTTCCTCCAAATGAGGCATGCAACTAAAGGATGCTGGGCTCCTGGGCTGCCGCTGCGAGCGCTTCCTGATTTACTCTGGTGGCTGATGGGAAACTTTCGTGGGGCGGGCCGGTCACCCCAGGCTCGGCGTTACCCAGCCTGATTAATCATTTTTTTCCCTCGGGGCATGGTGCAGCGGTAGGGCATCCAGATTGTCACCGAGGCACCCACTGTTCGAGCCCCAGCTATGACGAATTTGTAGGAATTTTTCCTCCAAATGGGGCACACAACTAAAGGATGTTGGACTCCTTGGCTGCCCACTACGAGCGCTTCCCGATTTACCCTGGTGGTCGGTGGAAAACTTCCATGGGGCCAGGCCAATTACCCCAGACTCGACGTTACCTAGCCTGATTAATAAAAAAAAATATCAATTAATGAAGTTTAATTGATTTAAACATTCATATTTAATTTAGATAACTTAATTAAGTAGGTAATCGAGAATTGGGTATTAATTGATTAATATAATCAATAGATTGATTAATTGATGTATAGATCCTTAGATTTTTCTTTGTATCTTATAATTGTAGATACAAGCTAGAGATAGATCATTTAATTTAAAGATTGAATATTCTACACTTTAGAGGTGGATAGTTTCTTCTTTAACCTCTTTAGATTTTTGATCTTAATGCATGATTTTTATTTCATTTATATTGATTGATAGCATTTACTTACTTACCATGACTCTACTCTATTTGTTTCTTGAGTTAATATTGATGGTCCCATTGAGGTCGGCTAGAGGGGGGTGAATAGCATAGAAAAATAAATTAGCACTTTCTCTTGGTTCTAAACAGAGCAAAAACAAACACACATTAGTTAATAAAAAATAATAACATAAAAAGAAAAGGGAACATTAAAAATTACTTGGTTTGCAACCGGAGAAGTTACTAATTCAAGGTAGTAGAACATGCACTATCAAGCCCCTTCTTCGACAGAGTCAGAGCTAGAGTAGCCCCTTACAACATTTAAGCACAAATAGAACTAAAACATGAATTTAGAAATAAAAGTATGGTGTGTTGTTGTACAACTTTGATGACTAGGGCTCTATTTATAATCCACCGGTTGTAACTAGCCGTTTGTTGATGTGACAACTTCCGGGCACCTGGACTTGGTTCGGGCGCCTAAACTTGGTTGCCTCATTCCACTCTGCAATGACTCTTCATCAACGTCTTATCGGTTCCCGAGTGCTTGGATCGGGTACGGGCGCCTAGAGTCTTGTTGACGTGGACTCTAGTATGATCCTCATTGCAATGGCTTGCTGACCTGGTGGATACTGCTTCGGGCGCCTAGACCTGGTTCGAGCCTCTGGACACGGTCAACTTTAGAGTTGACCATTTTCTCTTTTGGTTCCTTGGGTGATTATCCGGTCATCCAAAGTTGAGCTCATCCGAACCTAACTCCGACCTTCTCCTAGAGTAATCTTTTTTCTCAGCTTCTTGTCCCTCGGAATCACTGCACACGTGATTCACATTCTGATATGATATTTTTTTATCATTCTTTTAGATATTCTAATCCATTCGCACGTTAATTCATTATATTTATCATATTTTATAAATTTGGGTTGATTTTATCACTTTAATACAAATATCTTTTAATTTAATATCCCTAGCACTAATTTGATGCTATTGTATTGTGTAGGGATTCAAAGATTACATGGAGGGCTTTAGGGTCATATTCGCATAGCTAACTAGTGGAACTAGCCCAAGTCTCCATTTTATGGTCAGATGGGTTGTTGTGAAAGAAGTATAAAACTCCAATTTCAAGTAGATAAGACATCTTTTCGACTTAGAAGCCCTAGCAGCTACCTCCATCTTCATCCACGTCATTTCTTCTCCCTTGGATTCAAGGCAAAGATCGCTCCATCAAGGCATCCTGGCAAGCATCCTTCACTCCACCATCATCCACTTTCCCTACAGATTCGAGGAGGAGTTTGCGTCTGATAACATACATTCAAGTGTAGCTAGATCTAGTTGAGCTCGTATTTCCACCTGGTTCCCAGATTTAGGAACTTGATACACCTCACCCCTATCATCTACTTTTGAAGTTTCAATTGAGACCCCAAGGGACTCTTGTTGTGATGTTTTGTTCATCTTCAAGCATATTCAGGATTGAATTGGTCACTCTTATCTTATTTTCTTTTCTTTTGGCATTAAGCATTGCATTGTCAATTCCCCTCCCATTTGATTTCATGGTTTTGCACTAAGTATTAGTTTAGTTCAGTTTTTGTACTCAAGCTGTTTGTAAAGTTCGATGACTAGATTTTATGTTCTTTTTTAGTTAATTCTTTTCTTTATAGTCTGCTGTTGTTAATTAGTGTGGCCTTATGTGTCTTCAACTTAGGGCATTTCAATTTGTAAGGTAACAATTTCAACCAACCTGAATAATTCTCTTAGAGTCCATGTCTTTTTCTATATCTATACTGTTTAATTTAAAATAGGGATAGAAATTAAGTTGGTACCGTAGTATGAACCCTACAGCAATATGTTTATTAATCATCATTTTCAATTTCGGTATCAATTTTTTACACCACTGTTGGGGAAACTTATGATCTTAGTTAGTGTTTAGATTTGCAATAAATTCAATTTAATATTTAGTTGTGATAGTGTGAAATTGCATGACTAGAACATCAACCAAAGATTTACTTGATTTTGACCTAGAAATTAGCAGAACATTTCATACTTCAATGAGGAATCAGAGGGGTGCATTTGTGACTTTTATGAGCAGCCTTCCAGAGAGTGAATCCAACATGGAAAACTATAGAATGCTTAGGGAGCTTGCTGCACAAGATGTTTCCTATAATTGACTATGTATCTAATACCCCTGAGTTGGATGTGGATTTTGAGTTGTGTTCTAGGCTCATTCACCTTCTTCCAAAATTTAATGGGTTAGTTGGAGGAGACCCTTCTAGGCACCTACAAGAGTTCCATGCGGTTTGTTCCACCATGAAACCTTATGGCATTGGCAAGGAAGATATATACTTGAGAGCTTTCTTATTTTTTTTAGTAGGAGCATCAAAGGATTGGTTATACTCTAGGGCCCTAGGTACAATTACTTGTTGGGTTGATATGAAGAGATTATTTTTGGAGAAATTCTTTCCTACCTCGAGGTCCAGAGCCATTAGGAGGGCGATTTGCAACGTTCAACAACTCTATGGTGAGACTTTGTATAAGTATTGGGAGTGGTTCAAAAAGCTATGTTCAAGTTGTTCACATAATCAAATTAGTGATCACCTATTCATACAATATTCCTATGAAGGACTGTTACCCATGGATAGATGCATAATCGATACAGCTAGTGGAGGAGAACTGATAAAGAAGACACCTGTAGAGACATGTGAACTCATTTATACTATGGTAGCTAATGTACAATAGTTTGGTAGCAAACATATGGTCACTAAAGGAGTGAATGAGGTTTAGTTATCTAGGACAAATGCCTAAGAAATCATGAATAGTTTGCCTCAAGAAATGACGTTTGCTTTTAGATAGATAGCACTCAGCCACTCTTCACAACCCGCAGCTCAATCGATACAAATGACAATGGTTTGTGGGATTTGCTCTTGTTCATCTCATACTACAGACATATGTCCAAAGCTGCAGCAAGAAGGGATTTCTTCTTTGTCAGACCAAGTAGCAGTAGTTAACAACCTTCAACCTCGATCTAAGGTTTACCAGTAATACTATGGGAACAAGCAGCTATACCCTTTTTCTCCCATATATAATCTAGGATGGAGAAATCATCCTAATTTGAGGTACAAAAACTCAGTTTAGTAGCCATATCGACAACCATTCCAGCCACTTTCTTCATTTTAGAGGCCAGTTGCATCGTAATTTTCCCAACTTCCTTATAGAGCACCATAACTCAACTGCCTAAACCAGAACCTACAACACAGAAGTGGGAATAACTTATTCAGTAGATATAATTAATGATGAGTAATCATTAGAATTTAGAGAGACAAATTAGTCAAATGACATCGTGCATCACTCATCTACAATCATAGGGATTTGGCCAATTACCCTCGCAAATCATCCCAATCCCGAAGGGAAATTGTTAGTGCTATTACACTTCAGAGTGGTAGATCCACCATTGAACCTTCTCATTGGTCCTAGCTGTAACGCCCGCCCCTTCTACTACCCTAAGGGAGGGACGGGGCTACTTACTTGAATCATACATACACACACATATATATATACATATGAAAATCATGACAGCGGAAGCAAGGTTTAAAGATTCAATTTGATCATATGCATATTAACTAACCATGGTATGTGAAGAATATAATCATATCACATATTAAACATGCTAACAAGCTAATCCCTTCAACATGACATGTGAACATCCTAGTATTCATGCATATAACTTGATTTAATATTAACCATTTAAAACATGATTCATGATATCATAAGCTTGTTAACATGAACAAGAAGAACATAAGTGCATAGCTATCCATACGAGCTCAAGTTATTATCAAAAGCATAAGCATAAGGTCAAAACATGTTTCACATGCACAACTTAGATATATATATAAGTTTTGAGACACAATGGATCTATTCCACCATGTCACTGCCACACACATCTTTCGCCCTTCCTGCTGCTCCTCTTAGTGTAGCCATTCTTTACCCTTTTCTGCAGTACAAGGAAAATGTAACATAAAACTATAAGCACATAGACTTAGTAAGATTCTTTCCTACTCACAAAATCATAAATCATGAAGTGGTGACATACTCATATAATATCAACTTGCATACTAGTATAAGGTAGGGTCATACTCATGTAAGTAAATCATAACATAGCATGTGAGAGCTCATACATAAAGTAGTAGCGTGATCGTCAAAGCATCATAAACATATTCTTTCCAAGAAACATCTTACTAACACATAAGAAAACATTTGTCATGAATAAGTATATGCAAGATGTCTTTTTGAAAACATGTGTCATGAAATGAGTATATGCAAGATGTCCTTTGAAAACATATCATATAAATACTTGAACATAATCTCAACATGAGGGTCCGGCTTTGTACCACATACATATATGAATGCGCGCATCCTAAGTAGATCCAAGGTAGCTAATCTTGAACCTACTAGGAACTAGGCCCGTTTCATTGACCATCGACCTAGGGGCAACTTAGGAGCCCATCCCTTTTTACTAGGCCCGTTTCATAGACCATCGACCTAGGGGCAACTTAGGAGCTCATCCCTGGTACAAGCCATACAAAGTAAAATAACATGTCATGGTTCTTATCATATAATATCATATCATGTTCTTGTCATATCATGGCATATCATATTCTTGTCATATCATGAAGAGTGCTCTTAATCCCAACTTAAGGGAAGCATCTCTTAGGTTTTTTTTTTCTCATACATAAGCCTTGCATAAACATAATGGCATAGGGTGCATATAACATATAGCTTATCATAGAGGAAAACATATATGATGGCATAAGTGCACCTAACATATAACATGGTGATATAAAAATCTATATCATATCATGAAAAATCATTATCATGCATGGTTGGGGTTTTGCACTTCCTACAAACCCTAAGTATGAAAACTTAAACATGAAAACTTAAACCAACCATATATAAAGATCATACATCATGAGGAAGCATAACAAATATAGTTAGGTTTCAAAACTTTTCCTAAACCTTTTATCCATTCTTGGCCGAAACCTAAAGGTAAGATTCCTAAATTTTTAATATAACATGAAGCATGATAACTTAAACTAATCAACATATAAGAGATCATATATCATGAAGAAGCATAAACAAGCATGTTTCCATTTCAAAACTTTGCTCTAGGCCTTGTATCCAATCTTTGCCGAAACTTCAAGGTAGGGTTCCTAAACCTTTAATACCACATGAAGCATAAAACTTAAACTAACAACATATAAGAGATCATATATCATGAAGAAGCATAAACAAGCATATTTTCATTTCAAAACTTTGCTCTAGACCTTGTATCTAATCTTGGCCGAAACTTCAAGGTAGGGTTCCTAAACTTTTAATACCCTATGAAGCATAAAACTTTAACTAACAACATATAAGAGATCATATATCATGAAGGTGCATAAACAAGCATGTTTTCATTTCAAAACTTTGCCCTAGACCTTGTATCTAATCTTGGCCGAAACTTGTAGGTAGGGTTCCTAAACTTTTAATACCACATGAAGCATAAAACTTTTACTAACAACATATAAGAGATCATATATCATGAAGGTGCATAAACAAGCATGTTTTCATTTCAAAACTCTGCCCTAGACCTTGTATCTAATCTTAGCCGAAACTTGTAGGTAGGGTTCCTAAACTTTTAATACCACATGAAGCATAAAACTTTAACTAACAACATATAAGAGATCATATATCATGAAGGTGCATAAACAAGCATGTTTTCATTTCAAAACTTTGCTCTATACCTTGTATCTAATCTTGGCCGAAACTTCAAGGTAGGGTTCCTAAACTTTTAATACCACATGAAGCATAAAACTTTAACTAACAACATATAAGAGATCATATATCATGAAGGAGCATAAACAAGCATGTTTTCATTTCAAAACTTTGCCCTAGACCTTGTATCTAATCTTGGACGAAACTTGTAGGTAAATCTCTAGATTTTCAAACTTTTAAAACCTAAAACATACGAGAGCAACTTGTACTGTAGGTGAGGGAATACTTACTTCTTCTCGCTTGATCCACTAAGAGAAGTAACCTTGCTTTGTGAAATTTTCCTAGAGAGAAACCCTTGGCTTGAATTCGGCCACAATGAAGAGAAGGACTTTAGATTTCGGTGAAAGGAGGAGCAATGAGGGAGAGGGAAGCAAAAGTGAAGTTCTCCTTTCTTATTTTCCTATTTATTCTCAATGAAGGAAGAAAACAAAACCCACTTCTCATTGAAAGAAGAAGAAGAAAACTTAGACTTTTCCTTCTTAGTGAAAGGGAGTCTTTCCTTACCTTTAACTACAATGTTCCTTCTCTTCCTAACAGCACACCCCTGCTGGGGCTACTGGTTATCACATACATGCATCTAACAAGAGGTCCAAGGTTCAAACCTTGATTATGCCTCTTTTTGGTTCTATTTCTTTTTATTTTTTTTAAAAAAATCTACATAAAGCCTATTTTAATCATGGGAAATAATTTATAAAATTGCTAGGGATCCTATGGGTGTTACACCAGCTCCAAATTCAATACAAGTTGAGCGAAAAGTTGAGCCATAGTTAGGAGGATGTGATTCATCAGTACACTTATCATTTCGTCAAAGGCCAGTGTCAACAGGGCATAAGGATAAAGAGAAGGCAGAGGAATTTCAAAAACTTCTGAATACTTTTAGCAAGGTAAAAGTGAATATTCCATTGCTAAAGGTCATCAAGCACATTCCTAAATATTTCAAGTTCTTGAAGGACCTGTGTGTTCATAAGAGGAAGTTGAAGGGTAGTGAGTTGGTCAGTATAGGAAAGAGCGTATCGACACTTATTCAACTAATGTCATAGAAATACAAGGACCTCGGAGTTTTCACCATACCTTGTATTATCGAGATAGTGATTTCAAAGACGCCATGCTAGATCTAGGGGCTTCAATCAATGTCATGCTAAAATCCATCTTCCAAGGACTTGGAATTGGACCCTTACAGCCCACTAGGGTAGTCATTCAGCTAGTCAATCGTAGTTTTGTGCATTCGGTTAGAGTGGTAGAAGATATCTTAATTAAAGTTAAGGATTTAATCTTTCTAGTAGATTTTTATATCCTGGACATGGAGGGAGATATTTCTTCTGGTAAGGCTCCTTTAATTCTTAGAAGACCATTTCTCAAAACTGCTAGGACCAAAATCGTTATGAATGCTGAGACTCTTATAACGGAGTTTGGTGATACGATAGTGCAATTCAACATCCTTGATGCAATGAGATATCTAGCTGAGGACCATTCACTCCTAAGCATTGATGTATTGGTGAGCTGGATCTTGAGGTGTTAGGTAGTTCAAAGTGTTGACAGATTTATTCTACCACCCAGATTGTGCATTGATTGAAACAACCATTGACTAAGGAGAAATACACAATCATAGCAGTGGACTTTACTCCCTTTGTGACAGTAGTTCGGAAGCCAAGGATAATTGAATGCTAGTGATGGAAGCATGTTCATGAAAATCACTTCCACTAATGGATCCAAAATCTAAATTAGAGTTGAATTGTCTGGGCATATGAAGTATGCTTATTTGAAAGAGGGTGAGCAACTACTGATTATCATTTCTCAGAATGCAGATCAAGAAACTAGATTGTTAGATCTGCTACGACGACATCGAAGGTCTATTGCCATGATGATTGTAGACATATTGGGTATCAGTCCATCTATATGCATGCATCAGGTATTTCTAGATAGTTGTAGCATCGACTTAACCCGCTCATGCTGGATGCTATCAAGGCATAGGTGACCAACCTTTTGCAGGCATGTATCATATATCCTGGTACAAGTAGTACCTAAGAAATCCAGTGTCACGATGGTGGCCAATAGAGAGAATGAACTGATACCCACTTGATTGCAAAATTCATGGAGAGTTTGCATTGATTACCGCAAACTAAATCAAGCCACAAGGAAGGATTATTTCCCCTTACCATTCATTGATTATATGTTGGAAAGGCTTGCAAGGAATCACACTACTATTTCTTGGATGGTTTTATGGGCTATTTCCAAATTCCTGTAGCTCGGGAGGATCAAGACAAGATAACTTTTATGTGTTCCTTCAGAACCTTCGCATATCGATGAATACCATTCAGTCTTTGCAACGCTCTAGGTACCTTCCAACAATGAATGATGAGTATCTTTTCTGATTTTCTTGAGAATTGCATGGAGGTGTTTATGGATAACTCCACTATTTATGGCTCATCATTTGATACGTGTTTGGATAAATTAGCCCGAGTGTTGCTTAGATGTATGGAGACTGACCTCATATTAAACTTTGAGAAGTGTCACTTCATG
Source organism: Zingiber officinale (assembly GCF_018446385.1). Taxonomy (NCBI): domain Eukaryota; kingdom Viridiplantae; phylum Streptophyta; class Magnoliopsida; order Zingiberales; family Zingiberaceae; genus Zingiber; species Zingiber officinale. The sequence continues at coordinate 55,619,465 of NC_055993.1, forward strand.
GTTGAACATGGCAGTCTTTGGTCATATAGTCTCTAGGGCAGGTATGTAAGTAGATCTTAGAAAAGTTAATGTTATTTTATCCTTGCCTTACCCTATATGCATAGGAGATGTATGATCATTTCTTAGACATGCAAGATTTTATAGGTGCTTCATCTACAATTTCAGCAAGATTGCCTTGCCACTTTCTCAACTATAGAAGGATGTGGAGTTTAATTTTGGTCAGGATTGTAAAGATTCATTTGATAGGATCAAAAAGTCTCTCACTTCTGCTCCAATTATTAGTCCTCCGAATTGGACATTTCCATTCAAAGTGATGTGTAATGCATCAAACTTTACAGTGAGGCTAGTATTAGCACAAAGAGTTGAAGAAGTGCAGATCATATTTATTGTGCCTCATGGATTGGATTTTCTGATCATGCAGCTTTGAAATAGCTACTCAAGAAGCCGATGCGAAATCGAGGTTGATTCAATGGATGCTTCTACTCCAAGAATTCGACGTGGAGATACGCGATAAAAGTGGGAAGGAGAATCTAGTAGTAGATCATCTTGATAGGATCGAGTAGCGCGATAGAGGGGGAGGTGAATATCGCTTCTTTTTAAAAAATATTCTTTTCGTATTTAAATCAAAGTCGTGCACAGCGGAAAGTAAATAGAGACACAAATGTTTTACTTCGTTCAGAGCCTAGCTCGACTCCTACTCGAAGGCCCGCGGTCCTTGACCGCACCGATGGGCAAAGCACTAAAACCCTTCTCTCCAAACTCCTCGGAGAGAAGCAGATCGTATAAGTACAATAGAATAAGATAGTAACAAACCTACTATCTTATTAGCAATTAAGTATAAAACAAAAAACAAGTATACCGACAAATGAATCGAAGATGTAGCGTAGGTCGGTTCTTCCAAATGACGTAGCTTTGCACTGAAGATGAGTTGCTTGCAGAGTAGTAACTTGTGATCAGAAAGTTATATCTAAGTCTCTGTCTTCGAGTCTGAATTTATAGGTGGACTGAGGTTCGGTCGACCAATCCCTCTGTTCGATCGACCGAACCAGCTCCGATCACCCACAGTTGGAATCTGATGCTGGCTCGTAAATTCTGCATTAACTGGCCTTCAATGATTTGGTCGATCGAACCCTTTTATCGGTCGACCGAACAAGCTGTTACCTTGTTCGTCGAAGTCTGCCAGAATCTTGAATTAATGCGCGATTAATGTTGATTGGAATGGTCGACCGATCCCCAGGTTCGGTCGACCGATCAGCTTATTTCCTTTGCTTGCTGATCAGTGCTGACGAGCTGGCTTTGCTGAGTCATCAAGTTCGGTCGACCGATCTTACTATTCAGTCGACCGATCAAGCTTTGATCGAACTTTGACTTTGATCTGTTCTGAACTGTTTGCTTTCTGTTATGCTCATGTTCGGTTGACTGAACCGCTGGTTCGGTCGACCGATCCAGTCTGACCTGCAACACAGTGTTAGAACAAAAACTTCCTGTAACACAGATGTTAGCACACAGCATAATAATGAATAAAAGATAGCACAATGAGTAATATAAAAGACAGCAATAGAACTGTCTTGATCTTAACTTGGAAACCTTCCCGGTTTCTTCAGTTGGATCAGCGACCTAAGGTTGTTCCCTCCGAGAACCCGACCTCACTGTCGCTCCTCTAGTTTGCTTACCTCAACCTACCTGCCAAACTTTGATCCTCCAGATCTAGTTTGGACTTCTCACTTAGCCTTGATCGGCTCCCCAGGACTTTTCCTTTGATCTTCGGTCCTTCAGACCTCTCGATCACACTGCCAAGCTTCGTCTCCCCTCGACCTACTTGGACTTTCACCTGGGTTCCACAATCTGCTAAGATTTCTCCTGCTTAGCCTCCAACTAGGTCTTTTCCGGTTGAGTAAACATTCTGCACACTCAGTAAACTTGTTAGATCATAACAAGACTTAACTTGAATCTTTGACAACATCAAAACTCAGGTTTGATTCTGGTGCATCTTGCACCAACAATCTCCCCCTTTTTGATGTTTGACAACCAAGGTTCAAAGTTAAGTTAAACATATGCAACTAGTAAATAAACAAGCAATTTCAATTCTTATTTCTCCCCCTGAAATAATCATCTCCCCCTGAATTCACTATCTCTCTCCCTTTGACACACATCAAAACTAGGGGAAGTTAAAAAAACAATCTTGAAATTAATGTTTTGAAAAAGATGTTAGAGAAAACAATTTTGAAAATAAATAGACTAAGTGAAAAATTTTGAAAACGTGTTTAAAGAAAATAATATGAAACAATGAAAAAGTTTATAAAACTATTTTGAAGATAACTCCCCCTAAAATTGATATTTATCCTAAAAGTCCAAGCATGGTTTGGTAAACTAAGGGAAAAAGTCCTTATGATGAAATGTCCAACCTTTGTCCAAGACTAGCTATCACAAGATAGTAGCAAGTTGACTCAGGTTGGTCAATTTGAGCATTTTATAACTAGTAAGGTTTTACTTACTAGTTAACTCAAATTGATCAATGTTTGTTATTTAAAGCCCAGATTTATAGCGATGCACTGACATATGCATCTGAAATCTAGGGCTAGGACCTAAGCATCTCACCCATTCTAAGTTATCAAACAAGGGATCCTACTGTGCTTGTGAGATGCTGGCTCCTAGAAATATAGGATCATGCAATTCTACGGTAAAACCTAGGCTATTCCATAGACTGAAAAATAGTTTCAAAGTATTTTTGAAACAAAAATTTGAAATGAGAATTTTTACAAAAATAATTTTGAAAAATAAACTACGTAGTAATTTTCAAAAACAAAGAACCTATTCTACAAGACATAACCCTAGCTGTCTTCTAAGGTTACTAAATTCTGCTTCAGGTAAGGGTTTAGTAAAAATGTCTGCCAAGTTAGATTTGGATTCAATATAATTAAGTTCAATATTCCCTTTAGGCACATGATCTCTAATGAAGTGATGCTTAACCTCTATATGTTTAGTTCTAGAGTGATGTACTGGATTTTTAGTAAGATTTATAGAGCTAATATTATCAATGTAGGTTTTTACATTTTTATAATCTAGATTAAAATCTTTTAATGTATGAGACATCCACAACAATTGAGCTACACATTCACCCATTACTATGTATTCGGCTTCAGTGGTAGATAAGGCAACACATTGTTGCTTACGACTAAACCAACTAACTAAAGAAGATCCTAACAACTGACAACCTCCACTTGCACTCTTTCTATCTAACTTACACCCAGCTTAAACTGAATCCGAGTATCCGACTAAGTCAAAATGTGAGGTTCTTGGGTACCAAATTCCCACATTGATAGTGCTTTTTAAATATTTGATAATTCTTTTAACCAATGAAAGATGGGTTTCTTTTGCACAAGTTTGATATCGGGCACACATACTAACTGCAAATAAAATATCAGGTCGGCTTGCAGTTAGATAAAGTAAACTCCCTATCATACTTCTGTAATATTTTAAATCAACAGGTATACCATTTTCATCATTATCAAGGGTTAGATTACTAGCCATTGGTGTTTTAAGCCGTTTACAGTTTTCCATACCAATTTTTTTAAGAAGTTCTTTTGTATATTTAGTTTGATGTACATAATTACCATCTTTAGTTTGTTTAATTTGGAGACCTAAAAAATAATTTAATTCACCAACTAAACTCATTTCAAATTTATTTTCCATTAAGGTGACAAATTCTTTTAAGAACTTTGAATTAGTTGAACCAAATACAATATCGTCTACATAAACCTGGGCTATAAAAATATCTGAGTTAAAGGTTTTAATAAAAAGTGTAGGATCAATTTGGCCTTCTTTAAAACCCTTGGATTTTAGAAAACTAGATAAACGTTCATACCAAGCCCTAGGTGCTTGTTTTAATCCATATAAAGCTTTTTTTAAGTTTAAAGACATAGGTTGGATTTTCTAGATTTTCAAAACCGGGTGGTTGACTAACGTAGACTTCCTCCTTAATAACGCCATTTAAAAAAAGCGTATTTAACATCCATTTGGTACAACTTGAACCCCTTAAATGCAGCATAGGCTAACAACATTCTAATTGATTCAAGTCTAGCTACCGAGGCATAAGTCTCGTCGTAATCTAGTCCTTCGACTTGACTAAACCCTTTTGCTACTAAACGAGCTTTATTTCTTAAAATATTTCCTTGATCATCTAATTTGTTTCTAAACACCCATTTAGTATCAATGCCCGTTTTATTTATTGGTGGAGGTACTAAGTCCCAAACATGATTTCGTTCAAATTGGTTTAATTCTTCTTGCATTGCAATTACCCAGTCTGGTTCTATTAATGCATCATTTATATTTTTATGTTCAATTTTAGATATCAACGCTATTTGACTTAGATTTCTAAAAGCAGATCTTGTTTGAACTCTCAATTCAAGATTTCCTATGATTTGATTGACCGGATGGTGAGGGTTAGATTTTAATAATTTTGAATTATCAGATTCTTTAAGGTTAGGTAATTCTTCATCATCTACTTGATCACCATTTGAATGAGGTTGAGTAGTAGAATCAGTATCAATTTCATTAAATGTTACATTTGGTTTTTCCTCAATTTTCAAAGTAGATTTGTTATAAACCCTATATGCCCTACTTGTAGATGAATACCCTAGAAAAATTCCCAAGTTAGTTTTTGAAGTGAATTTGCCTAAGTGATCTTTAAGATTTAAAATATGAACATTACAACCAAAAACTTTAAAATATTTTATATTAGGAATTTTGTTGAAAGAAATTTCATAGGATGTTTTATTTTTATCTTTATTAATTATAATCTGATTTTGAACATAACAAGCTGTGTTAACAGCTTCAGCCCAAAAGTATTTTGGTGTATTGTATTCATTTAGCATGGTTCGGGCAGCTTCTTATAAGGTTCTATTCTTACGCTCTACTAAGCCATTTTGTTGTGGTGTTTTAGGGCATGAAAACTCATGGTGATAACCATTTTCTAAGCAAAAATTATTAAAGTTATGATTTCTGAATTCTCCTCCATTATCACTTCTTATCCTTTTTATTTTAATATCTCTATCATTTTCTACTTGTTTACAAAAATTCTTGAATGTTTCAAAGGTTTCATTTTTGTTAGATAAAAATTTTACCCAAGTATATTTAGAGTAGTCATCAATGATTACTAAACAATATAGATTTCCATTAAAAGATTTTATTCCATGAGAATCAAATAAATCCAAATGTATTAGTTCAAGTATTTTATTTGTTCTATTTTGATTTGTAAGTTTATGAGTTGATTTAATTTGTTTACCTTGTTGACAGGAATTACAAAATTTATTTAAAGGATTTCCTAATTTTGGCAAACCTTTAACTAAACCATTTTTGCTTAATTTTAATAAATTTCTAAGGTGAGTATGAGCTAATCTCCTATGCCATAACCAAGTTTCATCATTATTTGCTAGAAGACATTTAGATATTGTTTTAGGTAGATGAATGGAGTATATATTTTTGTCTCTAAAACCTTTCAGTAAAACATTAGTTGAGTCATTGTAACTTATTAAACATTTAGAAGACAAAAATTGAACCTTAAAACCTGAATTACAAAGTTAACTTATACTAAGTAAATTATAATTAAAATGTTCAACAAGTAAATCCTTTTTAATTGAAATGTTTGACTGTAATTGAATTTCACCTGTACCGATTACCTTTAACTTACCATTGTTTCCAAAGGCAACAGACCCTAAATTTTTGAATTCAATGTTGATAAATTTGTGTTGATCCCCAGTCATGTGTCTGGAACACCCACATTCATTGCGGCCGATCTAGAGGCAAGCCAGAAAAAGGAGGTGATTAAATGTCTCCAGAGAAACTGCGACGTCTTCGTTTGGTCGACGCATGAGCTGTCGAGAATTTCGCCAAGTATAACACAGCATGAGCTTCACGTCCGACCGGACGCTCGGCCGGTGAAGCAAAGGAAGAGGGACTTCAACGCCGAACAAAACGCCATCATCCGAGTGGAGGTCGAGAAGCTCCTGGAGGCCGGCCATATAAGGGAGGTCCAGTTCCCGAGCTGACTCGCAAATGTAGTGCTAGTCTCCAAGCCGGGCAACAAGTGGAGGGTTTGCATTGATTTCTGGGATCTCAACAAAGCATGCCCGAAGGATTTTTACCCTCTGCCCCGGATTGATCAACTGGTGGACCCCACAGCCGGGTGCGAGCTGATATGCATGATAGACGCCTATCAGGGATACCATCAGGTGCCGCTCGCCCGAGAAGATCAAGAGAAGGTCAGCTTCATCACAGTCGACGGCACTTATTGTTACAATGTAATGCCGTTCGGACTGAAGAACGCGGGAGCAACCTACCAGCGCTTGATGAACAAAGTATTCAAGGAGCAGATCGGACGCAATCTAGAAGTTTACGTGGATGATATTCTCATCAAGTCCGTCCGAGCGACTGATCTTTTTACGGACATGGAGGAGACCTTCCGAATGCTGAGGAAGTATGGAGTCAAGCTAAACCCTCAGAAATGTTTGTTCGGAGCAAAAGACGGGCGTTTCTTGGGCTATATAGTGACCGAGCGGGGCATAGAGGCGAATCCCAGCAAGGTAAAAGCGTTGCAAGATATGCCGCCCCCAAGAAATCTGAGGGAAGTACAGCGCCTGACCGGGCAGATAACTGCATTGTCAAGGTTCATCTCTAAGACTGCCGACCGGAGTCTCCCTTTTTTCAAGATCCTACGCAAAGCTACTAAGTTTCATTGGGACGAGGAATGCGATCGGGCGTTTGAAGAGCTTAAGACATATCTGAACTCCTTGCCCGTGCTAGCCAAGCCAGCTGTAGGTGAGCCGCTCTGTATTTATTTATCTTCAACCGGGCAGGCAGTAGGCTCGGCATTAGTGAGGACGAGCGGTGAAGAACAACCCGTGTACTTCTTGAGCCATATTGTAAAAGATGCTGAATCTCGCTACACTGGGCTCGAGAAGCTGGCTTTTGCTTTGGTCCTTGCCGCCTGGAGACTTCGTCCTTATTTCCTAGCACATACAATCATCGTCCGGACGAATAGCCCATTGGGAAGAGTACTGCTGAACCCAGAAGCATCCGGACGGCTCATCAAATGGACAACGAAGTTAAGTGAATTTGACATTCAGTATCAACCCCATTCGGCCATAAAGGCGCAGTCCTTAGCAGATTTTGTTACCGAAGTGCAAAATCTTGAGCCCGAAGCTATGTAGAAAATATTTGTGGATGGATCGTCCACTCGACTCGGGAGCAGGATTGGTGTGCTATTGCTCTCTCCCCAAGAAGAACGGATGCACCTATCCGTCCGGCTGAACTACAGAGCCACAAATAATGAAGCAGAGTATGAGGCCCTCATAGCCGGCTTGCAAGCAGCTCGGCATGTTGGAGCCAGTTGGGTGACAATCCATTCAGACTCTTAGCTGGCCGCTCAGCAGCTCTCGGGCACTTTTGAGATTAACAACGCTCGGCTCAAGCTCTACGCTGAGGCCTTTGAAAAGCTCAAGACCCACTTCAGAGAAGTCATTATCCAGAAGATACCCCGAGCAGAGAACCAGGCGGCAGATGAGTTAGCCAAGCTCGCAAGTTCAATATCACCGGTCGTCATCTAGCAGCCAATTGAGCAAGTATCCTTGGTGGCGCACATTGACCGGATGGAGGGCCTCGCATTCCCGAGCGATTGGAGGACAGCCATTATGGAGTTTCTGCACTCAGGTGCGACCCCGTCCGATCAGGAGGAAGCCCAGCTATTGAGAAGGAGAGCCGGCCGGTTCACGCTCGTTGGAGACTAACTCTACAAGAAGGCTTTCTCCCGCCCACTTTTGAAATGTGTAAGCTCGGAGGACGCGGAGTACATCCTCCAGGAGGTGCACCAAGGATCTTGCGGAGGCCATCCGGGCGGACGATCGCTGGCCAAGAAGATCCTGCTGGCCGGGTACTTATGGCCAACCCTGCAAGCAGACGCCGCTCGGACTATCGCGACGTGCCTCTCCTGCCAGAAGTACCACAATGTCTCCCATCGACTGGTGGAGGAGATGAAAGCATATGCAGTATCCTGTCCGTTCGATCAGTGGGGAATGGATATCGTAGATCCGTTCCCTATGGCGACCGGTTAGCGAAAGTTTCTACTAGTGGCGGTCGCCTACTTTTCCAAATGGGTGGAGGCCGAGCCACTGGCCAAGATCACCGAGCATATGGTCAAAAGGCTTATATGGCAGCATATAATCTGTCGGTTCGGTATTCCTCGCCGGCTCATATCTGATAACGGGTGACAGTTCGTCGGGAAGCAGCTCGAAGAATGGTGCAAAAGTTATGGCATCGAACAACACTTTACTTCCGTGGCGTATCCCCAGAGCAATGGTCAAGCCGAAGTAGCCAACCGGGAGATTCTTCGCATTCTTCGGGTTTGGCTCGACCATATGGGAGGAAACTGGGTGGACGAGCTATCGGGCGTCCTATGGGCTATCTGCACGACTCCAAAGGAGGGAACGGGCGTCACGCCATTCCATTTAGTGTATGGAGGTGAAGCAGTTGTCCCGATTGAAGTCGGCGTAGCATCCGTCCGGATCCAGAACTATGATGATGACAATGCCGAGCGGAGGAACGTGGAGTTGGACTTGATCGACGAAGAGCGAGCCAAGGCGTCCGTCCGACTGATGTCGTACCGGAAGAGAATGAAGCAAAACTCAACCGGCGCGTGATCCCTAGAGCGTTCCAGGTCGGTGACCTAGTGTGGAAGAAAGTAAAGCCGGTCGGGGATGTTGGCAAGCTGGAGGCTCCTTGGGCGGGCCCCTTCAAAGTCATCGAAAAGCTCCGTTCGGGTGCCTATTATTTGGAGGATGAAGACGGACGACAACTGGATCGACCATGGAGCGCGAACCACCTCCAGCCTTATCGGTCGGGGTGAAAGGTGCGCTAATGTAATGTATGTTGTATTCTTTCCGTTCGGCTGTATACTTAAAATGCAGGAGTAAAAAATCAAAAAATTAGCGTAAGTATAGGGCATCGTCAGCCGAATCGGAAGACCGTCGAGCTCCGACGTTAAAAATCGAGAGTCGAACCGGCGACTATAAATCCTCCGGCCGGAAGACCGTCGAGCTCTGATGTTAAAAATCGAGAGTCGAACCGGCGACTATAAACCCTCCGGTCGGAAGACCATCAAGCTCCGACGTTAAAAATCGAGAGTCGAACCGGCGACTATAAACCCTCCGGCCGGAAGACCGTCGAGCTCCGAAGTTAAAAATCGAGAGTCAAACCGGCGACTATAAACCCTCCGGCCGGAAGACCATCGAGCTCCGACGTTAAAAATCGAGAGTCGAACCGGCGACTATAAACCCTCCGGCCGGAAGACCGTCGAGCTCCGACGTTAAAAATCGAGAGTCGAACCGGCGACTATAAACCCTCCGGCCGGAAGACCGTCGAGCTCCGAAGTTAAAAATCGAGAGTCGAACCAGCGACTATAAACCCTCCGGCCGGAAGACCGTCGAGCTCCGACGTTAAAAATCGAGAGTCAAACCGGCGACTATAAACCCTCCGGCCGGAAGATCGTCGAGCTCCGACGTTAAAAATCGAGAGTCGAACCGGCGACTATAAACCCTCCAGCCGGAAGATTGTCGAGCTCCGACGTTAAAAATCGAGAGTCGAACCGGCGCCTATAAACCCTTCGGCCGGAAGACCGTCGAGTTCCGACGTTAAAAATCGAGAGTCGAACCGGCGACTATAAACCCTCCGGCCGGAAGACCGTCGAGCTCCGACGTTAAAAATCGAGAGTCGAACCGGCCACTATAAACCCTCCGGCCGGAAGACCGTCGAGCTCCGACGTTAAATATCGAAGAGTCGAACCGGCGACTATAAACCCTGCGGTCAGAACGAAAGACACTTGAAGATAAGCGGCAAGGGAAAGTAGGGACAAGTCGCATGCCACCTACGCCCGCTCGGGAGGCCTAGTCGGCCGAGTTGTGTGTCATAGGCCCCGATCAATCACCCACAAGCATGTAAAGTAAAAACGAAGTTGCACAAAGATAAATTTTTCATTGAAATTAGAGAAAGCAAGGCCGAGCGGCCGAAGTACAAAAAGGAAAGGTTGTGTCCGAACGGGCGAAACCACAAAAGGCGAAGAAAGGCATATGATAGAAGGAAGAAGATGACGAACGAAACAGTGCCCAGAGACCAAAACTCGGGAAAGAAACGCAAAGAAAACACAAGAACCAAAGATAGAAAAGAAAAAGAACCTTACAGAGAATAATGAAGATCGACAAGGAACACGGAATCGCCGGAAAAAGGAGAATCAAAGCTGCCGGAGCACTGAAGCACCAGAGGAAGCTGTGGAGCACAAGAAGACGCAAATGCGGCGAGGAGGGGGAGAAGGAGAAGGCTTTATAGAGTTGAGTCCGAGCGGCCTCAACCGTCCGATGCAGGTCACGGGAACCGAAGCACGCATCGGGCCGTCCATTTTAAACCGCCTCGGTCTCGTCGCCCGCGACGCCGCCGCCGTACAATGACGGCAGCAGCGCCACGTGGCATTCGACCACTGGAATGCATTTAATGAGCGCCTTCACGAGGCACAGAGCGCATGCTCGGCCTTAATGACGGAGATTGGCGCAAATTTCGAAGAGATCCGAGGAATGTTGGCGTTGACTAAGGTCATGGCTACCCTCGTGGGGGCCGAGCGGAGGATAGTTTCACAGAGACGCCGCTCGGCATAACTGGCGGTCCAGTCAGTCGGACTAATCGCCTCCTTCGACTAGACTTGAAGGGGAGGCAAGTGATCCGGTAGTAAGGACGGAGGACCCCCTCTAGAGGGGAGTCAACGCCACATGGAGGTCAAAAGTCAAAAGGATCAGCATGAGGTCCGGCGACGGGGAGTCGGGTTTCCGACGCTCATGGTGAACAGGGTTGCCGGGGCAAGCGGGTAGCCCGCTCGGCCGAGGCATAAAGCATCATTGCTCTGAAGGAACACTCTCAGCTGAGCACCCGGTCAGACCGATACTTACGCCCGGTCGGACCGATGCCTGCCGAGCGGATGGACGCTTGGCTCGGGGAAAAAGAAGACAAGGACAAAAGGACATTGGGGAACATCTTCTGACAACAGGCATGTTCGACGACCAAGCCATACGCAGAATCCTACGACGAAAGGTTCTGCTGTCACATCAGAGAGGTGCTCAGACTGTAGCAGTATGGTGTCAGGCATGCTCCTCTGGTAATCCCATACTGAGGTATGGTAAAGGACACGTGTACGCCTCGATAGGTGTGCATAAGCCTCCCCACAGCTCTATATAAGAGCCCTTAGACTTCACCAGAGGTACGAGATCTCTCATCTTTGGAGCCACTTCATCGTTTTCCTCTTGCCTGACTTGAGCATCGGAGGGTCGTCTCCGGGAACCCCTTCCCGGCCCGACTTCCTTGCAGGTTCACCGGAGATTCCCCATCGTCCATCGACTCAACATTCGGACAGGATCAGCATGTAAATAACTAAGCATGAGATAGACATAATCATGAGTATGCATATAAACATAGGCATAAGCATACTTGCATGACATAAACGTATATACTAAGGATGGGCATAATCATAAGCATCATCATGTACATAAGCTAGCATGTAAATAAACATAATCACATAGAGTTAATGAGCTCCTGGGCTAAAGGAACCGGTCACACTACATAGTTTGGTGAGTTCCCTGTTAGTTAGAGCCCTAGAGCCAATCATTTGATGATTGTATGGACTCATTGTATCATATTCTTGTATATTAATAAGGGCATTTGTTTGGTTATTATACTTATTTATATTAGTGCCAAATAGACTAAGTATAATAGCGTCCTTGAGTAGAAGGTTCTTACCTATATCAATCGATTGGTTGAATCGATAGTGAGATGATATAGGGAACACTACTCTAAATCATTCCTAGTCGAGTATTAACATTCAGGGACAATGTTAATACAATAAGACTAGCATGTAGGTCAGCTCGATGACTTGATCTCACAAGTCATGGATATAGAGATATCAAGCTGACACATGGGTATGCATTAGAGAATGTATACTGAATGACCCGCCATGAGAAAGTATCATGGATCGTTATATGAGTGTCATATACTTTCTCATGTGGCTATTAGTATGACTATTAGTCCTTAGACCTGAAGTCACCATGGATCCCTACATAAGGAGTTATGTACTTTAGTTTCGTCAAACGTCACCCGTAACTGGGTGGACTATAAAGGCGATTACTGGGTATATAACGAATTATGTAGAGGGATGTGAGTGATGTAGATGGGATCTATCCCTCCCATATGACGGGAGCGACATCGGTATTCTTGATAGAGTGAGACCACTAAGTGCATGGCCATGCCCAAATGAGTCAACATTAGATGTTGAGCTCATTTGATCGAGTGAGTCTACTTGGAGTTCAAGATTTAGATTGATTAGAGGATGACACGGTCTATGCCTCATATTGATCAATCTAGATGTCTATGATAGAAGGACAATGTCTCATATATTGTGAGGAGTCACAATTAGTAGTCACAAGGTGATGTCGGATCTCGACATTCTTGTAACTTGGGTAGTAATGATGTGTTGCTAGATACCGCTCATTACTTATGCTCCTAAATGGTTTTAGGGCATTGCCAACGTTACAAGAACCTATAGGGTCACACACTTAGGACAATTAGATGGAGATTAGGTTCATATGATGAACCAAGAGGATTAGATTCATTTGATGAATCAAATTGGATTAAGAGTAATCCTAATTGGGCTAACTTGAGTTCGACTCAAGTTGATTCATGTGTTCAATGAGTCTAATTTAGATTTTGACTCATTGAATCAATTTAATTTAATGAATTAGATTCATTATATTAAGTTGGCTCGAATCAAATGGTTAGATTAGATCAACCATGGTAGAGATTGAGTCAAGTTTGACTTGACTTGAGAAGGAAGACCAAAGGTCAATTTTGAATTGACCTTTTGCCACCTCATTGGTGAGTTGGCATTAGGTGGACCAATAATGATGTTTCACATCATCATGGGTGCCACCTCATGGAAGTTACAAAGCCATTCTCTTAATGACTTCATATTAATTGCAATTAATGCAATTAATTTGTGAGTTTTTTGAGAGTGGCCGGCCACTTTGTGTTGGTGTGGGAATTCATTTTTCCATTCAAGTGGTGTAACTCCTTCTCCTTCCTTGGGTTCTCTCCTTGCTCTCCCTCCTCTTCCTTGCCGTGACCTATCAAGGTGCTAGCACACCTTTGTTTAGGTTTTCTCCATCAAGAATTGTTCGTGTGGATACTTCTAGAGGACCGACGCTTGACGATCTAGAGATCCGGCAACTTCTTGGACGAGCGGAAACGCGAAGGGCTTCGCTACAAGGGTAATGATCTTAACTTTAGTGTAGATCTAAAGTTTTTACAAACTCGTACAAGAAAAAGGTTTTTCGAAAAGTTTTGTTTACGAATCTTTGCACGAGATCCATGGCTTTGGGTAACTCGGGGTTTCCGCGACGCGAAAAAGCGGTTTTCGCGGCCCGACGAACCCAACAGTGGTATCAGAGCCACGTGCAAAGACTTGTACGAGTTCGTTTGTATTTTTATGAAAAATATACCTTCTGTGATTTTCTGTAAAAATTGAGTTTTTAGAGTTTTTATGAGTAATTTTTCCGTAGAAGCGAAGCACAAGTGTCTCGGCACTTGTAGGCTTCGGCTACAGGAAAGTTTTCTTTTAAACGGCTTCGTTTTGCCCCAAATCCGTTTGGGACAGCGGGGTCGGGTGCCATTAGATCGCAAAGGAGAAACTCACGATGGTTAGATCGTGGGTAGGGGCATTTCCCTTAACCCCGCAAGGGAATTTGCTTCGCGATTGCACCCGAAATCGCTAAAACGAACCCGCTGGGAAGATTTTTTCCGAAACGGCAATGTCTCGACCCAAATCGTTTTGGGACAGCGGGTTTAGGCGCTGTTGGATCGCAAAGGAACCCTCGCGATGGTTAGATCGTGGGTAGGGGCGCTGCCCCTGGGCCCCGCAAGGGGATCCGTTCTGCGATTGCGCCCGAAACCGCTAAACGGGACCGCCGGGAAATTTACTCGTAAAAATTGTAAAAATTATTTTTAAAATTATAGAAAATTATGAAAATATATAATTTTGAATTATATATTAATTTTGTGATAGTCATGGCCCAAAAACCCAATATGATTGGTTGTGTTGTAATTCATAATACGGCCTGCGTGCCGTTATGTGTTTGTGAGTGTTGTATTATATTCGCGACCTGCGCGTCGTGCCTTCTCTTATATTCTTGTTGTAAATTAGATTTAGACTCGAATGTAACTCGAGTTTCAAATTGTAATGTACAAATTAGAGCGGTGGAGGGTCTACACGAGACGGAGTTCCGAGGCGGGCACGAGCAACACAAGGTGGTCAAAGGGAGGAACTTGGAGAAGCTGTTGACCCTAGGTTGACCAATCGATCTTCTCATTGGCTTGAGAAGATCGTAGTAGGGCCATGACTAAATCACAAATAGATTAATTAATTGCTTGTGTATGTGATGCATATTTAATAAGTAGTTAATTAATTAGTGCCTTACGATTAGATTAGATCTAAGTCATGCACATGATGCACCCTTGCGATTAGATTAGATCTAAGTCGTGCACAAGATGCATCCTTTTCGATTAGATTAGATCTCAATCGACTCAACTCTAATGCCTAACCGTGCCGTGATACATATCACTATCTCGATCACATGTATTGTTGAATCTGCCAAAGCAGAGCAATACATATTATCTTGGTAGGGTACGGAGGGACAATCTTGGTCCCGCCTATCAACGTATGGGTGAATACAAACTCAATTAGATTGAGTATTCCTAGTTACTCGGTTGGATCGAGTCAACTATAGGCATTATTCCAATGGTTGGAAAGGTAGGAAAAAATCACGTTTATATTAATTCTCGGGTGTATTAGCCAAAGCTAACTCGAGTTTTAATATAAATACGGATTTTATTCTATAAACAAGAGTTGCATAGAGATGTAATTGGTAATCGTTACCTACCGATAATACTATACCTTGGGCGTATTAGCCAAAGCTAACTCAAGGGTTAGTATGATGTGGATCTTGTCCCACAAGAATTATAGTATTCAGTGGGAGCATCATTTAATTAAAGGCCTAATTAAATGATTTTAAAAGAATATGATATTTATTTCTGCAAATTTTATGTTGTAGATAACCATGACGTCGAACACGAATTCCTTCTCCCTGCGATCTGTCCTTGAGAAGGACAAGCTCAACGGAGCGAATTTCCTGGACTGGTACAGGAACTTGAGAATAGTTCTCACCAGAACGTAAACTGACGTTTTGGGCAGCCCATTCCGGAGGCTCCTCCCGCCAATGCCCCGGTGACAAAGATGCTTACAAGAAGCATCAAGATGACGATTAGATGTGTCCTGTCTAATGCTCGCGACCATGAATTCCGAGCTCGTAAGCAACATGAGTTGATGGGCGCTACGATATGGTTGAGCATCTTCGCCAACTATATCAGGGGACAAGCGAGGCATGATAGATTTGAGATCTCTAAGGCATTGTTTCAGTGAGACGGGGCTCCGTAGGTCCTTATGTACTCAAGATGATTGGGTACATAGAGAACCTACAAAGACTGGGTTCCACTTGGCCAAGAGCTGGCCACTGATCTTGCAGTCCTTGCCGGATAGCTATAGTCAATTCGTTCTCAACTATAACATGAGCGAGATTGACAAGCCACCGCCCGAGCTACTTAGTATGTTCTGAAGCTGAGATTAACCTTAAGAAGGTTAAGCCCATTCTGATGGTCCAGAAGCACAAGGGCAAGGGCAAGCCCAAAGGTAAGGGAAAGTCCCAAACCAAGGGTAAAGGCAAGGCACTGAAGCCTAAAGGAGGGGTCGCCAAGGATGCTACCTGCTTCCACGGGCACTGGAAGAGGAACTGCAAGGTATACTTGGAGGATCTTAAGAAGAAGCGAAGTGAGACTTCCACTTCAGGTATATATGTTATAGAAGTCAATCTATCTATTTCTACATCATGGGTATTAGATACTGGATGTGCTTCTCACATTTGTACTGATGTGCAGGCGCTGAGAAATAGCAGAGCATTGGCAAAGGGCGAGGTGGACCTACGAGTAGGCAATGGAGCACGGGTTGCTGCTGTTGCTGTAGGAACTTATTAGCTATCTCTGCCCTTTGGGCTTGTACTAGATTTAGATGATTGTTGTTATGTGCCTGCTCTTACTAAGAACATAGTTTCAGTTTCTTGTTTAGACAAGAAAGGATACTCTTTTATAATAAAAGACAAATGTTGTTCTGTTTATTTAAAAGATATGTTCTATTGTAGTGCACCACTAATAAACGGACTCTATATTCTAGACCTTGAGAGCCCTATTTATAACATAAATACTAAGAAGTTCAAGTCAAATGACCTGAACCAAACTTATCTCTGGCACTGTCGCTTAGGTCATATAAATGACAAGCGCTTATCCCAGCTCCATAAGGATGGTTTGCTGGACTCATTTGATTTTGAATCATATGAGATATGCGAGTCATGCCTACGAGGCAAAATGACCAAGACTCCTTTTAGTGGGCACAGCGAGAGAGCGACTGATTTGTTAGGACTCATACATAGTGATGTATGTGGCCCTTTCAATGTCGCTGCTAGAGGCGGTTATAGATACTTCATCATATTTACTGATGACTTCTGTAGATATGATTATGTGTACTTGATGACACATAAGTCTGAATCCTTTGAAAAGTTCAAAGAATTCAAGAATGAAGTACAGAACCAGCTTGGCAAGAGTATTAAGATACTTCGATCAGATCGAGGTGGAGAATACCTTAGCCATGAGTTTCGTGACTACCTAGCTGAGTGTGGGATTCTATCCCAACTCACTCCTCCTGGAACACCACAGTGGAATGGTGTATCCGAAAGGAGGAATCGTACCCTATTAGATATGGTACGATCTATGATGAGTCACACAGATCTTCCGACATATCTATGGGGATATGCTCTAGACACGGCAGTTTTCATACTCAACCGAGTTCCATCAAAGGCCGTGATAAAGACACCATATAGGATATGGACTGGGGGAGATGCCCAGGTGTCTTTCATTAGGATTTGGGGATGTGAGGCTTACGTACGACGTCAAGTCTCAGAAAAAATTAGGACCCAAATCCGACAAGTGCTATTTCATCGGATATCCCAAGGAAACTAAGGGATATTACTTCTATATTCCCAGTCAGCACAAGGTAGTTGTGGCAAAGACTGGGGTCTTTCTAGAAAGGGATTTTGTTTCTAGAAAGACTAGTGGGAGCACGTTCGATCTTGAAGAAGCTCAAGATGCGAACAATAGCACTAATGCCTCGATGGAAATTGAATTGGAACCACAAAGTGTTGTGGATGATGTTGTTCCACAAGGAGTTGAGGAACAACAA
Organism: Zingiber officinale; assembly: GCF_018446385.1. Lineage (NCBI taxonomy): Eukaryota > Viridiplantae > Streptophyta > Magnoliopsida > Zingiberales > Zingiberaceae > Zingiber > Zingiber officinale. The sequence goes on from NC_055993.1 coordinate 55,636,890, forward strand.
CCAGTTCATGTAGACATACCTCTTCGCAGGTCTGATAGGGTACGTCGTCAGCTTGAGAGATATTCATTTCTCTTGTCTGACCATGATGACATTGTGCTCATAGAGGATGAGCCTACCACCTATCAAGAAGCTGTGATGAGACCAGATTCCGAGAAATGGCTAGAAGCCATGAGATCCGAGATGGACTCCATGTACACCAACCAAGTATGGACTTTGGTTGATCCACCTGAAGGGGTAAAACCCATAGGGTGCAAGTGGGTCTTTAAGAGAAAGACTGACATGGATGGACTTATCTATAAGGGTCGCTTGGTAGCTAAAGGTTTCAAACAGATTCATGGTATTGACTATGATGAAACCTTTTCTCCAGTAGCGATGTTTAAGTCCATTCGGATCATGCTTGCTATTGCAGCCTACCATGACTATGAGATATGGCAGATGGATGTCAAAACCGCGTTTCTGAATAGAAACCTACTCGAGGATGTGTACATGACACAACCTGAGGGTTTTGTAGATCCACAGCATACTAGTAGAGTATGCAAGCTGCATAGGTCCATATATGGACTAAAGCAAGCATCTCGGAGCTGGAATCTTCGATTCGATGATGCAATCAAACAGTTTGGTTTCATCAAGAACGAAGATGAACCTTGTGTCTACAAGAAGGTTGTAGGAGACATAGTTGTGTTCCTCATATTGTATGTGGATGACATACTACTCATTGGGAAGGACATCCCTATGCTTCAGTCTGTCAAGACTTGGCTAGGGAGTTGCTTCTCAATGAAGGACTTAGGTGAGACATCCCGCATTCTAGGGATACAGATCTATAGAGATAGATCTAAGAGATTGCTTGGCCTAAGTCAGAGTACATACATTGACAAGGTACTCCTTCGGTTTGCCTAGAATTCCAAGAAGGGATTTCCCGATGTCACATGGCGTGAGTCTTCAAGACTCAAGGTCCCTCTTCTAGAGAGGAGAGAGCATGGATCGGATCCCTTATGCCTCGGCCATAGGATTGATCATGTATGCCATGCTATGTACTCGACACGATGTCTCGTATGCTTTGAGCATGACGAGCGGATACCAGTCAGATGAAAGTCACTAGATAGCGGTCAAGAATATTCTTAAGTACTTAAGAAGGACTAAAGAATATTTCTTGATATATGGAGGCAATGATGAGCTAACTGTAAAGGGTTACAGTGATGCCAGCTTCCAGACCGATCAGGATGATTACCGATCGCAGTCAGGATTCGTGTTTTGCTTAAATGGTGGTGCTGTGAGCTGGAAGAGTTCGAAGCAGGACACAGTAGCTGATTCTACAACAGAGGCCGAGTATATTGCTGCATCAGAGGCAGCAAAGGAGGCAGTTTGGATCCGCAAGTTCATCACTGAACTTGGGGTGGTTCCTAGCATCGCTGACCCAGTTGAGCTCTATTGTGACAACAATGGAGCTATAGCACAGGCGAAGGAACCTCGCTCACACCAGCGTACCAAGCACATACTACGGCGCTTCCATCTCATTCGAGAGATTATCGATAGAGGAGATGTGAAGATTTGTAGAGTACCTACAGAGGCTAACATCGCAGATCCCTTGACGAAGGCTTTGGCACAGAGGAAGCATGATGGTCACACTAGGTCATTAGGCCTTAGAGCCTATACTGATTGGCACTAGTGCTAGTGGGAGATTGTTAGTTTGAGCCCTAGAGCCAATCATTTGATGATTGTATGGACTCGTTATATCATATTCTTGTATATTAATAAAGGCATTTGTTTGGTTATTATACTTATTTATATTAGTGCCAAATAGACTAAGTATAATAGCGTCCTTAAGTAGAAGGTTCTTACCTATATCAATCGATTGGTTGAATCGATAGTGAGATGATATAGGGAACACTACTCTAAATCATTCCTAGTCAAGTATTAGCATTCAGGGACAATGTTAATACAATAAGACTAGCATGTAGGTCAGCTCGATGACTTGATCTCACAAGTCATGGATATAGAGATATCAAGCTGACACATGGGTATGCATTAGAGAATGTATACTGAATGACCCGCCATGAGAAAGTATCATGGATCATTATATGAGTGTCATATACTTTCTCATGTGACTATTAGTATGACTATTAGTCCTTAGACCTGAAGTCACCATGGATCCCTACATAAGGAGTTATGTACTTTGGTTTCGTCAAACGTCACCCGTAACTGGGTGGACTATAAAGGCGATTACTGGGTATATAACGAATTATGCAGAGGGATGTGAGTGATGTAGATGGGATCTATCCCTCCCATATGACGGGAGCGACATCGGTATTCTTGATAGAGTGAGACCACTAAGTGCATGGCCATGCCCAAATGAGTCAACATTAGATGTTGAGCTCATTTGATCGAGTGAGTCTACTTGGAGTTCAAGATTTAGATTGATTAGAGGATGACACGGTCTATGCCTCATATTGATCAATCTAGATGTCTAGGATAGAAGGACAATGTCTCATATATTGTGAGGAGTCACAATTAGTAGTCACAAGGTGATGTCGGATCTCGACATTCTTGTAACTTGGGTAGTAATGATGTGTTGCTAGATACCGCTCATTACTTATGCTCCTAAATGGGTTTAGGGCATTGCCAACGTTACAAGAACCTATAGGGTCACACACTTAGGACAATTAGATGGAGATTAGGTTCATATGATGAACCAAGAGGATTAGATTCATTTGATGAATCAAATTGGATTAAGAGTAATCCTAATTGGGCTAACTTGAGTTCGACTCAAGTTGATTCATGTGTTCAATGAGTCTAATTTAGATTTTGACTCATTGAATCAATTTAATTTAATGAATTAGATTCATTATATTAAGTTGGCTCGAATCAAATGGTTAGATTAGATCAACCATGGTAGAGATTGAGTCAAGTTTGACTTGACTTGAGAAGGAAGACCAAAGGTCAATTTTGAATTGACCTTTTGCCACCTCATTGGTGAGTTGACATTAGGTGGACCAATAATGATGTTCCACATCATCATGGGTGCCACCTCATGGAAGTTACAAAGCCATTCTCTTAATGACTTCATATTAATTGCAATTAATGCAATTAATTTGTGAGTTTTTTGAGAGTGGCCGGCCACTTTGTGTTGGTGTGGGAATTCATTTTTCCATTCAAGTGGTGTAACTCCTTCTCCTTCCTTGGGTTCTCTCCTTGCTCTCCCTCCTCTTCCTTGCCGTGACCTATCAAGGTGCTAGCTAGCACACCTTTGTTTAGGTTTTCTCCATCAAGAATTGTTCGTGTGGATACTTCTATAGGATCGACGCTTGACGGTCTAGAGATCCGGCAACTTCTTGGACGAGCGGGAATGCGAAGGGCTTCGCTACAAGGGTAATGATCTTAACTTTAGTGTAGATCTAAAGTTTTTACAAACTCGTACAAGAAAAAGGTTTTTCGAAAAGTTTTGTTTACGAATCTTTGCACGAGATCCATGGCTTTGGGTAACTCGGGGTTTCCGCGACGCGAAAAAGCGGTTTTCGCGGCCCGACGAACCCAACATTCCCGGGCTAAGGACATCGGTCACACTCCACCTCATGAAATTTTGGTGAGCTCCCGAGCTAAGGACACCGATCACACTCAATCTCATAGAATTTTGGTGAGCTCCCAGACTAAGGACACGGGTCACTCAACCTCATAGAATTTTAGTGAGCTCCCAGGCTAAGGACACCGGTCACACTCAACCGTGTAGTTTTGGTGAACTCCAGGGCTATGGACACCGGTCATACTCTACCACATAAGGTTTGGTGAGCTCCCGGGCTAAGGACACCGGTCACACTCAACCGTGTTCATTATATAAATATAGACATAAGGATAATCATGCAGTCAACATAAACTTGATCACTACTTATACATGAATATAATCGTGAATCTTAACTTGAGCATGTAAATTTAAAACATCAGCTTAAGCATAGATTTGTTCATAAACATAGCATGAGTATACATAAACATAAACAAGAAATCGACTAGAGCATCAAGAATCGGTCACATTTCACATACTTTAAAATTGTCCATAGTTCACTAAACATGAAGAAATCGATAAATTTTTTAGCTAGAAAGAAAAACTGCCAAAGACTTGTAATTCCTTAACGAATTAATTATTTATTGGTTGCTTGATTTATGACAAGTGACTTTGCAACACGTTTATATGCAAGCATTCCAAAAGGTATATTGTTAACGATTAAGGAAAGGACTAATTCTAAGTATAATATTTTATTAGACAATGACTAACTCCATATCCTAAAACTAATTCTGGATAAAGAAATTTATTGATTAAAACGCCTCATTCTAAAGACAATCACAGCGGAAGATTTTATATTAACTTACCACTTTAGAATGAATCACTAATGATCCGGTATTAAGAGGAGATCCTGATCGATAGGAATCGATGACCCGTGGAGGTTAAAGTCAAGGCGATCAATGTATAGTATTGGCCGGGTGGGAGGTCACTTGGCCAAGCAGGAGGCTACTTGGCCGAGCGTCCACATCAGTACTCGGGTCGGCCCGGAGACAACTCGACCGCAGGTCGGGTTTCCGACGCTCAGGAGTCCTCTTAAGAGAGCCGATGCGCTGAGCAATCGGTCCACTCGGCTGAGTGACGGATTAACAACTTGTCAGCTCAGACGAACAGTGCACCAGCAGCGGACCAACGGAGATGACATGCCCGTCCGAGCTTGAGGCCGAGCCAACAGTCCGCTCGGTCCAATGTCTGTCCCTCCAGGACGATAGTATGGCCGAGCGGTTTTCTCGCTCAGAACAGTAACAGACAGAAGGTGTAGAAGAATACAAAGGAGACAGTTAGAGATATCCTTCTCGAGATATGTGCCACTGACAGACAGCATGGTCGGTGGCCGGACCGGATAAAGAATCGTACGGTGGAAGTTTCCACTATCATGTAAGAGATATGCTCGGACGGTTGCGGTATGGCGTCAGACACACTTTTTTGACACATCTATTTTTGAGGTATGACTTGGGAAGTGTGCATGCATCGATGAGCGTGCACGCGCACCCCTGGGGGCCTATATAAGGACCCCCAGACTTCGATGGAGGTATGCAATCAACCATACTGTAGCCACAATTCTCCTTATTTTGCTTCAGCTTTCTTCTCGCCTGACTTGAGCGTCGGAGGGTCGTCGCCGGGAACACCTTCCCGGCCCGGCTTTGTTGCAGGTTCGCCGGAGGTCCACCTCATCCCGGCGTCTACGCGGAGCCAGCAGAGAGTGCCACGCCCCCAGCTTTCATCAACTCACAGTTCGGAGAGGATCAAATTGGCGTCGTCTGTGAGAACGCACCTGAATCCGAGTAGAGAAGATGGAAGGAGCTGGACGACCACACACCGTGACACTCACTCAGGAGGAGCTCGACGCCCTTATTGAGGCAAGAGAGGCAAAAATTGTGGAGCAGTAGCAACAGTAGGCGCTAGTCGAGCGGTTAACACAACAGGCAACTTTGGCGTCAGGTGGCCGAGCGACGGAGGAGGACCGGCCGGAGCAATACTCCACATGGGCGCAGAATAAAGGTCAGACCGGCACTCTAGGGAATGTGCCGCCCGCCCCTATTCCATTTCATCGGGCATTATTCCAGACTCCGTCCGAGCTGGCACAGGCCAATCAAGGGTCATCAGATGAAGCGTCCGTATGGGATGCTATGAAGGCGAAGACGCCTCGGGCTGAGTCATCCCCCGAGCAGATCAATCGACAGTTTTTTGAGGTCATTCTTCAGGATCCACTACCAAGGCACTACACACCCCCGACGATCGGAGAATATAACGGGACCACTGACCCGGATGACCATCTGGGTAAGTTCGACAACACGACCACTTTACATCAATATACAGATGGTGTAAAGTGTAGGGTATTTCTCACCACCCTTTCGAGATCGGCGCAACGGTGGTTCCGGAGGATGCCGGACGGATCGATCACAAGCTTCAAAGAATTCCGCACGGCTTTCCTTCATCATTTCGCGAGCAGCAGGTGCTACCAGAAGACCAGCGTCAGCTTGTTCGCCATAAAACAAGGCCCGAGGGAGACGCTCCGAGCTTACATCAAGCGCTTCAACCAGGTGGCCATGGATATCCCGACAGTCACCTCGGAGACCATGATGAATGCGTTCACACATGGCCTTGTGGATGACGATTTCTTCCGCTCGCTCATCAAAAAGCCGCCTCGTAGCTACGACCATATGCTGCACAAAACCAATGAATACATCAATGTGGAGGAAGCCTATGTGGCAAGAAGAAAAGAAGCACCGGCCGAGCCACTGGCGCCCGTCGAGCGGAGGCAACCAACCAGCCATCAACCGCCAAGAGGACCTCGAGCCGAAGGAGTACGTCCACACCACGAATCAAGATCGCAAGCTGTCCAGCATGTGGCGGCTGATCGGCCTAAGCAGAAGGGAAAGGTATGGACTCCCATGTTCTGTTCACTTCACCAGTCAGCCACCCACAACACCCGTGACTGTCGGAGCCTTCCGCCGATCGCTCACCCCGCGCCTAGGAGCTATCGCCTTCGATCCCCTTCACCTGATCGGCGCCCCCGACACCAGGACACTGGACGACGTGGGGCCAGGGAGTCGGTCGAGTGGCAGCATCATCATCCACCGAGGGCCAACTCCCGAGCCTCACAGATGCGAGCGAGGCACTCCGCTCGGGAGGAGGAAAATCGAAGCAATACCGCTCAGGGGCGAAATCAACATCATCGCTGGGGGCCCTACGGGAGGAGATTCCAACAGGGCCAGAAAGTCACACGCTCGACAGCTAAGGATTCATGCTATAGGCTGCAGTCAAGAATGAGCATGGAGTCCCGAGATCAGCTTCGGGCCTAGGGACATGGAAGGAGTTGAAGTGTCGCACGATGACAAACTCATCATCCGAGCGGTAATAGAAAATTACACTATTCACTACATTTTTATTAATACAGGCAGCTCGCTCAACATTATCTTCAAAAAGGTGTTCGATCAGCTATAAATTGATCGTGCCGAGCTGCTCCCGATGACAACACCCTTGTATGGATTCACTGGCAACGAGGTCTCGCCGGTCGGCCAGACCAGGCTGGCTATATCGCTGGGTGAGGAGCTGCTGCGAAGAACGAGAACCACTAACTTTATAGTGGTCGATGTCCCCTACTCTTACAATGTTATATTGGGGCGACCCGTACTCAACGAATTCCGAGCGGTTGTCTCCACTTTCTGCCAGAAGATCAAGTTCCCCGTGGAGGACCAAGTGGGCGAAGTCTGAGGAGACCAGCTGGCCGCCCGGCGATGCTATGTGGAAATGTTCCGAGCCGAGTCCAGGTCCGTGCAGAAAACACTGAAAAGCCTCCAACTTTAGTTTATGAGGAAAAGGAGGAAGTGCAGATCCAGCCCGACCGGCTAGAAGCCACAACATTCATAGCGTCTGACCTGGAGGGAGACCAGAGGGAGGAGTTGGTCGAGTGCCTATGACGCAACCATGATGTCTTCACATGGTCAACCCACGAGTTGCCGGGCATTTCGCCGAGCATAGCGCAGCATGAGCTCCATGTCCGACCCGACGCTCGGCCAGTGAAGCAGAGAAAGCGGGACTTCAGTGCAGAGCAAAACGTCATCATCTGAGCGGAGGTCGAAAAGCTGCTGGAAGCCGGACATATAGGGGAAGTGCAATTCCCGAGCTGGTTGGCAAATGTGGTGCTAGTCTCCAAGCCGAGTAACAAGTGGAGGGTCTGCATCGATTTCCGGGACCTTAATAGGGCGTGCCCGAAGGACTTCTACCCTTTGCCCTGGATCGACCAAATGGTGGACTCAACTGCTGGATGCGAGCTGATATGCATGCTGGATGCATATCAGGGTTATCACCAGGTGCCGCTCGCCCGAGGAGACCAGGAGAAAGTGAGTTTCATCATAGCGGACGACACCTACTGCTACAAGGTAATGCCGTTTGGGCTGAAGAACGCAGGCGCCACGTATCAACAGCTCATGAACAGAGTGTTCCAAAAGCAGACCGGGCGAAACTTGGAGGTATACGTAGATGAAATACTTATTAAATCACTCCGAGTGGTCGACCTGTGTGCAGATATAGAAGAAACCTTCCGGACACTCAGAACGTACGACGTCAAACTGAATCCGCAAAAGTGTCTGTTCGGGGCTAAAAGCGGACGATTCCTGGGCTACATTGTTACCGAGCGGGGCATAGATGCGAACCCTTGCAAAGTGAAGGCGCTGCAGGACATGCCACCGCCCCGAAACATGAAGGAAGTGCAACGCCTCACTGGGTGGATAACAGCCTTGTCACGGTTCATTTCTAAAACAGTCGACTGGAGTTTACCATTCTTCAAGATTTTACGCCGAGCAGCCAAATTCCAATGGGACCAAGAGTGTGACCAGGCTTTCGAAGAATTAAATGTGTATCTGAATTCATTACCTGTACTGGCTAAGCCAGCCGCCGGTGAACCGCTCCGTATCTACCTATCCTCGACCGAGCAGGTTGTCGGCTCGGCGCTAGTAAGGCAGAATGGCGAAGAGCAGCCTGTGTATTTCTTAAATCATATCCTAAAGGATGTTGAATCCCGCTATACTGGTCTCGAAAAGCTTGCCTTCGCTTTAGTCCTCGCCGCTCGGAGACTCCGGCCCTATTTCCTGGTGCACACAATCATTGTCATGACGAACAACCCTCTGGGGAGAGTCCTCCTTAACCTAGAGGCGTCCGGACGGCTGATTAAATGGACTACCGAGCTCAGTGAATTCGATATTCAATATCAGCCCCGCACAGTGATTAAAGCGCAATTCCTAGCGGACTTCATCACGGAAGTACAAAATCCCGAGCAGGAGGCTTCCTGGAGGGTTTATGTGGATGGGTCATCAACTCGACTCAGGAGCGGGGTCGGCATGTTGTTAGTCTCACCACAGGAGCAACGGATGCATTTGTCCATTCGGCTGGATTATTGAGCTACTAACAATGAGATAGAATACGAAGCCCTCATAGCGGGACTGCAGGCCGCTCGACACGTGGGAGCGAGCCGAGTGATTATCTTCTCTGACTCTCAGCTCACTGCTCGGCAACTCTCGGGAGCTTTCGAGGTCAACAATGCGAGGCTCAAGCTCTACGTGGAGGCCTTCGAAAGGCTCAAGACCAGCTTTGGCGAGGTGGTGGTACAAAAAATTCCTCGAGCAGACAGCCAGGCGACGAATGAGTTGGTGAAGCTGGCTAGTTCAATAACACCGATCGACATTCAACAAGCAATAGAGCAGTTATCCTTAGTAGCGCACATTGACAGGATGGAGGGCCACACGTTCCCCAGCGACTGGAGGACGTCTATAATAGAGTACTTGGGGTCAGGAGCCACTCCTTCTGACCAGAATGAAGCTCAGCTTCTGAGAAGAAGAGCTGGTCGGTTCACCCTCATCGGGGACCAGCTTTACAAGAAAGCTTTTTCCCGACCATTTTTAAAGTGCATCAGCTCGGAGCACACGGAATATATATTGAAGGAAGTACATCAAGGATCTTGCGGAGGACACCCTGGCGGCCGATCATTAGCGAGAAAGATCTTGCTAGCCACGTACTTCTGGCCGACTCTCCAGGAAGACGCCGCTCGGACCGTAGCCACTTGCCTCTCTTGCCAGAAGTATCACATCTTCTCCCACCGACCGACGAAAGAGATGAAGGCGTCTACGGTATCCTGTCCATTTGACTAGTGGGGCATGGATATCGTGGGACCCTTGCCTATAGTGACCGGGCAGAGGAAGTTCTTACTGGTTGCGGTGGACTACTTCTCCAAATGGGTCGAGGCAGAGCCACTGGCCAAGATAACCGAGTAGATGGTCAAAAAATTCATCTGGCAGCACCTCATATGTCGGTTCAGCATTCCGAGGCGGCTCGTGTCCTACAATGGGCGGCAGCTCATAGGACAGGAGCTCCAAGAATGGTGCGAAGGGTACGGCATCGAACAACACTTCACCTCTGTGGCATACCCGTAGAGCAACGGACAAGCCGAAGTTGTCAATCGAGAGATTCTTCGAATTCTGAGGATACGACTCGACCTCCTCGGGGCAGCTGGGTGGACGAGCTCCCTGGCGTCTTATGGGCACTCTGCACGACTCCTAAGGAAGGAACGGGGGCCACGCCGTTCCACTTGGTGTACGAAGGAGAGGCTGTCGTGCCAATAGAGGTTGGGATCGAATCCGATCGGGTGCAGCAATATGACGCGGACAACACCGAGCGAAGGCAGCTGGAGCTGGATTTGGTAGATGAGGCACGAGCTAAAGCAACTGTTCGGCTAATGGCGTACCGGCAGAGAATGAAGCAAAACTACAATAGGCGAGTAATCGCCAGAGCATTCCAGGTCGGTGATCTAGTATGGAAGAAGGTAAAGCCAGCTGGTTATGTAAGCAAGCTGGAGGCTCCCTAGGCGGGACTCTTCAAGGTCATTGAGAAGCTTCGATCGGGCGCCTACTACCTCGAAGATCAAGACGGACGATGACTGGAACGACCATGGAGCGCAAACCACCTCCAGCCATATCGAGCTGGATGAAAAGGTGCGCCTGTGTAATTAATTGCGTGTATTCCCGTTCTACGCTATCCTTTGAATGCAGGAATAAGATCATGAAAAGACACAACTAATGCACACCGAAAGTCGAGCTTCCTCAAACTGTCGAGTGGCGACGTTAAACTCTAGAGTCAGACCGGCGACTATAAACCTCCCGGCCCGAAGATCGTCGAGCGGCGACGTTAAACTCTAAAGTTGGACTGGCGACTATAAACCTCCCGGCCCGAAGACCGTCGAGCGGCGACGTTAAACTCTAGAGTTGGACTGGCGACTATAAACCTCCCGGTCCGAAGACCGTCGAGCGGCGACGTTAAACTCAAGAATCGGACCGGCGACTATAAACCTCCCGGCCCGAAGATCGTCGAGCGGCGACGTTAAACTCTAGAGTCGGACCGGCGACCATAAACCTCTCGACCCGAAGACCGTCGAGTGGCGACGTTAAACTCTAGAGTGGGACCGGCGACTATAAACCTCCCGACCCGAAGACCGTCGAGCGGCGACATTAAACTCTAGAGTCGGACCAGCGACTATAAACCTCCCGACCCGAAGACCGTCGAGCGGCGACGTTAAACTCTAGAGTCGGATCGGCGACTATAAACCACCCGACCCGAAGACCGTCGAGCAGCGACGTTAAACTCTAGAGTCGGACCAACGACTATAAACCTCTTGGCCCGAAGACCGTCGAGCGGCGACGTTAAACTCAAGAGTCGGACCGGCGACTATAAACTCCCCGGCATGAAGAGCGTTGAGCGGCGACGTTAAACTCTAGAGTCAAACCGGCGACTATAAACTTTCCGGCCCGAAGACCGTCGAGCGGCGACGTTAAACTCAAGAGTCGGACCGGCGACTATAAACTCCCCGACCCGAAGACCGTTAAGCTGCGACGTTAAACTCTAGAGTCGGACCGACGATTATAAACCCCTAGGCCCGAAGACCGTCGAGCGGCGACGTTAAACTCAAGAGTCGGACCGGCGACTATAAACCCCCCAGCCCGAAGACCGTCGAGTGGCGACGTTAAACTCTAGAGTCGAACCGGCGACTATAAATCCCCCAGCCCGAAGACCGTCGAGCGACGACGTTAAACTCAAGAGTCGGACCGGTAACTATAAACCCCCCGGCCCGAAGACCGTCGAGAGGCGACGTTAAATCCCAGAGTCAGACCGGCGATTATTACCCCCCCGGCCCGGAGTTTGTGGATCGGCAATTGAAAACCTGACTTGTAGATTGCTGAACGGCAACTAGAGGAGCCAGCCTTGGCATCACAAAAGCCCAACAAATCTTAGGGCTCACGAGTAATGCGGTTCAAACACGCACTGTGATTAGACAAGCGACCAAGGGTATAGAAAGATTCATTCATCAAAACTAACTAAACGGCGATTACAGCAAAATAGTATCGGCCGGACGACTAATATACATCCACGACTTCACTCTAAATAATTAAAAATCTCGTCCGGAATTGTGGTCAGAAGGTCAGCGTGGTCGCGGACGGGAATTGTAAAGTCTTCAGGCAGCCGGCCCTTTTTCTTCAGATAGTCAGCCATTGCGGTGATAGCTAGCTCGAACGCGTGGACGAGTCGATCGCAGGTTTTCTCTACAAACTTCTTCGAGCGAATGTAATTTTGCTGCATGACCAAGGCTCGGCCGGGTTCAGCTTCCTGATATTCTTTGAAGGTAGCTCGAGAGGCCTCCAGTACGTCTTGAAAGGTCTTCAGATCACTCTGAAGACCGGCTACCTCCTCCGAATGACCATTCTTCTCGGCGGTAAGCAGGTCGGTCAACTCGCTGATTCTGACCTCAAGCGCCCGGGCTTCAGCATTCTTCGCCTCCAGGTCAGTGATGACCTGATTTTTCCTGTTATTGACCAGAGCAATTTTCTTGTCGTATGTTTTGACCTGGATCTCGAGCCGGTCCACCATGGTCTGCAAGCCCAAAGATTTATGTCATTCGGCCTCTAGCAACTTATTAGCCTTATCTAGGTCGGCCTTCAACTCGGCATAAGAGGGGCCTTGAGAAGGAGCCCCACCAGAGACCTTAATCTTCTTGAACTCCTCTTCGAGAAAAGCCAAGCGGCGGCACACTGCTATGCTTTCCACCCAATTCTGCAACCCGGTCCAAAGAAAAACAGTTAGTGTCGAACGGGGGGTGTAAAAGTAAAGACATGGGAATTACCCCGGTGGTTTGTTGCAGGTAACTATTGCCGAGCAGCCCAGGGGGCATCACGCCTACACGCGCTCGGGCGTCCTCCCAGACTTTGGAAAGGGGTCCCCGAATGGTTATCAAGTGTTCAGGACTCGAGGGCTGATCGGCCTTCTGCAAATATTCCTCTGTCAGCAGGTGGAGCAAAACCTTGATAGTCCTGTACCGGCCTGGAGTGGGCTGAGCGGACGCGAAAGGAGCAGAAGTTTGTCCGACTGGCTCAGAGCGGATGAGAAAGCGCTTGATTATCTGGCGAGCTGGAGGAAGCGACCTAAGAGGCTGAGCAGCGACGGGGTCGGAAGGCCAGTCTCCTTGAGATAGGGTCCGGTCGGATGACAGCGCTTCCACAGACGCTGGAGCTAGAGGAGGGTCGCCTATCTGTTCGTGAACGACAAAGGCGGCCGAGCGGGTTGGGGTGCCTGTGCGGTGGCGTTTGCGCCCAACCAATGGAATTTTATCTTAAGCAGACTCAGCTTCCTCAGGCCTAGCAGCTGGTAGCACGCTTGAAGGGGCGGTCTCCCCAGCTGCCTCAGGGGTAACCGTCTGAGCCGCAGACGTCTCGCCCGCCATCTGCGCCTCGTCACTCTCACCTTCATGCGAGCCAATCGGGGTTAGGCCAAGTTTCTCCACCTCCTGTGCTGCAGCCGCCTCTATCTCGGCGGTCTTGTGTTTTAGCATGCCGAACACCACCGATTTCATCATAGTCTCGGTTGCAGAAAAGCAAAAAAAAAATCAGTTAGACTCAAAGAAAAGGGGAGAAAGTCATTTCTTACCAGGGTCGTTCAGAACCCGTGTTCTGATCGGACTTAAACCGAATAGGTACATCATCCCTTCAGGTAGCAACTTATTGATGTCCAACTTCAGCCTGACCAACAAGTTAGCCACGTGTAGAAAAGTAGGTTCTGTTCTATACCTCTTCTGGTTGGGGGGAGGTGGCAAAGCAGTCTTCCACTGGGTTCGTTAAGGTGTCGGCTCGGGGAGACACATGAAGAAAAAATGCTCTTTCCAATGCTTATTAGAGGTAGACATTTTATCAAAGAAAACTAGACCGCTCCGAGCTTGAAACAAGAAGGTGCCCAACTCGGACTGCTTGGGGTAGTAAAAATAATGGAAGATTTGGGGCTTAAGGGGAATATTGTGCACCCGGAAGAGCACAACTACGCCGCACAGCAGCCTAAAGGAATTTGGCACGAGCTGGCCGAGCGGAATACGAAAATAATTGCAAACTTCTAAGATGAATGGGTGGATCAGAAACATAAGACCACCTACGAATTGGTCACGAAAGAAGGTAACAGTCTCGGCCGGAGGGTCATGTGGCCGGTCGGATGACTCGGCTAAAACGAATTTATGGTCAGAAGGGATGTCATAGGTATTGATTAGTTTGAAGACATCTCCCGAGTCAAACCTACTCTCCATGGTTTGATACCAAAAACCGGGAGAGGGGGCAGAAGAACTAGCCATTACAGCCAGAATGCGAAGCAAAAGAAAGAGCAGAAGGCAACGGAGGCGGTGAGCAAAACCGTGCCTACGGAGCACAGACACCACCGGAATGCGAAGAAAAGCACGAAGAAAACAAAAAAGGAGCGGGCAAAGAGTTCTTACAGAGAAAAGGATTGTCGGAGAAGAAAGCTAATGGCCGGAATGCGGAGAATTGATTCGCCGAAGAATAGAGTAGGAACCTTCAAAGAACACGGGCGCGGCGGAAGGAGAGGAGGCGGCCTTATAAAGGTTGGGCTCGAGCGGCCGGGACCGCTTGATCCAGGGCACGGGATCCGAGGAGCGCATCCGACCGTTGAATTCAAAGCGCCAGGGGTCACATCGAGCCTGACAGCTCGAGCAGGCGATAATGGCTGCCTGGCCACGTGGCATTACCCCATTGGGCGCATTTAATGACCCCCATTACGCAGGCGAGGGCGCGTGCTCAGCCTTAATGGCCAGGATTTACGTAAATCCCGAGGAAATCTTGGGGATGTCAGCGTCGACTAACGTTGGGTCAGCAAGGCAAACAGTCGTAAGACCAATATTCGCCAAGCACCACGGGTGATAGGCCGAGCGACATCATCCACCACACAGTTCCCAATCGGATAAATATTTCTGCCAGGGGCAGAGCGGCCGTGATGTCACCAGTCCAGTTGTCCAGTGAGTTGGACTTGCAGCCTCCTTCGACTGGACTTGAGGGGGAGACACGTGATCCAGTATTAAGAGGGGGGGGGGGGTCCTGAACGGATAGGGATCGATGGCCCGTGGAGGTCAAAGTCAAGGCGGTCAACGTATAGTGTTGGCCGGGCGGGAGGCCACTTGGCTGAGCGGGAGGCTACTTGGCCGAGCGTCCACATCAGTACCCGGGTCGGCCCGGAGACAACTCGACTGCAGGTCGAGTTTTCGACGCGTAGGGGTCCGCTTAAGAGAGCCGATGCGCCGAGCAATTGGTCCGCTCGGCTGAGTGACGGATTAACAACTTGTCAGCTCAGACGAACAGTGCACCAGCAGCGGACCAGCGGAGATGACATGCTCGTTTGAGCTTGAGGCCAAGCCGACAGTCTGCTCGTCCAATGTCTGTCCCTCCTAGACACTAGTATGGTCGAGCGGTTTTCTCGCTCGGAACAGTAACAGACAGAAGGTGTAGAAGAGTACAAAGGGGACAGTTAGAGATATCCTTCTCGAGATATATGCCGCCGATAGACAGCATGGTCGGCACCCGGACCAGACAGAGAATCGTACGGTGAAAGTTTCCACTGTCATGTCAGAGATATGCTCGGACGGTTGCGGTATGACATCAGACGTACTTTTCTGACACATCCATTTTTGAGGTATGACTTGGGAAGTGTGCATGCATCGATGAGCATGCACGCGCACCCTTGGGGGCCTATATAAGGACCCCCAGACTTCGACGGAGGTATGCAATTAACCATACTGTAGCCACAGTTCTCCTTATTTTGCTTCAGCTTTCTTCTCGCCTGACTTGAGCGTCGGAGGGTCGTCGCTGGGAACCCCTTCCCAACACGGCTTTGTTGCAGGTTCGCCGGAGGTCCACCTCATCCCGGCGTCTACGCGGAGCCAACAGAGAGCGCCACGTCCGCAACTTTCATCAACTCACAGTTCGGACAGGATCAACTAACTTGCCTAATCCAAGATCAACTAGTCGATCAAAACGGCCCATTCTAGAAAATATATTTGGCAATAATGTGGTCGCTCAGCCCTATACTTACTTTACCTCTACCTTGCTGAAACTAAGGTTATCTTCCAACATCACAAAAATTGAAACCAGATACAACGCAAATTGAAAAAAAAAACCTAGTATCTTGCCCCATGTTCGATCATTGTTGTTGATACCCTTGACATGTTTACTAATGCAAATGGAAGATCCAATACCATTTTATTGGCAATTCTATTCTCTAGCATGCAATGGCACAAGTAACAATTTCAACTAAGCACCCAATTAAAAGAATCCACCATATAAAAGTTTAATGTCTAATCGGAAACCCACAATACTAAAAGAGATAAAAGAGAATTACCAGAATTGACCGGATCAAATCATTAAATTAAATCAAATTAGTTTTAGGATTATTCTAATAATTCTATTATAATTATTAAAATAATTTTTAGAATTATTCTGTTATTTATTAATTAGTTAATTGACCGAGTACTTGTTTAAATCCTATATATTGTATTGTCTTGAGGGCAAATATCAAGAAACAATAAGATTAATTATTACTCTCCTATTGTATCTTCTTTCTATTCTTCTTTTAACATGGTATCAGAGTCATGATCCTTCGTTCCTTCTCTTTCTCTTAATTCTCCCTCACAAATCCTCTTCCCTTCCTTTTTCTGCCACCGCCCAAGACAAAAGAGGAGTTTCTTTTTTCTTTTCTTTTTTCTTTTTGAAACCGCAAAACAAGACGACAAAAGGGCTTCTCCTTTTGTGCTACCGCCGCTGTCCACCAAACGCCGACTAAACCTCGACATCGACAACAAGTGGTTGCTCCAGCCAAGGCTTCTATTTCCTCCAAGGGGAGTTTCTCCAGGCGAAAGGCCCCCTTTCCGGCGATTCAGTCTCTCTACAAGATAAGTTATTTTATTTTAGATGTCAAATACTCAACATTATCAAGGAGGCCAAAAGCAAAATTCAGTCCGATGTCAAATTTGTCGCATCATTGGCCATACTGGAAATTTATGCCCTAAAAGATTTGATTACTCTCGGGTAAAATGTCAAATTTATCACATCATTGGTCATCCTGGAAATCTATGCCCTCAAAGATTTGCCTCAAATTTCATTGGTGGTTCTACAGTCTCAAGACAACCGTCTATTTCACAAGCATATCCTAAAGCTCTCTCATCTGTGCCTACTTGCGGTAAAACCTCAGAGTTTTCATCTACTGATTGGTATATTGACACTGGAGCAACTCATAATGTCACATCGGATTATAATATCCTTACAAACGTAATGTCATATTATGGCTCAGATACGGTTCAAGTAGGCGATGGCTCAGGTTTGCAAATTGCTAATCTTGGAAATACATATATTCATTTATCTAATCGAACTTTTCACATGCGCAATATCTTTCATGTTCCATCTATCACTAAAAATTTACTTTCTACCCGTCAATTTTGTCTTGATAATAATGTCATTTTTGAGTTTCATTATAATCATTATCTTATAAAAGATAAAGAAACAAATGCTATTGTGTTTCATGGGAGAATCAAAAATGGCCTCTACTATCTTCAAAGTTCTTCAATCAAAGCTTTTGTTGGTGAACGCACAAATAAACCAGCTTGGCATGCTCGACTTGGTCATCCTTCTCTTCAAATTGTCCAGTCAATCATCAATAGGTATGGTTTACCTACTTCCATTACCTCCTCTCCATCTCATTCATGTAGGGCCTGCATGGAATCTAAAAGTCATAAGCTACCTTTCTATTCATCGGATTATGTTTCTAATTTCCCACTTGAATTAATTCATTCTGATGTTTGGGGCCCTGCACCTATTTTATCTAACCAAGGTCTCCAATATTATGTTACATTTATTGATCATTTTAGTAAATATACTTGGCTCTATCCTATGAAAAGAAAATCTGATTTATTAGATATATTCTATAAATTTCAAAATCAAGTTGAACGATATTTTAATCGTAAAATACTTTCTTTTCATTCTGATTTGGGAGGTGAATATCAAGCTTTCCATCGTCATCTTGTCACTTGTGGAATTGTTCATCGAGTCTCTCGTCCTCACACTCCGGAACAAAATGGCTCTGCTGAGAGAAAACATAGACACATAGTCGAAACTGCCTTAGCTCTTCTTCATCATGCATCAGTTCCACGTAAATTTTGGGATGAAGCTGTTACCACTGCTGTATATCTCATAAATCGACTCCCTACTCCATTGCTCAATCATAAATGTCCTTTTGAAACACTTTATAATCAAACTCCTAATTACACTTTCCTTCGAATTTTTGGTTGCGCATGTATCCATGGTTACGCCCCTACTCTAAACACAAACTTGACTCTCGTTCACTACAATGTGTTTTCCTTGGTTACAGGAATTTGCACCATGGTTATCGTTACTTACATATACCAACAGGTCGAATTTATATTTCACGACATGTTACTTTTGATGAGACTCTATTCCCTTTTTCAGTATCTTCTTCGATCTCTCCTCCAGATACAGGTGGCACATTCTTAATACCATCTAATATTGTCAGAAATGATGGCATCCTAGGTCCTGCTCCGCTCTCTAATAACTCCCCTATACCATCAGAATCACCTCAGGATGCTGCTCCAATCTTGGAAGCCTCGTCGGTCGAAGATAATATGCTCTCTAGTTCTGAATCCTTGGATAATGCAAGTCCGTCATCTACATCACCATGTCAACCTACTTCCTCATCACCATCAACAAGTGATTCAGATGATAATGCTCCTCGTCGCATGCTTCCCATTAGTGACATTTATGAACGTTGCCCACCAAATGCGACTCGATATCCTCTTCCACGGGCTTTAGTGGTTTCTTCAAAATCTATTGAACCAACTTGTTTTACGCAAGCAAACAAGGATCCAAATTGGCATAGTGCAATGGCTACAGAATTTGATGCACTTCTTCACAATGGAACATGGAGTCTAGTTCCACGCACTTCCTCAATGAATGTTGTGGGCTTTAAATGGATATTCCGTCTTAAGTATCGAGCTGATGGCTCTCTTGAACGATACAAAGCTCAACTTGTAGCCAAAGGTTTTAGTCAGCAACCAGGTATTGACTTCAATGACACTTTTAGTCTAGTCATCAAGATTACATCTATCAGACTATTATTATCGATAGCTGTTAGTTCCAATTGGCCTGTACGCCAATTGGACATCTCAAATGTGTTTATCCATGGTCATCTTGAGGAAACTGTATTTATGGAGCAACCACCTGGGTTCATTCATCCACAATTTCCATCTCATGTTTGCCAACTTAAGAAATCTTTATATGGTCTTCGACAAGTTCATGGTTTCATCGACTATCCAATTGGTTACAATCTCAAGGATTTTCTGGATCAAAGACTGACTCGTCTCTATTTCACAAATATAATGATGGCTCTATGATATTTTTTCTTATTTATGTGGATGACATCCTGATAACCGGTAATGATCACAAGGGCATCATAACTTTATTAAGTCTTCTCAATCAAGAATTTCCTACTCGAGATTTGGGCATTGCTCATTTTTTTCTTGGTATTGAGCTTATTCCACATGAGGATGGCTATCTTCTCTCTCAGAGCAAATACATTACTGGACTTCTTCAAAGAGCCAAAATGGATGGAGCACGTTCGGTCTCTACACCAATTGCTATAAACAACTCTCCATCTGCATCCTCTCCCGCTCTGTCTGATCCACAGATTTATCGAAGCATTGTTGGAGCCTTACAATATGTCACTATCACACGCCCTGATATTACTTTTGCAGTAAATCGTGCTTGTCAATTCATGCATGCTCCAACTGAACAAAATTGGGATAATGTAAAAAGAATACTTCGCTATCTCAAAGGTACTATTCTACATGGTCTTCTTTTATATCGTCAATCGTCTCGAGATTTACATGCCTATAGTGATGCGGATTGGGCAAGTTCTCCTGAAGATAGACGCTCTAATAGTGGATATGCAATATTTCTTGGACGAAATCTTATCTCATGGAATTCGAAGAAGCAACCTACGGTATCTCGTTCAAGTACTGAGGCAGAATATAAAGCTATAGCAAATACAACGTCTGAAATTATTTGGCTTCAATCACTTCTCTCTGAACTTTATCTTGCATCAAATATTGCACCAAAAATTTGGTGCGACAATATTGGAGCAACATATCTCACAGCAAATCCAATCTTTCATGCTCGTACAAAACATGTGAAAATTGATTTTCATTTTTTTCGTGAACGTGTGGCAACTCAACAATTATCCGTCTCTTATATCTCTGCTGAGAATCAAATTGTTGATATCTTTACTAAGCCATTGTCCAGACAACGTTTCAACAAGTTAGCAAGCAAACTCAACGTCAAAGATCTCCCGTTAAGTTTGTCGGGGGGTAAAAGAGATAAAAGAGAATTACCAGAATTGACCGGATCAAATCATTAAATCAAATCAAATTAGTTTTAGGATTATTTTAATAATTCTGTTATAATTATTAGAATATTTCTCAGAATAATTTTTAGAATTATTGTGTTATTTATTAATTGGTTAATTGACCGAGTACTTGTTTAAATCCTATATATTGTATTGTCTTGAGGGCAAATATCAAGAAACAATAAGATTAATTATTACTCTCCTATTGTATCTTCTTTCTATTCTTCTTTTAACAAGTACTACTCTATATCCTGACACGATGATGCATTTAAAACATAACGCCGAGGAATCATGACAAGAAATCTCGTGTAATCCTATAATCTAATTAAAGCATAATAAAGTATAGAACACGCATGGAATTACAGAGAAAGAACATGATCGATCACTCTTAAAATTTAGTTAGAAAAACTATTGGATCATGCTCCTAAAAATAGCCAAGAACATCAAACTATGTTACCCAAAATTCATAAACTATGAGAACTAACTAGAGCGTTAACAAGTAGGGAACATGTCTTCAATTTCTTCCTTCTTTGTCTTCCCGTGGAGTTCTAGGACCGGTGGAAAATGATAGGGAGGATGGAGCTTCTTAAGGCCGGCTCTCAAAAAAAATCCCCTAGAACTTTTGAAGGTAGAATTTTAAAGAGGTGGAAGGTTAAGATTTTATCTAAATTCTACCAATTTCGTTATATAAATTTTATTTTTATTCTGTCTTTATAAAAATTCATATTCATATTCATAAATATATATATATATATATATATATATATATATATATATATATATATATATATATATATATATATTATAATTATCTATATGTTATATTATATTCATCATATTTTCTTTATATTATATATATTATTTATAGAGATTAAATCTATAATAATATCTAATTTATCTAGACGTTTCTTATATATTATTATTTTATATTATAATATGTCAATTATCTTTTAATGAATAATCTATAAAAAAAATTTCATATATTTATATCTTATTATTTGATTAATCTAAATTCTATAATAGTAGGCTAACTTAATTAAATAAATTTTTAATTAAATTAAGTGAACCCCTTTAATTAAATCATTGAGTTTTCGAATACTACATTGTTTTTATTGGATCTTGTTGGACTTCTAAGTATTTGGTCAATATTAACCTACTTTTAGCCCTCATGGGCTAGCGTAGTTGGTTCATACAAAGATGTTGTTGTCAATAGGCCTGAAGTAGATTCTCAACGGATGTGGAATTTTTTACCGGTTTCCTAACCTCCCTTTGCATGTACAACTTTGCATGTACTGCTATTGTTGGGCTAAGCCACCCATGATTCGACTCCCTTCAAGACAATGAGGGCCACCTTAGAGAGACCGTCGAGATGACAATTTCACCTTTTGCTGTCAATATTAGAATTTTCAACAAATTGCACCGGTAATAAATCGTCAAGTAATATGCACCTCTATACTTGACACACTTGATCATATTAGCTCATCTTAAACCAAATAAAATAAAACTATACGTTCAAAATCGATTACTTAAAGCATAATTATACCAAAATAAATATAAAAAATGAACGAAGCATACAACAAACATAAATCCTAAAACTCCTCTAGAAGATGTGAAATCATAAAACCCAAAACAGTAAACATTTCATGGTTGTTATTGTGAATCAAGCAAAGAATACAAAAGATAACTCAAAGAGAAGGAGAGAAAGAGATAGGCACAAAAGAAGGCTAGTAAATTGTATTACGAAGTCTTAGAATTTACAATGAAAAGAGGGATATAAATTGACAACAAAAGTAATAACAAAAAAAAAACTAGCCTACCCTTACATAATAATAATAATCTATACTAACATCCTTGTTGTACAACCACAAGTGTATGATTATATCGTCAAGTAATAAAATATCGATCTCACAAGGACTATAGATTAAGCACTAGTTGAGTCTACGAAGCAAATTATCTAGACTATCAAATATTATTTAAAATCTTAAGAACAAGAGATTAAGAGAGAGAAAGAGTAAGAGAGTTGAGAGAGTTGAGAATAAGAGGTAGGTCCGTAGAATTCAAGGGAGATTAGAAAATTGGTTGAAAAATGATTCTAAGATTTCGATTTCATTATAATGTTAGTTGATGTACTATAAATTGTTCATCTCCTATCCTCTATGTTTATACTCTTGTAGGGATTCTAACTAAATACTGATACAACTCCGCGTTGATTACATCAAAGTGTTTATCCCGTTGGATTTCAATGCTATTAAATAGAGGAGGTAACGTAGAAAGTCCAATTAAAAGGATACCCTCTGTCACATGAGGGCCCCCTAGTTATATAATCTTAATTACATAGATCACTTCCTAACATGGAATTGGGACAAACCCATTAAGCTCTAATTAGATAATCCATTGTAAAGAATTGATCTCTATTTCCAAGCAATACTCTAGAAAGTCCAGTTAAAGGGATACCCTCTGTCACTATGGGCCCGATCATATGCTCTAGAGTATCTCCCCTACGTGATGATCAATCCTTTACATCCATTCAATCAAACACACATTTAGCAAGCATTCATCACACCCACACATTTAATCAAATAAGATCAAAGTATAAACATGTCATTGAACTAGGAAATTGGTAAATCCATGGAGTTTACATCAACATCACATTACAATTACTCCCTACGTCTTAGAATTCAAAGATTTACTCCATAATAAAGAAATTACAATCCAAAGATAACAAATTAAGTAATCTATATAATTCAAATCTAGAAGAGAAGAGAAGAGAAAGCTTAGCCAGATGAAATCAGAGTCTTTGAGAACCATTCTTATTGTAGAGATGGATGGGATGATGAATTCATCCTTGGATCATCGAAGAATCACTGAAATATACCATAGATCTGAACCTCGTGGGTTTCCTAAAGGGGAAAACTCTTCTCCCCTTCAAAAGGGAGAAAAGATCCTCTTTTATAAGTAGGGGACACAACCCCTGCCTCCACGCCACTGGCGATGCCTGAGGGGAACGACCATGGCGTGTAAGCCATGGGAAAATGAGGAACTGTCGAGTCATGGGATGTTCTGGAAATGAGTCACGATCATGCCTTTGAGGCATGACCTACCCGTTGTGCCTTTAAGGCACGACCTACCCACTGTGCCTTTAAGGCACGACCTGCCTATGGAATCCTTTGGAATTTGAGCACTGTTGTATCCCTAAGACACAGCCTTGGCGTTGGCCTTGCAAGAGAGAGACACAACCGTGCCTATTGGGCATAACCGTGTCATGTATGTCTTTAGACATGCTCTAAGTGGCTCTTGGGAGACACAGTTGTGTCTCATGAGACACGGTCATGTTAGCTGGTAGAACATGGTTGTGCCAAGGGGCACGACCATGTTTGCTATTTTTTTCCTCCAAAGCTACTCCAATGTTCATTTTTGTTCCATTTTCATTCCAAAATGCGTCATGTTGATCAACATAAGAGCTAATCGCTGAAAAAAGGAGTTATTATGTTGATTTAATGATGAAATAGGGTGTGATAACATAAATCATGCTCATGAAAATGCAAGTAAACATATGTCAAATAATGCATAAAGTATATATAATCTATGGACATCACACCCCCAAACTTAAATCTTTGCTTGTCCTCAAGTAAAAAACTTGCAATCTAGACTCATGTATTTGTATAGTGCATTGATATGCGTAGATTATATATACTTTTATGCATATTTTGACACACATTCACATACTTTATTTGTACTTGATCTATGCATTTTTTACGCCTCTTATCATATTTTCAGCACATTTATTCTTCTTTGTCGGAGATCTAATCTTTATGTATTTTTCTATTGATAGGAGTTACTTTTGGAGTGAAAACAACGCTCATAGATGAATCAGAGAATAAACAAAGAAAAAGGGGCTTGGTCATGTGGAATCCACATGGTTGTGCCACTTACTAGAGATGGAGAAGACCCAGGCCGTGTGATCTCACATGACTGTGCTATGAAATAGAGAAGAAGAGAACCCTGACCATGTGGATCCACATGGTTGTGTGGGATTTTCAGAGAGCAGGAAGAGTATGGTCGTGTGAATCCACACGACCGTGTGAGATTTCAGAGAGCAAGAAGAGTATGACCATGTGAATCCATATGGCCGTGTGGGACTTCCAGAATGTAAGAATACTATGGCCGTATGAATCCACATGGTCGAGTCATCTGAAAAGAGGCCAAGCAGAGTCTAGCTATATGGGTGCCAAAGGGTCGTGGCACGGGCCGTGCCAGGCCCGCGCCCAACACTATTTAAAGGGGTTTCTTTTCCTTTCTAAAGGGAGGAAGGTTCTCTCCTTTAGGAGATCCATCTTGGCTCTGATCTACACTCTCTTCACTCTTCGTTCGATGATTTAAAGCTATTTCCATCATCTTATAGACTCCAAAAGCAAAAAGATTTGATATAAAGATCACTCAACGAATCGGATAAGCTTCTCCTCACTTCTTCTTCTAGTTTGGATTTTAACGCTTTTAATTCCAATGTATTTGGATTATTTCCTCTGTGTCATAGAGTAGATCTATTGTTCAAGAATTAAAGGAGTAATTATGATGTGGACTGATGTAAGAACTTATGGATTTGCCAATTTCCTATCTATATGACATTTATATGCTTTGTATGTATTTGATCTTATGTGTATATATTGTGTTTAAGCTTAATTCACATGTTTGATTGAATGTTTGTGCAGAATTATTAATCCCATAAAGGGAGTTGCCCTACATCCTATAACCAAGGGGCCCTAGTGATAAGAGTATCCGATTTCTGATTGTCTAGAGTATTACCTTAAAAGGAGAAGCAATTCTTCTCAAGAAAGTAGGGAATTGGACATAATTGTTATTCCTATCTCTATGATTATTGTGTGCAGTGTGTTCTTGTGATTTATAACCGAGGGATCCCAGTGACACGGGTATCCCGTTACCCAACTTCATATAAATCACTTCCACTTGATAGTATAGGATTGGGATCAAAATAGCATTCTGGTTCAACCTCCGCGAGGAAGAGCCGATAATGAATTTAGCTTCCTACAAGTGCTTAGGAATAAAGGATAGGCAATAGGTGATCCATGATACATTGATTAATATCATAATGAAACTGAACTCTTAGAATATCTCCCAAAACAAGGTCCTCAACACTTTCTCTCTCTCTTCCTCTTTCTTAATCCTACTTCTCTTCACTTAGTGTGTGACTCTCAATCATTAATACCTTAGCTAATTCACCATGAATAATCTCTAGTGTTTATAACCAGTCCTTATGAGACCGATAAGCTTTTATTACTTGATGACATCCATGCACTTGTGGGCAAGCACATCAAGGTTTTGGCACCATTATCGGGGACTGCGCTTATAACATTAGTTGATAATCACTTGAGTTTGTCTAAGTTTGTTTTCTTTTTCATATTGTAAATATTTCTATAATTCTATTTCGGTAGATATATCTTGTGTTTGCTTACTTTTATTTCTACAATTTCTTTCTTGCAATTGATTTCTTGAATAATGAATTGTACTTTGGGAATTCTTGCCATTAAGATTTATATTTCTAGGTAGCAAATCATTTGATCATATAAAGATGGTTTAGAAACTTTTGAAAGATTACTCTACTCCTAAATTAGTATGGGATTTGAGTCCAATTATATTACCAAAAATGTATGCTTCCAACTTTGCTATTGATCCAACCTTTATTTCTAAAATTCAAGAAAATCAATTTGGAGGGTTAAATCAGAAAGTCCATATGCACACTTGACAGAGCTTTACAAATATTGTGACACAATGAAGTATGAAGGGATTTTAACTGAATGGATTAAGCTAGTGGTTTTCCCTTTTAGCTTTAAGGCCCTGCAAAAGTATAGCTAAACACTTTTCAATCCAGGAGTATAAGGTCTTGGGACAAACTCAAAAGGAAATTTTTGAATAAATATTTTCCCTCAAGGAAAATAACTCAACTTAGGAATCAAATCTTCAACTTTACACAGGAAGAAAGAGAAACATTATGCCAAGCATGTAGTGAATTCTTAACTCTCTTACACCAATGCCCACATTATGGGATAAGGACAGTAATCTATATATTTTATATAGGGATATCTTTTGACAACAAGAATCTACTAGACTAGGCATCCGAGGGTTCTTTACTAAGCAAAAGTTTGAATGAAGCATGTGAAATCATTGACTGAGTAGCAACGAATCATAATGAATGGTTTGGAGAAAACCATAAGACTCTCTCATTCAGAAAATCGAAAACCATTTTGATGAAGACATTTATCTCCACCATGAAAACCTTATAGAGCTACCGCACCGATGCAGTGGAGCACTGACACTAATATTAGGAGGTGTGAATTCTCCAACTAAAACAACTATGGACTTGGGTTGTGGAGACTCCTTAGATGGAAATGGGTATAACGGTGATTGTTCACTCCTCTCCACTGTAGAAGACCCTCTAGAGGAAAGTTTGAGATTTGAAGAAGTAGAGGGAGACATGGATAGAATTCCTAGACCAATATAGGAGTATAAACAAGTCATGATAATTAAACAGAACTCTATTGTACCTGAAATCTTGCCACCTCAAGTGGAACTGAAGCCTTTTCCATCCAATCTCATATATGAATTCTTAGGACCAAACTCTACAGTTCCTGTAATAATCAATGCAAATTTGAGTAAGTTGCAAACCAAGAAACTGCTTATAGAGTTAAGCTTGCATAGAAAGGTGATTGATGACATAAAAGGAATCAGTCCTTCTTTATGCATGCATAGGATTTTGTTAGAGGAATGTCATAGAAGCTCCATTGAACATCAAAGGAGACTTAACCCCAATATGAAAGAGGTGGTATGAAAGGAGGTACTAAAGCTACATATGAAGGAATCATATATCCCATCTCTGATAATGAATAGGTAAGCCTGGTACATGTAGTTCTAAAGAAGAGAGGAATGCCAGTAATCAAGAATGACAATGATGAATTAATTCCAACAAGAATGGTTATTGGGTGGTGAATGTGATTGATTACCAGAAATTGAATAAAGAAATAAGAAAAGATCATTCCCCCTTTCCTTCATTGATCAAATGCTTGAAAGTCTAGTAAAACATTCCTACTTTTGCTACTTGGATACTATGGATTTCATAATCATGAAAAGACTACTTTTACATACCCATATGAAACTTTTACTTATTGATGCATGCCTTTTCGATTATGTAATGCTCCTGCAACTTTCCAACGTTGTATGGTGGCCATTTTCATAGATTTAATAGAAGACGTAATGGAAGTATTTATTGATGACTTCTCAGTATATGGGACCAACTTTAATTCATACTTATCTAATCTCTCTAGAGTCTTACAGAGATGTGAAGAAGTAAATTTAGTCCTCAATTAGAAAAAGTGTCATTTTATGGTTAAAGAAGGAATAGTATTGGGACACAAGATCTCAGAATGCGAAATAGAGGTCGATTAAATGAAGATAGAAGCTATTGTGAAACTTCCCCCACCAATTAACGTGAGGGGAGTATGGAGTTTTTTTAGGGCATGTAGGATTTTTTTGAAGATTCATAAAATATTTTTCTGAAATCTCAAAGCCATTGGCTAATCTTTTGATTAAGGACGTAGAATTCTATTTTGATGAAAGTTTCTTAGAAGCCTTCAATAAAATCAAAAATACTCTTCTCACTGGCCCGATAATCTAAGCACCAGATTGGGAACACCCTTTTGAAATAATGCTAGTGATTTCATAGTTGGAGTAGTGTTGGGCCAAAGAAATGATAAGAAGATACATATCATCCACTATGCTAGCAATACCCTAGACAAAGCCCAAGTGAACTATGCTACTATAGAAAAGAATTATTTGCAATGATTTTTGCATTTGACAAATTTAGATCATATCTGGTGGGCTCAAAAGTCATAGTCTATACAGACCACGTAGCTATATAATATCTACTCAGCAAAAAAGATGCAAAACCATGATTGATCAAGTGGATACTTCTTCTCCAAGAGTTTAACTTGAAAATCAGAGATAAGAAAGGAGTAGAAAATATGATAGCAGATCACTTATATAGGATATGGCAAGACAAACAAGGGAGACCTGGAGACAATTTACCTATCAATGACTCTTTCCCTGATGAACAACTTTAGCCATATCCAGCAAGAAGGCACCATGGTATGCAGACTTTGTAAATTACCTTGCCAGCAAGGTCATCCCCCCAAGCTTTTCACATCAACAAAAGAAGAAATTCTTATCTAATATTTAATATTATGTTTGAGATGAACCTTTCCTTTATAAGAAGTGCAGCGATGCAATTTATTGAAGATGCATTCTCGAAGAAGAAGTTAAAGAAATTCTATTTCATTGTCATTCATCATCCTATGGTGGACACGAAGGAGTATGCCCAATCTTGTGATAGGTGCCAAAAGACTAGAAGCATCACAAAGCCACACGAGATGCTCCAAAACAGGATTCTTGAAGTCAAATTATTTGATATTTAGGGAATAGATTTCATGAGTCCATTTCCGTTGTCATGCGAAAATAACTACATCCTTGTTGCTTTGGATTACGTGTTTAAGTGGGTGGAAGCCATCACCTCCCATACTTGCGATGCTAAAACAGTTATCAAATTATTTAGAAAGATAATCTTTCCTTGATTTGAAGTTCCAATAGTTATCATATGTGATGGGGTTCTCATTTCATTGAGAAGCAATTTGAAAATGTGCCTAAGCAATATGGAGTGAGTCACAAAATTATAACACCTTACCATCTGCAAACTAGTGGGCAAGTTAATAGAGAAATCAAAGTAATATTAGAGAAGACGGTATCTACATCTTGAAAGCATTGTGTAAGTACCTTGTTGTGGTTTTAGTGTGACCAACCAAGTCAAGTTAGGTTCTGTGTATGTTTAATATTTTATGTCTAAGTGTGCAAGAGCTTAGGAGTATAGGAAGTTGAGTGAAAGACATAGCTAGTGAGAAGGACGATACAGGAGAGAGTCAACTGACTCAGTACATCTAAGAGACGAGGTGCTGTAGAAGAGTATGCTGGCGGACGAGAAAGAAGCACGTGGTGTTTCTGAGGGATGAGAAGTCAGAGCGGAAACTTGCTCGAGGATAAGGCCAGAAAATGGGTTCAGCTAAGCCCTATTTTGAATGGTTGAAATTACCTAAGCGAACAGAGCTAGAATGGAGGAGAAACTAGACAGTCAATAAAAAGTTGACTGTTTAGGCGGCTGGACTAAGTCTAGGTGCTTGGACTTCCCTAGGTAGGGTGCCTCCTTGACTCGCCCCTGTTTAGAGCCGCATCAGCACAATCTAGGTGCCCGGAAATGGTCCAAGTGCCCGGACCTAGAAAAATCTATCTTTGCTGAGTCATTATGAATTGGATAAAGTTTTATCCACAACCAGGTGCCCGAACCCCTTCTAGGCGCTTGGAGCTGCCATATTAGCAAATGGTCAAATCCGACCAATAGTCTATAAAAAGAGTCCTAGTCTTAGTAGTTCAGAACAACACTTGTAAACAACTTTTGTACTTCAAGTTCTAGTTCTGTTCTTCACTATTCTAAGCTTCAATGTTATAAGAGGCTACTCCGCTTTTGGAAGAAGATCTTAGTAAGCTACATTTGTCTTGTTAGTTAGAGCCCTAGAGCCAATCATTTGATGATTGTATGGACTCATGTATATCATATTCTTGTATATTAATAAAGGCTTTTGTTTGGTTATTATACTTATTTATATTAGTGCCAAATAGACTAAGTATAATAGTGTCCTTGAGTAGAAGGTTCATACCTATATCAATCGATTAGTTGAATCGATAGTGAGATGATATAGGGAACACTACTCTAAATCATTCCTAGTCGAGTATTAGCATTCAGGGACAATGTTAATACAATAAGACTAGCATGTAGGTCAGCTCGATGACTTGATCTCACAAGTCATGGATATAGAGATATCAAGCTGACACATGGGTATGCATTAGAGAATGTATACTGAATGACCCGCCATGAGAAAGTATCATGGATCGTTATATGAGTGTCATATACTTTCACATGTGGCTATTAGTATAACTATTAGTCCTTAGACCTGAAGTCACCATGGATCCCTACATAAGGAGTTATGTACTTTAGTTTCGTCAAACGTCACCCGTAACTGGGTAGACTATAAAGGCGATTACTGGGTATATAACGAATTATGTAGAGGGATGTGAGTGATGTAGATGGGATCTATCCCTCCCATATGACGGGAGCGACATCGGTATTCTTGATAGAGTGAGACCACTAAGTGCATGGCCATGCCCAAATGAGTCAACATTAGATGTTGAGCTCATTTGATCGAGTGAGTCTACTTGGAGTTCAAGATTTAGATTGATTAGAGGATGACACGGTCTATGCCTCACATTGATCAATCTAGATGTCTAGGATAGAAGGACACTTGTCATTATTTTGTGAGTAGTCACAATTGGTAGTCACAAGGTGATGTCGGATCTCGACATTCTTGTAACTTGGGTAGTAATGATGTGTTGCTAGATACCGCTCATTACTTATGCTCCTAAATGGGTTTAGGGCATTGCCAACGTTACAAGAACCTATAGGGTCACACACTTAGGACAATTAGATGGAGATTAGGTTCATTTGATGAACCAAGAGGATTAGATTCATTTGATGAATCAAATTGGATTAAGAGTAATCCTGTTCGACTCAAGTTGATTCATGTGTTAAATGAGTCTAATTTAGATTTTGACTCATTGAATCAATTCAATTTAATGAATTAGATTCATTATATTAAGTTGGCTCGAATCAAATGGTTGGATTAGATCCACCATGGTAGAGACTGAGTCAAGTTTGACTTGACTTGAGAAGGAAGACCAAAGGTCAATTTTGACTTGACCTTTTGCCACCTCATTGGTGAGTTGACATTAGGTGGACCAATAATGATGTTCCACATCATCATGGGTGCCACCTCATGGAAGTTACAAAGCCACTCTCTTAATGGTTTCATATTAATTGCAATTAATGCAATTAATTGGTAATGGTTTCATATTAATTGCAATTAATGCAATTAATTGGTGAGTTTTTGAAAGTGGCCGGCCACTTGGTTTTTGGGAGTGAATTTCATTTTTCCCATTCAAGTGGTGCATCTTCTTCCTCCTTCCTCTCAAGCTCTCCCTCTCCCTCTCCTCCTTACTTGGCCGAACCTTACCAAGGTGCTAGCACACCTTTGTGTGAGGTTTTTCTCCACCTAAGTTGTCCGTGTGGATACTTCTAGAGGACCGGCGCTTGACGGTCTTGAGATCCGGCAACACCTTGGAAGAGCGGGATTCGCGTAGGGCGCGCATCAAGGGTAAACACTTTTTCCTCGTAGATCTAAGTAGTAGATCAATTTTTGAACTCGTACAAGAAATAGTTTTTCGAATTTTGTATACGAATCTTTGCACGGATCTACGGCTTTGGGTCCTTCGGGGTTTCCGCGACGCGAAAAAGCGGTTTTCGCGGCTCGAAGAACCCAACAGTGGTATCAGAGCCACGTGCAAAGACTTGTACGAGTTAGTTTTTGGTTTTTGGAAAAAAAACTTCTGTGATTTTCTGTAAAAATTCAATTTTTATGTTTTTATGGGTAATTTTTCCTTATAGGCGAAGCACAAGTGTCTCGGCACTTGTAGGCTTCGGCTATCGGGAAGAATTTTCCCAAACGGCTTCGTTTCGACCCAAAATCTTTTGGGACAGCGGACTCAGGTGCCTTTAGATCGCAACGGAGCAACTCACGATGGTTAGATCGTGGGTAGGGGCGCTGCCCCTAACCCCACAAGGGGATTTGCTCCGCGATCGCACCCGAAATCGCTAAAAACGAACCCGTCGGGAAGATTTTTCCGAAACGGTAATGTCTCGGCCCAAATCATTTTGGGACAGCGGGTTTAGGCGCTGTTGGATCGTAAAGGAACCCTCGCGATGGTTAGATCGCGGGTAGGGGCGCTGCCCCTGGGCCCCGCAAGGGGATCCGTTCCGCGATTGCGCCCGAAACCGCTAAACGGGACCGCCGGGAAATTTTACTTGTAAAATTGTAAAAAAAAAAATTATTTTTAAAATTACAGAAAATAAGAAAATATATAATTTTGAATTATATATTAATTTTGTGATAGTCATGGCCCAAAACCCAATATGATTGGTTGTGTTGTAATTCATAATACGGCCTGCGTGCCGTGATGTGTTTTCGCGTGTTGTATTTATTTTATTATTCGCGACCTGCGCGTCGTGCCTCGTCTTTTATTCTTGTTGTAAATTAGATTTAGACTCGAATGTAACTCGAGTTTCAAATTGTAATGTACAAATTAGAGCGGTGGAGGGTCCACACGAGACGGAGTTCCGAGGCGGGCACGAGCAACACAAGGTGGTCAAAGGGAGGAGCTTGGAGAAGCTGTTGACCCTAGGTTGACCATTCGATCTTCTCATTGGCTTGAGAAGATCGTAGTAGAGCCATGACTAAATCACAAATAGATTAATTAATTAATTATTATGTATCTGATGCATGTTTAATAGTTAATTAATTAATTAGTGCCTTAACGATTAGATTAGATCTAAGTCGTGCACATGATGCACCCTTGCGATTAGATTAGATCTAAGTCGTGCACAAGATGCATCCTTCTCGATTAGATTAGATCTAGATCGAACCAACTCTAAATGCCTAACCGTGCCGTGATACCTATCACTACCTCGATCACATGTATTGTTGCAGAGCAATACATATTATCTTGGTAGGGTACGGAGGGACAATCTTGGTCCCGCCTATCAACGCATGGGTGAATACAAACTCAATTAGATTGAGTATTCCTAGTTACTCGGTTGGATCGAGTCAACTATAGGCATTATTCCAACGGTTGAAAAAGATAGGTCAAAATCACATCTATATTAACTCTCGGGCGTATTAGCCAAAGCTAACTCGAGTTTTAATATAAATGTGGATATTGATTCTATAAACAAGAGTTGCATAGAGATGTAATTGGTAATCGTTACCTACCGATCATACTAAGCCTTGGGCGTATTAGCTAAAGCTAACTCAAGGGTTAGTATGATGTGGATCTTGTCCCACAAGAATTATAGAATTCAGTGGGAGCATCGTTTAATTAAAGACCTAATTAAATGATTTTAAAGAATATGATATTTATTTCTGCAAATTTTCTATTGTATATAACCATGACGTCGAACACGAATTCCTTCTCCCTGCGATCTGTCCTTGAGAAGGACAAGCTCAACGGAGCGAATTTCCTGGACTGGTACAGGAACTTGAGAATAGTTCTCACCCAGGAGCGTAAGCTGTACGTTCTGGAGCAACCCATTCCGGAGGCTCCTCCTGCCAATGCCCCGCGAGCCGACAAAGATGCTTACAAGAAGCATCAAGACGACGCATTAGATGTGTCCTGTCTAATGCTCGCGACCATGAACTCAG
Source organism: Zingiber officinale (assembly GCF_018446385.1). Taxonomy (NCBI): domain Eukaryota; kingdom Viridiplantae; phylum Streptophyta; class Magnoliopsida; order Zingiberales; family Zingiberaceae; genus Zingiber; species Zingiber officinale. The sequence continues at coordinate 55,670,646 of NC_055993.1, forward strand.
AGCTTCAGAAGCAACATGAGTTGATGGGCGCTTTTGATATGGTTGAGCATCTTCGCCAACTATATCAGGGACAAGCAAGGCATGAGAGATTTGAGATCTCGAAGGCACTGTTTCAGTGCAAGATGTCAGACGGGGCTCCTGTAGGTCCTTATGTACTCAAGATGATTGGGTACATAGAGAACCTACAAAGACTGTTCCACTTGGCCAAGAGCTGGCCACTGACTTAATCTTGCAATCCTTGCCGGATAGCTATAGTCAATTCGTTCTGAACTATAACATGAACGAGATTGACAAGCCACTGCCCGAGCTCCTTAGTATGTTACGAACTGCTGAGATTAACCTTAAGAAGGTTAAGCCCATTCTGATGGTCCAGAAGCACAAGGGCAAAGGCAAGCCCAAAGGCAAAGGAAAGTCCCAAGCCAAGGGCAAAGGCAAGGCACTGAAGCCTAAAGGAGGGGTCGCCAAGGATGCTACCTGCTTCCACTGCGGTCAGACCTGGCACTGGAAGAGGAACTGCAAGGTATACTTGGAAGATCTTAAGAAGAAGCGAAGTGAGACTTCCACTTCAGGCGCTGAGAAATAGCAGAGCATTGGCAAAGGGCAAGGTGGACCTACGAGTAGGCAATGGAGCACGGGTTGCTGCTGTTGCTGTAGGAACTTATCAGCTATCTCTGCCCTCTGGGCTTGTACTAAATTTAGATGATTGTTGTTATGTGCCTGCTCTTACTAAGAACATAGTTTCAGTTTCTTGTTTAGATAAGAAAGGATACTCTTTTATAATAAAAGACAAATGTTGTTCTGTTTATTTAAAAGATATGTTCTATTGTAGTGCACCACTAATAAACGGACTCTATATTCTAGATCTTGAGAGCCCTATCTATAACATTAGTACCAAGAGGTTCAAGTCAAATGACATGAACCAAACCTACCTCTGGCACTGTCGCTTAGGTCATATAAATGACAAGCGCTTATCCCAGCTCCATAAGGATGGTTTGCTGCACTCATTTGATTTAGAATCATATGAGATATGCGAGTCATGCCTACGAGGCAAGATGACCAAGACGCCCTTTAGTGGGCATAGCGAGAGAGCAACTGATTTGTTAGGACTCATACATAGTGATGTATGTGGCCCTTTCAATGTTGCTGCTAGAGGCGGTTATAGGTACTTCATCACATTTACTGATGATTTCAGTAGATACGGTTATGTGTACTTGATGACACATAAGTCGGAATCCTTTGAAAAGTTCAAAGAATTCAAGAATGAAGTACAGAACCAGCTTGGCAAGAGTATTAAGATACTTCGATCCGATCGAGGTGGAGAATACTTAAGCCATGAGTTTCGTGACTATTTAGCTGAGTGTGGGATTCTATCCCAACTCACTCCTCCTGGAACACCACAGTGGAATGGTGTGTCCGAAAGGAGGAATCATACCTTATTAGATATGGTACGATCTATGATGAGTCACACAGATCTTCCGACATATCTATGGGGATATGCTCTAGACACGGCAGCTTTCATACTCAACCGAGTTCCATCAAAGGCCGTGATAAAGACACCATATAGGATATGGACTGGGAGAGATGCCCAGGTGTCTTTCATGGGGATTTGGGGGTGTGAGGCTTACGTACGACGTCAAGTCTCAGACAAGTTAGGACCCAAATCCGACAAGTGTTATTTCATTGGATATCCCAAGGAAACTAAGGGATATTACTTCTACATTCCCAGTCAGCACAAGGTAGTTGTGGCAAAGACTGGGGTCTTTCTAGAAAGGGACTTTGTTTCTAGAAAGACTAGTGGGAGTACCTTTGATCTTGAAGAAGTTCAAGATGCGAACGATAGCACTGGAGCCTCGATGGAAGTTGAACTGGAACCACAAAGTGTTGTGGATGATGTTGTTCCACAAGGAGTTGAGGAACAACAACCAGTTCAAGTAGACATACCTCTTCGCAGGTCTGATAGGGTACGTCGTCAGCCTGAGAGATATTCATTTCTCGTGTCTGACCATGATGACGTTGTGCTCATAGAGGATGAGCCTAACACCTATCAGGAAGCTGTGATGAGACCAGATTCTGAGATATGGCGGATGGATATCAAAAACCGCATTTCTGAATGGAAACATACTCGAGGATGTGTACATAACACAACCTGAGGGTTTTTGTAGTTCCACAGCCATAGGATCTATCATGTATGTCATGTTATGTACTAGACCTGATGTCTCGTATGCTATGAGCATGACGAGCAGATACCAGTCAGATCCAGGTGAAAGTCACTGGATAGCGGTCAAGAATATTCTTAAGTACTTGAGAAGGACTAAAGAATATTTCTTGATATATGGAGGCGATGATGAGCTAGCTGTAAAGAGTTACAGTGATGCTAGCTTCCAGACCGACCAGGATGATTAAAAAATCGTAGTCGAGGTTCGTGTTTTGCTTGAATGGTAGTGCTATGAGCTGGCAGAGTTCACAGCAGTTCTACGGCGCTTCCATCTCATTCGAAAGATTATCGATAGAGGAGATGTGAAGATTTGTAGAGTACCGACAGAGGCTAACATCGCAGATCCCTTGACCAAAGCTTTGACACAGAGGAAGCATGATGGTCACACTAGGTCTTTAGGCCTTAGAGCCTATACTGATTGGCACTAGTGCTAGTGGGAGATTGTTAGTTAGAGCCCTAGAGCCAATCATTTGATGATTGTATGGACTCATGTATATCATATTCTTGTATATTAATAAAGGCTTTTGTTTGGTTATTATACTTATTTATATTAGTGCCAAATAGACTAAGTATAATAGCGTCCTTGAGTAGAAGGTTCATACCTATATCAATCGATTAGTTGAATCGATAGTGAGATGATATAGGGAACACTACTCTAAATCATTCCTAGTCGAGTATTAGCATTCAGGGACAATGTTAATACAATAAGACTAGCATGTAGGTCAGCTCGATGACTTGATCTCACAAGTCATGGATATAGAGATATCAGTTGACACATGGGTATGCATTAGAGAATGTATACTGAATGACCCGCCATGAGAAAGTATCATGGATCGTTATATAAGTGTCATATACTTTCTCATGTGGCTATTAGTATGACTATTAGTCCTTAGACTTGAAGTCACCATGGATCCCTACATAAGGAGTTATGTACTTTAGTTTCGTCAAACGTCACCCGTAACTGGGTGGACTATAAAGGCGATTACTGGGTATATAACGAATTATGTAGAGGGATGTGAGTGATGTAGATGGGATCTATCCCTCCCATATGACGGGAGCGACATCGGTATTCTTGATAGAGTGAGACCACTAAGTGCATGGCCATGCCCAAATGAGTCAACATTAGATGTTGAGCTCATTTGATCGAGTGAGTCTACTTGGAGTTCAAGATTTAGATTGATTAGAGGATGACACGGTCTATGCCTCACATTGATCAATCTAGATGTCTAGGATAGAAGGACACTTGTCATTATTTTGTGAGTAGTCACAATTGGTAGTCACAAGGTGATGTCGGATCTCGACATTCTTGTAACTTGGGTAGTAATGATGTGTTGCTAGATACCGCTCATTACTTATGCTCCTAAATGGGTTTAGGGCATTGCCAACGTTACAAGAACCTATAGGGTCACACACTTAGGACAATTAGATGGAGATTAGGTTCATTTGATGAACCAAGAGGATTAGATTCATTTGATGAATCAAATTGGATTAAGAGTAATCCTGTTCGACTCAAGTTGATTCATGTGTTAAATGAGTCTAATTTAGATTTTGACTCATTGAATCAATTCAATTTAATGAATTAGATTCATTATATTAAGTTGGCTCGAATCAAATGGTTGGATTAGATCCACCATGGTAGAGATTGAGTCAAGTTTGACTTGACTTGAGAAGGAAGACCAAAGGTCAATTTTGACTTGACCTTTTGCCACCTCATTGGTGAGTTGGCATTAGGTGGACCAATAATTATGTTCCACATCATCATGGGTGCCACCTCATGGAAGTTACAAAGCCACTCTCTTAATGGTTTCATATTAATTGCAATTAATGCAATTAATTGGTAATGGTTTCATATTAATTGCAATTAATGCAATTAATTGGTGAGTTTTTGAAAGTGGCCGGCCACTTGGTTTTTGGGAGTGAATTTCATTTTTCCCATTCAAGTGGTGCATCTTCTTCCTCCTTCCTCCTTCCTCTCAAGCTCTCCCTCTCCCTCTCCTCCTTACTTGGCCGAACCTTACCAAGGTGCTAGCACACCTTTGTGTGAGGTTTTTCTCCACCTAAGTTGTCCGTGTGGATACTTCTAGAGGACCGGCGCTTGACGGTCTTGAGATCCGACAACACCTTGGAAGAGCGGGATTCGCGTAGGGCGCGCATCAAGGGTAAACACTTTTTCCTCGTAGATCTAAGTAGTAGATCAGTTTTTGAACTCGTACAAGAAATAATTTTTCGAATTTTGTATACGAATCTTTGCACGGATCTACGGCTTTGGGTCCTTCGGGGTTTCCGCGACGCGAAAAAGCGGTTTTCGCGGCTCGAAGAACCCAACATGTCTTGGATTAGCAATCCTCTAATTGTAAACCAAGCCCAAAGATCAAGTGTTTGCCTAACTTAGTCTAAAGATCAAGAAAGGATATTCATTTCATTTTAGGTAATTCACTCCCTCTTGCCAACCAATTGGGGACCTATAATTGGTATCAGAGTGATGATGCTTCTAAAGGACTAACCACTAATTGAAGTAAAGAAATCAATGGCCGGACTAAGCCTCTACCAGCCAAAGTTTGAGGGGGAGTTAGTACACTAGAAACGTCGAATGGAGTTATTCCTACGAACTAATTTTGAAATTCTTTTAATCATAAAATATGATTTTGTAGTTCCTAAGGAACATCAAGGAGAATAGAAAGAAGAAAGTCAATGGACAAAGAAGGAACAAAGTGATTTTGTAGCAAACAATAGAGTGGAATACCACTTACTGAGTGTATTGCCATCTTAAGAAGTCAGCTACATCAGAAGATACTCATCATCTAAAGAACTCTGGAAAAAAAATTTGGAGCTCCATGAAGGAACTTTCGAAGTAAAGCTCGCACGACAAGACCTCCTTCGAAATTAACTAACAAACACCCATCTAGAAAAAGGTGAGAAGGTAGCCCAATTACACACGAAGATCAAGGAGCTGATCACTATACTGGTCAACCAGAGTGAAAAGGTAACCAATCAGGACTCAGTATGCTACGCACTCAACGGCTTTTCCAGAACCCTAGAACGGACTTCGATTATAGACGCCTACTATATCTCGAAGGATTTAGAGGTAAATACCTAAGAAGAACTAATTTTGACTTTAGAATTACATGAATCCAAATGTGTAAGGACATGTAAAGAGTTAAACCAGAACCTGCTACTGAGAGCCACCAAGAAGGACGAACCTGAATCAGATTTAGATATTGATGTAGAGCAAGAAGTTTGTATGGTAAGGAAATTTAAAAAAAAATTAAATCTAACAAATTTAAAGAAATGCAGATTGGAAAAAAATCCAAGAAACAAGAGAAAGGTTTGATGCTATCATTGCCAAAAAGAAGGATATATAGAGGAAGGCTGTCCAGATCTCAAGAAGGAGAAAGAAAAAGGCCAAAGCGAAATAAGCACACAAATCTTAAGGCCACTTGGGATGAGAGTTCATCATCAGAGTCAGAAATAGAAGCATATGCTAGACTAGCACTGATGGCTAGTCACGAAGAACAAAGCAATTCAAAAACTAGTATCAATGAAGCAGGAGCGTGTCAGATGAATGCAGCGATGTAGGGCTAGAATCTAGCTTCAGATCCAATATGGCAAATGAGGTATGTCTCTTATCTCCTTATCAACTATATTTTGGTATAAAATCCCCATGTCTAAGTCAATGTGTAAATTGAAAAATAAAAATGAAAAACTGAAAAAGGAGAATTTAGAAATAAAAATAATCTTAGCAAAATCATGTTTAATGATTTTGATAAATTAAAAATTGAAAATGCTAAATTGAAAGAACAAATATAAAACTTAAAAATTTTTGCATGTTCAAATTTTATTACTTCAAATGTTAGAAATTATCAAGCACTAAATTGGTATTATAGATTTCACAAGGGTCAAATCAGAAGAATAACAAAAAAGCATATTTCTAGAAAGTACTTGATTAATCTAGTAGGAAAAAACTTATATTGGGTTCCAAATTCATGTTTAGATTAAATTCTTTACCCATATTTCTAATTTTAATTTGATTCAATATTTTTTTAATTGTCTAACATTTTCAAATAAATAGTTTTGTAAAATTTCTGTCGAAATTAATTGGATCTTAATTTTTATGAGAAAAAGGATCTCATTACTTATCTCTAGGAAAATTTTCAAAAAATTTTGATGGTTGTATTAATTTTATAAATTTTTAAAATCATATTTTTAATTTAAAATTATTTCTCAGATTTATTTCTTGAAAATTTTATATTTATGTGATAAAATATCATGTTCTCTGTCAAAGAAAATATTTTCAAAATTTTTTGACCGTTACTGAATTTTCTATAAATTATTTATCCAAATGTTAATTTTAATTATTAAAAATTTTTACAGATTCAATTTTTGAAAATTTATTTTTCTAAAAAATACTTGCTCTATTACATTTTCAGAAATATTTTCAAGATTTTTCGAGTTTAGAAACTATTTTAAAGCATTTTTTTTAAAAATGCATCTTTTTATAGAAAATAATTTATTTCTACTTAAATTTAATTTATTTTTTCATAAAAAATTAATCACTGCTTTAAATATATCTGCTTAATAGTTATAAAAATTTTTAAAATTTTTCAGCAAATAAAAATTATTTTTATAATTATTTTGTTTACAATTGCTTTATATATATCACAATTATGGGGCCCTTAGTCTTTTTTAACCCCTATTTTTAATGTGATCAAAGAGGAAAAATTATAGATTAAGTTAGGGGAAGTTACATTTTAATTTAATGCGTTTTAATTTGCATATTTAATGCTTTAATTTCATATTCATTTATTTTAATGTTTTGTTTTATCCTAACTTAACTTGGGTTGATCCACATCAACAAGGGGATATTGTAAACACCCCATTGTGATTTTGGTGTGATCAACCAAGTCAAGTTAGGTCCTGTGTATATTTGATGCCTTGTGTCTAAGTGTGCAGGAACTTAGGAGCATAGGAAGTTGAGTGAAAGACGCAGCTAGTGAGAAACATGACATGGGAGAGAATCAACCGATTCTGTGCGTCTAAGGAACGAGGTGCTATAGAAGAGTATGCTAGTGGATGAGAAGGAAGTGCATGGTGTTTCTAAGGGACGAGAAGCTGGAGTAAGTTTGCTCGAGGAGAAGGCCAGAAAATGAGTTCGGATGAGCCCTATTCTAGATGGTTGAAATCACCCAAGCGAGTCAAGCTGGAATGAAGGAGAAACCAAATAATCAACAAGAAGTTGATTGTCTGGGCACCCAAACTAGTCTCAGACGCGCTCTTGTTCGGAGCCACGTCAACATGGTCTGGGAGCGCGAAGTTGGTCCAGGCACCCAGATTGAGAAAATCTATCTTTGTCGTGTTGTTGAGGGATAGATAAAGTTTTATCTACACCCAGGTACTCGGACCCCTTCCAGGAACTCAGAGCTGTTATGTCAGTAAATGGTCAGATTCGACCAACAAGCTATAAATAGAGCCCTAGTCTCAGTAGTTTAGAACAGCACTTGTAAACAACTTCTGTACTTCAAATTCTTGTTTTGTTCTTCACTGTTCTAAGCTTTCAACATTGTAAGAGGCTGCTCTGCCTTCAGAAGAAGGAGATCTTAGTGAGCTACATTTATCTTGGATTAGCAATCCTCTGATTGCAAACCAAGTAAATATTGTTGCCTTTGTCTTTATTTTATACATTTACTTTCTATTTTTAAACAAGTGTTTTCCTAACTTAGTCCAAAGATCAAAAAAGGATATTCATTTCATTTCAGGCAATTCACTCCCCTCTTGCTAGCCGACCGGAGACCTATAGATTGGTCTTTAAAATTAGATGACACCTTGTGGGAATACTAAACTTCTTACAAGACCTCAATCGAAATGACCCCGTTCTGGCTAGTCTATGGAAAGCCATGTCATATACCAGTAGAATTGGAATACAAAGCCTATTGAGTAATTCAATGTCTCAATTTTGATTTGAAGATAGCTAGTGAGAAAAGAAAATTCTAACTCAATGAACTTGATGAATTGCGAATGGATGCATATGAACATGCAAGGTCATATAAAGTGTAACACCCCTAGAAAGCCTAGAAGGGTAATGGGAGTACGAATGAAAAGAGGATGTAAATACTCTATGTTAAATATTAAGATGGATTTAGATGATTAAAACTTTATGAAAGAAAAATAAAGTTGAGAATATAATCATCTATGCATGATTTAAAATGTATGGAATTAATGTGGACAAAAGAAAGAAATAAGAGATAATATGTACATGTATGAAATATTTATGCATAATGCATAATATATATGAATTATTATGTGTAAAAGAAAATAAAATGTTAGAAGAGAGATTGAACCTTGGATCTCTTGTAGAGAACATGTATAGGATACCAAAGGGGATAGGAGAATTATTAGTAAAGAGAGGAAGGATTAAGTAGTTAAGAATAAGAAAGGATTCTTTCTACTTAAAAAGAAAAAGAAGTAAAAAAAGAAATAAAAATATGCATAACCAAGTTTTGAACCTTGGTTCTCTTGTGGATGCATGCATGTGTTAACCAATTGGGATAAGAGAGGATATTGTAAGAGGAGAGATAGAAAATTTTTATTAAAGGAGAGAAAAGAGAGAGATTAAGAGAGAACTCACAAGGCATATCTCTAGAATATTCCTATCATAAAGAAGAGGAATAAATGGGGAGGATGAATCAAGTCAAATTTCCTCCCCTCATTTTAGTATAAATAGGCATGGAGGGTGACTTCAAATTCATCCTCCACTCCTCTCCCTCTCCTCCTCCCTCTTGTGCCGAGACCCCCTCTCCCTCTCCTCTTCTTCTTGTTGCCAAGCAACACAAGAGGAAGGAAGCTCCTCTTCCTCCTCACTCCCTCCCTCTTCTTTCTTCCTTGTTGTTGCCGAGCAACACAAGAGGAAGAAGCTTCTTCTTCCTCCCCTCTCCACCAAAAGACCTAGCCACTCCTTTCCCTCCATTGGTGCCGAACCTAGCAAGCAAGAAGAAAGGTCCAAGCAAGTTCTCAATTCTAGGAAACTTAAGCGAAGAAGGTAAGCTTCCCCTCACCTGTGGTACAAGGCTTTTTACATGTTTTTATGATTTTATGAGGATTTTAAAACCTAGAAACAAGTATGAGAAAATTCGGTTAAGAAGAGCTTTCGAAATCTAGTGATGTTTATCTAGTCTTCACTAAATGATAGATTTTCTATGCCATGGAAAAGGATTCTTCTTCATGTTTTTATACCTATATGATGCTTGATAAGAGGAGCACTTAACCCTAGAATTTCGGCCAAAAATATTTTTAAGAGGCTAGAGAAATTCATTGTTTTACTCAACTAGTACAAGATTCTTCCTATGAAATGTTAGGGACCATGTAATTAGTTTTCTTGCTTAGAAGATGTTTGAACTAAAAGGAAACCCACCCATATGTTTCGGCCAAGAAGGGGTTTAGGGTTAGGAATACCCTTAAATTTAAATAAACATGCTCATGAGGTAGGATACAAAGATGTTAAAAGATTTGTATGTTTCGGCCAAGTTGTTCATGAACTAAATTTATATGTTTATTTCTTAGTAAATTTTACCATGAAACTCACTTAGGTTTTCATGCTTTAGACTACTTAAGAACCTAGCTAAAGAATGGTAGGTTTCGGCCATGTGAAAGAAATAAAAGAAAAAAAAAGGAAAGAAAGAAACCTAGGAAATGTTATGCAATGAAATTTATGTAAATGCCATGATATGTGATAGCATATGAAATGCTATACATAATAAGAAGAATGAAATTTATGTAAATGCCATGATATGTGATAGCATATGAAATGCTATACATAATGAGAAGAATGAAATATATGTAAATGCCATGATATGTGATAGCATATGAAATGCTATACATAATGAGAAAAATGAAATTATGTGAATGCCATGATATGTGATAGCATATGAAATGCTATACATAATGAGAAGAATGAAATATATGTAAATGCCATGATATGTGATAGCATATGAAATGCTATACATAATGAGAAGAATGAAATTATGTGAATGCCATGATATGTGATAGCGTATGAAATGCTATACATAATGAGAAGAATGAAAAATGAAATGCATGAAAGATTGTTAGGGATATGATATGATAGTTATGCATGATAAATTACTTTGTATGGTTTGTACCAAGGGTGGGCTCCGTAAACGCCCCGGGGTCGATGGAATAAGACTCGGGCCTCGTCAGTAATGGGCTTCTGATGCCCTAGGTCGATGGAGTAAGACTCGGGCCTAGTATGTATGTATGGTAGGGTTCAAGACTTGCTACCTTGGACCTACGTATGATGTATGTGGTACAAACCGGGATCCCCAATGATGATGATATTAATTTCAAGTACTTACAAGTATAAGTTTTCAAATTCATGATGCATTGCCTGCATATGTGCTTGAATTAGCTAATGATTTGATATGATGCCATGATGATATGAATATGATACCTTTGTATGTTGTATGCTTATGATATTACGCATGATGTTAATATACGATGATTTTCGGTTTTAGTGAGTAGGAAAGGAACTTACTGAGCCATGAGTGCTCACAGCTTACTTTCCTTGTACCGCAGATAAAAGAACTGGATGAACTAGAGGAGCAACAGGAGGAGCGGATAATGATGTGTGTGGTGGTGGCTCGGCAAAGAACGATTCGGACAGATTAATATGATTAGTTATAGAATCAATATATGCATATTTAATCTGTGATATCATGCTTATTTAAATAAAATGAATGGTTTAAAAGTTTTTCTTCCGCTGCTATAGTATAAATTAAAGCATGTACGTAAGTAGTATAAGAACGTAGCGCCGCCTTTGGTTGGGTAAGAAGGGCGGGCGTTACATAAAGAGAGAACTATAAAATGACATGATCAATACATTTTGCGATGCAAATTCAAGGAAGGAGACTTGGTATTATTGTTCAATTCTAGGTTTATACTATTCCCTAGAAAACTAAAATCAAGGTGGTCATAACCATTCAAAATTCAAAAGGTATATCCATACGGAGAAGTTGTAATTTGGAACGAAGAATCTAGACTTTGCAAAGTAAACGGGCAAAGTCTCAAGAGGTAACTCCTTGGATCACCAATTAATGAATGTGAAAAGCTATACTTTTCTGAACCATGGGCACCTAAGTGAACTACATAAGGGGTTGAGCTAAAGACCTAAAATAAGTATTTCTTTGAAGGCAACCCACGGGTTTCTTTTCTGTTTAATTCAATTTCCAATTTTGTTTATATTTTGTCTTATCCATTTTTAATTTTATTGTTAGGTTTTGTGTAGCCTCCATGAGCAAGCCATGATCATGTCATGGGTGTGGAGGCACCGACAAGGTTAAAGAGGAGAAAAATCAACCTTTACACACCTCAAATTGCCAACCGTGTGACCTCACATGACCGTGTGAAGTAAGCCGAGAGGAAAAGGGACTAGGCCATGTTATTTGACATGGTCATGTGAACTTAGCAAAGAGGAGGAAGAGGGTAGTCATGTTAAATGACACAGCCGTGTGACTCCAGCCAAGCTGAAGCCAACCCAGGCTGTGTCAAATGACATGGTCGTGTAACTATAGCCGAGGCGAAGAAGACCATGGCTATGCCATTTGACACAGCCATGTGAGAAATTAGTAAGAAGGGGCCATGTGGATCCCACACGGCCCAGCCCAACCACACCCTAGTAAGGGTACGACCATGTGAAATCCACACGGCCATGCCTGCCGATTCCTCCTTCTTCTTCACCCTCTCCAATTCCATTCCCTCTTCTTCCAAAAGCCCTCAAATTGTTTCCTTCAACCCCCACCATCCACTTCCTTCTCTATACCTTGAGTTTTCACCCCACTTTAGGCTAACCTCTCCATCATCAGAATGTTAAATCTCATCAAAGAAAGTACTACAACAAGAAAAGGGAAGGAGAAGATGGAAACTTTAAGAGAAAGGAATACACGCTTCAAAGGTATGTATAATAACTTTGGTATTATTTTCTCTGGTGATGAACAAATACATCGTTATAATTCATTGTCTAAACGTTCTATTTTGAGCACTAGATTTATGGACAAGGCAACCTTAGATGTTTTAGATTTTAGGAATGATGTGGATTGGCTACTCTAGAGGATAGGATGGAACAACTTGATAAGCATGAAATACCCAATTTATCCTAGAATTATTTTTGAAATCTTAAACTCCATCAATGTTGATAATGTTCAAGGAGGTGGGAAGATTAAATTTCATTAATGATAATTATGAATGAACACTTGATGATTTTAATGCATATTATGATTTGCCTAGGTATGAATACATACAATACTCCCTATATTCAAAAACTCAAACATATGACAATTGATCTCTGAGCAATCTCACTACAATCCACATGTATCCAAGGCTACTAGTATCATTAACCCCATCTTCCCATATCTGCAATTGGTTATGAGGAATACTATATTTGGATGGGGAGATAAGGAAGGAATAGTGAGACTTTCTAATTTGTATTGTTTATGGGCGATGGTGGAAAATGTTTCAATAAATTCTGGTTATCACTTTCTAAAGCACTTAGTGAAATTAGGGAGGGTGTGTTTTAATACCCCAATTATTTTAGGAGGGATGCTCACCCGTATGACACTAGTATTAGGATGTGATCTCGATGACTTAGAGATGGTAAAAAATACTCCTGGAATAGATTTAAATTCATGTTTGGCAATCCGTATGATACAATGTGTAATATAATAAAAAAATATAGATAAAGATGTAAATAATTAAAATTTGACATAATTAAATTATTTTAGGAAAATAAATACATTTTAGTAGATAATTTATGAGGAAATAAGTTTGTATGACTTAATAGAAATTATAGGATTTTTTTTGGAATTTATTAGAATTTTTCTAGAATTTTAAAAATGAATATTTGGATACTTTATGGGGATAATGGGTTAGACTTTAGAAAAAACTATTTAGAATACCCATTTAAGTTGGGAATTAATAATATCAATTAACCTAATTAACTTAAAAATCTAAGTTTGAAGTCTCTTCTATGCATGCACACGGCGTCGTCGCCGTATCTCTAGTCGCCAATCACCCCCGACGCTGGTACAACCTCTGCCAGTGTCATTTCTCTACTGCGCTACTTCACCACTCGTCTCTTGCCCTGCTCCTACACGAGAAGCACCTATGCTGTCGAGTCACCGATCTTGCCATCGTAGTGATGTCGACGACCCGGGGGTTCCATCTTTGTATCATTTCACTTCATTGCCTTGCACTCGACGCCGTTCATCCGGCCGTCATCGTGAGACATCACTGAAGAAGATGATGTGAAATCGTTCCTCATCCTCATCGCCATGTGCACGGATGCTACCATGATTTCACGGTCGCCGTCGAGCATCCTTACCATTTTGTTGGCTGTCAAACACTATCCTTCCTTCTCCTGGTCATGCGACGCCACCGCTGCAAACCGTCGGGTATTGGGAGAGCAATTTGTCGAGAGTCTATCGCTGGAGAAAACTATGATCTGGGTATTGCGAGCGGTCATCGTCCTGCTCACTTCCCAAGAGCCCCTTCCGTTCAAGTGCCTCCCAACTGCTTCAACCGGCTGCCTTCCTCTACCTCCCAGAACCACACGTGCACGCCGTAAGTCTAACTCGCGTCATTGCCACCGAGCCACTTGCCAGTTTTCTTCTTCCCTTCACCATGCACGAACCCTTCTCCAATGTCGTCGCCGCCGTTGATTCCCCACAACCTTGTCAGAATTTCAACGCGAGGAGGAGTCATTGACTGAGGAAGAATCGTGCATCAGTTAACAGAATGTTATATTAATTAAAGCTTTGATTTAGTTGATTAATTAACTAAAGCTTACTTGGTAATTAATTAAGGATTTGGTAATTTGTTTTAAGTTAATTAATTAGTTAAGACATTGATTAACAATAGGATTTTTGATAAATTGAGTAAATCAGATTAATTAATTGAGATTTGATTTTAATGGTTAATAATTGAATAATGATGCACTCACTTAGGAGTTTATGAAATATTAATCTGATTTGGGATTAATTAAGAAGCCAATTAATTAATTAATAGATCGATGAATTAATTAGTTAATTAATATGTGGATTAATAGATTAACATATGAATTAATCTATAATTGATAAATCGATTTGACTTTGTGACTAGGATTACTTTAGTACATAAACTGTCTTCGTATTCTGTACTTGTAGGATATATTCAAGCTTGAGGTAGACTTTTGACTTGAGGATGGATAAGATATTCTATAATTAAGGTGGGTAGATTCTGCTTATCTTTTGTGAGTTTTGATTATAGTGCATGATTATTTACTATCATGTTTTATAGAAATCACTCCCTAGTAGAGGGGTAACGTATTCCACTAGACTTTTCTCTTTGGATCAACCCCCAGGATTACTTGATCTTGATCCTGTTGTTTATTATATATGTAATGATACCATGAAATGAGTTGAGATATTAATACTAGATGACTAGTATTCTCTTGATGAGATTGGTTGACTAGTATTTTGGGGACCTGATTGTCTATTTTCTACCTATATTTTAGTTGGATTATATCGTAGTATAGGATATTGTGTATCCAAGTAGACCCTTCCTTGTTATATAGGCTCATGACTATATATTAGTAAGGGGCGTTTGGTTTAGGGGAATAGGAGTGGGGAATGAGAATGAGAATCATTGATTGCCATTGTTAATGTTTGGATTATAAGAATAGGAATACAAATAAGGGAATGAATTCTTGAAATTGGGTAATAACTCATTCCCATGTACCTCCCTTTCAATGAGCTATTACCCTATTTTCATCAATAAAAATATTTCCTTATTGCAAAAATACCCTTGACCTAAAACTAAAATTTTCTCCCTTAATATCAAATATCAAAATATATTTATTTATTTTTTCTTTCATATCACTTCTCTCTCCTTATTCTCTCTCATCATATTTTATCTCTCATCATTTTATCACACACTTTCTCTCTCCTTAATCTCTCCTATCACACTCTCTTTCCTCTTTTTTTCTTCTTACACTTTCTCTCTCAGCATACTTTCTCTCTCCTCAATCTCTTCCATCGCACTCTCTTCCTTCTTTTTTTTCTCATCATACTTTCTCTCTCCTCAATCTCTCCTATCACACTCTCTTTTCTCTTTTTTTCTCATCACATATTCACTCTCATCACACTTTCTCTCTTCTCAATCTCTCTTGTCACACTCCCTCCTTTTTTTCTCAACACACTTTCTCTCTCATCATACTTTCTCTCTCCTCAATCTCTCCCATCACACTCACTGTTCTTTTTTTTTCTCATCATACTTTCTCTCTCATCAAACTTTCTCTCTCACCATACTTTCTCTCTCCTCAATCTCTCTCATCACACGCTCTCTCATCATTTTTTCTCATTATATTTTCTCTCTCTTCATCCTCTCTCATCATACTTTCTCTCACATCATTTTTTCTCTCATCATGCTCTCTCCTATCACACTCTCTTTTCTCATTTTCTCTCATCACACTTTCTCTCTCTGTATTTTTTCTCATCACACTTTCTCTCTCATCACACTTTCTCTCTCTTCATTCTCTTTCATCATATTTTTCTCTCACATTCATCTTTCTCTCATATCTAATTTTTTCTCTTATTTTCCTTTAAGGGTAAAAAAAGGAAATTTTGATTTATTCCGATAGAAAATATGCAACTAACCAAACATTGCTTTTAAGAGTGATATCCATGCTCATACCCATTCCCATTCCACAATACAATGATTCCCATTCCGATTCCTATTCCTAGGAAAGAACCAAACACCCCCTAAGATAATATCATAGTGTAGTATATTGAGTATCCTACTAGACCCATAGTTAGTAATCCTGTTGACCATTGTCTCCCATTTATAGTTGAGGGAGTTGTTAGTGATCGTTAGTATATCTTGTCGACCATTGTCTCCAATTCATTGTTGAGAGAGTCGTCAGCGACTGTTAGTATATCCCGTCTACCATTGTCCCATTCATGGTTGAGAGAGTCATCAGCGATCATGATATATATATAACTGCCCACGAGACCATTCATGGTGGCAATTTCACGTGTAGTCCCTAGCCACACAGCTACGTAAGACCTTGTCTACCCATAAGACCATTCATGGTAGCGAGTTCGTCCAAAGATAGTGACTGTTTACTTATCTTGTCTGCCCATGTGATCATTCATGGTAGCGAGTTCACCTACAGATAGTGACCATTTGATTTCCCTGACTGCCCATGGGACCATCCATGGTAGAGCGTTCTCTTGTAGTCAGTGCTTGTTTTATACTTGTCATATGTCGGTCATGTATTTATTCATGCAGGTTGGGATGTAACATATGTACTCCCGATTTATTGGTCACACTTGGTTGAACAAGTTAGTAGATGAGTATGTAGTTAGTTATGCTCTGTTAGTGGTTGATCATATTGACTCTTTTACTGTTATAGTAAGTACTTCATCTGAGACTGCATCCTTTGATCTCATGACAGTATATTATTCACACACTATTTTCTTCTAGCCACTGAGTTGTTGTACTCACTACCCTTTACCTTTTCTTTGACTTTTAGGTTAACAGATAGAGGATGTGTATCACTCAGAGTCCTGCTGTCAGTCCCGCTCGAGTTGGATTTATATTGAGTTGCTTTGTTTTATTGTTTCCATTACTTATAGTTATAGTTCTTTTTATTCTGGATTTTTAGTGTTTCATATGTACATGCATACATACACGCATTATCATGTTTAGGTTGTTATATTGTCTTTAAGTGATTTGATATTGATTATTTTATATATTATCACTAGGGGGTACCGTCCACTTTGAAGGACAAGTAAACCCTCATGGCATGACAATTTTATTGGTATTAGAGCATGGTTCAAGTTCAAATGCTGGGTTTTGTGTTTTGGGGATTTCAATCTTATTTTGATTTATACTTTTTTTGGATTATGGACAAGGCAAGCTGTAGGATATCTCTAAGCTATAGGAAGTAATGTATACCTCTAATGATTATCTTACATATTGTGTTCACTACTTAGTGTAGGTTATGGTTAGAAAAGTTGAATGTCATAGAAATTGAGGTGTGATTGGTTAAACTTACTCCCTTCAGTTTGATTGTGTAACGATTTTTATACGTATCTATTAGGTACTCAATGATTTGGTTTAGCGTGATGACACTTAGTGAATCAATGCTATTCGTAATCATGGTCAGGGTCAACCATGAACGCAACCAATTGACACTTAGGACTGGAACCTGATGTTGAGGATGTAGATTCTTCTGTGACACCAACTAAGACCAAGTTGGAAAGTAGGGATTGGGCCCGTTAACAATCTATTGGAGATCAAGGAGCACAGTCTAAGGAAATACAAACAACCATATAGTTCTTACCACTATAATTTGGGTAATGGATAAGGTGCATGTACTTATACTATTCCAAGCAATTGAGGATTGATGTATTCTATTCCATGGGAATTTTGACCATGGACCCCTCACATATGTTTAGATAACCTCGAAAGGACATTTGGGTATATGACTCACAATAATGTAGAGATGGTGAAACTAGCGGTTCATTACATACAGGATCAGGCCACCATGTGGCAGAAGATCATAGAAGACAACCTTCGAGGAGTAGAACATCATCTGGGGCTGATGTAGAAAACCTTTTTCATAGAGTTCTCTATGTTGTAGTTCATCTTCAGGAGTTCTTGAATTTTAAGTTGTCTGATCGTAGTATAAAGGATTTTAAGGTGATGGTTAGTCAACTCGCTTAACACCGCCGCCACCAAGTAACTCAAGACCTTGGTGTACATGCCTGTGTTGGGTTTTTCGGGCCGCGAAAATCATTTTTTCGCGTCGCGAAAACCCTGAAACTCCCTAGCCAATGGATCCGTGCAAAGAAAAATCATTCGAAATTACGAGTACAAGTTTACCTAGATCTACACTTAGATCTACATGGAGAAAATCTTATACCTTCGATGCGTGCCCTTCGCGAGTCCCGCTTGTCCAAGGAGATGTCGGATCTCTAGTTGTCAAAGTAGACAACTCTCTAGAAGTATCCACACGAACAAGATGTGTTCTCTAACACACAAGGATGGAGAAGAGAACACCACAAGTGTGCTAGCACTTCTTGATGCTCTCGGATGGGATTGGAAGAAGAAGAAAGGAAAAGAAGAGAACACACTCCTCTAAAATCTCTATGTGACTTTCACTAACCTTTCTTCTTGGATTAGATTCACTCTCCTTTCTTCTCCCTTGCTTGAAGCCCACGACTAAGAGAAGAGAAGGAGCAAGAAGAGAGCTTAGGAGGAGGAAGATCACTTGAATGAGAGTTACTCACCAAAAGAAAAATTCTCTTTTTTCCATCAAGTGGTGTAACCCCCTTCACATTAATCACAATTAATGTGGAGGCCATTAAAGAGAATAGTTGTAACCTCCATGAGGTGGCACATGTGATGATGTGGCACATCATCATTAGTTCTCCTAATACCAAGTCACAAATGATGTGGCATAAAGTCAAGTCAAACTTGACTCTTCCTCTTCCTCTCAAGTCAAGTCAAACTTGACTTAATCTCTCTCATGGTTGATCTAATCCAACCATTTAATTCAAGCCAATTTAATATAATGAATCTAATTCATTTAATTAAATTGATTCAATGAGTCATAATCTAAATTAGACTCATTGAACACATGAATCAACTTGAGTCCAACTCAATTAGCCCAATTAGGATTACTCTTAATCCAATTTGATTCATCACATGAATCTAATCCTCTTGGTTCATCATATGAACCTAATCTCCATCCACTTATTCTTTGTGTGTGACCCAATAGGTTCTTGTAACGTTGGCAATGCCCCTAAACTCATTTAGAAGCATAAGTAATGAGCGGTATCTAGCAATACATCATTACTACCCAAGTTACAAGAATGTTGAGATCCAACATCACCTTGTGACTATTAATTGTGACTCCTCACAATATATGACAAGTGTCCTTCTATCCTAGACATCTAGATTGATCAATGTGAGGTATAGACCGTGTCATCCTCTGATCAATCTAAATCTTGAACTCCAAGTAGACTCACTAAATCAAATGAGCTCAATATCTCATATTGACTCATTTGAGCATGACCATGCACTTCATGGTCTCACTCTATCAAGAATACCGATGTCTCTCCCATCATATAGGAGGGATAGATCCCATCTACATCACTCACATCCCTCCGCATAATTTGTTATATACCCAGTAATCGCCTTTATAGTCCACCCAGTTACGGGTAACGTTTGACGAAACCAAAGTACATAACTCCTTATGTAGGGATCCATGGTGACTTCAGGTCCAAGGACTAGTAGTCATACTAATAGCCACATGAGAAAGTATATGACACTCATATAATGATCCATGATACTTTCTCATAGCGGGTCATTCAGTATACATTCTCCAATGCATACCCATGTGTCAACTTGATATCTCCATATCCATGACTTGTGAGATCAAGTCATCGAGTTGACCTACATGCTAGTCTTATTGCATTAACATTGTCCCTGAATGTTAATACTCGACAAGGAATGATTAAGAGTAGTGTTCCCTATATCATCTCACTATCGGTTCAACTAACCGATTGATATAGGTGAGAACCTTCTACTCAAGGACGCTATTATACTTAGTTTATTTGGCACCAATACAAGTAAGTATAATAACCAAAACAAATGCCTTTTATTTATATAAGAATATGATACAACAAGTCCATAATACAATCATCAAATGATTGGCTCTAGGGCTCTAACTAACAATCTCCCACTAGCACTAGTGCCAATCAGTGTAGGCTCTAAGCCCCAATGACCTAGTGTGACCATCATGCTTCCTCTATGCCAAAGCCTTGGTCAGGGATCTGTGATGTTAGCTTCTGTAGGTACTCTGCATATCTTCACATCTCCTCTCTCGATAATCTCTCGAATGAGATGGAAGCGCCGTAGTATGTGTTTGGTCCGCTGGTGTGAGCGAGGTTCCTTCGCCTGTGCTATAGCTCCATTGTTGTCACAATAGAGCTCAATAGGGTCAACAATGCTAGGAACCACCCCAAGTTCAGTGATGAACTTACGAATCCAAACTGCCTCCTTTGCTGCCTCTGATGCAGCAATATACTCGGCCTCTGTCGTAGAATCAGGTACTGTGTCCTGCTTCGAACTCTTCCAGCTCACAACACCACCATTTATGCAAAACACGAACCCTGACTGTGATCGATAATCATCCTGGTCGGTCTGGAAGCTAGCATCACTGTAACCCTTTACAGCTAGCTCATCATCACCTCCATATATCAAGAAATATTCTTTAGTCCTTCTTAAGTACTTAAGAATATTCTTGACCGCTATCCAGTGACTTTCACCTGGATCTGACTGGTATCTGCTTGTCATGCTCAAAGCATACGAGACATCAGGTCGAGTACATAGCATGACATACATGATAGATCCTATGGATGAGGCATAAGGGATCTGATCCATGCGGTCTCTCTCCTTTCTAGAAGAGGGACCTTGAGTCTTCGAAAGACTCACGCCATGTGACATCGGCAGAAATCCCTTCTTGGAGTTCTGCATGGCAAACCGAAAGAGTACCTTGTCAATATATGTACTCTGACTTAGGCCAAGCAATCTCTTAGATCTATCTCTATAGATCAATATCCTTAGAATGCGGGATGCCTCACCTAAGTCCTTCATTGAGAAGCAACTCCTTAGCCAGGTCTTGATAGACTGAAGCATAGGGATGTCCTTCCCAATGAGTAGTATGTCATCCACATACAATATGAGGAAGACAACTATATCCCCTACAACCTTCTTGTAGACACAAGGTTCATCTTCGTTCTTGATGAAACCAAACTGTTTGATTGCATCATCGAATCGAAGATTCCAGCTCTGAGAAGCTTGCTTTAGTCCATAAATGGACCTATGCAGCTTGCATACTCTGCTAGTATGTTGTGAATCTACAAAACCCTCAAGTTGTATCATGTACACATCCTCGAGTAGGTTTCCATTCAGAAACACGGTTTTGACATCCATCTGCCAGATCTCGTAATCGTGGTAAGCTGCAATAGCAAGCATGATCCGAATGGACTTAAACATCGCTACTGAAGAAAAGGTTTCATCATAGTCAATACCATGAATCTGCTTGAAACCTTTAGCTACCAAGCGACCCTTATAGATAAGTCCATCCATGTCAGCCTTTCTCTTAAAGACCCACTTACACCCAATGTGTTTTACCCCTTCAGGTGGATCAACCAAAGTCCATACTTGGTTGGTGTACATGGATTCTATCTCGGATCTCATGGCCTCTAGCCATTTCTCAGAATCTGGTCTCATCACAGCTTCCTGATAGGTGGTAGGCTCATCCTCTATGAGCACAACGTCATCATGGTCAGACAAGAGAAATGAGTATCTCTGAGGCTGACGACGTACCCTATCAGACCTGTGAAGAGGTATGTCTACTTGAACTGGTTGTTGTTCCTCAACTCCTTGTGGAACAACATCATCCACAACACTTTATGGTTCCAGTTCAACTTCCATCGAGGCATCAGTGCTATTGTTCGCATCTTGAACTTCTTCAAGATCGAATGTACTCCCACTAGTCTTTCTAGAAACAAAGTCCCTTTCTAGAAAGACTCCAGTCTTTGCCACAACTACCTTGTGCTGACTAGGAATGTAGAAGTAATATCCCTTAGTTTCCTTGGGATATCCAATAAAGTAGCACTTGTCAGATTTGGGTCCTAACTTGTCTGAGACTTGACGTCGAACGTAAGCCTCACAACCCCAAATCCTTATGAAAGACACCTGGGCATCTCTCCCAGTCCATATCCTATATGGTGTCTTTATCACGGCCTTGGATGGAACTCGGTTGAGTATAAAAGCTGCCGTGTCTAGAGCATAGCCCCAAAGGTATGTCGGAAGATCTGTGTGACTCATCATAGATCGTACCATATCTAATAGGGTACGATTCCTCCTTTCGGATATACCATTCCACTGTGGTGTTCCAGGAGGAGTGAGTTGAGATAGAATCCCACACTCAGCTAGGTAGTCACGAAACTCATGGTTAAGGTATTCTCCACCTCGATCTGATCGAAGTATTTTAATATTCTTGCCAAGCTGGTTCTGTACTTCATTCTTGAATTCTTTGAACTTTTCAAAGGATTCAGACTTATGTGTTATTAAGTACACATAACCATATCTACTGAAGTCATCAGTAAATGTGATGAAGTACCTATAACCTCTTCTAGCAGCGACATTGAAAGGGCCACATACATCACTATGTATAAGTCCTAACAAATCAGTCGCTCTCTCGCTATGCCCACTAAAGGGAGTCTTGGTCATCTTGCCTCGTAGGCATGACTCGCATATCTCATATGAGTCAAAATCAAATGAGTCCAACAAACCATCTTTATGGAGCTGGGATAAGCGCTTGTCATTTATATGACCTAAGCGACAGTGCCAGAGGTAGGTTTGGTTCATGTCATTTGACTTGAACCTCTTGGTATTTATGTTATAGATAGGGCTCTCAAGGTCTAGAATATAGAGTCTGTTCATCAGAGGTGCACTACAATAGAACATATCGTTTAAATAGACAGAACAACATTTGTTCTTTATTGTAAACGAAAATCCTTTCTTGTCCAAACAAGAAACTGAAATTATGTTCTTAGTCAAGGCAGGCACATAACAACAATCATCTAATTCTAATACAAGCCCAGAGTGTAGAGATAGATAGTAAGTTCCTACAGTAATAGCAGCAACCCGTGCTCCATTGCCTACTCGTAGGTCTACCTCACCCTTCATCAATGCCCTGCTATTTCTCAGCGCTTGTACATTAGTACAAATGTGCGAAGCACATCCGGTATCTAATACCCATGATGAAGAAATAGAGAGGTTGACTTCAATAACATGTATACCTGAAGTAGAAATCTTATTTCTCTTCTTCTTAAGATCTTCCAGGTATTCTTTGGAGTTCCTCTTCCAGTGCCTTGCTTGTCCTTGATATAGGTGACAAAGATGTTCAACCATATCGTAAGCGCCCATCAACTCATGTTTCTTCTGAAGCTTAGAGTTCATGGTCGCGAGCATAAGACAGGACACATCTAATGCGTCATCTTGATGTTTCTTGTAAGCATTTCGGTCTACTCGCGTGGCAGTGGCAGGAGGAGCCTCTGGAATGGGCTGCTCCAGAACGTACAGTTTACATTCTTGGGTGAGAACTATTCTCAGGTTCTTGTACCAGTCCAGGAAATTTGCTCCGTTGAGCTTGTCCTTCTTAAGGACAGAACGCAGAGAGAAGTTGTTTGTGTTTGACATCATGGAAATTCTACAACAGAAATAAATGCAGAAATAAATATCATATTCTTTTAAATCATTTAATTAGGCCTTCAACAAAATGATGCTCCCACTGAATTCTATAATTCATGTGGGACAAGATCCACATCATACTAACCCTTGAGTTAGCTTTGGCTAATACGCCCAAGATTTAGTATGATCGGTAGGTAACGATTACCAATAACATCTCTATGCAACTCTTGTTTATAGGATCATTATCCATAGTTATATTAAAACTTGAGTTAGCTTTGGCTAATACGCACAAGAATTAATATAAATGTGATTTATGTCATATCTTTCCAACCGTTGGAAGAATTGTAACACCTATAGGGTACTTAGCAAGATTTTAGATATTTTTTTATCATGAATAAAAATAGGCCTTATGTATAAATTTGCAAAATAATAAATATAGAACTAAAAAAAGAGATGACCCAGGTTTGAACCTTGGATCTCTTACTAGATACATGTATGTGTTAACCAATAGACCAAGAGAAGTTATTGTTAGAGAGAGAAGTGACAATATAGTTAAGAGTAAGAAAAGAGCTTCTTTCATTTAGAAGGAGAAGTTAGAGTAGCCTTCTTCCTCTCAAGAGAAAAGAGGATTCTTGCTTCCTTTTTTCATTAAGGAGGAGTAAAAGAAAGGAGAAGGAAAAGTGCATTTTCCCTTCCTCTTCTCATGATGAATAAAAGGGGAAATTAAAGAAGAAAATGCATTTTCTCCCCTTCCTCCTCCCTCCTCCTCCTCACCGTGACCAAGAGCATCTCCCCACCCCCATTGCCGAAACCCAAACAAAACAAGAAGTTCCTCTCTAGGAAGGCTCCACAAGCAAGATTTCCTCCTTAGGTAAATCAAACAAAGATGTAAGTATCCCCTCACTTGTGGTACAAGTCGCTTACAATATTTTCGAAAGGTTAGAACACTTAAAAATAAAAATAAAAGGAGAAGAACCCATGCTCATGGATCTTATTATGTTATGATATGAACTTAGTTAAAAATTTTTGTTGGATATTGTTTAAGCTTGATCTTCTTCTTGCTATGTTTCGGCCATGAATATGCTAGGGCTTTAAGAAGCTTAAAACTTAATTTAACATGCTCCTAGACTTCTTGATGATATGTTGTGAACTTGGCTAGGTATTCATGTTTGTATATTGCTTAGAAGTTTATCTCTTGTTTATTGAAGTTTCGGCCATGATGAAATTAGGGTTTCATGAAGCTTAAAACTTAATTTAACATGCTCCTAGACTTCTTGATGATATGTTGTGAACTCGGCTAGGTATTCATGTTTGTATATTGCTTAGAAGTTTATCTCTTGTTTATTGAAGTTTCGGCCATGATGAAATTAGGGTTTCATGAAGCTTAAAACTTAATTTAACATGCTCCTAGACTTCTTGATGATATGTTGTGAACTTGGCTAGGTATTCATGTTTGTATATTGCTTAGAAGTTTATCTCTTATTTATTGAAGTTTCGGCCATGATGAAATTAGGGTTTCATGAAGCTTAAAACCTAATTAAACATGCTCATAGACTTCTTGATGATATGTTGTGAACATGGCTAGGTATTCATGTTTGTATATTGCTTAGAAGTTTATCTCTTGTTTATTGAAGTTTCGGCCATGATGAAATTAGGGTTTCATGAAGCTTAAAACCTAATTTAACATGCTCATAGACTTCTTTATGATATGTTGTGAACTTGGCTAGGTATTCATGTTTGTATATGTTGCTTAGAAGTTTATTTCTTGGTTTATGAAGTTTCGGCCATGAGAGATATTAGGGTTTCATGAAGCTTAAAACCTAATTTAGCATGCTCATAGACTTCTTTATGATATGTTATGAAATTGGCTAGGTATTCATGTTTGTATGTTGCTTAGAAGTTTATCTCTTGTTTTATGAAGTTTCGGCCATGAGAGGTTTTAGGGTTCCATGAAGCTTAAAACCTAATTTAACATGCTCATAGACTTCTTTATGATATGACATGAACTTGGCTAGGTATTCATGTTTATATGTTGCTTAGAAGTTTATTTCCCTTTTATGAACTTTCGGCCATGACTATATTCTAGGGTTCAAGGAAGTTTAAATTTAAACTTAGCAAGCTCATGGATTTCCCTTATGATATGATATGAAGTTAGCTTGGACTCTTATGCTTGTATAAAACTTAGTTTCATGCTCTTAAAGGTTCGGCCACAACCAAGTTAAAAGGCCTAGGAAGCTTAGAACCTACTACCTATGCTCATGATATTCTTTATAGTGTATGACATGAAATTGATTTAAGGTTCACATGCTTATATGTTGTTGTATCCTAAAACTAAGCATGGTGACTTTCGGCCACCATATGAAATTAGGGTTAGAGACCCAATTATGACTTTGCTAGTTGTCTCCCATACTAGGATGTGAAATAGGAGATGCTAGTAAATGTTTTTCATGTATGATTATGTTTTCCTATGATGCTTTATATGTTTATTTAAGGATGCTCATGAACTATGCATGATGATGACTCTTATGATGTGTTTTATGCTTAAGTATGCATGCTTTATGATAAGACAAGTAACATGCCTATTTATGTATGTTTATGAACTATGCATGAAATGATTTTTATGATGACTATGTACCCAAGCATGTATGATTTCAAATATGTAGCATGCTCATTTACGTAAGCTTATGAACCAGGCATGATAATGATTTTCTTTTATGATGACTATGTGCCGAAGTATGTATGCCTTATGATATGATAAGTAAATGACTAAGAGTTGCTTCCGTTAAGTTGGGATTAAGAGCACTCTTCATGTTAAGACTAGAGCATGACATTTATGATGATATGATGTGACAGTTATGATGATATGATATGCATGCCATGTATTTTACTTTGTATGGCTTGTACCAAGGGTGGACTCCATAAGCGCCCCTAGGCCGACGGACTATGAACGGGTCTAGTAAAAACGGATGGGCTCCTTAGTACGCCCCTAGGCCGACGGACTATCAACGGGTCTAGATCCCTAGTAGGTTCGGGGCTAGTTACCCTGTCCTAGGGATTGCGCACATTTATGTATGTATGTGGTACGAGCCGGGCCCTCATGATGATGATATTATGTTTAAGTATTAAAAGATATGTTTAAAGACATCTTACACTTGACATGACATATGTTTTAAAAAGACATTTTGCATAATGCACCCATTCATAATATGATATGTTTTTATGAATTATATGACATGATGTTATGACATACTCTTATGATTTATAGGACATGATGTTATGAGATGTTTTGTTTACCATTCATATGACCTGATGATATGTTATGCTTCTATGATTCACATCACATGATTCCTTTATTTATGATATGTCAGAGTATGATGTTTCTTAATAATATGATATGATAGGAGGCTATGTTCACATGATATAATGTAGATGATTTTGTCTCCATTGATTATATGCTTGTATGACTATGATATGAGATACGGTTTTTGTGAGTAGGAAAAGGATCTTACTGAGCCTGTGTGCTCATAATTACTTTCCTTATACCACAGATAAAGGCAAGGAATGGATGATCTAAGGGAGCTGCAGGAGAGGCAAGGAGGTGTGTGTGGCAGTGGCTCGGCTAAGACAAATAAAGACCTGCTATGTTATTTTTTTTCTGTTATGTCTGACATGAACCAATTGTATTTATGTTACATTCCAATATAACTTAATGACATTTCCGCTGCTTTATGTTACTCGAAAGAAATTTTAAATATGATTGTATCCTGGAATAGTTAAGTAAGTAAGTAGCCCCGTCCCTTTAGTAGCAGGGAGGGCGGGCGTTATAGTTTGGTATCAGAGCCAGGTTAGCCTTTCCACTGCACACACATCGAGTCTCTTTCTGCCACTCCAAGTAAGAATTTTTATGCTTAGTATATTTCCTTTTATGATGCTTATGCTTAGTTTATTTTTCTTTTATTTATAATGCTTTAGTAGTATGCATGCTTACTTTATTCTTTTAGGTCACAGTTCTAGTTTAGGTTGCATGATGGTAGGTTAGGGATGATAACACAACAACCTTACAAATAATTAGAAATGATGATACCCTTTCGTTAGCCTGGTTAGAAACGATAATAACTTACGCTAGCTCGATTGTCATTAATGAAGATAAGGATGGCTAGAAGACGTAATACCAGAACAGAAGAGACAGCACCTCCACCTGATCTGATACATGTAGTTACCGAGCTCCAACGTCAGGTTACGGAACAGCAGCAGATGATCACTGCTCTGCTGAATCAACAGGGGAATCCTGCCACCCCGCCAGGACACCAGAACGTAGTACCAGTAATACCTATAGCTGTACCAGTACCACCGGCACCTGCACCACCGGTAGGCCCAGCTCCAGTGGTTCGTTAGGAGGCATATCTAATTCAGTGGTAGAGACTGAAGCCGGAAGCTTTCTTCGGTAACTGTGAACCATGGGACGCACAGGCCTGGTTCAAGACTGTGGAGAGCATAGTGGAGTTACTGGATTGGTCGGAGCACGAAAAAGTCAAATGCGCATCATTCTGCCTTACTGGAGATGCCAGGATGTGGTGGGACAGAGTGAAACAAAAAGACAAATAAATCAGATGAGATGGACAGACTTCGAGATGGAATTTTTCGAAGAATTTTTCCATATGCGAGTCACAAATAAACACTATTATGAGTTCACCGAGTTCCGGTAAGGTGATCTATCAATCAATGAAGCTGTTAAGAAATTCAACCGCCTAGCACATCTGTGCCCAGAGTTGGTCAGCACGGAGAGAGAAAGGGTCAGACTTATGCTGAAGATGCTCAGACCTTAGATAGCCCTGAACGTGGCCGGCGGAGTTAATAGACCGCAGACCGCCGAAGAATTAATCAGCAGTGCTCTGATCACGGAACACTATCAAAAGGCGATGAATGAGGGCAAGAATCAAACTCAGTCAGGAGGACAGAAATCACAAAGTACCTGAACCAGCTGGAAAGGAAATCACAGTGGCAAGAGGAAGCAATGGAATGATTCCAAGAGTGGTCCATCCAGCAAGCAAGCAGCTCACGTTTCCTCAGTGTACCACCTGTGGGAAGAAACACCCGGGAATATGCCGTATAGGTACAAATAGATGCTACAACTGTGGAATGGAAGGACATATGGCCAGAAACTATCCTACACAGATCCAGACACCTACCCCTCCGCAAGTTCAGAACAGAGGTGCTCCCCCACAGCTACACCTGATGCAAGTTGCGATAGAAGGCCCGCAGATAAGTCAAGGGAGACTGGAAGCTCCGCCAGTAGCGACGGATGACAGAATTTTCTCCATCACTAAGGAGGATGCGGCCAATGCTTCTACGGTCGTCACAGGTCAGATAATTGTTTTCAGTCAGTATGCTACTGTACTATTTGACACTGGGACAATACATTCGTTTATTTCTACACCTTTCACGGAAAAGATAGACATGCCACCCCAAACCTTGGATTGCAAATTTTTAACGACGTTACCTTCAGGAGATGTAATGGCATCCACCCATATACTGCGAGCCGCACCCGTCAGAATCGCAGACAGAGAACTCTACTGTAATCTGATAGTGCTTGACATGCAGGATTATGATATTATACTGGGCATGGACTTCCTGAGTAAATACGGAGCTTCAATAGAGTGCCGAAAAAGAAAAGTAATTTTTCGGCCTGAAGCAGAACCGACCTTCTAATTTATTGGGGAAACCAAGAAAGAAGTTAAAAAGTTTTTTTTCAGCTCTAAAGGCATAGAAGATGTTAGACAGTGGATGCACTGGGTTTCTAGCTCATGTGGTTGATACAAATCAGGCAGGGGAACTGAAGCCGGAAGATGTCAAAGTCGTATGCAACTACCCAGAGGTATTTCCTGACGAACTACTAGAGTTAGCACCTGACCGAGAAATCGAGTTTGAGATCGAATTGATTCCTGGTACAAAGCCGATCTCTAAAGCACCTTACCGTATGGCGCCGGCTGAGTTGGAGGAACTTCAAAAACAGCTACGGGAGTTACTCGACAAGGGACTTATCTGCCCTAGTCACTCACCATGGGGAGCTCCGGTACTGTTTGTTAAAAAGAAAGATGGGTCTATGCGAATGTGCATAGATTATCGAGCGCTGAATAAAGTTATAATCAAGAACAAATATCCCTTACCACGGATTGACGATCTGTTCAACCAGTTGAAGGGGGCCACTAATTTCTCTAGGATTGACTTGAGATCTGACTATCATCAAGTAAAGGTGAAACAAGATGATATACTGAAGACGACTTTCCAGACAAGATACGGACATTATGAGTTCGTAGTAATGCCCTTCGGAGTGACAAATGCTCCTGCTCTATTCATGGACCTGATGAACCGGGTGTTCTCAATATATCTCGACAAATTTGTGATCGTTTTTATCGATGATATTCTCATTTATTCGAGAACCCAGGAAGAGCATGCCAAACACCTGGAAATAGTATTACAAATTCTTCGGGAAAAGTAATTGTATGCAAAATTCTCCAAATGCGAATTTTGGCTTGACCAAGTATCGTTTCTGGGTCATGTTATCTCTAGGGATGGAGTAATGGTAGACCCAATCAAGATCGAAGCCGTCAGTAACTGGAATAGGCCAAGGAATGCCAGCGAAATCAGGAGTTTCCTCGGACTAGCAGGTTATTACCGGAAGTTTGTAGAGGGTTTCTCCAGAATCGCAGCACCGATGACAGCCCTCACTCGGAAAAATAAGAAGTACGAATGGACAGATGACTGCGAGAAGAGTTTCACAGAACTGAAAAAGAGACTGACCAGTGCTCCAATTCTTACTCTTCCGGAAGGCAACGAAGGATTTGATATGTACAGCGACGCTTCTAAATCAGGACTCGGGGCTGTACTCATGCAGAATGGCAAAGTCATTGCCTATGCCTCCAGGCAACTCAAGGAACACGAGAAAAATTATCCCACACACAATTTAGAACTAGCAGCCGTGGTCTTTGCTCTTAAGATATGGAGACATTATCTATATGGAGCACAGTGTAAGATCTATACAGATCACCAAAGTCTGAAATATTTCTTCACACAGAAGGACCTGAACATGAGACAAAGAAGATGGCTTGAACTAGTCAAGGACTATGACTGCGAGATCTTTTATCATCCAGGAAAAGCGAACAAAGTGGCTGATGCACATAGCCGGAAGTCGTAGGCCACCGTAGCACCCGGAATTATTTTAAGTTCGAGGATGAACTTTTATGAGGTATGGGGGACTGTAACACCCATAGGGTACTTAGCAAGATTTTAGATATTTTTTTATCATGAATAAAAATAGGCCTTATGTGTAAATTTGCAAAATAATAAAAATAGAACCAAAAAAAGAGATGACCAAAGTTTGAACCTTGGATCTCTTACTAGATACATGTATGTGTTAACCAATAGACCAAGAGAAGTTATTGTTAGAGAGAGAAGTGACAATATAGTTAAGAGTAAGAAAAGAGCTTCTTTCATTTAGAAGGAGAAGTTAGAGTAGCCTTCTTCCTCTCAAGAGAAAAGAGGATTCTTGCTTCCTCTTTTCATTAAGGAGGAATAAAAGAAAGGAGAAGGAAAAGTGCATTTTCCCTTCCTCCTCTCATGATGAATAAAAGGGGAAATTAAAGAAGAAAATTCATTTTCTCCCCTTCCTCCTCCCTCCTCCTCCTCACCGTGACCAAGAGCATCTCCCCACCCCCATTGCCGAAACCCAAACAAAACAAGAAGTTCCTCTCTAGGAAGGCTCCACAAGCAAGATTTCCTTCTTAGGTAAATCAAACAAAGATGTAAGTATCCCCTCACTTGTGGTACAAGTCGCTTACAATATTTTCGAAAGGTTAGAACACTTAAAAATAAAAATAAAAGGAGAAGAACCCATGCTCATGGATCTTATTATGTTATGATATGAACTTAGTTAAAAGTTTATGTTGGATATTGTTTAAGCTTGATCTTCTTCTTGCTATGTTTCGGCCATGAATATGTTAGGGCTTTAAGAAGCTTAAAACTTAATTTAACATGCTCCTAGACTTCTTGATGATATGTTTTGAACTTGGCTAGGTATTCATGTTTGTATATTGCTTAGAAGTTTATCTCTTGTTTATTGAAGTTTCGGCCATGATGAAATTAGGGTTTCATGAAGTTTAAAACTTAATTTAACATGCTCCTAGACTTCTTGATGATATGTTGTGAACTTGGCTAGGTATTCATGTTTGTATATTGCTTAGAAGTTTATCTCTTGTTTATTGAAGTTTCGGCCATGATGAAATTAGGGTTTCATGAAGCTTAAAACTTAATTTAACATGCTCCTAGACTTCTTGATGATATGTTGTGAACTTGGCTAGGTATTCATGTTTGTATATTGCTTAGAAGTTTATCTCTTGTTTATTGAAGTTTTGGCCATGATGAAATTAGGGTTTCATGAAGCTTAAAACCTAATTTAACATGCTCATAGACTTCTTGATGATATGTTGTGAACTTGGCTAGGTATTCATGTTTGTATATTGCTTAGAAGTTTATCTCTTGTTTATTGAAGTTTCGGCCATGATGAAATTAGGGTTTCATGAAGCTTAAAACCTAATTTAACATGCTCATAGACTTCTTTATGATATGTTGTGAACTTGGCTAGGTATTCATGTTTGTATGTTGCTTAGAAGTTTATTTCTTGGTTTATGAAGTTTCGGCCATGAGAGATTTTAGGGTTTCATGAAGCTTAAAACCTAATTTAGCATGCTCATAGACTTCTTTATGATATGTTATGAAATTGGCTAGGTATTCATGTTTGTATGTTGCTTAGAAGTTTATCTCTTGTTTTATGAAGTTTCGGCCATGAGAGGTTTTAGGGTTCCATGAAGCTTAAAACCTAATTTAACATGCTCATAGACTTCTTTATGATATGACATGAACTTGGCTAGGTATTCATGTTTATATGTTGCTTAGAAGTTTATTTCCCTTTCATGAACTTTCGGCCATGACTATATTCTAGGGTTCAAGGAAGTTTAAATTTAAACTTAGCAAGCTCATGGATTTCCCTTATGATATGATATGAAGTTAGCTTGGATTGTTATGCTTGTATAAAACTTAGTTTCATGCTCTTAAAGGCTCAGCCACAACCAAGTTAAAAGGCCTAGGAAGCTTAGAACCTACTACCTATGCTCATGATATTCTTTATAGTGTATGACATGAAATTGATTTAAGGTTCACATACTTATATGTTGTTGTAACCTAAAACTAAGCATGGTGACTTGCGGACGCCATATGAAATTAGGGTTAGAGACCCAATTATGACTTTGCTAGTTGTCTCCCATACTAGGATGTGAAATAGGAGATGCTAGTAAATGTTTTTCATGTACGATTATGTTTTCCTATGATGCTTTATATGTTTATTTAAGGATGCTCATGAACTATACATGATGATGACTCTTATGATGTGTTTTATGCTTAAGTATGCATGCTTTATGATAAGACAAGTAACATGCCTATTTATGTATGTTTATGAACTATGCATGAAATGATTTTTATGATGACTATGTACCCAAGCATGTATGATTTCAAATATGTAGCATGCTCATTTACGTAAGCTTATGAACCAGGCATGATAATGATTTTCTTTTATGATGACTATGTGCCGAAGTATGTATGCCTTATGATATGATAAGTAAATGACTAAGAGTTGCTTCCCTTAAGTTGGGATTAAGAGCACTCTTCATGTTAAGACAAGAGCATGACATTTATGATGATATGATGTGACAGTTATGATGATATGATATGCATGACATGTATTTTACTTTGTATGGCATGTACCAAGGGTGGGCTCCATAAGCGCCCCTAGGCCGACGGACTATGAACGGGTCTAGTAAAAAGGGATGAGCTCCTTAGTACGCCCCTAGGCCGACGGACTATGAACGGGTCTAGATCCCTAGTAGGTTCGGGGCTAGCTATCCTGTCCTAGGGATTGCGCGCATTTATGTATATATGTGGTACGAGCCGGGCCCTCATGATGATGATATTATGTTTAAGTATTAAATGATATGTTTAAAGACATCTTGCACTTGACATGCCATATATTTTAAAAAGATATTTTGCATAATGCACCCATTCATAATATGATATCTTTTTATGAATTATATGACATGATGTTATGACATACTCTTATGACTTATAGGACATGATGTTATGAGATGTTTTGTTTACGATTCATATGACCTGATGATATGTTATGCTTCTATGATTCACATCATATGATTCCTTTATTTATGATATGTCAGAGTATAATGTTTCTTAATAATATGATATGATAGGAGGCTATGTTCACATGATATAATGTAGATGATTTTGTCTCCATTGATTATATGCTTGTATGACTATGATATGAGATACGGTTTTTGTGAGTAGGTAAAGGATCTTACTGAGCCTGTGTGCTCATAGCTTACTTTCCTTGTACCACAGATAAAGGCAAGGAATGGATGATCTAAGGGAGCTGCAGGAGAGGCAAGGAGGTGTGTGTGGCAGTGGCTCGGCTAAGACAAATAAAGACCTGCTATGTTATTTTTTTTCTGTTATGTCTGACATGAACCAATTGTATTTATGTTACATTCTAGTATAACTTCATGACATTTCCGCTGCTTTATGTTACTCGAAAGAAATTTTAAATATGCATGTATCCTGGAATAGTTAAGTAAGTAAGTAGCCCCGTCCCTTTAGTAGCAGGGAGGGCGGGCGTTACAAGAATGCCTATAGTTGTACTTGATCCAACCGAGTTAACTAGTTACTCAATCTAATTGAGTTGTACTCACCCATGCGTTGATAGGCGGGACCAAGATTGTCCCTCCGTACCCTACCAAGATAGTATGTGTTGCTCTGCTTTGGCAGATTCAACAACAACATGCGATCGAGGTAGTGGTAGGTATCACGGCATGGTAGGCATTACGAGTTGTCGCGATTTAGATCTAATCTAAACGATGATGCGTATCATATACTCGATAGATCTAATCTAATCGAAGGGTGCATCATGTGCACGACTTAGATCTAATCTAATCGTTAGGCACTAATTAATTACTTAATTAACTAGCATGCATCACATACACACAAAAGCAATTAATTAAATAATTTTGTGATTATGTCATGGCCCTACTACGATCTTCTCAAGCCAATGAGAAGATTGGATGGTCAACCTAAGGTCAACAGCTTCTCAAGCGCCTTCCTTTTGACCACCTTGTGTTGCTCGCGCCTTCCTCATAACTCCGTCTTGAGTGGACCTTCCACCGCTTCAAATTTTGTACATTACATTTTTGAAACTCGAGTTACATTCGAGTCTAAACTAATTTACAACAAGAATAAAAGAGAAAGGCACGACGCGCAGGTCGTGAAAAATAAAATTACAACACGTACATCACATCACGGCACGCAGGCCGTATTATGAATTACAACACAAATTATCCAATCATATTGGGTCTTTGGGCCATGACTATCACAAAAATAATATATAATTCAAAATTATATATTTCTATAATTTTCTGTAATTTTTCCTATAATTTTTACAATTTTTACGAGTACAATTTCCCGGCGGTTCCGTTTAGCGGTTTTTGGGCGCAATCGCGGAACGAATCCCCTTGCGGGGCCAGGGGCAGCGCCCCTACCCGCGATCTAACCATCGCGAGGGTTCCTTTGCAATCTAACAGCACCTTAGCCCGCTGTCCCAAAAAGTTTTGGGGCGAAACTTGGCCGTTTTGGGAAAAACTTCTCGGTAGTCGAAGCCTACAAGTGTAGAAACACTTGTGCTTCGCTTCTACGAGAAAAATACTCATAAAAACTATAAAAATCATGAAATTACAGAAATTCACAGAATGTTTATTTTTCATAAAAACCAAAATAAACTCGTATTCGTCTTCGCACGTGGCTCTAATACCACTGTTGGGTTTTTCGGGCCGCGAAAACCATTTTTTCGCGTCGCGAAAACCCCGAAACTCCCTAACCAACGGATCCGTGCAAAGAAAAATCATTCGAAATTACGAGTACGAGTTTACCTAGATCTACACTTAGATCTACATGGAGAAAATCTTATACCTTTGATGCGTGCCCTTCGCGAATCCCGCTTGTCCAAGGAGATGTCGGATCTCTAGTTGTCAAAGTAGATAACTCTCTAGAAGTATCCACACGAACAAGATGTGTTCTCTAACACACAAGGATGGAGAAGAAAACACCACAAGTGTGCTAGCACTTCTTGATGCTCTCGTATGGGATTGGAAGAAGAA
Organism: Zingiber officinale; assembly: GCF_018446385.1. Lineage (NCBI taxonomy): Eukaryota > Viridiplantae > Streptophyta > Magnoliopsida > Zingiberales > Zingiberaceae > Zingiber > Zingiber officinale. Next base: position 55,706,439 of record NC_055993.1, read on the forward strand.
GAAAGGAAAAGAAGAGAACACACTCCTCTAAAATCTCTATGTGACTTTCACTAACCTTTCTTCTTGGATTAGATTCACTCTCCTTTCTTCTCCCTTGCTTGAAACCCATGACCAAGAGAAGAGAAGGAGCAAGAAGAGAGCTTAGGAGGAGGAAGATCACTTGAATGAGAGTTACTCACCAAAAGAAAACTTCTCTTTTTTCCATCAAATGGTGTAACCCCCTTCACATTAATCACAATTAATGTGGAGGCCATTAAAGAGAATAGTTGTAACCTCCATGAGGTGGCACATGTGATGATGTGGCACATCATCATTAGTTCTCCTAATGCCAAGTCACAAATGATGTGGCATAAAGTCAAGTCAAACTTGACTCTTCCTCTTCCTCTCAAGTCAAGTCAAACTTGACTTAATCTCTCTCATGGTTGATCTAATCCAACCATTTAATTCAAGCCAATTTAATATAATGAATCTAATTCATTTAATTAAATTGATTCAATGAGTCATAATCTAAATTAGACTCATTGAACACATGAATCAACTTGAGTCCAACTCAATTAGCCCAATTAGGATTACTCTTAATCCAATTTGATTCATCACATGAATCTAATCCTCTTGGTTCATCATATGAACCTAATCTCCATCCACTTGTTTTTTGTGTGTGACCCAATAGGTTCTTGTAACGTTGGCAATGCCCCTAAACTCATTTAGAAGCATAAGTAATGAGCAGTATCTAGCAATACATCATTACTACCCAAGTTACAAGAATGTTAAGATCCAACATCACCTTGTGACTATTAATTGTGACTCCTCACAATATATGACAAGTGTCCTTCTATCCTAGACATCTAGATTGATCAATGTGAGGCATAGACCGTGTCATCCTCTGATCAATCTAAATCTTGAACTCCAAGTAGACTCACTAAATCAAATGAGCTCAATATCTCGTATTGACTCATTTGGGCATGGCCATGCACTTCGTGGTCTCACTCTATCAAGAATACCGATGTCTCTCCCGTCATATAGGAGGGATAGATCCCATCTACATCACTCCGCATAATTTGTTACATATCCAGTAATCGCCTTTATAGTCCACCCAATTACGGGTGACGTTTGACGAAACCAAAGTACATAACTCCTTATGTAGGGATCCATGGTGACTTCAGGTCCAAGGACTAGTAGTCATACTAATAGCCACATGAGAAAGTATATGACACTCATATAACGATTCATAATACTTTCTCATGGCGGGTCATTCAGTATACATTCTCAATTGCATACCCATGTGTCAACTTGATATCTCCATATCCATGACTTGTGAGATCAAGTCATCGAGTTGACCTACATGCTAGTCTTATTGCATTAACATTGTCCCTGAATGTTAATACTCGACAAGGAATAATTAAGAGTAGTGTTCCCTATATCATCTCACTATCGGTTTAACTAACCGATTGATATAGGTGAGAATCTTCTACTCAAGGACGCTATTATACTTAGTTTATTTGGAACCAATACAAGTAAGTATAATAATCAAAACAAATGCCTTTTATTTATATAAGAATATGATACAATAAGTCCATAATACAATCATCAAATGATTGGCTCTAGGGCTCTAACTAACAGCCTGTTCATGTAGGGTTTTGAAGTCTATAACCAGATCAGAATGTTTTACCATTTTGTCAACCCTAGTAGGAAAACCTTTATGGCAAGTTGATGAGAGTTGCAGTGATACTCATATAGTAGGTGTTGACGTCTAGCCAATAAGTTAAGGGTTACCCTTGGACCTTGGTAGTTATACCCTCACTATAGATATACAAGTAATTGAAGTGATAGAATTTGACATTCTTATTAGCATGGAGTATTTGGTCACTAATTGTGTTAATATCAACTATTGAGCAAGGGTAGTAACCCTGCAACTACCATACCAACCATCTTGGAAATTTATCGAAACTAATGATAAAGGAATGATTGGTTTCGGTACTATAAGCCAAGCAATTGCTACTTCATGGGTGTCGGAAGTATTTGCTATCAATGATAAAGTTTAATAGCATCTCACTCTGCTCGAATATTTGAGTAGTTTTAGAATAACCAGATGCATTACTAGACGAATTCCTTAGCTTACCACTTTGGAGGCAGGTGGAGTTCATAAGTGAGATTTTTTCGATGATGGCTCCAATATATATGATCTCATGTCACATGGCGCCAAAGGAATTAGAAGAATGAAAATTGCAAAAGTTGTTAGACAAAGAATTTATTCTTTCCAGTGTCACTCGTTGAGGAGCTTTGGTCTTCTTTGTAGAGAACAAGGATGAATCATTGATAATGTCTAGCAAGTTGAGACAACTTAATACAAAGTCCATCCAAAGGATTTGTTTGATCAACTCAAGGACACATAGGTACACTCTAAGATCACATTAAGATTTATCTGACATTAGCATAGAGTAAAAGTTACAGACATATAGAAGATGATGTTCGCATACGGTACGAACATTACTAGTTTTTGGTGATGTCGTATAGGCTTACCAAATCTCCAGGAAGTTGCATGGATCTGACAAACCTAGTGTCCTTAGAGTATTTAGATCAATTGTTATCATTCATAGAGGATATCTTGATATTCAAGATCAAAGGAGAATTATATTCAAAACATTATGAAAGGAGTGTTGATATGTGAAGTTTAGTAATTACACATTTTAGTTATCTTCCATGGGACTTCTCATATATGGGGTTATGGCAAGGACATTTTCATGTATCCTTAGAATGGTAAAAAGCTATTACTAGCTGGGAAGTTAGATCATTTATACCTTGTGAAGTTTACCCACAATAGTTAGCTAGACGGTAATGTAGGTGTAGTTATAGCAGGTGGGTTCATAACCCATAGAATAATGATTCTCCACCTTGGAATAGATCATCAAATAGTTATAAGTGTTGGGGTTGCAAGGTTGCAAATATAGTCACACATTGAAAACACATGGGAAAGATCATGAGTTTATAAGAGAAAGATATCTCCATTGATATGAGGTCTTTTGGGTAGAGCCCAAGAGCAAAACCATGAGGGCTTAGGCCCAAAGTGTTGGTGCGGGAAGCATCCGACGATCGAACCTAAGTTTTGATAATGGCAAAGGATTCAAAGTTAAGGTGCTTTGTTATCTGACAGCTTTTGCTGAGTGTTTCAGGAAAGTCCTAACTGCGGTTAGGCAAGGTAAAACCCTAGGGGGTGGTAACCCTAGGTCATAGGGGGTGGTAACCCTATGCGGAAAGTCTTGGCAGGTCGATGGCTTCAGGCAAAAGTCCTAGGGGGTGGTAACCCTAGGTGGAAAGTCCTGGTGTCGCGAACCAGGTGAAAGTCTGAACTGGCCGGTGAAGTGGATGTTCAGCAGAAAGTCCGGGAGCATCGAGTGCCGAGCAAAAGTCCAGTCGATCTGGAGGATCGTACTGGCAACAGGTAAAATCTCCTGAGAGGAGTAGGTGAGGACGCGTTCCCCGTAGAGGGAACAGTAGGCGTCGGGTCGACCTAGGGTTTCCGGCTGGAAATCCGAAGTCAGACCCGGACAGTCCGGAGACTGTCATGATTTCATATTCATACTATTATTTTGTGTTAACTTTGTGTTGCAGGTATCTTTGGATTAACATACTTGCAGGTACCAAAAACACAAAGAAGGACTCGGATGAACAGTGTCCGAGGCGCCTCCATGGAGCTTGGAGGCGCCTCGGGTGCAACAGCAGACTGGAGGCGCCTTGAATGGAGTTCAAGGCGCCTTGGACCGGAGGTTGGAGGCGCCTTGGATAGGCTGAAGGCGCCTTGAACCAGATAGAGTTCGACCAGGTCAGTGCTGATCCACGCGGGTGACTCGGCTCGTTCAAGGCGCCTTGATGAACAGTGTAAGGCGCCTTGAACCCCCTTTATAAGGGGTCTCGACCAGCAGCTTCAAACATCTCCTTCCAAGTGACTCAAGTGCTACGTGCTACTCCAAACGACGTTCCGAAGTGCTGCTACTTGTGCCCGACGACCAGGAGCTCAGAATCTTCATTTCTTTGTCGTTGGTATAATTAATTACTGTCGTTTATTGTACTTCAACTTGTAATCGTTTATCGAGCTTATAGTTGTTGCCCACCGGAAGCGATCAAGGATCGCGGGCCTTCGAGTAGGAGTCGCCTTAGGCTCCGAACGAAGTAAAACGACCGTGTCTATGTGTTTGTGTTTATTTACCTTTTCCGCTGCTTTAATTACTCTACGAACGTTTCACGATTCCGGTAATCGAACGAAATAGCCGCGAGCGCTATTCACCCCCCCTCTAGCGCGTCTCGATCCAACAATTGGTATCTGAGCGGGTCGTTTTGAATTGGTGCAACCACCTTTCAAAACAATTTTTTTTCGCAGTTTTTTTTCGTTTTCGGAGTCGAATTAGAATTTAGCCTTATAGCTATATTCTAATTTTTGTTTCCCTCGAATCGACTTTTGCTCGAAGTAGGTGCAACACCACTCAAGTTCGTTTTTATTATCCTTTACTCTCGCACTACTAATCCAAGACTCAGTCTTGGAATAGATTTTGTTGTTTTTGTTCTTTTAGATCTAAAATGGCCCAACAAGAAGGATATAGCACCGTTCGTCCCCCACTATTTTCCGGAGAAGACTTCGGGTATTGGAAGGGGCGAATGGAGATATATCTGAAGATCCAGTTCGATACCTGGATGATCATCAAAACAGGACGGAACCGACGGTAAGCCTACACCTGTGAAAATTGGGAGCCGGCATTTATCAAAAGGTGGAAGTCGCAAAAGCCACCTGCACCATCCAATGTGGTCTTACCAAAGAAGAGCTCAAGAGTCGGTCCATTCTCCTCCGCAAAAGAACTCGGAAAAGCTCATCGAACTCCACGAAGGCACTGACGACACCAAGGTAAGTAAAAGAGATCTTTTACTTAATAAATTATATAATCTAAAAATGCAGGAAGGCGAAACGGTGAGTTCTCTTCACGCGAGAATACAAGACATCCTTAACTCTCTTCACGGAATTGGCCAGAAGATAGAAAATCGGGACGTAATAAGGTATGCCCTAAACTCGTTTCCAAGGAATACATTGTGGGCATCAATGGTAGATGCCTACAAAGTTTCCAAGGATTTATCTTCTTTAAAACTAGATGAACTTTTTAGTGAATTTGAACTTCATGAGCAGACTAATGCACAGCCTACCGAGAAAGGTATTGCGTTGGTTGCAGGTACAAGCCGAACCCGGGAACCGAGACCTCGACGGAGAAACGAACCAGCATTGGAAGCTGAACCAGACTCTGATGATGAAGAAGGTGACATTACAACCGAGCTGGTAAATCTCGTGAAGAAGCTCTACAAGACGAAAGGATTCGACAAAAGAGATCTAAAGAAGGCAGTGAAATCAAAGGAAGGCCCACAAAATACAAAAATGAAGTTTGAAGTTACATGCTACGGGTGTAACCAAAAAGGGCACATCAAAACCAACTGCCCTAACCTGAAGGAGATCAAAAAGCAAAGAAGGAAAAAGGTCCTTAAGGCAACATGGGACGAATCTTCATCAGAAGACGACGACGACGAGCTCGAACAAACGAGTCTACTCGTATTAATGGCCCGGGACCAAGTCGTCGAATCCGGATGCGAGAGCGAGTCTGAGGCAGAGTCCGAGCAAAGCCACGGATCCGTATCCGTTTCCGAAGGACCAGACCCCGCTGTAAGTATCTCCAGGTTGAACAGTTTAGTTAGCTATTTATTGCGCAAATTAGCTAAGTCAAACCTGAAAGTTAAGTCACTTCTAAAGGAAGTAAGTGTCCTTAAAGAAGTGGCTGACACCAAACCCTTACCTGACCAGAGTCAGACTGAATTTCCAACTCAAGTTCAAAAACTTGAGGAAGAAAATTCAAGTTTAACAAATAAGGTTAAAGATTTAGAAAATACCTTAGAACGGTTTACTTTGGGCTCCAAGAATTTGGACTTGATTCTTGGGACACAAAGAGCCATCTACAACAGAACTGAGCTGGGTTACAAAAGTAAATATAGATCCTATTTATCATTAATAAACAAACAAAGTATTAAAACAGTCCAAGCATGGGTCTCCAAGTCTAACTTGGTTAATCAAGTTGGACTTGGCCAATACTGGGTTCCAAAGGATCAAATATACTACCTCGATAGACCATATCGAGGCCATGATCCAGGGGGAGCAAAGAGAAAAACAATCCTAAAAATTTAAAATTAAAATTCAAAATTAAATTCAAAATTCGAAATCAAAATTAAAATTAAATTCAAAATTCAAAATTAAAAATTAAATTCAAAATTCAAAATTAAAAATTAAATTCAAAATAAAAAATTAAAAATTAAATTCAAAATTTAAAATTAAAATTAAATTCAAAATTCGAAATCAAAATTAAAATTAAATTCAAAATTAAAATTAAAAATTAAATTCAAAATTCAAAATTAAAAATTAAATTCAAAATTCAAATTAAGAAATTAAAACTCAAAATGAAGATAAGGGATCCAGACTCGCTGGCACCCCCAACTAAACTACCCGGGAGGGTAACTGAACCTAATCTACCCGAAATGGGTAAAACAAGAGTAGATTACCCGGCAGGGTAATTAAGGTTAGATTAAAACGGACTAAGGTTAACTTGAACCACAGTACTGGTGAAGTTTTTGGATGATAGTACGTTAGGGAAGCTTGGGCATCGCATGTCTAGGAAGATATGGCTTCGACCTGGTGCATTTGGCCAAGTGGAACTGACCGAAGCTACCCTTAAATGGATCCTAACTAGTTAGACCAAGGTTTAGTACTAAGCTCAATGGGTAGGACTATTTGGAAAACCTCGAAGGCATGGTTACTTTAATGAGTTCCTTGTGACTCACCATAGCCCAGAAGTTTATCCAAAGAATGCTTACTTGTTGAACCCAAAGCTAAACCTGAATCTAACACAAAGTTAACCCAAACCTTAAAATTGAATTATAAATCATCTCACATCAATCATAGGTTTCCCTGATTGAAAATTTAGATCGGGTGAGATGACTAAGTAATAATATTCATTTGAAAACCATTTTCAAAATCAATTTTAAAACTCAAGTTCAAAATCAATTTTAAAACCCAAATTTCAAAATTAATTTTAAAACTCAATTTCAAAATCAATTTTAAAACTCAATTTCAAAATCAATTTTAAAACTCAATTTCAAAATCAATTTTAAAACTCAAATTTCAAAATCAATTTTAAAACTCAATTTCAAAATCAATTTTAAAACTCAATTTCAAAATCAATTTTAAAATTTCAAAATCAATTTTAAAACTCAAATTTCAAAATCAATTTTAAAACTCAATTTCAAAATCAATTTTAAAACTCAAATTTCAAAATCAATTTTAAAACTCAATTTCAAATTCAATTTTAAATTTTCAAAATCAATCTTAAAACTCAATTTCAAAATCAATTTTAAAACTCAATTTCAAAATCAATTTTAAAACTCAATTTCAAAATCAATTTTAAAACTCAATTTTCAAAATCAATTTTAAAACTCAATTTCAAAATTAGCTTTAAAAACTCAATTTCAAAATTAGCTTTAAAAACTAAATTTCAAAATTATTTTAAAAACTCAATTTCAAAATTATCTTTAAAAACTCAATTATTTCAAAACCTCTTCAAAAAAAAAAAAAAAAAAAAAAAAAATCGGGTGGAGCTTATCAGAGGCGCCTCCCATCAAAAGGAGGCGCCTTAGCAAGCGGCGGGAAAATTCCCGCCGCTTCGTCTTAAGGCGCCTCGGATCAACCCGAGGCGCCTCCAACTTATATAAGGCGCCTTAAACCTTGGTTTAAGGCGCCTTCAACACGTTATATCAAAACGAACAGAAGCCTTCTGTTCGTTTTCTGTCGACGCCAAGCACGCGTTACTCGTGCGGTTTCCTCCCAACTAAGGCGCCCTCAACCGGTTTTTTTTCCCTCTCTACGTGACAATGCCTCCTAGGTATAATCCTAATCCCTTCCGATCAAGTTTTACTTAGAACTTTTGCTTATTTCTGTCAATTTTTGGTAAAATCGTTCAAAATAGGAAACGCCGACATGTTGATCTTAATCCAGCTAGAATTCCATCAGCAGATATCAGATTCCCGACTATACATCTTAGGGATACCTTTGCTAATTACATCTTTGAACCTATCAAGCCTAGATATGTGAATAAGACTTTTTATACCCAGTATTGTCAACCAACTATTCAAATGATAGAGCACTATCAACTGGATCAATTGGTTTACTGCACCGATACAGTAAACCAGGAGTTATGTGCCCAGTTTTATCACAATCTTGAGAGGATTGATGATAATAGGTACAGCACCAGAGTTTCTGGCGTGGACATTGAGCTTACTCCCACTCTCCTACGCACCACCCTAGGTCTTAGGGCTTCTGAGTCTACCTTTTTATGCTATCCCAGTAGGGATCTGCCATTTGGCGATCCTTACTCCCACATTACGTTAGATACTATCTATACGTATTTCCTCGGGGGAGAGAGACCTGCTGACTTGACTGAGTTCAGGTCAGTTACTCTTCGGATTCAGGACTACATGATGTATAGGGTCCTGACAGCATGTATTCTGCCAATCTCATCTCGGGATGTCCCGAAGATGAGATCTTCACACTCATTCTTCTTGTACGCCCTGTGTCATCGGTTTGACATCGATATTGCCCTGCATATGTTCCAGAACATTATCTGTGCATCTGGGACAGTCACCTCCAAGATAGTCCACATGCCCTATTGTCATATTCTGACACGCTTCCTTTCGACGATAGAGGGTATAGATGTGACCAGAGGAACAGTCATTCCTCTTACTATATATGATGAGCTAGGATCCCGTAGTTGTAGACTAGCCAGTGCCGATATCACAGCTGATGGAGTTCTAGCGTGGATAGGACGACCACAGCAGGCAGCTGCCCCTATCGCTCCAGCAGCCGATGATTTACCAGGCGAGGGAGAGGATTGGGCTGATTTCTTAGCTGAGGATCTTTTCGCGGATCCCTCCCCGTCTGCCAGACCATCCACCTCAGCTAGACCTTCGACCTCTTCCTCACTCTCCGTCGAGGACAGACTAGCTCGACTCGAGGTTGAGTCCATCCAGACACGACGGATAGTTCTCTCTATTCGATCCGAGATGGCTGCCGGATTTACGTCCCTTCGTGACGAGATACGACGGCTAGGTCAGCCAGCACCTGAGCAGCCCCATGATCCTCCAGCTAGCTCTCCTCGAGCAGATGATCCTGCTAGTTGATATGACTATGTTATGCATTATTCTGTGGATTGTTGTCTCACTTGTTTAGACTTCCTTATTCTGTGGATGTACTTATTTGCATGCTTATTCAGTTTCACAAAATCTGAGTTCACGTATCATTTACTTTTAAAATTCTAGGAAAATACTTATTTCAAAATTCCAATTTCTTCGAATTTTCAACATTTGGATCTAGCCTAAGATTTCCCCTAGAAATCATGTTCCCCTAGGTTAAAGCCAGAGCATCTCACAAACACCTAGGTCTACCTTGCTTGTGTTTGAAAAACTTAGAAAGGCGTGAGATGCATAGGGTACAGCCTGGACTCAGGAATGCTTATATTTGTGCATCAATATGAGTCTGGGCGTTAAACACATCATAAACAATAATCAAGTCAAGTCTTCCAGCTCTAGCCAACTCTAACTGGACCAAATGGACTTAATTTGACTAACCATGTGAAAGCTACTGCCCTCTAGGCAATCAGCAAGTAGCTAAAGGTTAGACAATTGGGAAAAGTGTTAAAGTTATTTTTTTAAGTGACCTCATATTTTCATTCAATTGACCTCATATTCTATAACTTCTAAACAAATCCTTTTATTGAAAATTCAAATGCTCAAATTTTCAAACTTAATTAATTTTAAGACTATTTGAACTAGACTTAGTTAGATTGTACTCTAAACTTAGCTATTTGGCAAAATATTTTCTCAATACGAATCATTTTGAAGCTGAATATATAGCTAAGTATTTTCAAATTTGGAAAATTCCAAAACTCAAAAAGCTAAGTCGTTTTTGCTAAGAAGAAAATTGTTCTTTTTCTCTCTTTTGAAAATTTTCCTTCAGAAAATACAAATCTACTCTCAAACTGGTTTATTTTTGATATATGGCAAAGGGGGAGAGTAGGTAAATTAAAGTTAAAAGAAAACTCAAAGTAATTAATAAAAGGAGGGCTTTTATTAAGGGGGAGTCTTATATTACAAAGTTAAAAGTTTCCAGCTTAACTGTTATTACGTTTGAAGTTTATTTACTTAAGCTTGGTTAACTTTATGCAGTTATTACATATGTTGTTTTTCTTAACTTTGAATTACGTGTTGCCATAATCAAAAAGGGGGAGATTGTTGGTGCAGGAAGCATCCGACGATCGAACCTAAGTTTTGATAATGGCAAAGGATTCAAAGTTAAGGTGCTTTGTTATCTGACAGCTTTTGCTGAGTGTTTCAGGAAAGTCCTAACTGCGGTTAGGCAAGGTAAAACCCTAGGGGGTGGTAACCCTAGGTCATAGGGGGTGGTAACCCTATGCGGAAAGTCTTGGCAGGTCGATGGCTTCAGGCAAAAGTCCTAGGGGGTGGTAACCCTAGGTGGAAAGTCCTGGTGTCGCGAACCAGGTGAAAGTCTGAACTGGCCGGTGAAGCGGATGTTCAGTAGAAAGTCCGGAAGCATCAAGTGCCGAGCAAAAGTCCAGTCGATCTGGAGGATCGTACTGGCAACAGGTAAATCTCCTGAGAGGAGTAGGTGAGGACGCGTTCCCCGTAGAGGGAACAGTAGGCGTCGGGTCGACCTAGGGTTTCCGGCTGGAAATCCGAAGTCAGACCCGGACAGTCCGGAGACTGTCATGATTTTATATTCATACTATTATTTTGTGTTAACTTTGTGTTGCAGGTATCTTTGGATTAACATACTTGCAGGTACCAAAAACACAAAGAAGGACTCGGATGAACAGTGTCCGAGGCGCCTCCATGGAGCTTGGAGGCGCCTCGGGTGCGAGCCAGGAAAAGGCCAGCGCAGCAGACTGGAGGCGCCTTGAATGGAGTTCAAGGCGCCTTGGACCGGAGGTTGGAGGCGCCTTGGATAGGCTGAAGGCGCCTTGAACCAGATAGAGTTCGACCAGGTCAGTGCTGATCCACGCGGGTGACTCGGCTCGTTCAAGGCGCCTTGATGAACAGTGTAAGGCGCCTTGAACCCCCTTTATAAGGGGTCTCGACCAGCAGCTTCAAACATCTCCTTCCAAGTGACTCAAGTGCTACGTGCTGCTCCAAACGACGTTCCGAAGTGCTGCTACTTGTGCCCGACGACCAGGAGCTCAGAATCTTCATTTCTTTGTCGTTGGTATAATTAATTACTGTCGTTTATTGTACTTCAACTTGTAATCGTTTATCGAGCTTATAGTTGTTGCCCACCGGAAGCGATCAAGGATCGCGGGCCTTCGAGTAGGAGTCGCCTTAGGCTCCGAACGAAGTAAAACGACCGTGTCTCTGTGTTTGTGTTTATTTACCTTTTCCGCTGCTTTAATTACTCTATGAACGTTTCACGATTCCGGTAATCGAACGAAATAGCCGCGAGCGCTATTCACCCCCCCTCTAGCGCGTCTCGATCCAACACAAAGTGGACAATATCATGTCATTGTGGAGATATCTAAATTCTTTTCGATCCAACAATTGGTATCAGAGCCCGGACTGGCAGAAGGATTAACCACCGATTGTGCACAAGAGCAATGGTCCAATCGAACCATGTCGGTGGAATATTAACCTTGAATGAAGAAGTAGGGGCTCCCGTGTTCGGATCAAGAGGGTCAGACACTAGGCAAGAAGTCCTAGTTGCGGCTAGGCAAGGAAGTCCTAGTAGGTTGGATGGACCGAGGGATAGGAAGTCTTAGTTGCGGCTAGGCAAGAAAGTCCTAGTAGGTCAGGTGGACCGAGGGGTAAGAAGTCCTAGTTGCGGATAGACAAGGAAGTCCTAGTAGGTCGGGTGGACCAAGGGGCAGGAAGTCCTAGTGGGTCGAGGATCGGACGTTAGGGAGCCTGTGGTCCTTTGTTTGAGGGGGGGGGGGATTGTTGGGGTTGCAAGGTTGCAAACATAGTCCCACATTGAAAACACATGGGAAAGATTATGAGTTTATAAGAGAAAGATATCTCTATTGGTATGAGGCATTTTGGGTAGAGCGCAAGAGCAAAACCATGAGGGCTTAGGCCTAAAGTGGACAATATCATGCCATTGTGGAGATATCTAAATTCTTTTCGATCCAACAATAAGGAACCCTTATTCTCTAATAGTTAAGACCTTCCATGCTATTAGAATAGATGAGTATAAGAGTATACTGCATAGTTGTTACCCTTAGATAAGGATATTGTAGTATTACAATTTAAGTGGTAAATTTGGAAACTAAATTTTTATTAGTGAAGGAAAATATATTATAACAAAAAAAATATAGATAAAGATGTAAATAATTAAAATTTAACATAATTAAATTATTTAAGGAAAATAAATATATTTTAGAAGATAATTTATGAGGAAATAAGTTTGGATGAAGTAATAGAAATTATAGGATTTTTTTTTTTTGGAATTTATTAGAATTTTTCTAGAATTTTAAAATAAATATTTGGATTCTTTATGGGGATAAATGGGTTAGGCTTTATAAAAAACCTATTTAGAATACACATTAAAGTTAGGAGTTAATCATATCAATTAACCTAATTAATCTAAGTTTATATCAAAAAGCTAAGTTCAAAGTCTCTTCTCATGCGTACACGTGGCGTCGTTGTCGTAATTGCAATCGCCACTCACCCTCGATGCTGGTGCAACCTCTGTCGGTGTTGTTTCTCTACTACATTGCTTCACCACGCATCTCTTTCCTACTATCGCACACGATGTACCTAAGCGGCCAAATCGTTGATCTGGCCACTGGCGCCGTCATATGCCATCATGAAGTCAATGGCCTGGGGGTTCCATCATCATGTCATTGCATTTCACTGTTCTACACTCGATGCCGCTCATCCAGCAGTCGTCTTGAGACGTCGCTAAAGAAGACGATATGAAATCGTTCGTCATCCTCATTGTCGTGCGCACAAATGCTGCCACAATTTCATGGTCATCGTTGATCATCCTTGCCATTTTATTGGCTATCGGACACTATCCTTCCTTCTCCTAGTCATGCGATCTCACCACTGCAAACCGCCGGCTACCGGGAGAGCAATCTACCGAGAGTCTATCATTGGAGAAAACTACGATTTAGGTATCATGAGCGGTCGTCACTGTGCCGACTGCCCAAGAGCCCCGACTGTGCTAGTTCCTCCCAACTACTTCAACCAACTACCTTCCCCTACCTCCTAACTGTTGGTTGCCACTCAGAATACCGTCCTAGTTGTAACACCCGCCCCTCCTGCTAGTGGAGGCGGGGTTACTTTCTACATACATAACATACGTACATGAATTTCAAAAACAGCGGAAGTAATCATTTTTTTTTCTTTTACTTTCATTTAAATCACAACTAATCATACGAGCATGCTTAGCATAGTTATGCACTTAAAGAGTCATAATATCCATTTCTAACATAAGCATAAGTAAAGTGATCATGCAAGTCATCAACATAAATTAAGCATAGTTCATATCAATCCTAAATCAACGTAAGCAGGTCTTTCTTTCTTAGCCAAGCCACCACCACACACATCTCCTGCCCCTTCTGCTGCTCCTTTAGTTTATCCAACCTTTACCTTTATCTGTCGTACAAGGAAAGTAACTATAAGCACACAAGGCTTAGTGAGATTCTTTCCTACTCACAAAAATAACACATTTCATAGCAAAATCATACAACATATAGCATGGACACATAAAACATCTAAACAACATATCATGCAAGAGTTTCATATCACATTTTAACATAGCATAAAAGAGAACATCATATCATACCATATCATAGCATAAAAGAACATCATGTCATATCATATCATAACATAAAGAAATATCATGTCATATCATATCCTAACATAATTGAAAGCATCATGTCATATCAAATCATAACGTAAAAGTAAGCATCATGACATATCATATCATATCATAGCATAAAGAACATCATATCATAGCATAAGGAGAAACATCATATCATATCATAAACATATATTCAAGATGTTCTTTAAAACATGGGTAATATCATGTGCAAGATGCTTTTTAAAAAAAACATATCATATAATACTTGAACATAATATCATCATGAGGGCCCGGCTTGTACCACATACATACATAAATGCGCGCAATCCCTAGGACAGGGTAGCTAGCCCCGAACCTACTAGGGAACTAGGTTCGTATTATGACCGTTGACCTAGGGGCGTACTAAGGAGCCCATCCCTTTTTACTAGACCCGTTCATAGTCCGTCGGCCTAGGGGCGCTTATGGAGCCCACCCTTGGTACAAGCCATACAAAGTAAAATAACATGTCATATAATCATAGTATATCATGTTCATGTCATTCATAGCATATAATGTTCATGTCATTCATAATTCATCATGTTCATGTCATTCATAACTTAACTTAGCATGAAGAGTGCTCTTAGTCCCACTTGATAGGGAAGCAACTCTTAGGCCTTTCACTTAGCATATCATAAAGAGTGCTCTTAGTCCCAACAAATAGGGAAGCAACTCTTAGGCCTTTCACTTAGCATATCATAAATAGTGCTCTTAGTCCCAACAAATAGGGAAGCAACTCTTAGGCCTTTACTTGTCATTTCATAAGCATACATACTTGAGCATATAGCACATCATGGAAGACATTTTAAATGCATGATCCATAAGCATACATAAATGAGCATATATCATATCATGGGAACATAATCATGCATGGAACATAAGTTAACATCTCCTAATTCATATCATGGCATGTGAAGCACATAAAGAGTCATAATTGGGTCTCAATCATCAACCTATCATAGGTGGCCGAAACATGCAAGGGATCACCTAGGTTGAAAGCAACATACAAGCATATGAACCCTAAACCAATTTCATGACATTTATCATAAGGAACATTATGAGCATATTTAGTTTAGGTTCTAAGCTTCCTAGGTCTACAAATCATGTTGTAGCCGAAACATGCAAAGCTTAAACCTAGGTTACAAATAGCATATAAACATGTGAACCCTAAACCAATTTCATATCATTTATCATAAGGAACATCATGAACATATTTAGTTTAGGTTCTAAGCTTCCTAGGTCTACAAATCATGTTGTGGCCGAAAGTCATGAAGTGTGAAACTAAGTTCTAAACCAAAGACAAGCATAAGAATATCATGTTAACTTCATATCATATCATAGGGAAAAAACATGAGCATGTTAGGGTTGAGTTTAAGCTTGCCTAGCCCTTTTTAATCCTATCTTGGCCGAAAGTTCAAAGCATGAGTACCTAGTTCTAACCAACATGAAATCATAAGTACATCAAGTTATCTTCATACCATATCATGAGGAAGATCATAAGTAAGTTGGATTTGTGTTTAAGTTTTCCTAGGCTTTTAAACTTGTCATGGCCGAAACCCTAAGGTGGGGTTCATCTAATTCTGAGTAACATACAAGCATGAAACACCAAGGAAACATTCATATCATGTCATAAGAAAGATCATAAACATGTTAGATTTGAGTTTAAGCTTTCCTAGGCATTTAGTCTCCTCATGGCCGAAACCCTAAGGTGGGGTTCATCTAATTCTAAGTAACATACAAGCATGAAACACCAAGGAAATATTCATATCATGTCATAAGAAAGATCATAAACATGTTAGATTTGAGTTTAAGCTTTCCTAGGCATTTAGTCTCCTGATGGCCGAAACCCTAAGGTGGGGTTCATCTAATTCTAAGTAACATACAAGCATGAAACACCAAGGAAATATTCATATCATGTCATACGAAAGATCATAAACATGTTAGATTTGAGTTTAAACTTTCCTAGGCTTTTAAACTTGGCATGGCCGAAAGTTGCAAGAACCTTTCTAGGTTTTTAAGCCATTTAAATTTATGGAAAACCATGAGCTACTTGTACCACAGGTGAGGGAATACTCACATCCTTTCGCTTGTGGTTCCTAAAGAAAATGGTACCCTTGTGAGGAGGAAGAAAAGAGCTTCTCCTTCTAGCACTCCCTTTTTCTTCTCTTGCTTGGAAGGGGTAGATCTTGAAGGCTCCTTCTTGTGGATTAGTATTCTTAGGAAGAAAAACTTTAGGTGGATTTCAGAATTAGGAGAGGGAGAGCTTTAGGTTTCGGCAATGGTGAGGAAGAGGAAAAGAAGGAAGAAAAATGAAATCCCTTTCTTTCTTTCCTCCTTATGCTAAGTGGGAGGAAGAAGCAAAGATGAACTTTGCCTTCCCTTTCTCCTTAACTCATTTATATTTTTCCCTAATGAGAAACATGTCCCCATTCATCCCCGTAATTCTTCTAATCCCATCTCCTTCTTCATCCTCACGAAAATGAAAGGAAGAAAGAAGGGAAAGACAATTTGTCTTTTGCTTGTTCTTTTCTTAAATCAAGAGAAGGAGGAAGAAAGCTACTTGATATTTTCTTATTTCCTTCTCTTAACCATACTCTTACTTTATCTAAAATTTCCATCCCCCTTTCAACAATAATTCATGATGGCCTATTGGTCATTCCATAACTCCTAAAGTTTGCCATTTAATTAAAAGGTTCAAGGTTCAATCTTTGCCCTCACCTCTTTTCTTTTTATATCTTTTTGGTTCTTTCTCCCTTTTTATTCTAAAAAAAAGGATACTCACATATATATAACTACTAGATTTCTTGGGTGTTACACTAGTTCCCCTGTACAAAAATTTGTACAAGCATAGAACTATAATAGCTACCCATGTGCTCTACTGAAGTTAAATTTGGATTGCAAACGATGCTTAACATTATTAATCCAAATTTTTCTTTAGAAGTTAAACTTGGATTGGAAATGATACTTAACATTTTTACTCCAAGTTTAACCGATGTGATCTTCCTAGGTTAAACCATATTACAGAAGTTAATCAAATATCTATTTCAAAGATCGGCTTCCAAGTTAAACATGGTAAGGCACTAGGCCTTCTTAGGTATGGGATCATCCACCACTTCCTAGACAAAGTCTTTCAAAGAAATCGGATATTTAACTTCTTACAGTAAAATAGGTTTAACTATAGAGACCTTAATAGAAGCACAATATCGAAACATGAAATCGAAAAATAAAATCGATAACAAAAATGATAACTTAAAACCTATAACCTCTTGTGTTTGATTTTTCAAGATCTATACAAAAGGATGAACTAGTCATGATGCGGAAACAAATAATTAGTTATACCTTTTGTAGATTATAGACCTCTTGATCTTCTGCTGTATTCCTCTCCTTCTCTTGGACGTCGTGAGGGCGACGATCTACTAAGATGAAATCCACCCAAGCTTCTTCCTTTGCTTCCAAGATTCGTCCACCTTCCACCAAAGGATATTAGGATGCAATACCTCCTTCACTTCTTAATTCTTCTTCTCTAAGCAACCGGCCACCAATGTCTCTCCAAGGCTTGATGCCGTCGGCCACAAAGAAGAGGAAAAGGAGAAAAGGGAGAGCCGGCCACAAGGAATAGAGAAGAGGAATAAGAGATGTATTTTTTCATATGGCACTACCTCTTCTTCTTTTATATTCCTTGGTGATTACAAAAAAGGAAAGTTTTATAACAAAAAATAAAACTTCCTTTTCTATCATGGCATGGCCGACCACAATCTTGTGCTCCAAGCAAGGAAAGATTTTAAACAAAATTAAAATCTCTCTTCTAAAATAACTTTTGTAGATAGTTATAAAAGGAATGTTTTATAAATTAAAATCTCTCTCTTTTAAATCCTTTTATGGATATCTATAAAAGAAAAGATTTAAAATAAAACTCCTTTTATATCATGGTTACAATAAAGGAAAGTGTAAAAAATAAAATCTTTCTTTTAAATATTATAGATAACTAAAAATAAGGAAAGATTTCAAATCTCTCTTTTAATCCTTTGCAGAAAGTTATAAAAGGAAAGATTTTTAAGATTTAAAGCTCTCTTTTAAAACCATGTGGAAAACATCATCAAAGGAAAGTTTTTAACAAAATAAAAAATTCCTTTTAATTTCCTTTTCTTCTATGGCCGACCCCTTGCTTGAGCACCAAGCAAGGCTTGGTCGGCCCTAGCTTGAGCTCCAAGGTTGGCTTGCCCGACCCCTTGCTTGGGATCCAAGCAAGGATGTGGTCGGCCCCTAAGCTTGGTTAAGAAGCTGGGCTTTGGATAGATATAAGGCATTATAAATAAGAGGCTACAACAGGGACCGAGATGAGAAATTGGTTTTAGTCTCCCGATGAGCTTGAGCTTCCCGTGTTAGCCCTGAACACCCAACTCAAATTCATCAATAAGAACTCATACCATTAAAGAGTTATTATTGTACTACTGCACCAATCCCAAATTACAATATGAGCTTCTTCTTATCATGAGTGTGTTAGTCTTCCTGTGTTTAAGATATCGAATGCCCACTAATTAAATGAGTTACTGACAACTCACTTAATTAATATCTTAGCTCCAAGAGTAGTACCACTCAACCTTATTGTCATGTCGGACTAAGTCGACTTACAAGGTTTACATGACAGCCCGGTCTTGTGCATAACATTGCATAGATTAGGCTTCCTACAGCTGAAGCATAAGGAACTACCTTCATTTCCTCTATCTCTTTTGATGTCTAAGGAGACATCTCTTTAGATAAAGATACTCCATGCCGAAAAGGTAGAAAACCTTTCTTGGAGTCTTGCATGCTAAAAGGAGCTAGGATAGTATTGATATATGAAGCTTGGGATAAGCACAACATTCTTTTCTTGTGATCCCTTATTACTTTGATCCCAAGAATATGTCCGCATTCTCCCAAGTCCTTCATATCATGAATTGCTTTGGACAACCATACCCTTACTTCTGACAACACTTTGATATTGTTGCCAACTAACAAAATGTCATCTACGTATAGTACAAGAAATACCACCACGTTTCCATCACACTTCTTGTATACACAAGATTCATCCGGACACTAAATAAATCCATAAGACTGGATTACTTCATTAAACCGGATGTTCCAAGATCTTGAAGCTTGCTTCAGTCCATAAATAGACCGATTGAGCTTACATACAAGATGCTCTTTGCCCTTTGCAATGAACCCCTCTGGTTGCTTCATATGGATGCTTTCTTCAAGACTTCCATTAAGGAAAGCTGTCTTGACATCCATTTGCCAAAGCTCATAATCCATATGAGCAGCAATAGATAAAAGTATCCGGATAGACTTAAGCAGCTATCGGTGAAAAAGGTTTCCTCATAATCGATTCCCTCTTTCTAAGTATACCCCTTCGCAATAAACCTTGCTTTGAAGGTTTCCACCTTCTTGTTTGCCCCTCTTTTCCTTTTGTAGACACATTTACATCCAATAGCTTTTACACCATTTGGTGGTTCTACTAGCTCCCAGACTTTGTTAGAATACATAGATTCTATTTTTGAATTCTTTGCTCTTTGCCAAGATGTTGCATCTTTATCTTGGAGTGTTTCGTCATATGTACGGGGATCTAGTTCATGTTTACCTGGGATCAAGTCCGAAGACTCTCCCAAAAATATGAATCTTTCAAGTTGCCTAACAACCCTCCCACTACGACGAGGCACTGCTTATAGTTGTGCAGCATTTGTGATACTTGTTACAATTTCATGTGATATTTCATCTTGCACTGTTGGTACTAAAATAGATGTGTCCTCTTTCATTTCTTCTATAATAATTTTACTCATGGGCTTGTGGTTCATTACATAGTCCTCTTCTAAAAATCGGGCATTAGGGCTAACAATGACCTTCTGATCTTTAGGACAATAAAATAAACCATCTTTTGTTCCTTTAGTATAACCTACAAACAAGCGAACTTCTGTATGAGATTCCAACTTATCAATATCTCCCTTCAGCACATATGCTGGACCACCCCAAATCTGAACATGACTCAGACTAGGCTTACACCCATTCCATAATTCTGTGGCAGTAGTGAGTACTAATTTAGAAGGTACCAAGTTCAGAATGTACACTGCCATTTCTAAAGCATATCCACAGAACGAATTTGGTAATTCTGAATAACTCATCATCGATTTAACCATTTCCATAAGAGTCCTATTCCTTCGTTCTGCCACACCATTCTGTTGGGGTGTACCAGGTGCGGACAATTGGGATTGAATCCCAACCTCTGATAAGTAATTCCTAAACTCTCCTGAGAGGTACTCGCCACCACGATCAGACCGTAGTGTCTTGATACTTTTACCATGACGTTTCTCCACATCAGCCTTGTACTCTTTGAACTTATCAAAGCACTCAGACTTACGATGCATCAAGTAAATGTACCCATATCTCGAATAGTCATCTATAAAAGAGACAAAATATTCAAAACCACCTCTCACCTGGATAGTCATAGGTCCACACAAATTAGAATGAACCAATTCCTACACATCTTTTACTCTATACCCCTTGGCCTTAAAAGGTCTCTTGGTCATTTTACCTTCCAAGCAAGATTCGCAGGTTGGAAAGTTTTCCACCACCAATGAACCCAAAAGTCCATCGGCTATTAGCCTTTGAATCCTACTCAAGTTAATATGCCCAAGCCTTAGATGCCAAAGATATGTTTGGTTCATTTCCGAAGGTTCCTTTCTCTTATTAGAATTAGAGGATGTATTATTAATTTTCATTTGTTGCTTTGTGAGAGTTACTGGATTTAAAGTATACAAATTACCAACTAATATACCAGAACAGATAACTATCCTATTTTTCTTGATAACCACTTTGTTATCAAAAGAAACAGTATATCCATCCATAAATAGCTTAAAAACTGAAATTAAATTCTTTCTAAAACTTGGTACATAAAAACAATTTCTCAAAATCAAAGTTCTATTTCTATCAAATGATAAGTAGACATCTCCCACTGCAACAGCCACCACTTTCGTAGCATTGCCCATGTAGACAGTTATCTCTCCTTCATATAGTTGTCGAGTTTCCTGGAACCCCTGCATTAAATTGCATACATGATCAGTGGCTCCTGTATCTACACACACCGCTAAACATGTTTCAACTACTAGAGAATAAGATATACCTTTATTATTCTCTTTCCTACGAGGACAATCCGGCTTCCAATGTCCAGACTGCTTGCAAATGAAGCACTTACCCTTTGGCTTCTTCACTCCTGCTTTTAGTCTAGTACCTAGAGATCGATTCACTTTCTTTGTCAAGCCAGCCTGTTTCTTTTTCTTTTTCTTGCCTTTCGACTTAGAAGTAGAAATATTTTTAGCAAAGTGGATTTGAGAACTATGATGAAATAACCCTTCTACTGCTTGAAGTTCTGTCAGTAATTCCGCCAATGAATAAATCCTTTTATTTATATTGTAGTTCAGGTAGAACTGCTCAACACTTTTGGGTAGCGATTGGAGAATAATATCAACCTAGGTTTCTCCATCGATTTCAGCTCCAAGGATTTGTATCTCGTTCAAATAAGCCATCATTTTGAGAATATGATCCCTTACAGGTGTCCCCTCTGACATAGTGGCTGTCATTAAGTTTCTCATAGCCTCTTGCCTAGCAGCCCGATTCTGGTGTCCGAAGAGTTCCTTGAGATTGTGTATCATGTCATAGGCAGTGGGTATGGCTTGATGCTGATGTTGTAGCACATTTGACATTGAAGCCAAAATGTAACACCGCGCCATCTCATCGGACTTGACCCATTTCCTATGATGCTCAATCTCCTCTTCACTAGAATCGCTATTAGGCACATTAGGGCAGACCTCTAACAGTACAAACTAATAACCATCAGCAGTTAGGACAATGTCCAGGTTTCTTTTCCAATCTATGTAATTGGGACCAATAAGTTTGTTCTCTTTCAGAATAATAGCAAGTGGGTTGAAGGTCATTTTGAAATCCTAAGAATCACAAAATAAGTTTTGGTCAAAACTTAAGAATTTAGAATAATACTGATTCCTCAAACAATATTATTTAAATTTACCAACATCTCAAAACACCGTGAACTTTGTATGTCATGATAGTGTGGACGTATACAAATTCAAACATTTGTAAGAGGAGGTTTTACTCATTCATTTTATTCCTGTCAACATAACTTTATGACAAATAAAGTTAATAGTTGGTATTCCTTTGGTCACACAAATAATAGCAGTGACTCCGATGGGGAGGATACTATTAAATGCGTCTAAATATATACCATTACTTGATACTTAGTCCATTAAATAGGATTGTGCCCCTTCAGATGGAGAATACCACACTCTCCTAAATAATTTCCTATAATCATCCATAAAGGAAGTTTGATCTAGTGATCCGCAAACAAACTCATCCGATGTGGAGGAAGGCACTCAGAGCCAACGCGCAAGTTTGTTTGCATCATTTACAAACCAGTATTGGAGACCGTGGAATTTATTTATAAATCCCTCTCCCACTTAGTTATTTACAATGAGGATTTTAACATGCACACACACACATCACAGCAAATAAAAGCAATAAATATGGAAAAATAATTTTCCAACTATTATGGCCTCTTCCATCATTGTCCCCTGTGTGCTGCCAGCCCTAGCAGTCGTCAAAACTAGCCGCCAGCCCTAGGGCTCATGTCGTCGCATCCATCGAGCATCTTTTTCTACTACGCCTCTGGTCCTAAAATAGCACCACGCCTCGCAAGGATACGATCCGGATAAAAATAAAATTTTACTTATATCGATCCTATATTCCACCAAGGAATGTACATAAAGTCTAGATCGAACAAAATGTAAAATCCTAAAAGTAATACAACTCCTGTTGTATTTA
Organism: Zingiber officinale; assembly: GCF_018446385.1. Taxonomy (NCBI): domain Eukaryota; kingdom Viridiplantae; phylum Streptophyta; class Magnoliopsida; order Zingiberales; family Zingiberaceae; genus Zingiber; species Zingiber officinale. The sequence continues at coordinate 55,729,285 of NC_055993.1, forward strand.
ATGAATACAATCAGGCACACACATAAAATGCCCTCGACATGTCCGAGGGTCCAATCACACACAATCACAATAGGCCATAATAGTTGGAGCCTGCAACCACAGAGTTAATCTATTTGCACATCCTACTATTATCCTGTCTAAAATATGTATGACATGTGCATAATTAAACTAAAAACCAAACACAGAGGTAAGACCTAACTCTGATAACAACTATTGGTTGCTACTCGGAATACCATCCTAGTTCCCCTATACAAAAATTTGTACAAGCATAGAACTATCCTATCTACCCATGTGCTCTACTGAAGTTAAATTTGGATTGCAAACGATACTTAACATTATTAATCCAAATTGTCCTTCAGAAGTTAAACTTGGATTGGAAATGATACTTAACATTTTTACTCAAGTTTAACCGATGTGATCTTCCTAGGTTAAACCCTATTACAGAAGTTAATCAAATATCTATTTCAATGATCGGCTTCCAGGTTAAACATGGCGAGGCACTAGGCCTTCTTGGGTATGGGATCATCTACCACTTTCTAGACAAAGCCTTTCAAAGAAATCAGATATTTAACTTCTTACAATAAACTAGGTTTAACTATAGAGACCTTAATAGAAGCACAATATTGAAACATGAAATCAAAAAATAAAATCGATAACAAAATTGATAACTTAAAACCGATAACATCTTGTGTTTGGTTTTTTAAGATATATACAAAAGGATGAACTAGTCATGATGTGAAAACAAATAACTAGTTATACCTTTTATAGCTTATAGACCTCTTGATCTTCTGTTCTATTCCTCTCATGATCTACCAAGATGAAATCCACCCAAGCTTCTTCCTTTGCTTCCAAGAATGACACCTTCCACCAAAGGATACTAGGATGCAATACCTCCTTCACTTCTTACTTCTTCTTCTCCAAGCAACTGACCACCAATGTCTCTCCAAGGCTTGATGCCGTCGGCCACAAAGAAGAGGAAAAGGAGAAAAGGGAGAGTCGATCACAAGGAATAGAGAAGAGGAATAAGAGATGTATTTTTCCATAAGGCACTACCTCTTCTTCTTTTATATTCCTTGGTGATTGTAAAAAAGGAAAGTTTTATAACAAAAAATAAAAACTTCCTTTTCTATCATGGCATCGCCGACCACAATCTTGTACTCCAAGCAAGGAAAGATTTTAAACAAAATTAAAATCTCTCTTCTAAAATCCCTTTTGTAGATAGTTATAAAAGAAATATTTTATAAATTAAAATCTCTCTCTTTTGAATCCTTTTATGGATATCAATAAAAGAAAAGATTTAAAATAAAACTCCTTTTATATCATGGTTACAAAAAAGGAAACTTTAAAAAATAAAATCTTTCTTTTAAACATTATAGATAACCAAAAATAAGGAAAGATTTCAAATATCTCTTTTAATCCTTTGTAGAAAGCTATAAAAGAAAAGATTTTTAAAATTTAAAGCTCTCTTTTAAAACCATGTGGAAAACATCATAAAAGGAAAATTTTTAACAAAATAAAAACTTCCTTTTAATTTCCTTTTCTTCTATGGCCGACCCCTTGCTTGGGCACTAAGCAAGGCTTGGCCTGCACTATCTTGAGCTCCAAGCTTGGCTTGACCGACCCCTTGCTTGGGCTCTAAGCAAGGATGTGGTCGGCCCCTAAGCTTGGTTAAGAAGCTGGGCTTTGGATAGATATAAGGCTTTATAAATAAGAGGCTACAACAGGGACCGAGAGGAGAAATTGGTTTTGGTTTCCTAATGAGCTTGAGCTTCCCGTGTTCGCCCCGAACACACAACTCAAATTCATCAATAATAACTCATACCACTAAAGAGTTATTATTGCACTACCGCACCAATCCCAAATTACAATATGGGCTCCTATTTATCATGAGTGTGTTAGTCTCCTTGTGTTTAAGATATTGAATGCCCACTAATTTAATGAGTTACTGACAACTCACTTAATTAATGTCTTAGCTCCAAGAGTAGTACCACTCAACCTTATTGTCATGTCGGACTAAGTCCACCTGCAGGGTTTACATGACAAACCTTATGAGATCCTCAAGGGGACATCATCAACCTAGATACTAGGACACAGTTTCATTCTATAATCAACAACACATCATATAAATAATATTATTTCCCAACTTATCGGGCCTATTGATTTAACGAACTAAATCTTACCCTTTATTAAATTAAAGAAATAAATATTAAGTATACGTGCTTGTTATTATATCATGATTAGGAGTACATACTTCCATAATAACAGAGGTCCTATTCTTTTAATAGTCAGTATAAAAAGAACAACCTCAAATGGTCCTACTCAATACACTCAAAGGGTACTAGTGTAATTTTATAGTTAAGATAAACTAATACCAAATTACACTACAACCATTTCAATGGTTTGTCCCATTCCATCTTGGTTGTGAGCAACTATTTATAATTTATAAGGAACTGATAACATGATCTTCTGTGTGACACCATACACCATGTTATCTTCAATATAAATTAAATGAACAACTATATTCAGCATATAAATGTAGACATTTGACCAATGTGATTCTTATTTCAAAATAATTATTTTTACAAAAAGCTAAACTTTTAGTATACACTCTAACACCAACACCACACGCACACACTGCAAGTCCAACTCGCGTTGTCGCCACAGAGCCACCTGCCAGTTTTCTTCTTCCCTTCGCCGTACATGAACCCTTCTCCAGTGTTGTTGCCGCCTTTGATTCCCCACAACCTCATCATAATTTCTACACGAGGAGGAGCCATCGACTGAGGAAGAACCGTGTGTCTATTAACAAAAGGTTATATTAATTAAAGCTTTGATTTAGTTGATTAATTAACTAAAGCTTACTTGGTAATTAATTAAGGATTTGTTAATTTATTTTAAGTTAATTAATTAGTTAAGACATTGATTAACAATAGGATTTTTGATAAATTGAGTAAATCAGTTTTATTAATTGAAATTTGATTTTAATGGTTAATAATCGAATAATAATGCACTCATTTACGAGTTTATGGAATATTAATCTGATTTGGGATTAATTCAGAAGTCAATTAATTAATTAATAGATCGATGAATTAATTAGTTAATTGATAAGTGGATTAATGATTAACATATGAATTAATCAATAATTGATAAATTGATTTGACTTTGTGATTACTTTAGTGTTTAAATTATCTTTGTATCATGTACTTGTAGGATTCGAGCTAGAGGCAGACTTTTTACTTGAGGATGGATAAGATATTCTATAATTAAGGTGCGTAGATTCTGCATGTCTTTTGTGAGTTTTGATTATAGTGCATGATTGTTTACTAGCATTTTTAATTAAGTCACAGTTGCTCGCTTACCTTAAATCAGTTCTATATTTCTCTTGAGTTAGATATCTTATTATTTGTCGTTATCCTTTGATCTATTGTTGATGGCTATGTAATCTTGGTTGTTATTTATGATTTTCTTTATATATATATATATATATATATATGCATGATGGTACCAAACCATAGTCTAGTTATAAGTTTATGTTCATGCATTTATATTATAGTATGGTTATACTTAGGCGCATGCCTACAGGGTATTGATATTATATGTAGTATAGATGTATACTTGTGAGGGCATATATATTAGTGAGATGGTACTGACCTATACTTGATGGAATGACAAAATGGACTTAATTGAGATATTAATGTCTAAAGGGGTACGTATTCCACTAGCCTTTTCTCTTTGAATTAACCCCTTGGATTAATTGATCTTGATCCCATTGTTTATTATATATGTAATGACAAAATGGAATTAGTTGAGATATTAATATTAGATGACTAATATTCTCTTGATGAGACTTGTTAACTAGTATTTTGAGTACCTAATTGTTTATTTTCTGCCTATATTTTAGTAGGATTATATCATTGTATAGGATACCGAGTATCCAAGTAGACCCTTACTTGTTATATAGGCTCATGACTACATATTAGTAAGATAATATCATAGTATAGTATTTTGAGTATCCTACTACACCCATGGTTAGTATATCCTGTCGATCATTGTCTCTCATTTATGGTTGAGAGAGTCGTCAACGACAGTTAGTATATCCTTTCGACCATTGTCTCCCATTCATGGTTAAGAGAGTCGTCAGTGACTGTTAGTATATCCTATCGACCATTGTCTCCCATTCATAGTTGAGAGAGTCATCAACGATTGTTAGTATATCCTGTCAACCATTGTCACTCATGATTGAGAGAGTCGTCAGCAATTATGGTATATATGACTACCCATGAGACCATTCATGGTAGCGAGTTCACGTGCAGTCCATAGCTAGATAGCTATGTATATACTTTGTCTGCCCATGAGACCATTCGTGGTAGCGAGTTCACCCATAAATAGTAACTGTTTACTTATCTTGTCTACCCACGAGGTCATTCGTGGTAGAAAGTTTGCCTATAGACAGTGACTATTTGTTTACCCTGACTGCTCACGGGACCATCTGTGGTAAAGCGTTCTCCTGTAGTCAATACTTGTTATATACTTGCTATATGTCGGTCATGTATTTATTCGTGTAGATTGGGATGTAACGTATGTACTCCCGATTTATTAGTCACACTTGGTTGAACATGTTAGTAGATGAGCATGTAGTTAGTTATATTCCGTTAGTGGTTGATCATATTTACTCTCTTACTATTATAGTAAGTAATTCACTTGAGACTGCATCCTTTGATCTCATGTCAGCATATTATTAATGCACTATTTTCTTCTATCCACTGAGTTGTTGTACTGACTACCCTTTTCTTTTTGTTTGACTTTTAGGTTAACAGATAGAGGATGTGTGTCACTCAGAGGTCCTAGATGCCAGCCCACTCGAGTTGGATTTATGTTGAGTTGCTTCATCTTATTATTTCTGTTGCTTATAGTTATAGTTCTTTCTATTTTTGATTTTTGAGTATTTAACATGTACATGCATACATACACACATTATCAATTTTAGCTTGTTGTATTGCCTTTAAGTGATTTGATATCGATTATTTCATATATTGTCACTAGGAGGTACCGTCCACTTTGGAGGACAAGTATACCCATGGGGGGATGACATGATGTGAGGGATACGGGTATAGTCTTTTACTCAAAAACAACTTCCCTCTATGATTGCCTAATCCAGGCTTGACTACAATTCGAATTAAAGATAATTGGTTCATGTCTTTATCAAATCAACACTCTAATTCCCCCATCACTTTAGCTCCTAAAGACATCCCTTCAGTTAGTCAAAATCTTGCTAGATTTAATTTCCATGAGTTTCATCCCATTTTAGATAACCTTCATCACATTCTTGAACAACACAAAAAGCTACTAACAAGTGACATTTGCATGATGGATGGACACTTTAAGTGTTTGCAAGATTGTTTTAGGAGAGAAAGAGAATTATGCAAAAAAAAAAAAAAATGTCTAAGTTTGGAAGCTCATAGGAATCAAATGAAGTTAAATGAAGATTTTAGGGGATTCATGAAATTTCTTCAAAATGATTTCAACAAATTATTTTCATATCATAAATTTATGAGGGATAAGGTGAAATGGTTCATTAAATTATTTCCTGATCTTCCATATTTCCCTAATCTTCCATTTCCACCACCATAATGATTTATTGGGATGATGAAAAGTTTAAGTCTGGGGTGTTTACACATTCTGAGTTCTTTACATTATTTTTTTTTTTTACATTTTCAACATTTTTTCTTGTTTTGCCAATGTTTTTTAATTTTTATTCAGTTTGTTTTGATTGTCGCTTCGACTATCTTTTAAATTGTTATGTGGCATGCCAAAAACATCATTCCTCACATTACTGTTGACTTGTCTAATAGCAAAATGGTTAACATGTTCATTTCTTCATTCATGTTGTTGTGGAGATAGTGCTAGTATGTTTAGTGTACCTCTTTTCTCTATCTATAATAGTATGAAGTGAGATAAGTATTGTAGGGAGATAGATTTGAGTCTTGGCCTTACCTTAAGGATCTTACCTTCACTTCACTTAAGCTTGAATAGTACATATTGTTGGTTGCTACTCGGAAAACCTAGAGGTTCCACTGTACAAAAATTTTGTACAAAGGTCTGAACCTTTTCCTAGCTACCATGTGTTCTTTTAAATTAAATTTTGGATCGCCTGCGGAACTTAACACGTTTGATCCAAAACTTAATCTATTTGTTCTTTTAGGTTTTGACTTGGATCTCCTGCGGAACTTAACACGTTCGACCCAAGTCACCTTAAGTTATTAATTCCATTAAATATTAATTTCCATAATTGGTTCCCAGTACTGACGTGGCGAGGCACATGGCCTTCTTGGATATGGGAGCAACCACCACCGACTAGACAAAACCTTTTATGGAAAGCTAATATTTAATTTCCTAAAATAACTTTAGGTTAACCGAAAAGAACAATCAAATCACAAGGAAAAGAAAAACAAAAGAACACTATATCGAAAACAAATTCGAAACTCTAGAATCGTATGCCTCTTGTATTTAGTATTATTTCCAAAATAACTAGTATGATGCGGAAAGAAAAAATACTAGTTATACCTTTTAGAAAAACCTCTTGATCTTCTACCGTATTCCTCTTCTAACCTCGGACGTTGTGTGGGCAACGATCTTCCGAGATGAGAACCACCTTTCCACCTTCCTTCTTTCTTCTAGATTTCGGCCACAATAAACTCCTCCAAGGATGAAGAATTTCGGCCACCACCAATGCTCCAAGGGATGCTAGAGACGAGGCTTGCTTTCTCTCCTTCTTCTCCTTCCTTGATCCGGCCACAAACAAAAGCTCCACCAAGAGATGAGTTTCGGCCAACAAGAGGAGAGGAGAGAAATAGGGCCGGCCACCAAAACCAAAGAGGAGAGGAAAGAAAAAGAATAGAAGTTCACCTCTTGAAGGCTCCTCTACCTCCTCTTTTATAATCCTTGGTTTTGGCAAATAAGGAAATTTTAATAAAAACTTCCTTAATTCTTTTGCCATGAAAAGGAAAAATTTATTTAATTAAAAATAATTTTTCTTCTCACAATTATAATAGCCGGCCACACCTATTCTCCAAGCAAATAAAAATTTTAAACACAAATTAAAACTTCCTTATTTGCTTCCGGAAATTTTATAAAAAATTTCTCCAATAATTTTAATCCCTTCATGATTGGTAAAAAGGAAATTTTATAAATTAAATCTTTCTTTAAACATGTGGATAATTTCCGGAAAGTTATCTCTAAAAATTAAAATCTCTTTTCAATCTACAAATAAGGAAAACTATCAAATCTTTTCTTAATCTTTTGTAGAAACTAATAAAAGAGAATTATTAATTTTTAAACTTTCTTTTAAATCATGAACATGGTTAAAAAGAAAAGTTTTTACCAAAATTAAAATCAACCTTTTAATCTACAAATAAGGAAAGAGATTTAGCTCTTCTCTTAATCTTTTGTAGAATCTTATAAAAGGAAAGATTTAAATTTTTAAACTCTCTTTTAAATCATGTTATCCACATAAGAAAAATTTAAAAAATAAAAACCTTTTATTTTAATTTGGGCCGGCCACACCAAGCTTGAACCCAAGCTAGGGCCGGCCACCTTGAAGCACCCATGAACCAAACTTTGGTCGGCCCTAGCTTGGTCTCAAGCTAGCTTGGCCGGCCACTATGGGATGGGTAAGAAGGTGGGTATAGGTGGGTATAGTACTCTATAATTAAGAGGCTACGATAGGGACCGAGAGGAGGAATTGGTTTTGGTCTCCCGATGAAATTAAATATCCCGTGTTCCCCCCGAACACACAACTTAATTTCATCAATAATAATTCATTCCATTAAAGAACTATTATTGAACTACCGCACCAATCCCAAATTACATTTTTGGCTCCTTCTTATTATGAGTGTGTCAGTCTCCCTGTGTTTAAGATAACAAATGTCCACTAATTAAGTAAGTTACTGATAACTCACTTAATTAATATCTAGCTCCAAGAGTAGTACCACTCAACTTCAACGTCATGTCGGACTAAGTCCACCTGCAGGGTTTAACATGACAATCCTTATGAGCTCCTCTTGGGGACATTCTCAACCTAGATTACTAGGACACAGTTTCCTTCTATAATCAATAACACACACTATAAGTGATATCATTTCCCAACTTATCGGGCTTATTGATTCATTAAACTAAATCTCACCCATTGATAAATTAAAGAAATAAATATCAAATATATGTGCTTGTTATTATATTAGGATTAAGAGCACACACTTCCATAACAACTGAGGTCTTTGTTCCTTTATAAAGTCAGTGTAAAAGAAACGACCTCTAATGGTCCTACTCAATACACTCTTAGTGTACTAGTGTAATTATATAGTTAAGATAAACTAACACCTAATTACACTACGACCTTCCAATGGTTTGTTCCTTTCCATCATGGTCGTGAGCTACTGTTTATAATTTATAAGGTACTGATAACATGATCCTCTGTGTGTGACACCACACACCATATTATCTACAATATAAATTAATTGAACAACTACATTTATCATAAATGTAGTCATTTGACCAATGTGATTCTTATTTCTAGATAAATGTTTATACCAAAAGCTAGGCTTTTAGTATACATCCTAACAATCTCCCATTTATACTAAAAGACTAAGCTGCTATATCTGCTGCCATACATCTGATTCCCAACCCTTCAACATGCCCATCAAAAGCTCTTGCCTTAAGGACCTCAGGTTATCATCTGATGCAATCTAGGTGGCAACAACTTCTCCTCGTTATACAATTTCTCGTATTGGGTAGTACTTGCGCTCTATTGTGTTTACTTGCCTTATAGACTCATGGTTTCTTCGAGTTTGTTACTGCACCATTATTATTACAATCAATTGTAATAATCTTTGGACAAACTAGAAATCATATCTAAGTCTATCTTGAGGTAATTAAGTCATTCAGCTTTTATGGCTACCTCAGAGGCTTGCCATATACTCAACTTCTATGGTGGAGTCCAGAAAAACACCTATGCTTATCACTCTTCCATAGTTATGACTTTTCCTCCTAAAGTAAACACAAAACCCCGAGGTCGACTTATTATTGTCCCTATCCGATTGGAAGTCAAAATCCGTGTAACCCACAGGGACCAAATTAACTGCATTGTAAGCTAGCATATAATCTCTAGCGCCTCTAAGGTACTTTAATATATGCTTTACTGCAGTCCAATGTCCTTGTCTAGGGTTACTTTGATATCTTCTAACTATGCTCTTGGCAAAACAGATTTCTGATCTCGTGCATAGCATACATTAGGTTGTCTAACTGCCGAAGCTTAAAGAACTGCCTACATGTCCTCAATCTCCTTTGATGTCATCGGAGACATCTCTTTAGATAAAGACACTCCATGCTTAAAAAGATAAGAAACCTTTCGAGGAGTTTTGCATGCTTAAAACAAGCAAGGATTTTCCGATGTATCAAGCTTAGGATAAGTAAAATATATTTTTTCTTTCGATCCCTTATTACTTTGATCTCAAAAATATATACATTCTCCCAAGTCCTTTATATCGAATTATTTGGACAACCATACCCTTACTTCTGACAACATTTTGATATTGTTTCCAACTACCAAAAATGTTATCTACGTATAGTACAAGAAATACCACCACGTTTCCATCACACCTTTTGTATACACAAGACTTATCCGTTTACTCAATAAATCCATAGGTCTGAATTACTTTGATAAACCGGATGTTCCAAGACCTTGAAGCTTTGCCTCAGTCCATAGACTGATTGAGCTTGCACACAAGATGCTCTTAGCCCTTTGCAATGAACCCTTCTAGTTGCTTTATATGGATGCTTTCATCAAGACTTCCATTAAGGAATGCTGTCTTGACATCCACTTGCTAAATAGATAAAAGAATCCGGATAGAATTAAGCATGTCTACTAGTGAAAAAGTTTCCTTTTTCATCAAGCCTTGCTTTGAAAGTTACCACCTTCCTTTCTATCCCTCTTTTCCTATTATAGACCTTTTTACACCCAAAGGCTTTTACACCATTTGGTGGTTCTACAAGCTTCCAGATTTTATTAGAATACATATATTCTAATTCTGTTATTCATTACTCTTTGCCAAGATATTGCATCTTTATCTTGGAGTGTTTCGTCATATGTCCGGAGATCAGGTTCATGTCCTCCAGGGATCGAGTCCAAAAACTCTCCCAAAACATGAATCTTTTTAGGTTGCCTAACAACCCTCCCACTACGACAAGACACTTTCTGTAATTGTGTATCATTTGTGATACGTGCTGCAGTTTCCTTGTGGTATCTCATCTTGTACAGTTGGTACTAGATTAGACATGCCTTTTATTATTTCCTTAAGAACAAATTTTCTTATGGGCACATGGTTTATTACATAGTCCTTTTCTAAAAATCGGTCATTGATGCTAACAATGACCTTCTGATTTTTAAGACTATAAACCTACTTTCATTTTACTAGGACAACCCACAAACAAGTGAATTCCTGTCCAACTTATCATTGTCTCTCTTCTGCATATGTGCTGGACTACCCGAATTCGAATATGCTTCGAAATAGGCTTACGCATATTCAGTAATTCTATATGAGTAGAGAGTTCTGACTTTAGAAGGTACTATATTCACTCCCGTTTCCAGAGTATATCCTTAAAATGATTTTGATAATATTCTTAATAACTCATCAATCTACTTATTTCCATAAGAGTCCTATACCTTCCTTTTCCTACACCATTCTGTTGGAGTGTACCAGGTGCAGTTAGTTTGGATTGAATCCCTACTTCTGATAAATGACTCCTAAATTCTCCTAAGAGGTACTTGCCACTACGATCTTACCGTAGTGTCTTGATACTTTTACTTTGTCGTTTCTCCACATCAGCCTCGTACTCTTTGAACTAATCAAAGCACTTAGACTTGTGGCACATCAAGTAAATATATCCGTATCTCAAATAGTTGTCTATAAAATAGATGAAATATTTGAAACAACCTCTTGCCTGGATGCTCATAGGATCACACAAATTAGAATTAACCAATTCCAATATATCTTTGACTCCATACCCCTTAGACTTAAAAGCTTCTTGGTTATTTTTCCTTCCAAGTAAGACTCGTAGGTTGGAAAGATTTCCACTACTAATGAACCCAAAAGTTCATCAGCTACCAATGAATCCTACTCAAGTTAATATAACCTAGCCTTAAAAGCCAAAGATATAATTGGTTCATTTTCGAAGGTTACTTTCTCTTAAAGTTAGAAGATATGTTACTAATTTCCATTTGTTGCATCGTGAGAGTTATTGGATTTATAAATTGCCAACCAACGTACCAGAACAGATAACTTCCCTCTTTTTCTTAATAACAACTTTGTTATTAAAAGAGGCAGAATATCAAGTTCTTTGAATAGTTTAGAAACTGAAAACTAGTTCTTTCTAAACTTGGTACGTAAAGTCAATTACTCAAAAATCCATGTTTTATTCTTATCAAAAGATAAACCTCTCCCACTGCAACAGCTACCATTTTTACAGTAGTGCCCATGTAGACAGTGTTTTAATTTTCATTTAGTTGCCGGGTTTCCTGGAACCCTGCAATGAATTGCGGACATGATTAATGTCATCTGTATCTACACTCCAAGTTCTGGTAGACAACACCACTAAACATGTTTCAACTAATGAATTAAATACACCTATATTGTTCTTAGTTCTAAGAAGACAGTTTACCTTAATGTCCAAGTCCTATTTCCAATCATTACTATTGGGATTACTAAGTCTTTCTTATAGTATGACTACTAGTGGATTGACAAACATTTTAAATCCTAAGAATCACAAAAATACTTGGTCAAGATCAACTCCTTAAAAATCCCCATGAATTTTGTATGCCACGATAGTATGGACGTATACAAAATCGAAGAGGAGATTTTATTCATTAATTTTATTATCTCGTCAACTTTACTTTATGACGAATAAAATTAATAGTTGATCTGTCTTTGATCAAATATTTGGTCAAAAACTTTTGAATTTAAAAAATATTGATTCCTCAAACAATATTATTTAAATTCACCAACACCTCAAACACCGTGAATTTTGCATGCCACGTTAGTGTGGACGTATACAAATTCAACATTTGTAAAAGGAGGGTTTTAACCCATTAATTTTATTATCTTGTCAACCTAACTTTTTGACAAATAAAATTAATAGTTGGTATCATTTGGTCACACAAATAATAGCAGTAACTCCGATGGGGAGGATACTATTAGATGTGTCTAAGTGTATACCATTACTTGACACTAAGTCCATTAATAAGATTATGCCCCTTCCGTTGGGGAAGATCACACGCTCTTAATTAACTTCCTATAGTCATCCAAAAATGGAAGTCTGTTCTAGTGATCCACAAACAAGCTCATCCGTTATGGAGGAAGGCACTCAGAGCCAACGCGCAATCTTGTTTGCATCACTTACAAACCAATAATGGAGACCACGAGATTTACTTAAAAATCCCTCTCCCACTTAGTTATTTATAAATGAGGAATTTTAATTATGCTAGCCTACTAAATATGTAAACTAACATACACACACAACACAATATAAAAACAATAAATAGAAAATCTAATTTTCAACTATTATGACTTTTATCTCTTGTTGTCCTCCGTGTGTTGTCATCCCAAGCTGCTGCCATATTTGGCCACTGCCATCTTGCTCCTAGTTCCGCTGCGCCTCTGGTCCTTAGAAGGTTCCACGCTTTGCAAGATTCGATCCGCGACACAAATAGAATTTTACATTTTGATCCTATATTCCTCGAAGGAATGTACATGTAAACTAGATCGAAAATAAAATAAAATTTACATCCATCGATCCTATATTCCATAAAAGGAATGTACATGTAACTAGATCAAAAATAAAATCCTAATAAAACTAAATATAGCTCCTGTATAATACAATCATGCACACACAATAAAATGCCCTTGACATGTCCAAGGGTCCAATCACACACATAATAACTATAAGCCATAATTGTTGGATCCTGCATCCACAAAGTTAGCACATCCTACTATTAACCTGCCTAAATTATGTATGACATGTGCATAATTAAACTAATACCAAATACACAGAGGTAAAACCTAGCTCTGATACCAATTGTTGGTTGCTACTCGGAAAACCTAGAGGTTCCACTGTACAAAAATTTTGTACAAAGGTCTGAACCTTTTCCTAGCTACCATGTGTTCTTTTAAATTAAATTTTGGATCGCCTGCGGAACTTAACACGTTTGATCCAAAACTTAATCTATTTGTTCTTTTAGGTTTTGACTTGGATCTCCTGCGGAACTTAACACGTTCGACCCAAGTCACCTTAAGTTATTAATTCCATTAAATATTAATTTTCATAATCGGTTCCCAGTACTGACGTGGCGAGGCACATGACCTTCTTGGATATGGGAGCAACCACCACCGACTAGACAAAACCTTTTATGGAAAGCTAATATTTAATTTCCTAAAATAACTTTAGGTTAACCGAAAAGAACAATCAAATCACAAGGAAAAGAAAAACAAAAGAACACTATATCGAAAACAAATTCGAAACTCTAGAATCGTATGCCTCTTGTATTTAGTATTATTTCCAAAAATAACTAGTATGATGCGGAAAGAAAAAAATACTAGTTATACCTTTTAGAAAAACCTCTTGATCTTCTACCGTATTCCTCTTCTAACCTCGGACGTTGTGTGGGCAACGATCTTCCGAGATGAGAACCACCTTTCCACCTTCCTTCTTTCTTCTAGATTTCAGCCACAATAAACTCCTCCAAGGATGAAGAATTTCGGCCACCACCAATGCTCCAAGGGATGCTAGAGACGAGGCTTGCTTTCTCTCCTTCTTCTCCTTCCTTGATCCGGCCACAAACAAAAGCTCCACCAAGAGATGAGTTTCGGCCAACAAGAGGAGAGGAGAGAAATAGGGCCGGCCACCAAAACCAAAGAGGAGAGGAAAGAAAAAGAATAGAAGTTCACCTCTTGAAGGCTCCTCTACCTCTTCTTTTATAATCCTTGGTTTTGGTAAATAAGGAAATTTTAATAAAAACTTCCTTAATTCTTTTTCCATGAAAAGGAAAAATTTATTTAATTAAAAATAATTTTTCTTCTCACAATTATAATGGCCGGCCACACCTATTCTCCAAGCAAATAAAAATTTTAAACACAAATTAAAACTTCCTTATTTGCTTCCGGAAATTTTATAAAAAATTTCTCCAATAATTTTAATCCCTTCATGATTGGTAAAAAGGAAATTTTATAAATTAAATCTTTCTTTAAACATGTGGATAATTTCCGGAAAGTTATCTCTAAAAATTAAAATCTCTTTTCAATCTACAAATAAGGAAAGATATCAAATCTTTTCTTAATTTTTTGTAGAAACTAATAAAAGAGAATTATTAATTTTTAAACTTTCTTTTAAATCATGAACTGTAACACCCACTAAGCTTTTAAGATAAATATGAGAATGATGAATTTGCCTTAGAAAAATATTAGTAGAATGTTGAACCAAAAAGAAATAAAAAGAAATAAAAATAGGGAGTGGTCAAGGATTGAACCTTGAACCTCTCATGATGTAAATGATAGGATTAATAGGTAATAACCAGTTGGGATAGGAATAATATATTGATAGCAAAGGAGGGAAACTTATGATAAGGATGAGAGTAAAAGCTAGCCAAAAGAAAGCAAGAAAAGAGCAAGAGAAAGGCAACTTGCCTTCCTTCTTTTCTCTCCCTCTTCCTCTCCCTTTGCCGTGACTTAAAGAGGACAATTAAGGGGATTCATTCCCCCTTGTTTCATCATGAATGATGAGAACAAATAAATAAATAAAATAAAAAAAAAGGGGCTAAGGGAGAAGGAAAGCAAAAACCAATTTTGCTACCTCTTCCCCCTTAACATAAAAGGGAGCATGTAAAGAGAAGATTTTATTTTTCTCTCATTTCTCTCATTCTCTCCTCTCCACCACCGAGAGCCTCAACCCCCTCTCCTCCATTTTCGGCCCCCAAAACAAGGTTCCTCCTAGGATACAAGGAAGGCTACCAAAGGAAATCAAAGGAGGAGAACAAGAAGAAGAGACCCTTTCTTCCATCACCACACTTTAGAACCACAAGCGAAAAGGAAGTAAGTATCCCCTCACCTGTGGTACAAGTGGTTTTAATGTGTTTTTGGATTTTATGAGGATTTTAAAACCTAGAAACAAAGTTGTGAAAATTCGGCCAAAGAAAGGACTTGTTGATCCTAGGAATGTTTAATATAAGCCTTGATTCATGATAATTTTTCTATGCTTTGTAAGAAGGTTTTCTCTCATATTTTTATATATATGTGATTCTGGATTAGAGATGTACCTAACCCTAGAGTTTCGGCCAAAAAGGTTTTATAAGGGCTAGGGAATTTATTTGTATACCTAACTTGCACAAAACCATCTAAATAAATGGTTAAGGATCCATTATTGTTTTCATAATTGAAGGTTACTTGGAACCAAAAGTACCTCACTCACAAGTTTCGTCCAAGGAAGGGTTTAGGGTTAGGAAGACTTTGAATTTAAACTCACCATGTTTATATGATAGAATATAGAGTTTCTTAAAGAGTTGCATGCTTGTATGTTGATAGAAACTCATGAACATCACTTTTAATGTTTCGGCCATGGTAAGGTGGATGGTTTAGAATAGCTTAAACAGATTTTTTTTACATGCTCAAAACCTCCATGACAATAAGATATGAAAGTTGTTTGATGCTCCCATGCTTAATTAGAGTATAGGAAAATTGGTTGCATGATATATGATAATTATGACCACAAGGGTCCTAGCTTGTTTGTGAACCAAACTTATATGTATAGTTTCTTTGATATTTTTGCCATAAAACTTGTTTAGGTTTTCCATACTTTAGGCCACCTAAAACCTAGTTTAAAGACTTGGAAGGTTTCGGCCAAACATATGCTTTGAGATAAAGAAAGGAAAAACCTAGGAAACCTAAGACACAATTTAAATGTATGCTTATAGTGCTTGACTTTTATACATGTTATGAAATGTGTTATGACTTTCTATGCTTTTATGCCATTTGAACAAATTCCATGCTTGATGAGGTTCGGCCATGTAGGGTTTAAAGACCTAGAAACCTTAAAATTTAGACCTCATGTGTTAAAGATGCTTCTTATGAAATTGAGATAACATGTTGATTGTGTTCACATGCTTATACATTTAACTATGATTCAAATGGACACCTTAAAGTCTCGGCCATGAAGGGATACATGCCTTAGAAACCCTAGAACTTACATTGAACATGCTCATGTCACTCTCCATGGAATATGAAATGTAGAAAGCTAAAAATTCACATGCTATATGTTGTTAGTGACCTAAATTGATGCTAAGGGAAGTTTCGGCCATGACCACTTGTATGATGCCATTTATAAATTTATACATGATGTTAGAGTAAGTTCACATGCTTGTATGCTTGCTTGAAAACCTAAATGAGTACTTGCAAGTTTCGGCCATGACATAATTTTAAGGGCTTAAAGGATTTAGGAACTAACTCAATTGTGCTTACCATATTCCTTGAAACAAATGCTATAAATATGGTTAAGGTTTCCATGCTTTATGTCATTTAGAACCTTGTTTCAAACTTGTTAAGGTTCGGCCAAATGAGGTTTAAGGATTTGGAGAACTTAGAGTCCAAGTAAATCTTGTTTATAATACTTCCTATAAAAATGATATGTGGATGAATTAGGTTCTACATGCTTGGATGTTGTTTAAAACCTAAATTGACACCTAAGAGGGTTTCGGCCAAGATAAGAACCCAAAGGATTAGCAAGCTTAGTACCCAAATTAATCATGTTACATTGTTCCTTATGATTGGATGAACACATGATACACTTTTATGCTTAGACATGTATGCTTGTGAGCTATACAAGATGAGAATTTCTACGATATGTTATGAGTTCAAAATATGCATGCTTTATGTTATGATATGTGGGTAAATTTTACATGCTTTGATGATATGATATGAGCTGAAAATATGCATGCTTATGTTATGATATGTGGTTAAATTATGCATGCTTTGATGCTATGTTTAGTGCTTAAAATATGCATGCTTTCATGATATGCTATGTGGTTAAATTATGCATGCTTGATGATATGCTTTATGCTTAAGATATGCATGTTTTTATGATCTATGCCTAAGTGATGCATATTGTTATGATATGATGTATGCCTAAGTGATGCATACTTTTATAGTATGATGTATGCCTAAGTGATGCATACCTTTATGACATGATGTATGCCTAAGTGATGCATACCTTTATGATATGATGTATGCCTAAGTGATGCATACTTTTATGATAGGATGTGTGCCTAAGTGATGCATGCTTTTATGATGTATGATATGTATAAGTATGACATGTACTTTACTTTATATGGCTTGTACCAAGGGTGGGCTCCATAAGCGCCCCGGGGTCGATGGAATAAGACTCGGGCCTCGTTAGGGATGGGCTCCTAAGTGCCCCTAGGTCGATGGAGTAAGACTCGGGCCTAGTATGTTGCCTTGTAGGGTTCAAGATTTGCTACCTTGGACCTACATAGGTTGCGCGCAATATGTAAGTGGTACATAGCCGGGATCCCCTTTAAGTTGAGATTATGTTCAAGTATATATGTAAGAAGAAATGATTTTAAAGATCATGAGGCACACATGTTTTTTCGGATACATGTTTTTCAAAATCATATTGCATATGCCTTATGATGATTTATGATATGCCATGGTTAGATATGATTATGTTATGTTCCATGATATGCCCATGTGTAGGATATGCCATGACTCCTTATGACGATATGCCATGATTAGATATGGTTATGTTATGCTTCATGCTATGTTTTACGCTATGATATGCCATGACTAGTTATGATTTCTTCATGTTGCATAATATGCTTAAAAGAGTATGTTACATTATGTCATGACTAGTTGAAATGATGCCATGTTAAGACATTCTTTGATTATACTATGATTTTCGATTTTAGTGAGTAGGAAAGGAACTTACTGAGCCATGAGTGCTCACAGCTTACTGTCCTTGTACCACAGATAAAGGAAAAAGCTGGATGAGCTAGAGGAGCAGCAGGAGAGGCAAGGAGATGTGTGTGGCAGTGGCTAGGCAACCAAATAAGAACCTGCTTTAAAAACTTTTAAAGAACTATGCTTTGGTATCATGAATTGTAGTACCGTATGTGTGACTTGATGTTATGTTTCTACTAATTTTGATATCATGTTATGGAGACCATGATAGTGTAGTTCAGATTTGATGAAAGGGAAAACAAAAGAAAAGTTTTTATTAAACTAAGAGAATTATTTTAAGTCTTCCGCTGTTTTAAAAAGAAAAATTGTACATAGAGTATCGTAGCCCCGTCCCTTAGGGTTAGCAGGGAGGGCGGGCGTTACATGAACATGGTTAAAAAGAAAAGTTTTTACCAAAATTAAAATCAACCTTTTAATCTACAAATAAGGAAAGAGATTTAGCTCTTCTCTTAATCTTTTGTAGAATCTTATAAAAGGAAATATTTAAATTTTTAAACTCTCTTTTAAATCATGTTATCCACATAATAAAAATTTAAAAAATAAAAACCTTTTATTTTAATTTGGGCCGGCCACACCAAGCTTGAACCCAAGCTAGAGCCGACCACCTTGAAGCACCCATGAACCAAACTTTGGCCGGCCCTAGCTTGGTATCAAGCTAGCTTGGTCGGCCACTATGGGATGGGTAAGAAGGTGGGTATAGGTGGGTATAGTACTCTATAATTAAGAGGCTACGATAGGGACCGAGAGGAGGAATTGGTTTTGGTCTCCCGATGAAATTAAGTATCCTGTGTTCGCCCCGAACACACAACTTAATTTCATCAATAATAATTCATTCCACTAAAGAACTATTATTGAACTACCGCACTAATCCCAAATTACATTTTGGGCTCCTTCTTATTATGAGTGTGTCAGTCTCCCTGTGTTTAAGATAACAAATGTCCACTAATTAAGTAAGTTACTGCCAACTCACTTAATTAATATCTAGCTCCAAGAGTAGTACCACTCAACTTCATCGTCATGTCGGACTAAGTCCACCTGCAGGGTTTAACATGACAATCCTTATGAGCTCCTCTTGGGGACATTCTCAACCTAGATTACTAGGACACAGTTTCCTTCTATAATCAACAACACACACTATAAGTGATATCATTTCCCAACTTATCGGGCTTATTGATTCATTAAACTAAATCTCACCCATTGATAAATTAAATAAATAAATATCAAATATATGTGCTTGTTATTATATTAGGATTAAGAGCACACACTTCCATAGCAACTGAGGTCTTTGTTCCTTTATAAAGTCAGTATAAAAGAAACGATCTCTAATGGTCCTACTCAATACACTCTTAGTGTACTAGTGTAATTATATAGTTAAGATAAACTAACACCTAATTACACTACGACCTTCCAATGGTTTGTTCCTTTCCATCATGGTCGTGAGCTACTGTTTATAATTTATAAGGTACTGATAACATGATCCTCCGTGTGTGACACCACACACCATATTATCTACAATATAAATTAATTGAACAACTACATTTATCATAAATGTAGTCATTTGACCAATGTGATTCTTATTTCTAGATAAATGTTTATACCAAAAGCTAGACTTTTAGTATACATCCTAACACATATCTTTGGAATAGTCATTATTCATCATATTTATTTAATACTTAGATTCCTATAGTGATTTCTTAGACTATATTTTAGTTACTGGATGTTGCTCATATCATGAAAGCTCTCTTGGAAAAATTGAAATATCCATATGAAAAAAATTTAAAAAATTTAAAATAAATTTAAAAAATTATATATATATATCAAGTGTTGCACAATACAAGTTCTTGGAGAAAAAAGGGGAAATAAAAAATAGTTTCACAAGTGGAAACTAGCAAGTTACCCTTTGAGACCAAGTTAGATTCTAGAGAAATAAATGCTATGTTTCTCTAGATGTCGAGCATGCCTTTGAGACCTTGGGTAGACTAAGAAATATAAACCAAGCATGTAGCAGGTAAGTAAGTGACTATCACTAGGAACACGAGGAATTCATTGGAATGACGACTTGACTAGGACAGCGATTGAAACTTGAAAAACTTGGATCACTTATTGCACTGTGCACAAGGACTTATGTTTAGGCCATACTTGGGTTACTCCACAATCATGCTCATAAATAACTATTTGATAGAGTTAGAAAAGTGTACTAAGGATTATGATGCATTATAGGAGCATATAAATTTAGATTGCGATATTTTGCTTGAGGACAACGAAAGGTTGAAGTCTGGGGGTGTAATGTTCATATATTATATACACTTTTATGCATATTTTGATGCACATTCATGTACTTTATTTGCACTTAAGCTATGCATTTCTACACCACTTATCATATTCTCAACACATTTATTCTTCTTTGTCAGAGATCTACTCTTTATATATTTTTGTATTAACAGGAGTTGCTTTTGGAGTGAAAACAACACTCGTAGATGATTTGGAGAACAAATGAAGAAAAAGGGGCTTTGTTAACGCAATCACAAGTGCACGGTTTCATCGTAAGTAATAAATAGATATCGAATCCACTGGATTGGTTATAAACACTAGAGATGTCTCACAATGAATTAGCTAAATAATCGATAAAGGATGTAAACGTACTAAGTAGCAACTAGAAATTGAAAAGTAAATGTAAAAACTTGGTTTTTTGAGAGTTCTAGGAGTTTAATTTCATTGTGATATTTATCAATGTAAGGTGATCTACCAATTCTTATCCTCAATTATCATGAATTTGCAGGAAGTTGTCAGTTTCCTCTTGTAGAAGTCAACCGGGAAGGAATTTTTATCTATACCACCTCTAGTAATTTGATAGTTATGGTCTCCATGAAGTCCGTTGGCGTGGCAGCCTGTCACCAACACCCCTCAGTCATAACATAGAAGCACATCACCATTCAATCCACATAAAGGCATAGGGAATAAATGCACTCAACCAATCCACCTCGTAAGACTAGCTTCACCCTTCAAGGTGATTCCCTAGATGTCCGTTAGCGGGGCAACTTGTCACTAGCGCCATTCGATCATACGATCTAGGGAATCCCTCTACGAGATTCACAAGTAGCACAAACATCCAATCAAGCATGAAAATCAGATCCAAACACAACAATCCACACAAGATCAAATAGATACAAAACATAACAACATCATTGATATAGGAAATTGGCACATCCATGAGATTCTTACATCAAATCATACCACAAATACTCCCTTAGTCCTAGAACAATGAATCTAGTCCATAATGTATAGATAGAGATCTGAAGAAAAGAGATCACAAACATTTTAACCCAAATCGAGAGAAGGGAATAGAAATGTTTATCTAGCGACGATGAGTGATCTTCGGAACCAATCCCTCACTTTTGGAGTTGAATCTGAGATGAAAATAGCTTAGGAACGTTGGATCATGGCTGGAGATTGCCCCCAAACTTGATCTCCCCAAAAGGGAGAGCCTCCTCCCTTTGAAAAGAGGGAAGCTCCTTATATAGTGCAGGGCACGGGCACCACACGGCTAGTGCCATGGTCGTGTGGCACACACGGCCCCAGCTGCTCTGCCCTCAGCCAAGGTCACACGACCATGTGGCCTTCACACAGTCGTGTGCTGTTCTTTCTCTGGTTACCTCACACGACCGTGTGGTACACATGGTCGTGCCAATCTTTGCCTCTGAAAACCTCACACTAGGCTTGCCTCTTCTCTGGAATGTTACACGACCATGTGTAGATCTACACGACCAGGTTCTAGTTGTGCTTGCTAGGATGACACGGCCATGCCAATCCACACGGACGTGTCATTCTCCTCCTATGGTGAAGCTACACGGCTTATCTGACCAAGGTCATTTACCTCCCTGCGCCTTTGACACGGCCGTGTGGCTCACATGGCCAATGTTGTCTTCCTTTGCTTGTTGTCTAGATCAGCCATGAACATAATTTCTTCTCCAAATTCGACTCCTGAAGACAGAAAATACACAAGAGTAGATCTCCGAACAAAGAAAAGTATTTATGCTGAAAGTAAGTCAAAGAGTATGAAAATGTATAGACAAAGCATGCGTAAAATATGTAAATATGGATTAAAACATGCTAAACAAGTGTATACAATCTACGCACATCACACCCCCAGACTAAACTTTTGCTTATCCTCAAGCAAAATGCTACATTCTAAACTCATGTGTTCTATAATCATCATAATCCCTAGTGCACTTTCCTACCCCTATCTACAAGTTTCGTTGATGACTATGATCGTAGAAATAAACAAGTGTATACAATCTATGCACATCACACTCCCAGACTTAAACTTTTTCTGATCCTCAAGCAAAATGCTGCATTCTAAACTCATGTGTTCTATAATGCATCATAATCCCTAGTGCACTTTCCTAACCCTATCTACAAGTTTCATTGATGACCATGATCGTAGAAATAATTCAAGTATGGCCTAAGCATAAGTCTCTTGTGCATAGTGCAATAAGTGACCCAAACTCTTCAACTTTAAATCTTTGTCATAGTCAAGTCATCATCCAATCGAGTTCCTAATGTTCTCGGTGATAGGTACTTACCTGCCACACACTTGGTTCATGTTTCTCAATCCACCCAAGGTCTCAAAGGCGTGCTCGATATCATTAAAAGCCTAGCAGTCATTTCCCTAGTAACCTAACTCAGTCTCAAAGGGTTAACTTGCTAGTTTCCACTCACGACAACTATTTTTTATATCCCTTATTCATTTTTTTATTTTCTTTTTTTTTAGCTTAAGTGATTGCAATGTGCAACACTTGAACACAAATACACATAAGTACAAATGTTGGGATATTTCAATTTTTCCAAATGAGCTTACATGATTCGAGTATCATCCAATAACGAAAATGTAGTTTGAGAAATCACCACAGGAACTAAGTACTAAACAAATAAGATGAATCATGACTATTTCAATGATATCAACTATTCAAGTTCAAGTAAAGTGAAAGTATGATCCTTAAGGTTAAGCCAAAACTCAAATTTATCCCCGTACAATACTTAGCTCATATCATACTCCTTAAGATAGAGAAAAGTGGTGCACTAGACATACTAGCATTATACCAATAACATCATAAATCAAGATATAAACGTGCTAACAATTTTGCTCTTAAACAAGTCAGCAGTAGAAAGGAATGATGTTCTCAGTGTGCCAAAAGGTTTCAAAGGACAGTCAAGTGATAGTTAAAAACAAATACAGCAAGCAAACTAAAGAAAAATGCAAGACTGAAAATGTAAAATGTAGAAATTTGAAACGAAAATGCAGAAATTTTCAAGTTACAAACACCCCTCCAGACTTAAACTTTTCATCGTCTCGATGAAATTAATATGGTGGAGGTGGTGGAGAAGGACGGGTAAACAGAGGTCGGGGAAATGGAGGTCTACACGGTCGACCAACAGGAAAGTTCGGAAAACCAGGAGTCTCGCTCAAGATCCTATGATACTTATAGAGGGCATCAACTTGTTGACGTGTAACGTTCATGCCCTCCATGAACTCTCTCATTCTAACTTGATCTGTATTATAATCCTAGACAAATTCAACCACCTGACCTTGAAAGTTCCTCGTGAACTGAAAATGATCTTGCACCTCTCTATATTGATCATCGGACAAGCTGAAGTGGCCCTCTAACATTACTTGTTCGGCCTCTTACTTCTCATGCGACGAGTCTAGAGAGGTGAGAAAAATAGAAAAATCAAATTTAGAGTGACCCGTACCATAGGTGAAAGAGTGCCTAGTAGATTCCGGATGTCCAGATGGTTGTGGGTGTCCAGATGTCGAGGGCTCATGGTGGGGCTCAGTGTGTCCGGACAAGGAAGGGACATTCTCGGGATCGACATCAGTGATCACCCAATTAACAGGGTTATAAACAAAGGTCCACTCGAGATAAGGATGTGGTAGTGGAAACCCATCCTTGTTGGCAAAACAATTCTCATCACGGCAAATCATTTTCATAGAAAGACATGCATCAATATCGATCATGTCATTGCCATAAACAATTTCTAACTGAACTATATCACAACCCAAATTTATAGCTATTTGGGTAATCAATCCTCCAAATACAATCGATCCCGAGGATGCTTTCAAGGCTCTCACTGTAACACCCACGAAATTATAAGATAAGTATATGGGTATTATTTTCTTTAGAGCATAGAAATAATAAGGATAAGACA
This sequence comes from Zingiber officinale, assembly GCF_018446385.1. Lineage (NCBI taxonomy): Eukaryota > Viridiplantae > Streptophyta > Magnoliopsida > Zingiberales > Zingiberaceae > Zingiber > Zingiber officinale. The sequence continues at coordinate 55,753,563 of NC_055993.1, forward strand.
AAAGGGAAAATAGAAACCAAAAATAGAATAAGAAGAGGTGAGGTCAAGGATTGAACCTTGAACCTCCCACAAATAATGGAGATAAATTGATGTATGATAACCACTAGAATAATGAATAATATATGGATAGGAAGGAATGGAAATTTAGTTAAAGATGAGAAGAAAATAAAAGAAAAACTAAGCAAAAGAGCAAGAGAAAACCAAGTTGCTCACCTTCCTTTCCTCTTGGTTAAGAAAAGAAGAAAGCAAAAGATGAATTGCCTACTTCCCTCCCTCTCTCTATTTTTTCGTGGGAATTAAAGGAGAGAGGGAAAAAAGGAGTTGAGGGAATGAATGAAGACATGCTTCATTTACATAGGAATAAATTGGATTGGGAGAAGAAAAAAAAAACAAGAGATTAAATCTTTTTCTTCCTCCTTCCTTCTCCTTCTTCATTCTCCACCGAAACCAAGAGACCCTTCCCTCTCCTTATTCCAAAAGCTAAGCTAAGTTCCTCTCCAAGAAAACTAAAGTTAGAGAAGAAGCCTTCAAGGTCTATCCCTTCCAGGCAAGAGAAGCAAAAGGAGGTACAAGAAGAAGAAGCTCTCTCCTTCCTTGGCACTTAGGATACCTTTTTCCTTAGGAAAAACCACAAGCGAAAGGATGTAAGTTTTCCCTCACCTGTGATACAATAGCTTGTGTATTGTTTTTATGAGATTTGGTTGCCTAAAAACTTAGGATACCTTTATGAAATTTTCGGCCAAGACAAGACTTAAAAGAAGGACCTAGGAAATGTAAAGACCTAAATTTTAACATGCTCAACATGTTTCTTGTAACATGTATCTTATGGTAGGGATTTTTCTAATGTTCATATGCTAGAATGTTTGGTTAGAACTTAGAGTCATACCCCTAGACTCTCGGCCAAACATGAACAAAGGAAATAGGTAAGTTAAGACTCAAACCAAGCATGTTTCTTATTTTTGTTTATGATATGTGCCTCATGATGAGGAAGTTGTTAACATGACATGCTCATGCCTATATGATGATTAAACTTCATTCCATGCTCATATGTATTCGGCCATGATAGGACTAGGGGCCTAGAAAAATTGTAAAACCTAAACTAATTATGCCATGATCCTCCTTAAGACAAGTTATGAAATTAATATGACATGCTTATGTTGTTCCTTGAAATAATTGCTATGAAATTTGTTTAGGGTTCTCATGCTTTTATGACACTTGAACCCTAGCTTTAAGTCTTACAAGTCTCGGCCACAACATGTTTAAGGGCCTAGGAAACTTAGCACCTAACCTAATTATGCTCATGTTGTTCCTTGAAATAATTGCTATGAAATTTGTTTAGGGTTATCATGCTTTTATGACACTTGAACCCTAGCTTTAAGTCTTACAAGTCTCGGCCACAACATGTTTAAGGGCCTAGGAAACTTAGCACCTTACGTAATTATGCTCATGTTGTTCCTTGAAATAATTGCTATTAAAATTTGTTTAGGGTTCTCATGCTTTTATGACACTTGAACCATAGCTTTAAGTCTTACAAGTCTCGGCCACAACATGTTTAAGGGCCTAGGAAAATTAGAACCTAACCTAATTATGCTCATGATGTTCCTTGTAATAATTTCTATGAAATTGGTTTAGGGTTTCCATGCTTTTAGGACACTTGAAACCTAGTTCCAAGCCTTAAGGGTTTCGGCCACAACAAGTTTAAGGGCCTAGGAAACTTGGAACCTAACCTAATTATGCTCATGATGTTCCTTGTAATATTTGCTACGAAATTGGTTTAGGGTTCACATGTTTGAATGATGATTTCAACCCAATGTAATGCTTGATAAGATTCGGCCATGATAAGTTTATAAGCTTAAGAAACCTAGAACCCTACCTAAACATGCTCATGATGTTTCCTTATGGTATATGATATGATATTGGTTTAGGGTTCACATGCTTGTATGTAGTTTTTTTTACCTAAATCCCAACTATATGTTTTGGCCACTATATGACATTAGGGTTAGAAATCTAAATATGATTCCCATGTATCTCACATGCAATGTTTTATGATGTGGTAAGACCTTGCTATGCTTCTATGTTTAATTATGTACACTTATGATCTATGTATGATGGTAACCCTTATGCTATGCTGTGTGTTATGATGATGAGCTGTGTTCCCAGATTATGCATGCTATTTATGATGAGATGTGTGCCCAAATTATGCATGCTATTTATGATGAGCTGTGTGCCCAAACTATGCATGTATTTATGATGTGTTGTGTGCCCAAATTTTACATACCATTATGATGAGCTGTGCGCCCAAATTCTGTATGGTATGATATGATAAGAGATACGATGTGCATGAAATATTAAGAACCATGATATGTATGACATGCTACTTTACTTTATATGGCTTGTACCAAGGGTGGGCTCCATAAGCGCCACGGGGTCGATGGACTAAGAAACGGGCCTCGTTAGGGATGGTGTAACGCCCGCCCTCCCTGCTAACCCTAAGGGACGGGGCTACGATACTCTACGTACGTATTACAGGGGAAGACTTAAAAATTATTTTTCTTAGCTTATTTCAAACCGAACTACACTAACATGGTTTCATATCATGATAACAAAATCAATAAAAACATAACATCAAGTCACCAATAGTGTATTACATTTCACAAAACCAAAGCATAGTTCTTAAAGGTTTTAAAGCAGGTTCTTAATTAGTTGCCTAGCCACCGCCACACACATCTTCGTTGCCCCTCCTGCTGCTCCTTTAGCTCATCCAGCTTTTTCCTTTATCTGTGGTACAAGGAAAGTAAGCTGTGAGCACTCATGGCTCAGTAAGTTCCTTTCCTACTCACTAAAGCCAAAAATCAACATATAATCAAAGAATGTATCAACAAGTCATAATCTCAACTAATCATGGCATAACCTAGCATTCTACTCAAGCATATCATGCATCATAATATAATCACCACTAGTCATGGCATATCAAACATCATCATGGCCGAAACATATACCTAGTGCATTGCATAAAACATAGCTAGACATGGCATAACAACCAAGTATCATGGTATATCAAAGCATGGCCGAAACATGTATATCAAAGCATCATAACTATGGCCGAACATGTACATCAAGGCATCATCATATCCATAGCTGAAATCTATATATCAAGCATCAACATATCCATGGCCGAAACATGTCTATAAGGTATAGCATGAACATAACATAATCATACCTTATCATGGCATATCATAATCAAGAGCATAGCATGGAACATAGCATAATCATAAGGTGTATGCAATATGATTTTGGAAAACATGTATCCGAAAAACATGTGTATGTCTCATGATCTTTAAAACCATTTTCTTTTACATATATATACTTGAAAGTAATCTCAACATAAGGGGGATCCCGGCTATGTACCACTTACATATTGCGCGCAACCTTGTAGGTCCAAGGTAGCAAGTCTTGAACCCTACGAGGCAAACATACTAGGCCCTTAGTCCTAGGGGCACTTAGGAGCCCATCCCTAACGAGGTCCTTAGTCCCCGGGGCGCTTATGGAGCCCACCCTTGGTACAAGCCACTCACACATAAAGTAAAGTACATGTCATACATATCATGTATCATAAAAGCATGCATCACTTAGGCACACATCATATCATAAAGGTATGCATCACTTAGGCATACATCATGTCATAAAAGTATGCATCACTTAGGCATACATCATATCATAAGGTATGCATCACTTAGGCATACATCATGTCATAAAGGTATGCATCACTTAGGCATACATCACATCATAAAGGCATGCATCACTTAGGCATACATCATGTCATAACAATATGCATCACTTAGGCATAGATCATAAAAACATGCATATCTTAAGCATAAAGCATATCATCAAGCATGCATGATTTAACCACATAGCATATCATGAAAGCATGCATATTTTAAGCACTAAGCATAGCATTAAAGCATGCATAATTTAACCACATATCATAACATAAGCATGCATACTTTTAGCACAAAGCATATCATATCATAAAAGCATGCATATCATATCATAAGTCATAAATCACAAGCATACATATTAAGCATAAGGGTGTATCTTGTGATTATCCTATCATAGGAAACATGGTATCATATTCATCTTGGTTCTAAGCTTCCTAAACCCTTGTGGCCGAAACCCCTTTAGAGCTTAATTTAGGTTAAACACAACATCCAAGCATATGGCACCTAAATTATCATCATAACATTTTCATAGGAAGCATTATAAACATGATTAACTTAGTTTCTAAGTTCTTCAAGTCCCTAATTTCATGTGGCCGAAACCTTAAGGTGTGAAACAAGGTTCCATATGACATAAAAGCATGGACAACTTTAAATCATATTTATAACATTTTTACCAAGGAACAAGGTAAACACATTTGACACATTTGAATTAGTTCCTAAGTTCTTTAAGCCCTTAACATATGTCATGGCCGAAATTTAACAAGTTCTCATTAGGGCTACAAACAAGCATACAAGCATGTGAACTTGGACTAACCTTATGTATAAATTCATACAAGGCATCATACAATAGTTATGGCCGAATCATACCCTAGCATCATTTTAGGTCATAAAACAACATATAGCAATTGAACCTTGGCTTTCTACTTATCATATTTCATGTAGAGTGACATGAGCATATTTAATTTAAGTCCTAGGGTCTCTAGGGCATATAAACCTTCATGGTCGAGACTTACAATGGTCCATTTAGGTCATGGAAAAATTATACAAGCATGTGTCACAAGCAATAGGTTATCATATTTTCATAAGAAGCATTTTAACACCTTTGGTTTAAATTCTAAGGCCTCTAGGTCATTTAAACCCTACTTGGCTGAAACTCATCAGTGTTTAAACTTGCTTCAAATAACATAAAAACATATGAAGTCATACGAGTTTCATAGCATATGTAAAGACAAGCATAATGAGTATACATATGAATTGTGTCTTAGGCTTTCTAGGTTTCTTTTTCTCTTTTTCTTTTATTTTTTTCCTCATGGCCGAAACCTACCATTCTTTAGCTAGGTTCTTAAGTGGCCTAAAGCATGAAAAATCTAAGTAAGTTTCATGGCAAAAGTTACTAAGAAACATATATACAAATTGGTTCATGAATAAGCTATGACCCCTTGTAGTCATACATGTTATATGTCGTGCAACTAATTTTTCTACACCCTAATTAAGCATGAGGGCATTAAAAAACTTTCATATCTACACAACACAGAGGTCTTGAGCATATTAAAATTTTGTTTAAGCTTTTCTAAGCTATCCATCTCATCATGGCCGAAAAACCCTAAGAAGGAGTTCATGAAATTCTAGCAATATTCAAGCATACAAATCCTTTAAGATCTTTGTATTCTATCACATGAGCATGGTTATTTAAATTTAAAGGTCTTCCTAACCCTAAACCCTTTCTTGACCGAATCATATGAGTGGGTTTTCTTTTAGTTTCAAAATATCTTCTAAGGAAGAAAAACTAATACATGATCCTTAATATTTCATAGGGAGACCCTTGTACTAGTTGGGTAAAACAATAAATTTCCCTAGCCTCTTAAGAATATTTTTGGACAAAATTCTAGGGTTCAGTACTCCTCTGATCAAGCATCATATAGGTATAAAATCATGAAGAGGAACCCCTCTACATAGCATAGAAAAATCTATCATGTAGTGAAGACTAGTTTAAACATCATTAGATTTTTGAAAGCCCTTCTTGGCCGAATTTTCTCAAACTTGTTTCTAGGTTTTAAAATCTTCATAAAATCCGAAAAACACTTAAAACACCTTGTACCACAGGTGAGGGGAAGGTTACATCCTTTTCGCTTGTGGATCTAAGGTATGGTGAAGAAGAAGTAGTCTCTTCTTCTAGTTCCTTTCCCTTGATTCCTTTGCTAAGTCCTCCTTGTATCTTAGGCTTTCTTAGGGGAAAACTTGGCTTTGGGGCCGAAGATGGAGGAGAGGGGGAACTGAGGTTTCGGTGAGGGAGAGGAGAGAATGAGAAAAATGAGAGAAAATAGAATTTTCCCTTTACATATTCTCTTTTATGTTAAGGGGGAAGAGGTAGCAAACTTAGTTTTTGCTTTCCTTCTCCCTTAGCCTTTTTTTTTATTATTTATTTATTTATCCTCATCATTCATGGTGAAATAAGGGGGAATGAATCCCCTTAATCCCTCTTTAAATTTTCGGCAAAACCAAAGAGGAAGAAGGAGAGAAAGGGAGGAAGACAAGTTGCCTTTCTCTTGCTTCTTTTCTTGTTTTCTTTTGGCTAGCTTTTACTCTTACCTTTATCATGAGTTTCCCTCCTTTGTTATCAACATTTTCTCTCTATCCCAACTGGTTATTACCCATTAATTCTATGAAATATAATATAAGAGGTTCAAGGTTCAATCCTTGACCTTCACTTCTTTTTATTTCATTTTATTCCTTTTTGCCTCAACTCACTTCCTATTATTGTTCTAAGGCAAAATCCCACATTCATATATTTATCTTACAAGCTTAGTGGGTATTACAGATGGGCTCCTAAGTGCCCCTAGGTCGATGGACTAAGAAACGGGCCTAGTATGTATGCCTTATAGGGTTCAAGACTTGCTACCTTGGACCTACACAGGACGCGCGCATTTATGTATGTGGTACAAGCCGGGGCCCTAATCATGTTATGATTATGTTTAAGTATGTATGTAATAAGTTTTCAAAGGACATGTTGCATATATTATTGCATGAATCATGTTTTTGAAAGTCATCTCGCATAACACTTTATGATTATGTTACGATATACCATGATGCTTATGATTATGACATGTTATGTTAGGATGAACTTTATGATTATGTTATGATATGCCATGATCATGATTATGATATGCTAGGATGTACTTTATGATTATATCATGATATGCTATAATGCTTATGATTATGTTATGTTATTGTTCGCTCTCCACAAGTGTACGGAAATGTCGCAAGTAATATAAAAGATTATCGTATCCACAGGGACTGAAATAAGCACTAGAAATGTCTCAATGCGAATTAGCCAAACAACTATCCAATCGTTTCAAAAGCAAAGTAAGGTAAACAAATCTAATCTTAAAGATCAACAAACAAGAGTTTAGTGTTTTGGGTTATGATAAAGGGAGATTCTAGGAGTTTCGGTTTCTTTGTAGGATTTCTCGAATGTAAATGGTTCACCAATTCTTATCCCTCAATTGCCAAACATGTAGAAAGTTGCAGGTTCTCTCTTGCAATAGACAACCGGCTAAGGACTGAGAAATGTATCTAAATAGGATTAATTAGACATGAACCTATGTTGTCCTTACACAGAAGTGCACCTATCACTATGCCTTCCTCGGATATCAACGTAGAAGCCCATGACTTATCAATCTATCAAGATACAAGAAACTAATCACAAAATCCATCCTACTCTCTTGAATATTCCTATTTCCTCTTCAAGATTGTCTCTCAAATGTCCTTACACGGGATTGCACCTGTCACGTGGATCCCTCGAATGATCGAGTGAGAGTTTATCTTTACAAAGTCCATAAGAAATTCTAACAATTAATCAAGAATGAGAATTAAGCACGAATCATCTTTAATCGTTCAAGATCTAATTGATACAAGCAAGATAATGCCATTGAAACAAGAGAATGACAAATCCATAAGAGATTACATCAATCCATCATACAAATACTTCCTTCATCCTAGAATACAAGATCTACTCCATGAATCGAGGAAGAAAACCCGAAGAAATAGAGAATACAAGCATTCCTTAAATCCCCAATCCATGAAACCAAGAAAAGGGGGAAAGAGAAAACTTATCTACGAAGAAACTTCGTCTTCGGATCCAATCCTCGCTCCGGAGCCGGAATCGCCAAGAACTCCCCTTGAATCGCCCAGAAATCCTCCCAAGAATGGGAGGAAACTACCAAATCTTGCCTTCTCCCAAAGGGGGAGAGATCCCCTTTCAATTCATGAAGAAGGGTTTAAATAGAGGAGGGAATCGGGCGCCACACGGCCCCGTGACACGGCCGTGTGAGATTCACACGGCCATGTCCAGTTCCTTCTCTGCCAAAACTGCACGGCCGTGTGGTTCACACGACCACAGCCTGCTTAGTCTCAGCCTGCTTAGTCTCTGGAAATGCTACACGGCCGTGTGGTGCACACGGCCACAGCCTGCTTAGTCTTTGGAAACCTCACACGACCGTGTAGATCCACACGGCCTTGTAAGGCTTCTGCTCTGGTTGGATTCAAATCTTGACACGGCCGTGTGAAGTTCACACGGCCATGTCATTCTCCACTTCTGTTGGTGCCAAACTCCACACGGCTCGAGCTCCATACCAGTGCAGGGCCGTGTGAGGTACACGGCCCGGTGCTTTCTCCCTTTGTTTCCTCCAATGCTTGCCCAAGGATGTAGATTCTTCACCAAATCGACTCCTGTGTACAGAAAATGCACAAAAAGAAGATCTCCGAACCAAAAGAGTAAATATGCTAAAAGGAAAGCTGGAAGTATAAAAATGCATAGATCAAGCATGCTCAAAGTATGTAAATGTGCGTAAAAACATGCATAAAAGAGTATATAATCTACGCACATCATACCCCCAGACTTAAACCTTTGCTTGTCCTCAAGCAAAATGCCGCAGTCTAAATTCATATGTTCTACAACACATTCATAAAACCTAGTGCACTTTCCTAACTCTATCAAAAAGTTTCATTAGAAAGCATGATCATAGAAACAAGTAAAGTATGGTTCAAGCATAAGAATCTTGTGCACAGTGTAAAAGTAACTCAACACTCTTCAAGTTTCAATCCATGTCCTAGTCAAGTCGTCATCAAATTTGAATTCCTAGTGTTTCCAGTGAAAGACAAGTAACCAGTGATAGACACTTACTCACCATTCACTTGGTTCATATTTCTCAACTAACCCAAGGCCTCAAAGGTGTGCTCAATCTCAAGAGAAGCTAAACAGTCATTTCCCCAGTAACCTAACTCGGTCTCAAAGGGGTGACTTGCTAGATTCCACTCATGACAACTGTTTTTTATATCCCTTATTTCCTTTTTTTTTATTTTATTTTTATAAGTGTTTGCATTGTGCAAAACTTATTCACAAATGTAATTTTTAGCACACATGTTGGGATATTTTGATTTTTCCAAATGAGCTTTAATGATTTGAGCCTCATCCAGTAACCAAAATGAAAGTTGAGAAATCACCATGGAAACCAAGTACTAAGCAAACAAGATGAATCATGACTATTTCAATGACATCAACTATTCAAGCATCAAGCACAAGTGTAGTGAAGATAAAATCCTTAAGGTTGAACCAAAACTAAAACTCATCACCATAAGATTCTTAGCTTGTTTCATGCTACCCAAGATAGAGAAAAGAAGTACATAAAGTTTACTACTAGCATCATTCGAACATCATGAATCAAGACAATAATCATGCTAACATTTCACTTGAATCCAAGAAAGCATATAAGTGAAGATTTAATGTTCTCAAAATTTTTTTTTTTGCCATGATTATTTCAAAAACAAGCAAAATAAAGCAACAAGCAATGAAAATAAGAACCAACATGAAACACTAACAAAAACAAAAAGAAACTGAAAACCAAACTAAACAGTACATAACACCCCCCCAGACTTAAACTTTTCATCGTCCCGATGAAATCAATATGGTGGAGGAGGTGGATGTGGACGAGGGAAAGGAGGTCTACGACGTGGTTGGCCAATAGGAAAACTAGGAAAACCTGGAATCTCACCCAAAGATCTATGATACTCATATAAAGCATCTACTTGTTGGCTAGTAAGCATCATGCTCTGCATAAAATCTCTCATCCTAGCCTGATCAGTATCATAATCCTACACAAACTCAGCTACTTGACCTTGGAAATTCCTCGTAAACTGAAAATGATTTTGTACCTCCCTAAACTGATCATCAGATAAAGAGAAGCGCCCCTCCAACATTTTTCGTTGGGAATCTTGCTTCTCATGAAGTGATTCTAGAGACGTACGAAAATCTGAAAAATCAAACATAGAAGATCCCGTGCCATATGCAAAAGAATGCCTAGCGGACTCCATAAAACTAGAAGGCTGCGGGTGTCCATATGACGAGGGCTCATGATGTGGCTCAGTGTCTCCAGGTATAGAAGGGTTATCCTCAGAATCTAACTCGGAAATTACCCAATTAGCCGGGTTACGAATAGTAGTTCGTTCAGGAAAAGGGAGGGGTAGAGGAGAACCACTCCTCCTAGGAAACGCAAAACCATTCTCATCCCGAACGATCATTTTCATAGCAAGACATGCATCAATGTCAATCATGTCATTACCATGAATTATTTCCAACCCATCAACATCAAGATTTAAATTACAAGCTATTCGGGTAATCAAACCACCAAAAACAATTGATCCCGATGACGCCCTAGCAGATCTTAATAAGGTTTGAACAAAATGAAAACCAGAATCAAATTCAACCTTATAAAGCATAGCCCATAAAGCATAAAGCTCTATCTTTTTAACCACCCCATCACTCTCTCCCCTACCAAAAATAGTTTTACCCATAACTCTATGTAGATACCTAAAAATGGGGTTTTGCATATGGGAGGCCTTAGCTCTTGAAGGCTCATAAGGTTGATCTAACCCAGTTATTGCATTCCAAAAATGATTCTAATTAAACCTTGGATCAAACCTACGAGGGCTACCGGTGGTTAATCCAAAACAAGAATTAAAGTCACTAAATGCCTATAGAAATTCTTGATTCATTAGTCTAAAAGAGATTTTCCCAAAATAATCATCTTCATTAGTAAAATGGACATCCAATGAACTCAAAAATTCCAAAACAAGACGAGGATATGTAGGCAAATGGGTGTACATAATATCACTCCAATCCAAAAACCCAATCATCAAATCTACATCTTCCCTAATTCCAAGCATATCAAGAACAGTTGGGTCCATATATCTAGTACACACTATCTTTCTATTGACAAGAATTGCAAATCTAGTTACTTGATCATCATTTCTAAACACAATATTGAATTCATTGTCATTACCTTCGTTGCGTGAAGTCCTTTTGCCTTTGCCCTTCACTGGTTGCTTTCCTTTGTCCCTTGATGGCTCCCTCTCTTTGTCTCCACTAGATCCACCACCTCCTTTGCGAAGTCTCTTCAAAATATTGGACATCTTGATGAGTTTAGATAGGGGAAGAATTATCTAGAGTTGTGGAACTCAAAGAACAAAACTTCAAAGAACAAAAGATCTTAGGTTAAGAGAACAAAAAGTCCAAGTCTTAGAGAGGAGGAGAATCGGATCTAAGAGATCTCGAGAGATTAGAGAGGAGTTTTTAAGAGATTGGGAGAGAAAGATATGTTTTGGAGAGCTGGGGGTGTGCAGAACACGGCCAAGATCTGGCCGTACGAGGTAGGAGGAAGACTTTAATAGTTCTCCTACACGGGCCGTGTAGATCTACACGGCCTCCCCCTCTTCCTTCTCTGGATTCCTCGCACGGCCGTGTCTGGGACACGACCTCTCCATCTTTCCTCTCGGGATTCTTTACACGGCCGTGTCTAGGACACGGCCTATACCTTTTTCTCCTCGGGAGATCCCACACGGCCGTGTCTGGATGACACGACCCAAGCACTTCCCTTCTCTGCAACCTTTGCCTGGCCATGTATAGCACACGGCCTGACTCTGTTTTGCACCTAACCTGAAAACAAAATCAAAAGAATGCATCAAACTAAAAGAAATTACAATACAAATCAAAACTAACTAAAAGAACCCTTGGGTTGCCTCCCAAGAAGCGCTTGTTTAAGGTCTTTAGCTCGACCAAACTTTATCATTCGCTTCTTTTCCTCGCCCTTGGAGGACAGATATACTTTTCATTTTTGTTGGGAGATCTTCTCCCAACATCTTCCACCACATTGTCTCCTTCATTTGGTGGCCTTCCATGAGGATGGAAATTCCATTCCTCAAGTTTATAAATGCTTGTCCTGCTACAAGCATTTAAAAGAGACGAGACATGGTTAAAGATATTAGATAAATCATATTCCGACTTTTCCTTACCAATTACCAAAGAAAGCTTATGATTTTTGACATCAATTATAGCTCCAGCTGTAGCAAGGAAAGGTCTTCCTAATATGATAGGAATCCTAGGGTCCTCTTCCATGTCCAACACGACAAAGTCTGTGGGAATAACATTCCCATCCACCTCTACTGGCACATCTTCTATAATACCCAAAGGGTACCTGCGGGAATGATCGGCAAGTTGAAGTGCCATAGTAGTAAGTTTAATGTTTTTGAGACCTAATTTATTACAAATTGAATAGGGAATGAGGCTAACACTCGCCCCCAAATCACAAAAAGCTTTTTCAAAAAATTCTTTTCCTATGTTGCAAGGAATATAAAAGCTCCCTGGGTCCTTCAGTTTTGGAGAAGTGTTCTTCTAAAAAATAGCACTACATTCCTCACTAAGCGCAATGGTCTCGACCTCTCCTCTTCTTCTCTTATTTGACATGAGATCCTTCAGGAATTTGGCAAATCTAGGCATTTGTAGAATAGCATCAATAAGGTACCTCTACACAAATTTCCTTAACCTTTTCTAGAAACTTGCCAAATTCTTCATCCTTCTTGAGCATTGTAAGTCTCTGAGGAAAAGGGACAGCTTTGCTCTGATGGTTTAGTGGAAGAGTCTCTTCAACCTCAATGGTACTCTCCTCATTAGCTTGAATCTGATTTGGTATAGGAGGAGAGAGCTCTTCTTCTTTTTGTATCCCTTTTGAAGCAGTCACTTGGGAGTCTCCCAAGGTCCGTCCGCTCCTAAGCTCAATCCTATTGCAATGCTCCATAGGATTCACATCAGGTTTTCCTGGAAGCTGTCCTGGTGCTCTGGATGATGAGGAAGCTAGTTGGGCAATTTGACTATCCTGGATCCTTTGATGCTTATCAGAATTATCCATTCTTTGAATGAACTTTGCTATATCTTACTTCATTTCATTCTGACTTGAGACAATTTCTTCAAGCATCTTTTCAACATTTGACTTTGGTAAGCCTTGAGAAGATAGATGTTGAAAATTTTGTTGCCCAGCTTGAAAATTTGGTCTTGCCCCCATAGATGGTCCTTGATCTTGATTATTTCTGTAAGAAAAATTTGGATGACTCTTCCATCCAGGGTTATAAGTATTTGAGTATGGGTTGTTCTGCCTTTGATTGTAACTCATAATTGCATCACATTGTTCAAGTTGATTGATTTGTGCAGTGATAGCTCCCAATGGACATGAGTCATTTGAATGCTCTGAACTCCCACATACTTCATAAGATGTACTAATAGCATTGACCATATTAGCACTAGTCCCCATATTTTCAAATTTCTTTGTAAGAGCGTCCAATTTTGCAGACAAAAGAGTGACTGCATCTACATCAAACTTCCCTGTTGCTTTAATTGTTGGGTTTACAGAGGAATAGCCACCACTTCTTTCATTTTCCCATTGATGATGATTTTGTGCTACACTTTCAATGATTTCTTCGGCTTCATCTAAGCTTTTGTTCATAAGTGCCCCTCCAGCAGCTGAATCAAGGGACACTTTGGTATGATAATTGATACCATTGTAAAAAGTGTGTAACACTAACCATCTTTCCAACCCATGATGTGGGCATTGTCTGAGCATACTATTATATCTATCCCATGCTTTAAAAAGAGATTCTGAGTCAGTTTGCTTGAAGCTCGCAATTAAATTCCTCATATGAGCTATTTTGCTTGGTGGATAGAACTTATCAAGAAACTGTTGCTCACACTGCTCCCAAGTGGTGATGCTATTAGGGGCTAAAGAATTTAGCCATTGCTTTGCCCTATCTCTTAGAGAAAACCCAAATAATAATAATCTAACTGCATCTGAAGGAACTCCATTCATTTTCATGGTCCCACATATTTCATAAAAGACCTCTAAGTGTTGATTGGGGTCTTCATGAGGTCCTCCACCAAATTGGTTCTGTTGCACCATAGAAATGATTGCGGGTTTGATCTCAAAGTTGTTAGCTTCCACTGAAGGTCTTGAAATACTAGATCGAAAACCTCTTGCATAGGGTGCTGCATAATCCTTAAGTGGTCTATTTGCCATGTTCAAATGTTCCTGTTCTTCAATTTGCCTTTGCAGAATTCTTCTTTTATGGAAGGTTCTATCAATCTCAGGGTCAAAAGGAAAGAATTCCCCTGCAAAGTTAGATCTTCGCATACACAAGAACAAGATAGCAAATGACAATTCAAAAAAAAGAAAAATAAAAGAATAAAAATGCAGAATTGAATTTGTACAAAAAGAACTAACAAGAAGTGAATGTTATACAAGAAGGTAAAAACAGAAATCTAATGATTAGTTACAACTATGCAATATGAAAGGAAAACAGATGTTATGTTTAGTCTAACTCAATTGATAATTCCTAATGTTATAGCGCAGTCCCCGGCAACGGCGCGCTCCGCAAGTGTACAGAAATGTCGCAAGTAATATAAAAGATTATCGTATCCACAGGGACTGGAATAAGCACTAGAAATGTCTCAATGCGAATTAGCCAAACAACTATCCAATCGTTTCAAAATCAAAGTAAGGTAAACAAATCTAATCTTAAAGATCAACAAACAAGAGTTTAGTGTTTTGGGTTATGATAAAGGGAGATTCTAGGAGTTTCGGTTTCTTTGTAGGATTTCTCGAATGTAAATGGTTCACCAATTCTTATCCCTCAATTGCCAAACATGTAGAAAGTTGCCGGTTCTCTCTTGCAATAGACAACCGGCTAAGGACTGAGAAATGTATCTAAATAGGATTAATTAGACATGAACCTATGTTGTCCTTACACAGAAGTGCACCTATCACTATGCCTACCTCGGATATCAACGTAGAAGCCCACGACTTATCAATCTATCAAGATACAAGAAACTAATCACAAAATCCATCCTACTCTCTTGAATATTCCTATTTCCTCTTCAAGATTGTCTCTCAAACGTCCTTACACGGGCTTGCACCTGTCACGTGGATCCCTCGGATGATCGAGTGAGAGTTTATCTTTACAAAGTCCATAAGAAATTCAAAAAATTAATCAAGAATGAGAATTAAGCACGAATCATCTTTAATCGTTCAAGATCTAATTGATACAAGCAAGATAATGCCATTGAAACAAGAGAATGACAAATCCATAAGAGATTACATCAATCCATCATACAAATACTCCCTTCATCCTAGAATACAAGATCTACTCCATGAATCGAGGAAGAAAACCCGAAGAAATAGAGAATACAAGCATTCCTTAAATCCCCAATCCAAGAAACCAAGAAAAGGGGGAAAGAGAAAACTTATCTACGAAGAAACTTCGTCTTCAGATCCAATCCTCGCTCCGGAGCCGGAATCGCCAAGAACTCCCCTTGAATCGCCCAGAAATCCTCCCAAGAATGGGAGGAAACCACCAAATCTTGCCTTCTCCCAAAGGGGGAGAGATCCCCTTTCAATTCATGAAGGAGGGTTTAAATAGAGGAGGGAATCGGGCGCCACACGGCCCCGTGACACGGCCGTGTGAGATTCACACGGCCATGTCCAGTTCCTTCTCTGCCAAAACTGCACGGCCGTGTGGTTCACACAGCCACAGCCTGCTTAGTCTCAGCCTGCTTAGTCTCTGGAAATGCTACACGGCCGTGTGGTGCACACGACCACAGCCTGCTTAGTCTCTGGAAACCTCACACGGCCGTGTAGATCCACACGGCCATGTAAGGCTTCTGCTCTGGTTGGCTTCAAATCTTGACACGGTCGTGTGAAGTTCACACGGCCATGTCATTCTCCACTTCTGTTGGTGCCAAACTCCACACGGCCCGAGCTCCATACCAGTGCAGGGCCGTGTGAGGTACACGGCCCGGTGCTTTCTCCCTTTGTTTCCTCCAATGCTTGCCCAAGGATGTAGATTTTTCACCAAATCGACTCCTGTGTACAGAAAATGCACAAAAAGCAGATCTCCGAACCAAAAGAGTAAATATGCTAAAAGGAAAGCTGGAAGTATAAAAATGCATAGATCAAGCATGCTCAAAGTATGTAAATGTGCGTAAAATCATGCATAAAAGAGTATATAATCTACGCACATCAGTTATGCTAGGATGAACTTTATGATCATGTTACGATATGCTATGATTATGATTATGTTATGCTAGGATGCATTTTATGATATGCCATGATACCTTACGATTATGTTATGATATGATGCTTCTATACTTGATATGATGAGTTGTCTTTATGCTTTATGCCTTGGAGATTTAGTTATGCTATACGGTTTTTGTGAGTAGGAAAGGATCTTACTGAGCCTTGTGTGCTCACAGCTTACTTTCCTTGTACCACAGATAAGGACAAAGAATGGATGTACTAAGGGAGCAGTAGGAGGGGGCAAGAAGGACGTGTGTAGTAGTGACTCGGCTAAAGAGAAAGACCTGCTTCTAGTTAATAAGAATTATATTTATGTCGCTCTTTTATGACTCCATGACATTTCATCATGCTCTTTGGTATTGTGGTTTAAATTTATGTTAAGCATGTTATGTGACTCATATGATAGGTAGTTAGCGATGATGATTTGAAAAGTAAAGAAAAAGTTTTAAAGAAAAAAAATTATACTATAGATAAGACTTCCGCTGTTTTAAGAAGAAAAGATAAGTAACCCCCGTCAGCTTAAGCAGGAAGGGGTGAGGCGTTACACTCACTAGGTTTTGCAAAAAATGAAAACTAGAATCAAAGTCAACCTTATGTAACATAGCCCATAGAGCATAAAGTTCCACCTTCCTAACAACTCCATCGCTTTCCCCTCAACCAAAAATAATTTTACTCATAACTTGATGTAAGTATCTAAAGATGGGGTTTTGCATATGGGAAGCTTTAGCTCTAGAAGGCTCATAAGGATGCTCCAATCCGGTGATTTGATTCCAAAAACTATTCCAATTAAATCTAAGGTCAAACCTATGAGAGCCGCCGGTAGCCAACCCAAAACAACTATTGAAATCACTAAATGTCCACTAAAATTCTTGATTCATTAATCTAAAAGTAATCTTACCAATATAATCATCTTTGGGGGTATGCAGGAAGATGTGTGTACATGATATCATCCTAATCTAGAGAGCTAATCATCCAATCTACACCATCTCTAATTTTGAAAATGTTTAAAATAGTTGGGTCCATGTATCATGTACACACAACCTTCCTTGTGGCAAGAATATCAAATCTAGCTTTATGATCCTCATTTCTAAAACGAATATTGAATTCATTATCGTTAACGTCGTTGCGTGCTCTCCGTTTGCCTTTGTCATTTACGACTTTCTCCTTTCCCTTCTCCTTTGATGGTTCCTATTCTCAGCTTGAACCACCACTTCCTTTTCGAAGCTTCTTCAATAGGTTAGACATGATGTCGAGTTTAAAGAAGGGAAGAGTGTTTGGATGGAGAAGTAAGATCTTAAGAAGGTAGATCCAAAAATGAAGATCTTATTTAGAGAGATTTCATATCTTGAAGGTGGAGGAGAAGAATTTCTATTTAGATCTAGATCTAGATCCTGTTTATGAAGAAGAATGAGTGAGGGATCTAGATTTGTGAAGCAATGAAGAGAAGATGAAGATGATAGAAGTTAGAAAAGAGGAAATTTGCTTGGGAGTGTGGTCAACATGACTTTGACACGGTCGTGTCTTATAGACACAGCCAAGCAAAAGTGCTTCACACGGTCGTGTAGATCTACACGGCCTAAACTATCCTCCCCCCGGACAGATCTACACGGTCGTGCCAAATGGCACGGGCACCAAATGCTCCTTCTTGGCTTTGTTCACACGACCATGTTTGTCACATAGTCGTATTCTTTTCCTTCTTTGTTGTTCTCGCACACCCGTGTGGCACACACGACCTTCTTCATCTTCATCTCTAGAGTTCTCACATGGTCGTGCAAAGTTGCACGGCCTTGACCTCCTTCTTCTCGGATGGACTCACACGGGCAGTGTGAGTCACACGACTTTGTGCTCCTCCACCCCTGTAAGTGTCACACGGCCAAGCTCTGTCAAGACTGAAATTACTACACTTCCTCCTTGGTCACTTCTCCAATGCTTCTATGCCCATAAAATAATCATGGCAAGCTCATGGAAGCTATGTCCAACTTGAAAATAGAAACAAAATCAAATTAAAAACTCTAACTAATGAAAAAGACAACTCAAATTAAATCTAACAAAAGAACTCTTGGATTGCCTCCCAAGAAGCGCTTATTTAAGTTGATTAGCTCGACCCCGTCTCCATTTTCACGACTATACCCAAGGAGATATGGATTTCTCTCCTAGGGTTGAGTGGGTTCATTCTTCCCTCATTCTTGCCTTCGGAGTGCAGATGTATTTTTCACTTTTAATGGGAGGCCTTCTCCCAATGCTCGCCAGATCAGGTTCTTCATCCGGTGGCCTCCCATGAGGATGGAAGTTCCAATCCTCAAATTTGCAAGCATCTGCCCCACTGTAAACACTCACCAGAAAAGAAGAGACATGGTTAGAAGAATTAGATAAATCATATTCCAACCTTTCATTACCGATTACCAATGAAAGTTTATGATTTTTCACATCAATTATTGCTCCAGGTGTTGCAAGGAAAGGTCTTCCTAATATAATTGGAATTTTTGGGTCTTCTTCCATGTCAAGTACCACAAAATTTTTGAGTCCACTTGGAGTTCAAGATTTAGATTGATCAGAGGATGACACGGTCTATGCCTCACAATTGATTAATCTAGATGTCAAGGATAGAAGGACACTTGACATATATTGTGAGGAGTCACAATTAGTAGTCACAAGGTGATATTGGATCTCAACATTCTTGTAACTTGGGTAGTAATGATGTGTTGCTAGATACCGCTCATTACTTATGCTTCTAAATGGGTTTAGGAGCATTGCCAACGTTATAAGAACCTATAGGGTCACCCACAAAGGGCAATTAGATGGAGATTAGGTTTATTTGATGAACCTAAAGGATTAGGTCCATGTGATGAACCAAATTGGATTAAGAGTAATCCAAATTAGGCTAATTGAGTTGGACTCAATTTGGTTCATGTGTTAAGTGAGTCTAATTTGGACTTAGACTCATTTAATTAATTTAATTCAATGAATAGAGATTCATTTAATTAAAATTGACTAGAACCAATAGTTAGATTTGATCAACCATGGGAGAGAAGTGTTCAAGTTTGACTTGACTTGAGAGGAAGATGAAGGGTCAAGTTTGACTTGACCATTTGCCACCTCATTGGTGAGTTGACATTAAGTGGCTAATGGTGATGTGCCACATCATCAAGGCTAGCACATGTGTGTGCCACCTCATGAGGGAGATCAAGAGTTTTTGACTCTTGAAATTCCATGGAGTATATAACTCCTCATGAAAAGTGGCCGGCCACTTTAGTGCTTGTGAGGAGTTTCATTTTGTGTGGTAACTCCATCTTCTTCTTCCTCAAGCTCTTTCTTCTCTCCCTCTCCTCCACCCTTGGCCGAAACTTCATAGAGTGCTAGCACACTCTAAAGTTTCTCCTCCATCGATTTGTTCGTGTGGATATGCATAGAGGAGTATCTACCTTGATACTCTCGAGATCCGATGAACCTAGGACGAGAGGGATTACGCGAAGGGCTTCGCTTCAAAGGTATACCCTTTGATCTTGTAGATCTAGTGTAGATCTTGGAGTAGAAAACATGTATATGAAATTTTATTCTTCGCACGGATCCGGTGGCCGGGGGTTTCGGGGTTTCCGCAACGCAAAAAGTGGTTTTTGCGGCCCGAAAAACCCAACAGTGGTATCAGAGCCACGTGCGAAGCATATACATGTTTTTAGTTTTATGAAATTCTACAGATCTGTAAGTTTCTTTATTTTTATGATTTTTATTGATTTTATGGGTAATTTTCTCGTAGAAGAGAAGCACAAGTGTTTAGACACTCGACTACCGAGAAGATATTTCCGAAACGGCAAGGTTTCGCCCCAAATCCTTATGGGACAGCGGACTAAGGCACTGTAGGATCACTTAGGATGACTTGCGATGGTTATATCGCGGGTAGGGGATTCGTTCCATGGATCACTTAGGATGTTCCGCGATTGCGCCCGAAAATCGCTAAACGGGACCGCCGAGAATTTTTACTCATAAAAATTGTAAAAATTGTAATAAAAATTACAGAAATTTATAAAAATTACATAATTTAGAATTATATATTATTTTGTGATGGTCATGGCCTAAAAGACCCAATTAGATTGGAAATTTATGTTGTAATTCATATTATGGCCTGCGCGCCATTTTCTGTGATGTGCGTGTTGTATGTGATACGCGACCTGCGCGTTGTGCCTTTCCTATTTTTATTTCCTATTGTAAATTAGTTTAGAATCGAATGTAACTCGAGTTTCACTTTTGTAATGTACAAAATGGAGCGGTGGAAGGTCCACTCGAGACAGAGTTACGAGGAGGGCGCGAGCAACACAAGGTGGTCAAAGGAAGGAGCTTGAGAAGTTGTTGACCTTTGGTTGACCATCCGATCTTCTCATTGGCTTGAGAAGATCGTAGTAGGGCCATGACTAATCACAAAATATTTAATTAATTGCTTGTGTGTGTGTATATGTGATGCATGCTAGAATAGTAATTAATTAGCGCCTTGACGATTAAATTAGATCTAAATCGCGTACATGATGCACCCTAACGATTAGATTAGATCTAAATCTCGTATATGATACACGTTGTCGATTAGATTAGATCTCAATCGTGTCAACTCGAAATGCCTACCATGCCGTGATACCCATCACTACCTCGATCGCATGTTGTTGTTGAATCTGCCAAAGCAGAGCAACGCATACTATCTTGGTAGGGTGTGGAGGGACAATCTTGGTCCCGCCTATCAATGCATGGGTGAGTACAACTCAATTAGATTGAGTAACTAGTTAACTCAATTGGATCGAGTTTAACTATAGGCATTTTCCAATTGTTGGTAGATAGGACAAAATCACGTTTATATTAACTCTTGGGCGTATTAGTGAAAGCTAACTCGAGTTTTAATATAAATGCGGATCTTGATCCTATAAACAAGAGTTGCATAGAGGTGTAATTGGTAAATAAGTTACCTACCGATCATACTAAGTCTTGGGTGATTTAACCAAAGCTAACTCAAGGCAAATAGTAGCTGGATGAGATGTGCTACCACACACTCCACAAAGAAACTCTAATTGATCATCTTCTGAACCATAATATTCATCAATGGAAGATCTTACACTCATGGGTGTGAAAAATACTCTTGAAGCCCTGCTTGACATGTTAGTGCTCAAGATATCTAAAAAAAATTACAAGCAAAACTAAAAATGCAGAATTAAAGACAAGAAATAAAGTGCATAATGAAAACAAGAAAGAAAAGATAAAAGGAAAAAAGAAAAATGTCTAGAATAATTCATATGCTAAAAATTGCAAGATATGTTTACAAAAGAAAAGAAGAAAGCAACTAGATCAAAAGAGAAAACAGAGAAAAGTTAGATTAGAGTGCTAGAAATCAAGAATGCAAAGTTAGAATTAGAATTAGAATTGCAACAAAAAGAATTGTCAAGAATGTTATTCAAGAAAAGAAAAGCTTATAGAAACAGAATTCTAAAAAAAAAAAAATTAGTACAACTATGGAAATGTAAAGAAAGAAAGAAAAGTTATGTTTAGTCTAACTCAATTGATAATTCCTAATGTTATAGCGCAGTCCCCGGCAACGGCGCCAAAAACTTGTCACGCTCCGCAAGTGTAGGGAAATGTCGCAAGTAATATAAAAGATTATCGTATCCACAGGGACTGGAATAAGCACTAGAAATGTCTCAATGCGAATTAGCTAAACAACTATCCAATCGTTTCAAATGCAAAGTGAAGGTAAACAAATCTAATATTATAGATCAACAAACAAGAGTTTAGTGTTTTGTGTTATGATAAGGGAGATTCTAGGAGTTTTGGTTTCTTTGTAAGATTTCTTGAATGTAAATGGTTCACCAATTCTTATCCCTCAATTGCCAAATACTTGTAGAAAGTTGCCGGTTCTCTCTTGCAATAGATAACCGGCTAAGGACTGAGAAATGTATCTAAATATGATCAATTAGATGTGAACCTACGTTGTCCTTACACAGAAGCGCACCTATTACTATGCCTCCCTCGGATATCAACATAGAAGCCCACAACTTATTAATCTATCAAGATACAAGAAACTAATCATAAAATCCATCCTACTCTCTTGAATATTCCTATTTCCTCTTCAAGATTATCTCTCAAACGTCCTTACACGGGCTTGCACCTGTCACGTGGATCCCTCGGATGATCGAGTGAGAGTTTATCTTTACAAAGTCCACAAGAAATCCAAACTATCAATCAAGAATGAGAATTAAGCACAAATCACCATTAATCATTCAAGATCTAATTGATACAAGCAAGACAATGTCATTGAAACAAGAAAATGGCAAATCCATAAGAGATTACATCAATCCATCATACAAATACTCCCTTAATCCTAGAATACAAGATCTACTACATGAATCGAGGAAGAATATCCGAAGAAATGAAGATTACAAGCATTTCTTAAATCCCCAATCCAAGAAACCAAGAAAAGGGGGAAAGAGAAAACTTATCTACGAAGAAGCCTCGTCTTCGGATCCAATCCTCGCTCCGAAGTCGAAATCGTCAAAAACTCCCTTAGAATCACCCAGAAATTCTCCCAAGAATGGGAGGAAACCACCAAATCTTGCCTTCTCCCAAAGGGGGAGAGATCCCCTTTCAATTCATGAAGGAGGGTTTAAATAGAGGAGGGAATTGGGCGCCACACGGCCCCGTGACACGGCCGTGTGAGATTCACACGGCCATGTCCAGTTCCTTCTCTGCCAAAGCTGCACGGCCGTGTGACTCACACGGCCAGGACTCTTCCGCTCTCTGGAAATGCTACACGACCGTGTTGTGCACACGGCCACAGCCTGCTTGGTTTCTGGAAACCTCACACGGCCGTGTAGATCCACACGGCCATGTAAGGCTTCTGCTCTGGTTGGCTTCAAATCTTGACACGACCGTGTAAGGTTCACACGGCCATGTCATCTTCCTCATCTGTTGGTGCCAAACTCCACACGGCCCGAGCTCCATACCAGTGCAGGGCCGTGTGAGGTACACGGCCTGGTGCTTTCTCCCTTTGTTTCCTCCAAGGCTTGCCCAAAGATGTAGATTCTTCACCAAATCGACTCCTGTGTACAAAAAATGCATAAAAAGAAAATCTCAGAACCAAAAGAGTAAATATGCTAAAAGGAAAGCTGGAAGTATAAAAATGCATAGATCAAGCATGCTCAAAGTAAGTAAATGTGCGTAAAAACATGCATAAAATAGTATATAATCTACGCACATCAGAAAGTCCCAAGCCAAGGGCAAAGGTAAGGCACTGAAGCCTAAAGGAGGGGTCGCCAAGGATGCTACCTGCTTCCACTGCGGTCAGACCGAGCACTGGAAGAGGAACTGCAAAGTCTACCTGGAAGATCTTAAGAAGAAGAGAAGTGAGACTTCCACTTCAGGTATATATGTTATAGAAGTCAATCTATCTATTTCTTCATCATGGGTATTAGATACCGGATGTACTTCTCACATTTGTACTAATGTGTAGGCGCTGAGAAATAGCAGGGCATTGACGAAGGGCGAGGTGGACCTACGCGTAGGCAATGGAGCATGGGTTGCTGCTGTTGCTGTAGGGACTTATTTTCTATCTCTACCCTCTGGGCTTGTATTAGAGTTAGATGATTGTTATTATGTGCCTGCTTTGACTAAGAACATTATATCAGTTTCTTGTTTAGACAAGAAAGAGTTTTCATTTATAATAAAGAACAAATGTTGTTCAGTTTATTTAAATGATATGTTCTATTGTAGTGTACCTCTGATGAACGGACTCTATATTCTAGACCTTGAGAGCCCTATCTATAACATAAGTACCAAGAGATTCAAGTCAAAAGACATGAACCAAACCTATCTCTAGCACTGTCGCTTAGGTCATATAAATGACAAGCGCTTATCCCAGCTCCATAAAGATGGTTTGCTGGACTCATTTGATTTTGAATCATATGAGACATGCGAGTCATGTCGACTAGGAAAGATGACAAAGACTCTCTTTAGTGGACACAGTGAGAGAGCGATTGACTTGTTAGGTCTTATACATAGTGATGTATGTGGCCCTTTCAATGTCGCTGCTAGAGGTGGTTATAGGTACTTCATTACACTTACTGATGACTTTAGTAGATATGGCTATGTGTACTTGATGACACATAAGTCTGAATCCTTTGAAAAGTTCAAAGAATTCAAGAATGAAGTATAAAATCAGCTTGCAAGAGTATTAAGATACTTCGATCAGATCGAGGTGGGGAATACCTTAGCCATGAGTTTCGTGACTATCTAGCTGAGTGTGGGATTCTATCCCAACTCACTCCTCCTGGAACACCACAGTGGAATGTTGTATCCGAAAGGAGGAATCGTACCTTATTAGATATGGTACGGTCTATGATGAGTCACACAGATCTTCCTATATTCCTTTGGGGCTATGCTCTAGACACAGCAGCCTTCATTCTCAACCGAGTTCCATCCAAGGCTGTGATAAAGACACCATATAGGATATGGACTGGGAGATATGCCCAGGTGTCTTTTATGAGGATTTGGGGTTGTGAGGCTTACGTTAGATGTCAAGTCTCGGACAAATTGAGACCCAAATCTGACAAGTGCTGTTTCATTGGATATCCCAAGGAAACGAAGGGATATTACTTCTACGTTCCCAGTAAACACAAGGTGGTTGTGGCTAAGACTGTGGTTTTTCTAGAAAGGGATTTATTTTATAGAAATACTAGTGGGAGTACGTTTGATCTTGAAGAAGTTCAAGATGCGAACAATAGCACTGAAGCCTCGATGGAAGTTGAACTGGAACCACAAAGTGTTGTGGATGATGTTGTTCCATAAGGAGTTGAGGAACAACAACCAGTTCAAGTAGACATACCTCTTCACAGGTCTGATAGGGTACATCGTCAGCCTGAGAGATACTCATTTCTCTTGTTTGACCATGATGACGTTGTGCTCATAGAGGATGATCCCACCTCCTATCAGGAAGTTGTGATGAGACCAGATTCCGAGAAATGGCTAGAGGCAATGAGATCCGAGATGGAATCCATGTACACTAACTAAGTATGGACTTTGGTTGATCCACCTGAGGGGCGTAAAACCCATAGGGTGTAAGTGGGTCTTTAAGAGAAAGACTGACATGGATGGACATATCTATAAGGGTCGCTTGGTAGCTAAAGGTTTCAAGCAGATTCATGGTATTGACTATGATGAAACCTTTTCTCCAGTAGCGATGTTTAAATCCATTCGGATCATGCTTACTATTGCAGCATACCATGACTATGAGATATGACAGATGGATGTCAAAACCACATTTCTGAATGGAAACCTACTCGAGGATGTGTACATGACACAACCTGAGGGTTTTGTAGATCCACAGCATACTGGCAGAGTATGCAAGCTGCATAAGTCCATTTATGGACCAAAGCAAGCTTCTCGGAGCTGGAATCTTCGATTCAATGATGCAATCAAATAGTTTGGTTTCATCAAGAACGAAGATGAACCTTGTGTCTACAAGAAGGTTATTGAGAGCACAGTTGTCCTCTTTATATTGTATGTGGATGACATACTACTCATTGGGAAAGACATCCCTTTGCTACAGTCTGTCAAGACTTGGCTAGGGACTTGTTTCTCAATGAAAGACTTAGGTGAAGCATCCCGTATTCTAGGCATACAGATCTATAGAGATAGATCTAAGAGATTGCTTGGCCTATGACAGAGTACATATATTGACAAGGTACTCCTACGGTTTGCCATGCAGAACTCCAAGAAGGGATTTCTGCCGATGTCACATGGCGTGAGTCTTTCGAAGACTCAAGGTCACTCTTCTAGAGAGGAGAGAGACCGCATGGATCAGATCCCTTATGCCTCAGCCATAGGATCTATCATGTACGCCATGCTATGTACTCACCCTGATGTCTCGTATGCTTTGAGCATGATGAGCATATACCAATCAAATCCAAGTGAAAGTCACTGGATAGCGTTCAAGAATATTCTTAAGTACTTAAGAAGGACTAAAGAATATTTCTTGATATATGGAGGCAATGATGAGCTAGCTGTAAAGGGTTACAGTGATGCCGGCTTCCAGACCGACCAGGATGATTATCGATCGCAGTCAGGGTTCATTTTTTGCATAAATGGTGGTGCTGTGAGCTGGAAGAGTTTGAAGCAGGACACAGTTGCTGATTCTACAAAAGAGACCGAGTATATTGCTGCATCAGAGGCAGCAAAGGAGGCAGTTTGGATCCGTAAGTTCATCACTGAACTTAGGGTGGTTCCTAGCATCGCTGACCCGATTGAGCTCTATTGTGACAATAATGGAGCAATTGCGCAGGCTAAGGAACCTCGCTCACACCAGCGGACCAAACACATACTATGGTGCTTCCATCTCATTCGCGAGATTATCGAGAGAGGAGATGTGAAGATTTGCAGAGTACCTACAGAGGCTAACATCGCAGATCCCTTGACCAAGGCTTTGGCACAGAGAAAGCATGATGGTCACACTAGGTCATTGGGGCTTAGAGCTTACACTGGTTGGCACTAGTGCTAGTGGGAGATTGTTAGTTAGAGCCCTAGAGCCAATCATTTGATGATTGTTGTATGGGCTCGTTGTATCATATTCTTCTATATAAATAAAGGCATTTATTTTTGGTTATTATACTTGTATTGGTGCCAAATAATTAAGTATAATAGCGTCCTTGAGTAGAAGGTTCTTACCTATATCAATCGATCGGTTGAATCGATAGTGAGATGATATAGAGAACACTACTCTTAATCATTCCTAGTCAAGTATTAACATTCAGGCACAATGTTAATGCGACGAGACTAGCATGTAGGTCAACTCGATGACTTGATCTCACAAGTCATGGATATGGAGATATCAAGTTGACACATGGGTATGGATTAGAGAATGTATACTGAATGACCCGCCATGAGAAAGTATCATGGATCATTATATGAGTGTCATATACTTTCTCATGTGGCTATTAGTATGATTACTAGTCCTTGGACCTGAAGTCACCATGGTTCCCTACATAAGGAGTTACGTACTTTGGCTTCGTCAAATGTCACCCGTAACTGGGTGGACTATAAAGGCGATTACTGTGTATGTAACAAATTATGCGGAGGGATGTGAGTGATGTAGATGTGATCTATCCCTCCTATATGACGGGAGTGACATCGATATTCTTGATAGAGTGAGACCATGAAGTGCATGGCCATGCCCAAATGAGTCAATATGAGATATTGAGCTCATTTGATTGAGTGAGTCTACTTGGAGTTCAAGATTTAGATTGATTAGAGGATGACACGGTCTATGCCTCACAATTGATCAATCTAGATGTCAAGGATAGAAGGACACTTGTCATATATTGTGAGGAGTCACAATTAATAGTCACAAGCTGATATTGGATCTGAACATTCTTGTAACTTGTGTAGTAATGATGTGTTCCTAGATACCGCTCATTACTTATGCTTCTAAATGTGTTTAGGAGCATTGTCAACATTACAAGAACCTATTGGGTCACACACAAAGGACAATTAGATGAAGATTATGTTTATTTGATTAACCTAAAGGATTATGTTTATGTGATGAACCAAATTGTATTAAGAGTAATCCAAATTGTGCTAATTGAGTTGGACTCAATTTGGTTCATGTATTAAGTGAGTCTAATTTGGACTTAGACTCATTTAATTAATTTAATTCAATGAATAGAGATTCATTAAATTAAAATTGACTTGAACCAATGGTTAGATTAGATCAACCAAGGGAGAGAAGTGGTCAAGTTTGACTTGACTTGAGAGGAAGATGAAGGGTCAAGTTTGACTTGACCATTTGCCACCTCATTGGTGAGTTGGCATTAAGTGGCTAATGGTGATGTGCCACATCATCAAGGCTAGCACATGTGTGTGCCACCTCATGAGGGAGATCAAGAGTTTTTGACTCTTGAAATTCCATGGAGTATATAACTCCTCATGAAAAGTGGTCGGCCACTTTAGTGCTTGTGAGGAGTTTCATTTTGTGTGGTAACTCTATCTTCTTCTTCCTCAAGCTCTTTCTTCTCTCCCTCTCCTCCACCCTTGGCCGAAACTTCATAGAGTGCTAGCACACTCTAAAGTTTCTCCTCCATTGATTTGTTCGTGTGGATACGCATAGAGGAGTATCTACCTTGATACTCTCGAGATCCGGCGAACCTAGGACGAGCGGGATTACACGAAGGGCTTCGCTTCAAAGGTATACCCTCTGATCTTGTAGATCTAGTGTAGATCTTGGAGTAGAAAACATGTATATGAAATTTTATTCTTCGCACAGATCCGGTGGCCGGGGGTTTTGGGGTTTCCGCAACGCAAAAAGTGGTTTTTGCGGCCCGAAAAACCCAACAAAGGGATTACTTGACTTTGATAGTAAAGTGGAAGAGTCTCTTCAACCTTCTTGGTACTCTCCTCTTCATCTTGAATCTGAATTGGTTCAAGTGTTAGAGGAGAGAGCTCTTCTTGACTTTTCATCCCTTTTGAAGCAGTCACTTGAGAATCTCCCAAGGTCTGTTCGCTCCTAAGTTCAATTATGTTACAGTGTTCCATTGGGTTGACATCAGGTTTTCCTGGAAATTGTCTTGATGCTCTTGAAGATGAGGAAGCTATCTGAGTAATTTGACTATCTTGTATTTTCTGGTGCTTCTCTGAATTGTCTATTCTCTGAGTGAGTAGCTTGATCTCTTGCTTCATTTTGTTTTGATTGGAAATAACTTCTTCAATCATTTTCTCTAATTTAGAAAATTGATACCCTTGAGAAGATTGTTGTTGATAGCCTTGTTGTCCAGGTTGATAGCTTGGTTTAATCCCCGTGGATGATCCTTGTTCTTGATTATTTCTATAAGAGAAGTTTGGATGATTCTTCCAAGTAGGGTTGTATGTGTTGGAGTATGGATTATTCTGTTTCTGATTGTAACTCATGATAGCATCACACTACTCTATTTGATTAATTTGTGTAGAAATAGCTCCTAAAGGACATGAGTCTTGAGAATGATCTGAGCTTTCACAAGTTTCACAAACACATACTATGGCATTTACCGTACTAGAATTTGTACCCATGTTTTCTAGCTTTTTAGTGAGAGCATCCATTTTTGAAGACATCAAAGTAATTGCATCTACATCAAATTTTCCTGATGCTTTAGCTGGGGGTGCATAAGAATAGCCTCGACTTCTTTCTGTTGTCCATTGATGATGGTTTTGCGCTACACTCTGAATTATATCCTCTCCCTCATCTAAACTTTTATTCATAAGTGCCCCTCTAGCTGCAAAATCTAGGCACCTTTGTATGATAGTTGATGTCATTATAAAAAGTATGTAGAATCAACCATTTTTCTAATCCATGATGTGGGCATTGTCTGAGCATATTGTTGTGTCTATCGCATGCTTCAAATAAAGATTCTGAGTCTGATTGTCTGAATCTTGCAATTAGATTTCTCATATGAGCAGTCTTACTTGGAGGATAGAATTTATCAAGGAACTATTGCTCACATTACTCCCAAGTGGTTATGTTGTTAGTTGGTAAATAATTCAACCATTGTTTTGCTCTATCTCTTAAAGAAAACCCAAATAATAATAATCTCGCTGCTTCGGATGGAACACCGTTCATCTTCATTGTGCTACAGATTTCGTAGAAAATTTCAAGATGTTGATTAGGATCTTTGTGTGGTCCACCTCTAAACTAATTTTGTTGCACCATAGTGATTATTGCAGGCTTGATATCAAAATTGTTGGCTTCAATAGATGGTCTTGTGATACTAGAACGAAGCCCTCTGGCATAGGGTGTTGCATATTCTTTCAATGGTTTGTTTGCCATATTAGAGCGTTCTTGTTCTTCTTGATTTCTTTGCAAAATCTTCCTTCTATGAAAAGTTCTATCAATCTCTGGATCAAGAGGTAATAGATTTCCTGCAAAGTTAGATCTACGCATACAAGAACAAGATCTCAAGTTTTTTTTAGAATTTCTTTTTACTTGAAAAACAAACTAGATCAAAATGCTAAAAATATAAAATGCAGAATTTGAATTGTAGCAAGTTAAATTGCAGGAAAAGTAAATAGAAATAATAGGTAGGATTGTGAAAATGGAATTTCTAAGACTAATTACAACTATGTAATAGAAAAGAAAAGAAAAGTCTAGTTTAACTCAAATGATTATCTTTAATATTATTGATGTAGTCCCCAGCAACGACGCCAAAAACTTGTTAACGCTTTCGCAAGTGCACGGTTTCATCGTAAGTAATAAAAAGATATTGAATCCACAGGAACTGGTTATAAACATTAGAGATGTCTCACAACGAATTAGCTAAATAATCGACAAAGGAAGTGAACGTACTGAGTAGCAACCAGAAATAGAAATAGAAAAGGAAATGTAAGATCTTGGTTTTGTGAGAGTTCTATGGGTCCGGTTTCATTGTGATATTTATCAATGTAAGGTGATCTACCAATTCTTATCCTCAATTGTCATGAATTTACAGGAAGTTGTCGATTTCCTCCTATAGAAGTCAACCGATAAGGAAAATTTATCTATACCTAGAGTAATTTGATAGTTATGGTCTCCATGAAGTCTGTAAGTGGGGCAGCTTGTTACAAACACCCCTCGATCATACAACATAAAAGCACATCACTATTCAATCCACGTCCTTGTAAGACTAGCTTCACCCTTCAAGGTGATTCCCTAGATGTCCGTTAGCGGGGCAGCTTGTCACTAGCACCCCTCGGTCATACGATCTAGGGAATCCCTCTACGAGATATACAAGTAGCACAAACATCCAATCAAGCATGGAAATCAGATCCAAACACAACAATCCACACAAGATCAAATAGATACAAAACATAACAACATCATTGATATAGAAAATTGGCACATCCATGAGATTCTTACATCAAATCATACCACAAACACTCCCTTAGTCCTAGAACAATGAATCTACTCTATAATATAATAGAGATCACAAATATTTCAACCCAAATCGAGAGAAGGGAATAGAAATGCTTATCTAGTGACGATGAGTATTCTTCGGAACCAATCCCTCACTTCTGGAGTTGAATCTGAGATGGAAATGGCTTAGGAACGCTAGATCACGGTTGGAGATTGACCCCAAACATGATCTCCCCAAAAGGGAGAGCCTCCTCCCTTTGAAAAGAGGAAGAAGCTCCTTATATAGTGCAAGGCACGGGCACCACACGGCTCGTGCCATGGTCGTGTGGCACACACGGCCCCAGCTGCTCTGCCCTCGGCCAAGGTCACACGACCGTGTGGCCTTCACACAGTCGTGTGTTGTTCTTTCTCTGGTTGACTCACATGATCGTGTGGCACACATGGCCGTGCCAATCTTTGCCTCTGGAAACCTCACACTGTCATGTGGCACACACGGCCTGGGCTTGCCTCTTCTCTGGAATGTTGCACGACCATGTGGAGAAATTGCTTGGGTTGTGTAGATCTAAACAGCCAGGTTCTGGTTGTGCTTGCTGGGATGACACAGCCATGCCAATCCACACGGCCGTGTCATTCTCCTCCTTCGGTGAAGCTACACAACCTGTCCGTTCCACACGACCAAGGTTGTTGTCTTCCTTTGCTTGTTGTCTAGATCAACCACGAATATCATTTCTTCTCCAAATTCAACTCTAGAAGATAGAAAATATACAAGAGCATATCTCCGAATAAAGAAAAGTATTTATGCTGAAAGTAAGTCAAAGAATATGAAAGTATATAAACAAAGCATGTGTAAAATATGTAAATGTCCGTTAAAACATGCTAAACAAGTGAATACAATCTACCCACATTAGGCTTGGCCGTGTGGAATCCACGTGGCCATGCCACATACTAGAGATGGAGAAGACCTAAACCATGTGATTTCATATGATCGTGCCATGAAATAGAGAAGAAGAGAACCTCAGCAGTGTAGATCCACACGGCCATGTGTGATTTTCAAAGAGCAAGAAGAGTATGGCTTTGTAAATCCACATGGCCGTGTGAGATTTCTAAAGAGCAAGAAGAGTATGGCCATGTGAATCCACATGGTTGTGTGGGACTTCCAGAAGGTAAGAAGACTGTGGCCATGTGAATCCACATGGCCATGTCACCTGACCAGACGCCAAGTAGAGCCTGGCCGTGTGGATGCAACATGACCGTGGCACGGGTCGTGCCTAGCCCATGCCCAGCACTACTTAAAGAGGTTTTCTCCCCTTTTTCAAGGGAGAGCAGTTCTCCCCTTTGGGAGTGTTAGTTAGAGCCCTAGAGCCAATCATTTGATGATTGTATTATGGACTTATTGTATCATATTCATATATATATATATATATATATATATATATATATATATATATATATAAAGACATTTGTTTTGGTTATTATACTTACTTGTATTGGTGCCAAATAAACTAAGTATAATAGCGTCCTTGAGTAGAAGGTTCTCACCTATATCAATCGGTTAGTTGAACCGATAGTGAGATGATATAGGGAACACTATTCTTAATCATTCCTAGTCGAGTATTAACATTCAGGGACAATGTTAATGTAATAAGACTAGCATGTAGGTCAACTCGATGACTTGATCTCACAAGTCATGGATATAGAGATATCAAGTTGACACATGGGTATGCATTGGAGAATGTATACTGAATGACCCGCCATGAGAAAGTATCATGGATCGTTATATGAGTGTCATATACTTTCTCATGTGACTATTAGTATGACTACTAGTCCTTAGACCTGAAGTCACCATGGTTACCTACATAAGGAGTTATGTACTTTTGTTTTGTCAAACGTCACCCGTAACTGGGTGGACTATAAAGGCGATTACTGGGCATGTAATGAATTATGCACAGGGATGTGAGTGATGTAGATGGGATCTATCCCTCCTATATGACGGGAGCGACATCGATATTCTTGATAGAGTGAGACCACGAAGTGCATGGCCATGCCCAAATGAGTCAATATGAGATATTGAGCTCATTTGATTTAGTGAGTCTACTTGGAGTTCAAGATTTA
Organism: Zingiber officinale; assembly: GCF_018446385.1. Taxonomy (NCBI): domain Eukaryota; kingdom Viridiplantae; phylum Streptophyta; class Magnoliopsida; order Zingiberales; family Zingiberaceae; genus Zingiber; species Zingiber officinale. The sequence goes on from NC_055993.1 coordinate 55,786,724, forward strand.
GATTGGTCAGAGGATGACACGGTCTATGCCTCACATTTATCAATCTAGATGTCTAGGATAGAAGGACACTTGTCATATATTGTGAGGAGTCACAATTAGTTGTCACAAGGTGATGTTGGATCTCAACATTCTTATAACTTGGGTAGTAATGATGTGTTGCTAGATACCGCTCATTACTTATGCTTCTAAAAGGGTTTAGGAGCATTGCCAACGTTATAAGAACCTATAGGGTCACACACAAAGGGCAATTAGATGGAGATTAGGTTCATTTGATGAACCTAAAGGATTTGGTTCATGTGATGAACCAAATTGGATTAAGAGTAATCCAAAGTAGGCTAATTGAGTTGGACTCAATTTGGTTCATGTATTAGATGAGTCCAATTTGGACTTAGACTCATTGAATTAATTTAATTCAATGAATAGAGATTCATTAAATTAAAATTAACTTGAACCAATGGTTAGATTAGATCAATCAAGAGAGAGAAGTGGTCAAGTTTGACTTGACTTGAGAGGAAGATGAAAGGTCAAGTTTGACTTGACCATTTGCCACCTCATTGGTGAGTTGGCATTGAGTGGGCCATTGATGATGCTCCACATCATCATGGTTGCTTAAGTGGGATGCCACCTCATGGGAGTTACCAAGAGTTGTGACTCTTGACCTTCCATGGAAGTTACAACTCCACCTAAAGTGGCCGACCACTTTTATTCATCAAGGGAGTTTTATTTTTCTTTTGTAACTCCATCTTCTTCTTCCTCTAGAGTTTTCTTCTTGCTCTCCCTCTCCTCCCTTACTGATCTCTAAGGTTGCTAGCACATCCTTAGTGGTTTTTCTCCATCTCTTGCTTGTGTGGATACACATAGAGAAGTGTCTACTTTGACACTTTAGAGATCTGGCGAACCGAGGACAAGCGGGATTGCGAAGGGCTTCGCATCAAGGGTATATTCCTTCTCCTTTGTAGATCTACTGTAGATCGAGGTTTAGAAACTCGTACTCATAAGTTTTTCGAAAGTTTTATCTTCGCACGGATCCGGTGGCGGGGGTTTCGGGGTTTCCGTGACACGAAAAGCGGTTTTCGTGGCCCGAAAAACCCAACAGGGAGATCCATCTTGGTTCCGATCTACACTCTCTTTTCTCTCCATTTGATGATTTGAAGATATTTTCATCATCTCATCAACTTAGGAAGCAAAAGGATTGGATTCGAAGATCACTCAATGCATCAAATAAGCTTCTTCTCTATTCTTCTAGTTTGAGTTTTGATGCTTTTAATTCTAATGTATTTGGATTCTTTCCTTCATGTCATGGAGTAGATATATTGTTATAGGATTAAGGGAGTAATTGTGACGTGAATTGATATAAAAACTCATGGATTTGTCAATTTCCTATCTTTATGGCATTTCTATGCCTTGTATCTACATGATCTTATGTGTATGTATTGTATTTGAGCTTAATTCACATGTTTGATTGAATGTTTATGTAGAATTATTAATCCCATAGAGGGAGTGCCCTAAATTGTATGACCGAGGAGCCCTAGTGACAAGGGTATCCCGTCTTTGGACGTCTAGAGCATTACCTTGAAAGGAGAAGTAATTCTCTACAAGAAAGTAGACAACTGGATGTAATTGTTATTCATATCTCTATGATTACAGTGTGTAGCAGCATATTCTTGTGATTTATAACTGAGGGGCCCCAAGGACTTCTACTTGATATCATAGGATTAGGATAAAAATAGCATTCAAGTTTGACCTCTGCGGGGAAGAGCCGGTAATGAATTTAGCATCCTACAAGTGCTTAGGAATAGAGGATATGCAATAGGTGATCCATGATATATTGATTAATATCACAATGAAATCGAACTCCTAGAACATCTCCCAAACCAAGGTCCTCAATACTTTCTCTCTCTCTTCCTCTTTCTTAATCCCACTTCTCTTTACTTAGTGTGTGACTCTCAACCGTCGATAACTTAGGTAATTCACCATAAAGAATCTTAGTGTTTATAATCAGTTCTTGTGGAATCGATAATCTTTTATTACTTGATGACACCCATGCACTTGCAGGCTAGCACATCATGCATCATAATCCTTAATGAATCAATTTAACTCTATTAAATAGTTTCATTAATGAGCATGATAATAAAGTAATTTGAGTGTGACCTAAGTAGAAGTCCTCTATGCTCAATGCGATGAGTGGCATAAATTCCTTAAGTTTCAATCTTTATGCCTAGTCAAGTCATCATCTAACTATGTTCTTTATACTCCCAGCGATAGACACTTACCTATCACGTGCTTGATTCATCCCTCTCAAACTACACAAGGACTCAAAGGAGTATTCAAAATCAAAAGAAACATAGCAGTTATTTTCTCAGTAATATAACTCGGTCTCAAAGGGGTGCCTTGCTAGTTTCCACTCACGACAACTATTTTTTATATCCTTTATTTAAATTTTTGTTGCTTTAAAGATATAACACTAACACAAATGCAATTGTTTAAATACAAATGTAGAGATATTAATTTTTCTAAATGAGTTGACATGATTCGAGTCTTATCCTGTAACCAAAATATAGTTGAGAAATTACCATGGAAATACAACTACTAATCAAGTTTTATGAATCATGATTATTTTTAGAGTTATCTATCATCAAAACAAGGTAAATTAAAAAGAGATCCTAAAACTAGGTCATCACTCAAATTTCTCAATAAAAATATTACTCAATTCATACTACTAAAGATAAAGAAAAGTAGATCACCAAATATACTGCCACTATGAATTACAACAACACAAGTCTAGAACAAGTGTGCTACAATTTTTACTATGAGAATAAGTGAGCAGTAATGTCATAACTGATGCACTAAATATGCCACTGATGAAACTACACAAACTGGAAATAAACTACACATATCTAAGCAAAATGCAATCAAACTGAAATAAATTCAACTAAACTGAAATGAGAAACAAGCAATAAATAAATATATATGTATAAATCCCCCCCCCCCCCCCCGACTTGAACTTTTTATTATCCTAATAAAATCGATATGGTGGTTGTGGGTGATGTGTCAAAGGGCAAAATGGTGGAGGAGGATATGGTAGAGGAGGACGATCCTTTGGAGGTGTAGAGCATGACCTAGGAGGGAATCTAGGTACTCATAGTAAGTTGCCAAGGTGTTCATGATATTGAGAGAAGTGTGGCAACTTGCTATCTAGTTAAGTCCATAGAGCACATAAAATCCTCCATTCTCTCTTATTCATTATAATAATCATTTATAAATTCTAAGACCTACCCCTAAAAATTCCTTGTCATCCTAAAATGGTCTCATATTTCTTGGAATTGTTCTTAAGTCAATGCAAATTGCCCCTCCAACATATATTGGTGGGTACTATTCTCCTCATGAAGAGTATCCAAAGAAGCAGGAAAATCCAAAAAAATATAATCTAGAAGGACTCGTATAGCCATAAGCGAATGAATGTCTAGCCGGCTGGAGGAGGGTTTAGGGTGTTCTTCGGGGGTGGGGGGCATACTCGGGTGCTAAATCCATAACAATCCATTTGGAAAGGTTATGAATTATGATATGATCGGGGTTAGGTAGGAGAAATGGAAATCCATTTCTCCTAATGAAACCAAATTCATTCTCTTCCCCACAAATCATTTTCATTGTTGGACAACTATCAATATCTATCTTAAAGTTGCCATGAATAATATATAGACCAAATAGTTCACACTCTAAGTGTTTAGCAATTTGTGTGGGATAAGGCTTAGTTGTTATTGTTGTAATCCCCAAAAATAGGCATAGTAGCCTTGCAGGATCTCGCTATTTGTGATACATCAAAAAATTTATTCATAAAGCATAGATAAGAAGTAAAATTTGAGCAAAAGACATTTTACAACTCAGTTTTTCAACCAAAATGGCTCAAGATACAATGTAGGTAGTGGAAAGAAAATAAGGTTTTGAATAGATGAAACTTTAGAGCGAGATGGATCATAGGGTTTATTTAGATTGATAATTTCATTCCAAAAAGAATTGTTATTGAAAGTGTAGTCAAACTTATGAGATTCCCCAATGGGAAAGCCAAAGTAATTATTAAAGTCACAAAGAAACCATTGGTAATTATAATTCATCAAACGAAAGCTAATCTTGCCATCATGATCATCATTTAAAGTAAAATAAGTCTCTAACGAACTTAAGAATTCAAGGGTAATACGGGGATAGGCTGGATGATTTATATACGTCAAGTCATTCAATCTAAGTTGCTAATTAACCAATCAACATCATCCTTAATCACCAAAGCATCCATAGAGTGAGAGTCAAGATATATTGTATAAACTAATTTACAAGCAACAAGAACATTAAATCTAGATTTATGTTCATCATTTCTAAAAATAATTCCAAGATAATTTTTATTACCCTCGTCACATTCAAAAGTGGGAATAATAAATCGTAAATTGAATTTCTTATGGTTAGGAAGAAGGATAGAAAGATTTGTAAAGATTGCAAAGTCATCCCTGAAGAAAGCTTAACTATCCAACATAGGGTAGTAGTATTGGATATACGCCTCAAACATAGTATCAATAGAAAGAAAATATATACAATTCTTAGAATTAAGTGGTGGAAATTAAAGGATGAGAAATAAAATATATTTAAGGAGAAGGTAGAAATACAAGCATTAGGTGAAATATAAGATGACTCTAATACAACATGGGATAAAATGGTATCAAAGTTGAAAATAGTAGCTAAGAGTGTACTCGGTGAGTCAAAGGGACATGCACCACTAAGTAAAGAATCTTGGTGGTGGAATGAGAAAGTACAAGAGAAAGTGAAGGAAAAACGAATAGCTTATAAGGAATTATATATTTATAAGAACGAGGAAAACTTAAAAAGATATAAAATAGCCAAGAAAGAAGCTAAGAAAGTATTGAGTGAAGCAAAAAATGAAACTTTTGAATGATTATCAAAAATTGGATACAAAAGAAGGGAAAAGAGACATTTATAGAATAGCTAAAGTGAGAGAAAGAAAAACAAGAGATCTTAGCCAAATAAAATGTATTAAAGATGAATGTAATAGGGTATTAGTAAATGATGAAGAAATAAAAGAGCGGTGGAAGAGATATTTTCATCAACTTTTTAATGAAGGTTTAGGTGACTAACTTAACTTAGGTAATTTAATTAGGTCAAATGAGCATAGAAATTTTAATTTTTATCGTAGAATTCAAACTTCAGAAGTAAAATAAACTTTAAATGAGATGCATAATGGAAAACCAGTTGGACCAAATGATATTCCGATAGAGGTATGGAAGTGCTTAGGGAAACAAGGTATTGAAGGACTTACAAAATTATTTAACATGATATTGAAAATGAAAAGAATGTCTGATCAATGGAGGATAAGTACTCTATTTCCCTTATATAAGAACAAGGGTGACATACAAAATTGTATAAACTATAGGGGTATTACACTAATGAGTCATACTATGAAACTTTGGAAAAAAGTAACAGAAAAAAGATTAAGGAAGGAGACCACAGTGATAGAAAATCAATTTGGGTTCATGCCTGGAAGGTCGACAATAGAAGCTATACATCTCCTTAGATAATTAATTGAAAAATATCGGGAGCAAAAACAAGATCTACACATGGTATTCATTGACTTATAAAAAGCTTATGATAGAGTCCCAAGAGAACTTATATGAAGAATTTTAGAAAAGAGAGGTGTTAGTGTAACATATATTGAACTAATTAAGGATATGTATGAGGATGTAATGACCAGAGTAAAGACTTCAGATGGAGTAACTGAAGCATTTTCAATAAAGATAGGGTTACATCAAGGATCAGCCCTAAGTCCCTATTTTTTTACACTAATTATGGACGAACTCACTGCGCACATTCAAGACACAGTACCATGATCCATGTTGTTTGCAGATGATATTATTTTGGTAGATGAGACACGTGAAGGAGTAAATGCTAAGCTAAAATGTTGGAGGGAAACACTAGTAGATCAAAGACAGAAATATGATATTTAAGTTTAGCAATATTAAAAGTAATGAAACAATTGTTAAGATAGGAGAGGACGAGTTGCCCGGAACCGAGAGATTTAAATATTTAGGATCATTTTTACAAAATGATGGAGGAATTGAGAGAGATGTCTTACATATAATACAAGCAGGATGGGTGAAATGGAGGGGAGCGCCGGGTGTTTTATGTGACCGTAAAGTACCTCTTAAACTATAAGGTAAGTTCTATAAAATCGCAGTTAGACCTGCTATGTTATATGGAGTTGAATGTTGGGCTATGATTCGAGCACATGAGCAAAAGATGAGAGTTATAGAGATGAGGATGTTAAGGTGGATGTGTGGACATACGAAGATGGACAAAATAAGAAATGAGAGCATTAGAGAGAAAGTCAGAGTTGCATATATTGAGGACAAACTTTGAGAAACACGTTTAAGATGGTACGGACATGTTGCGTTTTTCAGGCCGCAAAAACCATTTTTTGCGTTGCGGAAACCCCGAAACCCCGCCACTAGATCTGTGCGAAGAAATAAAATTTGCGTAAAAACTTTCACGTACGAGTTTTCTAAGCCTAGATCTACTTTAGATCTACAAGATAAGAATTTACCCTTGATGCGAAGCCCTTCGCTTAATCCCGCTCGTCCAAGGTTCGCCGAATCTCGAGAGTATCAAAGTAGATATTCCTCTATGTGTATCCACACAAGCAAGAGATGGAGAAACCAAACAAAAAGGTGTGCTAGTACCTTTGAATGGTTCGACCAAGGTGGAGGAGAGGGAGAGAAGAGAGAGCTTGAGGAAGAAGAAGGAGGTTTCAACACAAAATGAAACTTACCCTTGAATTGATGTGGTCGGCCACAATAAGAGGGAGTTTTATCTCCATGGGATACCAAGAGTCACAACTCTTGGTAACTCCCATGAGGTAGCATCCCACTTAAGCAATCATGATGATGTGGAGCATCATCATTAGCCCACTCTTTGCCAACACACCAATGAGGTGGCAAATGGTCAAGTCAAACTTGACCCTTCATCTTCCTCTCAAGTCAAGTCAAACTTGACCACTTCTCTCCTATTGTTGATCTAATCTAACCATTGGTTCAAGTCAATTTTAATTTAATGAATCTCTATTCATTGAATTAAATTGATTCAATGAGTCTAAGTCCAAATTAGACTCATCTAACACTTGAACCAAATTGAGTCCAACTCAATTAGCTTAATTTGGATTACTCTTAATCCAATTTGGTTCATCACATGACCTAATCCTTTAGGTTCATCATATAATCCTAATCTCCATCTAATTGTTCTTTGTGTGTGACCCTATAGGTTCTTATAACGTTGGCAATGCTCCTAAACCCATTTAGAAGCATAAGTAATGAGCGGTATCTAGCAACACATCATTACTACCCAAGTTATAAGAATGTTGAGATCCAACATCACCTTGTGACTACTAATTGTGACTCTTCACAATATATGACAAGTGTCCTTCTATCCTAGACATCTAGAATGATCAATTGTGAGGCATAGACCGTGTCATCCTCTAATCAATCTAAATATTGAACTCCAAGTAGACTCACTCAATCAAATGAGCTCAACATCTCATATTGACTCATTTGGGCATGACCATGCACATAGTGGTCTCACTCTATCAAGAATAATGATGTCACTCCCGTCATATAGGAGGGATAGATCCCATCTATATCACTCACATCCCTCCGAATAATTCGTTACATACCCAGTAATTGCCTTTATAGTCCACCCAGTTACGGGTGACGCTTGACGAAGCCAAAGTATGACTTCAGGTCCAAGGATTAATAGTCATACTAATAGCCACATGAGAAAGTATATGACACTCATATAACTATCCATGATATTTTCTCATGGCGGATCATTCAATATATATTCTATAATACATACCCATGTGTCAACTTGATGTATCCATATCCATGACATGTGAGATCAAGTCATCGAGTTGACCTACATGCTAGTCTCGTCGCATTAACATTGTCCCTGAATGTTAATGCTTGACTAGGAATGATTAAGAGTAGTGTTCCCTATATCATCTCACTATTGATTCAACTAATCGATTGATATAGGTTATAACCTTCTACTCAAGGACGCTATTATACTTAGTTATTTGGCACCAATACAAGTAAGAATAATAAACATAAACAAATGCCTTTATATACATAAGAAATATGATACAATGAGTCCATACAACAATCATCAAATGATTGGCTCTAGGGCTCTAATTAACAATCTCCCACTAGCACTAGTGTCAATCAGTATAGGCTCTAAGGCCTAATGACCTAGTGTGACCATCATGCTTTCTCTGTGCCAAAGTCTTGGTCAAGGGATCTGCGATGTTAGCCTTAGTGGGTACTCTGCAAAATCTTCACATCTCCTCTATCGATATCTCTCGAATGAGATGGAAGCGCCGTAGTATATGTTTGGTCCGCTGGTGTGAGTGAGGTTCCTTAGCCTACACAATTGCTCCATTGTTGTCACAATAGAGCTCTACAGGATCAGATATGCTAGGAACCACCCCAAGCTCAGTAATGAACTTGCGGATCCAAACTGCCTCCTTTGCTGCTTATGATGCAGCAATATACTCGGCCTCTGTTGTAGAATCAGCGACTGTGTCCTGCTTCGAACTCTTCCAGCTCACAGCACCACCATTTATGCAAAACATGAACCCAGACGCGATCGATAATCATCCTGGTCAGTTTGGAAGCTAGCATCACTGTAACCCTTTAACGCTAGATCGTCATCGCGTCCATATATCAAGAAATATTCTTTAGTCCTTCTCAAGTACTTAAGAATATTCTTGAACGCTATCCAGTGACTTTCACCTGGATCTGACTAGTATCTGTTGGACCGATGCGGCCGGGTAGAAGGGGGGGTTGAATAGCCCTGAAAAATCAAACACAACCCTTTCTCGTACGATTAAGCTAACACATAAAAAATAGATTAAACAGAAAATAAAGCATAAAAACGAGGCACCGAATTTGACTTGGTTACAACCGGGGAGGTTGTTAATCCAAGGATGAAGATCGCACTAAGAGCTCCTTCAGGCGGAGAAGCCTCATTTACAGCAGTGTAAGCACAGAAAGACAGAAGCTAATCTAAACAGTGGAAGCACACAAGTGTTGTTTACAATTTCTGAACTAATTAAGAGCTTCTGGACCAAGGCTATATTTATAGCCTTGGTCGGGGCGCCTGGAAGGGTTCCGGGCGCCCTGGGGGGATAAAGTTTTATCCCCCAATGTTCAGATCGTGTAAATCGCGATCTTGGTCAAAATCAGGGTCCGGGCGCCCCGGAGCAAAAAGTCAACTGCGATTGACTTTTTGTCCGGGACCACTTCTCCGTTAAGTCCCCGTCTCGGTCCGGGTCTTCTGCTCCGGATCCGCTTGATTGGGTGATCTCTGACATCCGGAATAGGGCTCACCCGAACTCATCTTCCGGTCTTCTCGAGCGTGCTTCCCTCCGGCTTCTCGTCCCTCGGAATTACCGCGTGTCCCTTCTCGTCCACCAGCGTACTCATCCGCAGACTTCGTTCCTCGATCGCACCCCGTGCCGACCTTCGCGCTAGCTGCGTCTCTTGCTCCCCGAGCAATCTTCCGCTCCGGCTTTCGTACCTCGGAACCATCGCGCGCACTTCCTTCTCGTCCGCCGGTGTACTCTTCCGCAGCGCCTCGTCCCTCGGACGCACCGCGTTCGTCTGCGTCTTCCGCTCGAGTACCTGTGCTCCTAAGCTCCTGCACACTTAGACACAAGGTAAGAAAACAACAGAACCTAACTTAACTTGTTGATCACACCAAAACCAACCTTGGGGTTCCAACAATCTCCCCCTTTTTGGTGTGATCAACCCAAGTTAAGCTAGGGTTAACTAGATAAAAAATAAACTAACTAAATTTACAATTTAGTGCACAAAGATAGAAAAAAAATAGTTTTAGGTTACCTCCCCCTAGACTTATACTTATTCTTCTCCCCCTTTGATCACAAAAAAATGGGGTTCCAAGAAAAAATCTAAGGGTTAAAGACTTAGAAAATTTTGAAAAGCTACCTGAAAAAAAATTTCTAAGTCAAAAAGATTCTAAGTTAGAAAAAGAATTTTGAGTAAAATTCTAAGTAAAATTTTAAGTAAAAGAATTTTATTTATTTAAGTCAAAATTTTGAACCATGTTTGAATAACTTTTTAAAGCATTAAATAATTCTAGTATTAATGCTTTATTAATTAAACATTTACTTCAATATTTGGCTTCCAGGCAGTGGCGAGGCTCTAGGCCTTCTTGGTTATTGGAGCAACAACCACTTTCTAGTCAAAGCCCATAAAGAAATTTTTGTTTAATTTTCTCACTTAAAGCGCTAACTTTGATTTTAAAATTTACACTAAGCAAGATTTAGGAACCCAATAAAGGTTCCAACCTACTGGATTAACTAAAAATTTCTTAGGGACATATTTTCTAGAGATATTTTTAATTTGTCCCTGGTGATATCTATAATATCAATTCAAATTATTGAACCTTCTAAAATTGGTTTTAGATGAGCAAGCAGAGTTTTTCAAGTTTTCTACTTGAATTTTTAAATTTTGAATTTCTAATTTTAATTTTTCATTTTCTAAATTTGATTTATCTAGCATTTCTAACGGACAAGATGTAGCTAATATTGCTTTTAAATCTTTATTTTCATTTTCTAATTTGCAGCAATCTTTTGTTAAAATTTTAATGAATTTAAACATTTTATTAGGAGGAAGAGATCGTACCTCACTTACCTTGTCGATCTCGTTGTCGGTTTCTCCCCCTGAATTGCTGCTCTCTTCCGACGTGGCTCCCCCTTCATTGATGCTTTCGATGCTCATTTCGAAAGAGATTGATTCGCAGTCGTCGTCTTGATGACTCGCCATTAACGCGAGCCCGGAGAACTCCTCGACTTCTGATTCTGACGACGTATCGTCCCACGTCGCTTTTAGGGCCTTGCGATTTTGGATAGGCTTCTTACCCTTGTCCTTCCCGTTGTTCTTCAGTTTAGGGCAATTGTCCTTGACGTGCCCTTCTTCATCGCAATGGTAGCAGCGGATGGTTCTTTTCTTTCTTCCCTGCGGATGGTTAGATTTCCTAGATTTACAAATATTTTTAAATCGTCTTACCATCATTACCATTTCCTCGTCGTCGAGAGAAGATTCTGACTCAGGTTCGTCTCTCGAGGCTTTAAGGGCGACATTATTCTTGGGCTCCTTCGGACCTGCACATCTTGACTCATGCACTTCAAAAGTTGAAAAGAATTCGTCTAATGAAATTTTTTCTAGATCTTTTGAAATGTAAAAGGCATCTACTAGTGATGCCCATTTTGAGTTTCTAGGAAAGGAATTTAGGGCATACCTTAGCGAATCTCGGTTACTTACCTCTTCTCCGAGATTTGTAAGTCTGGTGATGAGTTCCTGAATCCTCGAGTGTAGATGTGCAATTGTTTCACCTTCTTCAAATCGGAGGTTTGTAATCTGGTTACGAAGTAAATCCCGTCTTGCAAGTTTGGCTTCGGATGTTCCTTCGTGTAACTCAAGGAATTTCTCCCAAAGCTCTTTTGCCGAGTTGTAGGTACCGACTCGATTGACTTCTTGTGTTGGAAGTACACTTAGCAGATGAAATTCTGCTTTCTTGTTTGCCACGTGGTCAGCCTGCTCCTTCTTTGACCATTGATTTCTTGCTTTGCCCTCTGGTGCTTCATAGCCAAATTCCATTGTTAGTAATAAATCATAATCTGTTTCAAGAAATAACTCCATTCGCTTTTTCCAGCTAGTGAAGTCCCCCTCGAATTTTGGTGCGTGGATGTTGGATCCGGCCATCTTGTTGCTTCGTTCGGCGGTTAGTCCTCCTGAAGCGCCTCGGCACTGATACCACTTGTTGGACCGATGCGGCCGGGTAGAAGGGGGGGTTGAATAGCCCTGAAAAATCAAACACAACCCTTTCTCGTACGATTAAGCTAACACATAAAAAATAGATTAAACAGAAAATAAAGCATAAAAACGAGGCACCGAATTTGACTTGGTTACAACCGGGGAGGTTGTTAATCTAAGGATGAAGATCGCACTAAGAGCTCCTTCAGGCGGAGAAGCCTCGTTTACAGCAGTGTAAGCACAGAAAGACAGAAGCTAATCTAAACAGTGGAAGCACACAAGTGTTGTTTACAATTTCTGAATTGATTAAGAGCTTCTGGACTAAGGCTATATTTATAGCCTTGGTCGGGGCGCCTGGAAGGGTTCCGGGCGCCCTTGGGGGGATAAAGTTTTATCCCCCAACGTTCAGATCGCGTAAATCGCGATCTTGGTCAAAATCAGGGTCCGGGCGCCCCGGACAGCTCAGGGCGCCCGGATTGGTTCCGGGCGCCCCGGAGCAAAAAGTCAACTATGGTTGACTTTTTGTCCGGGACCACTTCTCCGTTAAGTCCTCGTCTCGGTCCGGGTCTTCGGCTCCGGATCCGCTTGATTGGGTGATCTCTGACATCCGGAATAGGGCTCACCCGAACCCATCTTCCGGTCTTCTCGACCGTGCTTCCCTCTGGCTTCTCGTCCCTCGGAATTGCCGCGTGTCCCTTCTCGTCCACCAGCGTACTCATCCGCAGACTTCGTCCCTCGATCGCACCCCGTGCCGACCTTCGCGCTAGCTGCGTCTCTTGCTCCCCGAGCAATCTTCCGCTCCGGCTTTCGTACCTCGGAACCATCGCGCGCACTTCCTTCTCGTCCGCCGGTGTACTCTTCCGCAGCGCCTCGTCCCTCAGACGCACCACGTGCCGTCCTTCTCGCTAGCTGCGTCTTCCGCTCGAGTACCTGTGCTCCTAAGCTCCTGCACACTTAGACACAAGGTAAGAAAACAACAGAACCTAACTTAACTTATTGATCACACCAAAACCAACCTTGGGGTTCCTAAGCTCGCAGTGGAAGCAGGTAGCATCCTTGGCAACCCCTCCTTTAGGTTTCAGTGTCTTGCCTTTACCCTTGGCTTGGGAATTTCCCTTACCTTTGGGCTTGCCCTTGCCCTTGTGTTTTTGAACCATCAGAATAGAGTTGGGCTTAACCTTCTTAAGGTTGAGCTCAACAGTTCTTAACATGCTAAGTAGCTCGGGCAGTGGCTTGTCAATTTTGTTCATGTTATAATTTTGAACGAATTGACTATAGCTATCTAGCAAGGATTGCAAGATTAGGTCAGTGGCCAGCTCTTGGCCAAGCGGGAATCCCAACCTCTGTAGGTTTTCTATGTACCCAATCATTTTGAGAACATAGGGGCCTACGGGAGTCCCATCTTGCATCTTGCACTGAAACAGTGTCTTAGAGATCTCGAATCTCTCGTGCCTCGCTTGTCCTTGATATAGTTGACGAAGATGTTCAACCATATCATAAGCGTTCCTGTGTGAGAACTATTCTCAAGTTCCTGTACTAGTTCAGGAAGTTAGCTCCATTGAGCTTGTCGTTATCAAGGACAAAACGCACGGAGAAGGAGTTTGTGTTTGACGACATGGTAATCTACAACAGAAAAATACAGAAAAATAAATATCATATTCCAATTATTCATCTAATTAGGCTTTTAATTAAATGATGCTCCCACTGAATTCTACAATTCAAGTGGGACAAGATCCACATCATACTACGCCTTGAGTTAGCTTTGGCTAAATCACCCAAGACCTAGTATGATCGGTAGGTAACTCATTACCAATTACATCTCTATGCAACTCTTGTTTATAGGATCAAGATCCGCATGTATATTAAAACTTGAGTTAGCTTTGGCTAAATCACCTAAGAATTAATATAAATGTGATTTTGACCTATCTACCAACCATTGGAAAATGCCTATAGTTAAACTCGATCCAATTGAGTTAACTAATTACTCAATCTAATTGAGTTGTACTCACCCATGTGGGACCAAAATTGTCCTTCTGTACCCTACCAAGATAATATGCGTTGCTCTGCTTTGGCAGATTCAATAACAACATGTGATCGAGGTAGTGATGGGTATCACGGCATGGTAGGCATTTCGAGTTGACGCGATTGAGATTTAATCTAGTCGACGAGGTGTATCATATACACGATTTAGATCTAATCTAATCGTTAGGGCGCATCATGTACGTGATTTAGATCTAATCTAATCGTCGAGGTGTATCATATACGCGATTTAGATCTAATTTAATCGTTAAGACGCTAATTAATTACTAATCTAGCATGCATCACATATACACACACAAGTAATTAATTAAATATTTTGTGATTAGTCATGGCCCTACTATGATCTTCTCAAGCCAATGAGAAGATCGGATGGTCAACCTAAGGTCAATAGTTTCTCAAGCTCCTTCCTTTGACCATCTTGTGTTGCTCGCACCCTCCTCGTAACTCCGTCTCGAGTGAACCTTCCACCGCCTCATTTTGTACATTACAAAAGGTGAAACTCGAGTTACATTCGAATCTAAACTATTTATAATAGGAATAAATAAAGAAAAAGGCACGACGCGCAGGTCGCGTATCAAATATACAACACGCACAATCACATGACGGCACGCAGGCCGTATTATGAATTATAACACATTTTCTAATCAAATTGGGGCTCTTTGGGCCATGACCATCACAAAATGATACATAATTCTAAATTATATAATTTCCATAAATTTCAGTAATATTTCTAATATTTTTACGATTTTATGAGTCGCAACTTCCCAGCGATCCCGATTAGCGATTTTCGGGCACAATCGCGGAACGTAGCCCCTTGCGGGGTTAGGGGCAGCACCCCTACTCGCGATATAACCAACGCGAGTGTTCCTATGCGATCCTACAGCGCCTTAGCCCGCTGTCCCAAAATATTTTGGGCGAGACCTTGCCGATTCGGAAGGTGTTTCTCGGTAGTCGAAGCCTACAAGTGTTAAAACACTTGTTGTTTCGCTTCTACGAGAAAAAATACCCATAAAATACACAAAAATCATAAATTTACAGAAAATTACAGAACTGATATTTTTCATAAAAATACAAATAAAAAACGTACACTCTTCACACGTGGCTCTGATACCACTGTTGGGTTTTCGGGCCGCAAAAACCATTTTTTGCGTTGCGGAAACCCCGAAAGCCCGCCACCGGATCCGTGCGAAGAAATAAAATTTGCGTAAAAACTTTCATGTACGAGTTTTCTAAGCCTAGATATACTTTAGATCTACAAGATAAGAATTTATCCTTGATGCGAAGCCCTTCGCTTAATCCAGCTCGTCCAAGGTTCGCCAGATCTCGAGAGTATCAAAGTAGATACTCCTCTATGTGTATCCACACAAGCAAGAGATGGAGAAACCAAACAAAAAGGTGTGCTATCACCTTTGAATGGTTTGGCCAAGGTGGAGGAGAGGGAGAGAAGAGAGAGCTTGAGGAAGAAGAAGGAGGTTTCAACACAAAATGAAACTTACCCTTGAATTGATGTGGTCGGCCACATTAAGAGGGAGTTTTATCTGCATGGGATACCAAGAGTCACAACTCTTGGTAACTCCCATGAGGTGGCATCCCACTTAAGCAATCATGATGATGTGGAGCATCATCATTGGACCACTCTTTGCCAACTCACCAATGAGGTGACAAATGGTCAAGTCAAACTTGACCCTTCATCTTCCACTCAAGTCAAGTCAAACTTGACCACTTCTCTCCCATGGTTGATCTAATCTAACCATTGGTTCAAGTTAATTTTAATTTAATAAATCTCTATTCATTGAATTAAATTGATTCAATGAGTCTAAATCCAAATTAGGCTCATCTAACACATGAACCAAATTGAGTCCAACCCAATTAGCCTAATTTGGATTACTCTTAATCCAATTTGGTTCATCACATGGACCTAATCCTTTAGGTTCATCAAATGATCCTAATCTCCATCTAATTGCCCTTTGTGTGTGACCCTATAGGTTCTTATAACGTTGGCAATGCTCCTAAACCCATTTAGAAGCATAAGTAATGAGCGGTATCTAGCAACACATCATTACTACCCAAGTTATATGAATGTTGAGATCCAACATCACCTTGTGACTACTAATTGTCACTCTTCACAATATATGACAAGTGTCCTTCTATACTAGACATCTAGAATGATCAATGTGAGGCATAGACCGTGTCATCCTCTAATCAATCTAAATCTTGAACTCCAAGTAGACTCACTCAATCAAATGAGCTCAACATCTCATATTGACTCATTTGGGCATGGTCATGCACTTAGTGGTCTCACTCTATCAAGAATAATGATGTCACTCCCGTCATATAGGAGGGATAGATCTCATCTACATCACTCACATCCCTCCGCATAATTCGTTACATACCAAGTAATCGCCTATATAGTCCACCCAGTTACGGGTGACGTTTGACGAAGCCAAAGTATGTAACTCCTTATGTAGGGAACCATGGTGACTTCAGGTCCAAGGACTAATAGTCATACTAATAGCCACATGAGAAAGTATATGACACTCATATAACGATCCATGATACTTTCTCATGGCGGGTGATTCAGTATATATTCTACAATGCATACCCATGTGCCAACTTGATATCTCCATATCCATGACTTGTGAGATCAAGTCATCGAGTTGACCAACATGCTAGTCTCGTCGCATTAACATTTTCCCTGAATGTTAATGCTTGACTAGGAATGATTAAGAGTAGTGTTCCCTATATCATCTCACTTTCGATTTAACCAATCGATTGATATAGGTAAGAACCTTCTACTCTAGGACGCTATTATACTTAGTTATTTGGCACCAATACAAGTAAGCATAATAACCATAAACAAATGCCTTTATATATATAAGAAATATGATACAATGAGTGCATATAACAATCATCAAATGATTGGCTCTAGGGCTCTAACTGACTGGACATGTACTTAGACGACCAATAAATGCTCCGGTTAGGCAATGTGAAACTATGATAAACATGCATATTAAACGAGGAAGAGGAAGACCAAAAAAGACTTGGTTAACAACAATAAAACAAGATAAAATTTATTTAAATATAGATGATGATATAATAGGATATAGAGCTCAATGGCGTAAAAGGATTCATACAGCCGACCCCACCTAGTGGGAAAAGGCTTAGTTGTTGTTGTTGTTGTTGTCACCCGCTTGACATTTGTCCTTGTCTTTACTGAATGTCTTCCATTTTCCCTTGTTGGTCCCCTTCCCTTTGTCCTTGCCAGGGTCATCACCTCCACTGGATCCACCACTTCTTTAAAGTTTTTTCAATATGTTGGACATGATTGCAAGTCAAGATGGGAAAGAGAGAGGAGGAAAGAGAGCTTCTTACTTTTTAGAATGAAGAAGATCTTGTAGGGGGGAAGAGAGATCTTGGAGAAAAGAAGGAGATCTTGGAGATCCTACAAAAAAGTTGAAGATCTTGAAGAAAAGAGAGAATAGGTGAAGAGAAGGCTTAAGAATCTTGAAGGAAGGAGAAGGGTTTCTTGTGAGGATTTAGTGGAAAAGAAGAGGAGAGGAGTTGGGATCTTAGTGTCCTTCAAGGTGGATGAAAACATAGATCTAGCTCTTGGGAAGAGTAGGTCTTGCTCAAGGTAGAAGAAAGAATAAGATAATTGAAAGAAATGAGAGGGGCTGCTGCAGAGTCAACACGACCATGCTCAAGTGAGGCACGATGGTGTCTAGGGTTTTAATACCCTAAATTCCATGCAACACGACCATGTCAAAATGGCATGATCTAGGCATGGGATTTTCTGATCCAGTGGCACAACTATGTCAAAAAGACATGACCGTGTCTCTATTTAAGCTCGGCACAGTCATGTTAAAAAACACAATAGTAACGTTCTTCCTTCTAGACAAACATGATTTTTTTTTCCAAGTTTTTATTTTAGGAAAAACACGACCATGTCACATGAGACATGGCGGAAAAACTTTCAAATCACCATGGTTGTGTTGAAAGACACAGCCATGGTATGGTTTCTTCTTATCAAGGGACGTGACCATGTCAGGGAGACACGATTGTGCCATGGTATTCTACTGCCCCGGCTATAATGTGGCACAACCATGTCTGGGAGACACAATCCCAGCTTGTTGCCTCTATAATAGAGACATGGCCATGTCAAGGAGACATGGTTATTCTATGTGAACTACTACTCCTAGTTTTTCTTTAGCACACCCTTTCTTCATTTGTTCCTCCAAAATGCCTCCATGTCCATGGAAAAGTCTACGACCAGCTCATGGAGACCAATAAACCTAAAAATGAAACAAATTAAAATTAAAATCAAGAAAAAAAACTTAAAACAAAAATAAAAAATAAAAAGGAACCCTTAAGGTGCCTCCCAAGTAGCGCTTGTTTAAGGTCATGAGCTTGACCCTAATTTAGCTCAACTAGGAGCTTTTGCCTTGAAGGGTTGATGTTCCCCTCCAAGGTGGCAACTTGTGTCAAGCCCCTCTTCCATCCGAGCTCTTGTAGGAATGATGTATTTGTCATTTTTAGTTTTGGGCCTTTTCTCCTTGTATTTCGGACTTTGTGCTTCTTCTGACGGTCTTCCATTGGAGTGAATCTCATACTTTTCTTGTTAGAGTTAATCCAACCTATATAACAAACACTTTTTATAGCTTGAAGAGAATTAGTGTCCTTAGATACATCAAACTCCAATTTCTCCTCTCCAATCACCAATGAAAGTTTATGATTTTTAACATATATAACTACTTACGCTATAGCGAGGAAAGGCTTCCCAAGAATAATAGGAATAATTGGATCCTCTTCCATGTCTAAGACCTAAAGTCCGTAGGGACAATAAAGTTTCCTACCTCCATCGACACATCTTCAATGATACCCATTGGGTATCTACATGAGTGATCCTCTAACTGAAGTTCCATGGTGGTTAACTTCCAATCATTTAGTCCCAGTTTCTTACAAATTGAGTATGGAAAAGACTTACCTTGCTCCTAGATCACAAAATGTCTTACCAATTATAATCATTCCTATTTTGCAAGGTATAGAGAAACTTTCAGGATCTTGGAGCTTAGTGTTGGTGTAGTTTGTACTAACGACCTAACTCAGGTTTTGATGAATGACAAGTGAGTTAAGTTAGGTGTTTTATGATCTAATTACGTTACTAAGTGTGTAGGAATTGACAAGTCCAAACAATCGGACACCAGGTTAAAATCTAGCTAGGTTTGTGGGATCAGATAGCTGGTACGAAGTCTATATAAGTCAATAGGCCAACCGAATATCTGGCAGAAAGTCTAGTTGGATCTGAGGGATGGGACAATAGGCAGAAGTCCAGTTAGGTCTGCGGACTAGACAATTGACATAAAGACTTGGTGGGTCAAAAGCCTAGTCAACCGGCTGCAAGATGGTAAGTAAAGGTAAGTCACTAGAGGAGGGTGACTTTGTGAGAACGCATCCCGGTTGAGGGACAGTAGGTATTGATCTAGGTTAGGTCCATTTTGGATCCTTAATCTGAGACCTTGACTAGTTCCTAGTCCTAGGAGGGCAAGCGCTAATTACTACTTATTTTCACTGTGCTAACTTTCTTTTACAGGTTAAATGTTTTAGTTTTGAACTAACACAACTTGCAAGGAAAAATGAGCAAAAATCTTTCAAATGAACAGTATCTGAAGGCGCCTTCAAGCATTGGAAGTCGCCTTCGCACTATTCATTGAAGGTGCCTTCAATGGCTTGAAGGCACCTTTCAAGGTATTACATTTGGATCTCGGTGTAGATAAGGCATAGCAAAGTCGGGATAAAATTTCTCTCATTGGAGGCCCCTTCAATACCAATGGAAGGCGTCTTTCATGCTCTATTTAAGGCAATCTCAACCAAGCTTCATTCAACAACTACTATACGAACGACTATGCATCTATTTGAGATTGTGACTGCTCTAGCATCCTGTTTCGACTCTATTACGAAGGTGCTATGACCGAATACTACTCTGAGGACTTCCGATTACGACTGACACATCGACACTGACACTCGAGCACCCTCACTTCGATTCATACGTGTCGGTAACGAAAGCTATTTTTTTATAATTAATTACTGCAAAAGAACAAGTGTAGGGTGTTGCACTTGTTCTAACTTCATTTGTACTCAATTTCCTCTTTGGAGGTACCAAAAGAGGTAATTTAGTGTATTATCCATCGATGGATCCACGGGATCTTGGTCTTGGAGTAGGAGTAGTCGAAGGCTCTGAACCAAGTAAAATCGACCGTGTTTTCTTGTGTTCTTTTTCTTTTTAATTTTCCGATGCGTACTTATCTTTTAAATTTCAAAAAGAAATATGTTTTCAAAATCACATGATTCACCCCTCCACTCTCACGTGAGACTCGATCCAACAATTGGTATCAGAGTAAGGTTCTGCTCTGAATTGGTGCAACCACCAATCAAGGCAGGGGGAATTATTTTCTTTTCTTTTCAAATTTTACTTTTTCGTACTTAATTTGAATTGGTAGAACTTACCCTTTCAAATAACAATTTTTCGTTCGATTTTTAACTTGAAGTTGGTGCACACCACTCGAGTTCCTCGAAGTTTTTTATTCTTCTTCTCAAACTCTGCTATTCCAAGATGAAGTCTTGGTACCTTTCTTCAGTTTTCTATCTACAGTTCTAAATGGCCCAAAATGAAGGGTACAACACCGTTCATCCCCCACTCTTTAATGGGGACGATTTCCCATACTGGAGGTTCTAAATGGCCCAAAATGAAGGGTACAACACCGTTCATCCCCCACTCTTCAATGGGGATGATTTCTCATACTAGAGGAAGTGGATGGAGGTGTACCTGAAAACTGACTTTGACCAATAGTTTAGCATCACTAAAGGTACAAGATGCCAATTTACAATGTCGGAATTCCAATAGACCCAGAAAATTAAAATCTAAAAATGAAGAAGAAGGCCCAGATTAATTTCAAGGCCCTCAACACAATCCAGTGTGGGTTAAACAAAGGAGGAGCTGACCCGCGTTGGCCCACACAAAAATGCCAAGGAGCTATGGGATTAACTCATAGAACTATACGAGGAAACCAATGACACAAAGGTAACAAAAAGAGGAATGTAAATAAATTATTTAATATAAAAATGTAGGAATGTGAGACTGCAAATCAGCTACATGTGAGGATAAAGGACATCCTCAATGGACTTCACATGATCAACCACCAGATGGAGAATTGTGATCTTATAAGGTATACTCTAAACACATTTCCTCGAAATGCACTATGAACATCCATCGTGGATGCCTATAATATTTCGAGGAACTTATCCAATTAAAGTTAGATGGACTATTTTGTTATTTGGAGTTACACGAATAGGCTAACGCCAACCCCAAGAAAGGTGTTGCCTTTATTACAAGAACATCAAAAGAAAAGTCCAAACCCAAACCAGAACCTAAAGTTGAGTCTGACCAAGAATCAGATAATAAAGAATACTTGGTGAACCTGGTAAGGAAGATGTTCAGTAGGAGAAGGAAGAATTTCACTAGAAAGGACCTATAGAAGATCAACTCCACCTCTAACCCCAATAACAAACATCACATGCTTTGGATGCAATAAGAAGAGGCACTACAATATCGACTGCCCAAATCTCAAGAAGAAGAAATCCCTCGAGGGCACTTGGGATGAATCATCCGTAGAGGAATTAGATGGCGACAAACCGAAGCACACCAACTACCTCGCGTTGATGGCTTATAGACCAAAATCGAAAAGCAACCTAGAAGACGGGTCCGAACTTGAATTGAGCCACGAATCCACCCTCGTTTTCTAAGGTTCCAATGAGGTACAATTTACTTTAAACAAAAAGTTCTTTAAAATAATAGCATGTTTAAATAGAAAATTAATTAATTCTAAAAATAAAATAAACAAACTAATCAAAGACAATAAAATACTTAATAATCAACTAAATTCATATTCAACAACTGAGCCAAGTCAAGCTAAAACCCAATTCAAGTTGTAAAACTTGAAAAGGATCATTGCAGATTGAAAGGCAAAGTAGTTGAATTAAAAGAACTATTAGAGAAATTCATAACTAGATCTAAGTATCTCGACATGATACTTGAATCACAAAGAGTTGTATACAATAAATTCAGACTCGGATACAATTCTAACTCGACTAACAAAACATTTATATCACTAATAAGTCAAAATAAGAAACTAACTAAAGCTTAGATTTCGAAAGCGTGCTTAACCAAGCAAGTAAAACTCAATCATTTTTATGTACCTAAAAATGAAATTCATTATTTAAAAACAAATCTAACTAACCCTATTAATTCAAAACCAAATCAAAATAAACCTTCAAAACTAAATTCCAAACTAAAAAATAAGATAAAATCAGACAATGCAAATTCAAATAAACTTCTATCAAATAACTACAAAACTAACTCAAATTACCACCAAGTCTATTATAATTATAAAAATAATCAACACAAACCCAAAACTTAAACTTAGCCAAATAATTCAAGGGGAGGCTCCAAATTAGCTAGCACCTCCAAAATAATGTTTTACACAGATGGGTAATTAGGATTAGTCAACAAGGGATAAAAGTTTAACTTGATCAATGGTATTGGTAAAGTTTTGGATGATAGTAGGTAAGGGAAACACTGTCTATGCATGTCTAGGAAGATATGGCTTCGACCTGATGCATTTGGCTTAGTGGAACTAACTGAAGCTACCCCTTACGAATCTTAACTAGTTAGACCAAAGTTTTATACTAATTTTAGTGGATAGGACTATTTGAAAAACCTCGAAGGCATGGTTACTCTAATGATGTCCAGGTGACTCACTATAGGCCAATAGTTTATCCAAACAATGCCTATTTGTTGAACCCAAAGCTAAACTTGAATCTAACACAAAGTTAAACCCAACGCTAAAAATTTCATCTAAACTCATCTCACAAAATTATAGGATATCTTGATTGAAAATATAGATAAGGTGAGATGACTACAAATAAAAAATTAATTTAAAATTAAATTAAATTAAATTAAATTAAATTAAATTAAATTAAATTAAAGTTAAATTAAATTAAACTCAAATTCAAGTTAAAATTAAAACAAACTTAATCCTCGATTTAGTTAATAAGTGACTCTTATCTTTTGTAGGAAACCAAGTGGATATTAGGTAATGGTTGTTCCTGACACATGACTGGAGATCATACCAAGTTCACTCATCTAACATACAAAATACTAGGAACAGTTGTCTTTAGAAACAACAATAAACTCAAAGTAATTGGGATAGGTAATATCGAACTCAAAATTGGCTTTATTGTTAAAAACATGTTATAGGTTTATAACTTCAAATATAATCTACTCAACATTAGTCAACTGTGTGATTCTAGATATAAGGTTAGGTTCCTATCTTCTGAATGCTTAATCAAGCACTTAGATAACCCTAACATAAATCTAAAAGGGTTCAGGAAGGAAAACATCTATGCAATCAACCTAACTGTCTCTTGACTTAAGTGCGACCTAACACAAAATGTCACGCCCCAGGTAGTCCCTGCCAGAAGAAATTTTGACAGCATCTCCCCTGTACGGGTGACAATATGAGACTTTACTACAAGCCCTCAGGCCCACACATACCTCATCCAACACGGCCAGAACATATATAATGAAATAAATAAACACCCACGCAGTTTATATAATCTCAGCCTCTAGCTTACACAACCACACAGTTTATTTAAAAACAACCTACTCCACTACTACGATGGAAAATACAAAACACAACAGAGAAACCTTCACAGTGGAAAAGAAGTGTAGTAGACCAAAAACTCGATAAAACTGCTCGCGTACAAACATACAAATCGCACACATATATATGAAATGTAACAATGAACCAAAAGACTAAAGAGTAGAAAACTGATGCGACGCAAAGTGGGGACTAGCGACTGGAACCTCCTGACAGCATCAACCTGAAATGGTAATATCAACGGGGTGAGTCAAATCCTTAGCGAGTATCGGGCTGACATGCATAATACGAAATAACCAATAGAAATAAATATATGTACAGTCTCCTGGAGTAATGGAAAATGCATAACTGAAAGAAAAGGAGAAGTTGTACTGACTAGGACCTCCTATCAGAATAATAAGGTCGTCAGACCAAAAGTAACATGTCCCTGTACGCATGTCAAACATATGTATCCATCCAATATGCAGTTAATAAAATGCAGCAACACAAGCAATAAATGTAGTCATCATATGATGCCAATGACATTTCCTGGTCACCCCTGACGCCAGTCATCCATCTAACTCACGATGGTGAACCGAGTGGGTAGGGCAATGACAACTGTGCACTCTGTGTTAGTTAGAGCCCTAGAGCCAATCATTTGATGATTGTTGTATGGACTCGTTGTATCATATTCTTGTATATAAATAAAAGAACTTATTTTTGGTTATTATACTTACTTGTATTGGTGCCAAATAACTAAGTATAATAGCATCCTTGAGTAGAGGGTTCTTACCTATATCAATCCGTTAGTTGAATCGATAGTGAGATGATATAGGGAACACTACTCTTAATCATTCCTAGTCAAGTATTAGCATTCAAGGACAATGTTAATGCGACGAGACTAGCATGTAGGTCAACTAGATGACTTGATCTCACAAGTCATGGATATGGAGATATCAAGTTGACACATGTGTATGCATTGGAGAATGTATACTGAATGGCCCACCATGATAAAGTATCATGGATCGTTATATGAGTGTCATATACTTTCTCATGTGGCTATTAGTATGACTACTAGTCCTTGAACCTGAAGTCACCATGGTTCCCTACATAAGGAGTTATGTACTTTGGCTTCGTCAAACTTCACCCGTAACTGGGTGGACTATAAAAGCGATTACTGGGTATGTAACAAATTATGCGGAGGGATGTGAGTGATGTAGATGGGATCTATCCCTCCTATATGACGGGAGTGACATCGATATTCTTGATAGAGTGAGACCACGAAGTGCATGGCCATGCCCAAATGAGTCAATATGAGATATTGAGCTCATTTGATTGAGTGAGTCCACTTGGAGTTCAAGATTTAGATTGGTCAGAGGATGACACGGTCTATGCCTCACATTGAACAATCTAGATATCAAGGATAAAAGGACACTTGTCATATATTGTGAGGGGTCACAATTAGTAGTCACAAGGTGATGTTGGATCTCAACATTCTTGTAACTTGGGTAGTAATGATGTGTTGCTAGATACCGCTCATTACTTATGCTTCTAAATGGGTTTAGAAGCATTGCCAACGTTACAAGAACCTATAGGGTCACACACAAAGGGCAATTAAATGGAGATTAGGTTCATTTGATGAACCTAAAGGATTAGGATCATGTGATGAACCAAATTGGATTAAGAGTAATCCAAATTGAGCTAATTGAGTTCGACTCAATTTGGTTCATGTGTTAAGTGAGTCTAATTTGGACTTAATCTCATTTAATTAATTTAATTCAATGAATAGAAATTCATTAAATTAAAATTAGCTTGAACCAATGGTTAGATTAGATCAACCAAGGGAGAGAAGTTGTCAAGTTTGACTTGACTTAAGTAGGAAGATGAAGAGTCAAGTTTTGACTTGACCAATGCCACATCATCAAGGCTTCTTCATTTGGTCAAGTTTGACTTGACCAAATGCCACCTCATGGAGGAGATCAAGAGACTTGACTCTTGATATTCCATGGGAGTTTATAAGCCTAAAATGGCCGGCCACTTGGGAGTTACACAAGGTGAGAATTCATTCTCATTCATTTCTTCTTCTTCCTCTCTAGGTTTCTTCTCTCCCTCTCCTCCTCCTTGCCGAGACCATCAAGGGTGCTAGCACATCCTAGTGGTTTCTCTCCATCTCTTGCTTGTGTGGATACACATAGAGGAGTATCTACTTTGATACTCTCGAGATCCGGCGAACCTTGGACGAGCGGGATTACGTGAAGGGCTTCGCATCAAGGGTAACCTGTTTTCTTTTGTAGATCTAGTGTAGATCTAGGCTTAGAAAACTCGTACGTGAAAGTTTTACGAAATTTTATTTCTTCGCACGGATCCGTGGCATGGGAATTTCAGGGTTTTCGCAACGCAAAAAGCGATTTTTGCGGCCCGAAAAATCCAACAGTGGTATCAGAGTCACGTACGAAGTGCGTACGAATTTTAATTTGTATTTTTATGAAAAATTACAGATCTGTGAATTTCTGTATTTTTATGATTTTTATTGATTTTATGGTTAATTTTCTCGTAGAAGCGAAGCACAAGTGTTTAGACACTTGTAGGCTTCGACTACCGAGAAAATATTTCCGAAACTGCAAGGTTTCACCCCAAATCATTTTGGGACAGCAGGCTAAGGTGCTGTAGGATCGCTTAGGAACACTCGCGATGGTTATATCACGGGTAGGGGTGCTGCCCCTGACTCCGCAAGGGGCTTCGTTCCGCTATTACGCCCGAAAATTGCTAAACGGGACCGCCGGGAATTTTTACTCATTAAAATTGTAAAAATTGTAAGAAAAATTACAGAAATTTATAGAAATTACATAATTTTGAATTATGTATTATTTTATGATGGTCATGGCCCAAAAGACCCAATTTAATTGGATATTGTGTGCTGTAATTCATAATACGGCCTGTGTGCCGTCTTGTGATTGTGCGTGTTGTATATTTAATACGCGACCTGCGCGTCATGCCTTTCTATTTATTTATTCTTGTTGTAAATAGTTTAGACTCGAATGTAACTCAAGTTTCACCTTTTGTAATGTACAAAAATGAAGTTGTGGAAGGTTCACTCGAGACGGAATTATGAGGAGAGCGCGAGCAACACAAGGTGGTCAAAGGAAGGAGCTTGAGAAGCTGTTGACCTTAGGTTGACCATCCGATCTTCTCATTGTCTTGAGAAGATCATAGTAGGGCCATGACTAATCACAAAATATTTAATTAATTGCTTGTGTGTGTATATGTGATGCTTGCTAGATTAGTAATTAATTAGTGCCTCAATGATTATATTACATCTAAGTCGCACACATGATGCACCTCTACGATTAGATTAAATCTAAATCGAGTATATGATACGCATCGTCTATTAGATTAGATCTCAATCGCGTCAACTCGAAATGCCTACCATGCCGTGATACCCATCACTACCTCAATCACATGTTGTTGTTGAATCTGCCAAAGCAGAGCAACGCATACTATCTTGGTAGGGTGCGGAGGGACAATCTTGGTCCCACCTATCAACGCATGGGTGAGTACAACTCAATTAGATTGAGTAACTAGTTAACTCAATTGGATCAAGTTTAACTATAGGCATTTTCAAATGGTTGGTAGATAGGTCAAAATCACGTTTATATTAACTCTTGGGCGTATTAGCCAAAGCTAACTCGAGTTTTAATATAAAATACGAATCTTGGTCCTATAAACAAGAGTTGCAGAGAGATGTAATTGGTAATTAGTTGCCTACCGATCATACTAAGTCTTGGGCGATTTAGCCAACGCTAACTCAGGGCATAGTATGATGTGGATCTTGTCCCACATGAATTATAGAATTCAGTGGGAGTATCATTTAATTAAAGGCCTAATTAGATGATTAATATAATATGATATTTATTTTTCTACATTTTTATGTTGTAGATAACCATGACGTCAAATACGAACTCTTTCTCCCTGCGTTCCGTCCTTGAGAAGGACAAGCTCAACGGAGCTAATTTCCTGGAATAGTACAGGAATCTGAGAATAGTTCTTACACAAGAACATAAACTGTACGTTCTGGAGTAGCCCATTCCGGAGGCACCTCCTGCCACTGCCACGCGAGCTGACCGTGATGCGTACAAGAAGCATCAAGATGACGCATTAGATGTGTCATGTCTTATGCTCGTGACCATGAACTCTGAGCTTCAGAAGCAACACGAGTTGATGGACATTTATGATATGGTTGAACATCTTCGTCAACTATATCAAGGACAAGCGAGGCATGAGAGATTCGAGATCTCTAAGGCACTGTTTAAGTGCAAGATGCAAGATGGGACTCCCGTAGGCCCATATGTACTCAAAATGATTGGGTACATAGAAAACCTACAGAGGTTGGGATTTCCACTTGGCCAAGAGCTGGCCACTGATCTGATCTTGCAATCCTTACTAGATAGCTATAGTCAATTCGTTCTAAATTATAACATGAACGAAATTGACAAGCCACTGCCTAAGCTGCTTAGCATGTTAAGAACTGCTGAGCTCAACCTTAAGAAGGTTAAGCCCAACTCCAATTTGATGGTGCAAAAGGGCAAAGGCAAGGGCAAGCCTAAAGGTAAGGGAAAGTCCCAAGCCAAGGGCAAAGGCAAGGCACTGAAACCCAAAGGAGGGGTCACCAAGAATGCTACCTGCTTCCATTGCAGTCAAACCGGGCACTGGAAGAGGAACTGCAAAGTGTACCTGGAAGATCTTAAGAAGAAGAGAAGTGAGACTTCCACTTCAGGTTTCTATGTTATAGAAGTCAATCTATCTATTTCTTCATCATGGGTATTAGATACCGAATGTGCTTCTCACATTTGTACTAATGTGCAGGTGCTGAGAAATAGCAGGGCATTGACGAAGG
The DNA here is from genome assembly GCF_018446385.1 of Zingiber officinale. Lineage (NCBI taxonomy): Eukaryota > Viridiplantae > Streptophyta > Magnoliopsida > Zingiberales > Zingiberaceae > Zingiber > Zingiber officinale. Next base: position 55,815,238 of record NC_055993.1, read on the forward strand.
GCGAGGTGAACCTACGCGTAGGCAATGGAGCACGGGTTGCTGCTGTTGCTGTAGGAACTTATCATCTATCTCTGCCTTCTGGGCTTGTATTAGAATTAGATGAATGTTGTTATGTGTCTGCTTTAACTAAGAACATAATTTTAGTTTCTTGTTTGGACAAGAAAGGTTTTTCATTTATAATCAAGAACAAATGTTGTTTAGTTTATTTAAATGATATGTTCTATTGTAGTGCACCTCTGATGAACGGACTCTATATTCTAGACCTTAAGAACCCTATCTATAACATAAGTACCAAGAGTTTCAAGTCAAATGACATGAACCAAACCTATTGTTGGAGCAATCCCAATGGTTCGTGGGACCATGTGTTTTGGTGTTTGGGCAAAGGGTTTAAGTTAGGTTTACCCTTGTTATTTGATATGTGTACTTGAGTTGTGCAGACTGCAGGTGACACATGTGACTCAGGTTGATGGCTTCGGGTCCGGTGAAGGATGGAGCATCCGAGGGACCGTGGACAAGGCAGCAAGGACAAGGGCCGAGGGAAGCGACTTCGAGGCATACGCGAAGGATGGCATTGGGACGAGCCGCGGGCTTGGATGCATCCGAGGGACGAGAGCCAAAGGAAGTAGGCTTGAAGGCAAGAGGTCAAGGCTGCAAAGAAGAGTCAAGTGAGTCGTGAGGGTCCGAGTGCGAGAGAAATGTACTCGGGATGGGAAACCCTAAGTTTAGGGTTGTACCAGTCGACTGGTACTGGAACCAGTCGACTGGGGGTGAGCATAGAGAGGTTCTGTGCCCGAAATGGCTGGGATCAGTCGACTGGTCCTGGGACCAGTCGACTGGTAGATAGCCATTGGAGTGACGTTGGGCTGGCACCAGTCGACTGGTGCAAGGACCAGTCGACTGGTAACGGGCAAATCAGCAAGGCTGATTTCCCCAAGCTCTATAAGAAGGAGCTTGGTATGGCCGGCCAAGGTGATGAAATTAGACTTGGTTAAAGCCTAATTAGTAGTCACAAGAGTTCTCAAGTGTTTGTGGAATCCAAGAGGTCTTGGTGTGTTGTGGTGAGGTTTCTCCACCCACAAGGAGCGACTTGAGATAGCCGGAGTTTCCGGGGGCTAATCCACCGAAGGATCGGGATCGTCCACCTTACGGACAGCCGTGGAGTAGGAGCATCATCTCCGAACCACGTTAAACGAACGTGTTAGCGGTTTGCTTGCTCTTTCTTGTAGTGTTTAGCTTTCGTATTCATTGTATTAGTTTGTATTTCCGTTGCGCACTAACAAGTGTAGGGTGAAAGCGAGTATTTGGGGGCGCCGTCTATCCAACCCCCCTTCAAGCCGGCCACCGATCCTCCAACAAGTGGTATCAGAGCAAGGACGCTCTTCAATGGACTAACCGCCAAGGAAGCAAGAAGATGGCCTATTTGATAGAACCACCGAAGTTCGAAGGAGGAAGCTTATGGGACATCACCTTTTGGATGGTGAAGATGAAGAACTTCTTCGAAACGGATTGGGACACAATGATGGTAGTGGAAGAGCCATTTGAAGTCCCTAAAGACAAGAAAGGGAAGAAGCTCCGACCACGACATTGGACGGAGGAGCAAACCACACGATCGGAGGCAAACTCAAAGGTAATATCAATATTGATTGAAAGTTTGCCTTCTAACGTGATAAGTCGTGTAGGTGAATACAAGAATGCCCATGAATTATGGAGCAAAGTGAAGAAATTTTCATGGGAAGAATTTTTGCCTACACAAGAAGAAGAAGAAAAATCCGAAGAAAGTGATGAAGTGGTCCAAGAGGAGAAGAAGGACCAATCGGATGTGGAGCCCAAGGAGATGGGCTTAGTAGCTCAAGAAGAGGAGGTGGAGCAAATGGAAGTTGAGTCACACTCAACATCCGAGGAGGAGAAGGAAGATGAAGCATCATCAACATCCTCAAGGGTTGAAGAAGAATCCAAGACGGATGAAGAAGAGGTCTTCGAGGTCAACCTAGTGAGCACTTCCACCGAAGTCAAGTCAAAGGACCATATCATTTGCTTCGGTTGCAATAAAAAAGGGCACTACAAGAGTAGATGTCCTATGGGTAAGAAAGAGGTAAATTCTAAACCCATTCAAGTTATTTTGAATACTAATGTGGGTTGTAGAAATGATGGTGCCAAGAAGAAGAAGGAGAAGAAGCACATTAGATGCTTCACTTGTGGTGAAATAGGGCACTACCACACCAAATGCCCAAAGAAGAAAGAGCTCAAGAAGTTGGCGCATTTGAAGATGTGGGAAAAGAAGTGGAGGAAGAATGGAGGCTCGAGTCAAGGGGGAGCTCCAAAGGTAAAGGGTAAGGTAAACCCTAATTTAAATTTGAAGTCAAATTTAAATTCCTCCATGCATGCTAGGAAGAATTCTTATTATTTACCCATGCAAAATTTTGGATTTAATTATCATGATAGGAATAGGGTTAATGTAGATCAAAACCCTAGGATGCCAATTCATGAAAAACCTAGGAATGGTAGACCTAAGGAGGCCCAAGGCATTAATCCCAAAAAGGGGAGACATATGCCTAGAAAGGGTAGGTCTAGGAATGTCCAAGGTGGACATGTTGACTCTAGGTTTAGGAACCTAGAAAGGGAGAATCAAGCTTTGAAAGCAAAGCTTGATGGTTTAGAGAAATTCCTTAAGAGATTCACTATTGGATCTAAGGGATTAAGTATGATGTTGGGGAGTCAAAAACCCAACAATGATAGATCGGGCTTGGGATACCGATCTAGTCCCTCCAAGGCCAAGGAGAGATCATATGCTAGGTTGGCAAATGATCATGGCAAGGGAGAGTTCTCCAAGGCTACGGGAAAGTCTTATGCTAGGGTTGCATATGACTATAGCAAGGAGAAGTCAATAAATGGAAAGGGAAAGTCATTTAAAGGTAAGGAGAAGTTAACCAAGGACAAGGTGTCCAAGGTTAAAAAGGTTAGGTTTATAGGCCAAGTGTCACCGGAGGTGCACCGATGTGGCCTAGTAATTGTAGATGAGTCACCTAGGGAGGTGACTAAGGTTAAGGGCTCTAGGGGGAGCTCCAAGAGTCAATTTGGGACCCATGGCCAATGGATCTCAGGTGGGTACTACTTGGGAGTCTAGAGGAGCCATGGAGTGTGCCAAATGGTTTGGAGACGAACTTGAGTCTCAAACCTAGGGATTTAGCACACATGGATTATGTTTCATGCAAGGAAATATGACATTGGGGTCATTTTGCAAGATAATTGGTTTTAGATGTATATATGCCATATAAACCAATGCTAGGGATGCATTGTATGTTGGTATGGGAAAATACATCAAAAGGAAGCCAAAACTAGGACTTTAGGTCAAGGTTCAATTGAACCATTTAGCTAGTTTTGGATTTTGTGTCAATCTTGGGATTGGTGATAGATACATTTTGTAATGTATTTTTTCCAAGTAGACAAGGGTACAATAGACCTCTCCACAAAATTTGGGAATTTTTGGAGGTCTAGGGAATTTCTGGTGCATTTCTGAAGTTGGCCTGAAAAGGCTGATTTTTGCAGAATTAAGGTACCAGTCGACTGGTACAAATACCAGTCGACTGGTAACAATATTTTTGAGCACAGAATGGTTCTGTAAGCTCATTTTGACGAGGGCAGTCGACTGGCACTTGGGGCAGTCGACTGATACCAGTCTGAAACTGTTTTCAGCATTAGTTTGTGACCATGTCAACTCACCTAGATGTATGGGATCCAAGGGGGATTAATACATGAGTTTAGGGTCAGTTTGGATGATAAGTTTTCAACAATTGGGATATTGTTGGAGAACTTTTTGGATGTTAGGCAAAGGGGGAGAAGTAAGGTTTAAGTTAGGAAAACCTGAAAGTACCTTTGTGTAGGGGGAGCCTTGGGATAGGTTCTTAAAAAGCCTTATGTGGAAAATCCTAGCGCAATGGGAGCTTAGGTGTAGGGGGAGCCTTGGGATAGGTTCTTAAAAAGCCCTGTGCATTGTTTCGGCGGTTGGCAAGTGTGTAGCCTTGGCAATGTAAGTCCATTCGGCGGTTGCCAAGTGTGTAGCCTTGGCAATGTAAGTCCATTCGGAGGTTGCCAAGTGTGTAGCCTTGGCAATGTAAGTCCATTCGGCGGTGTAAGTCCAAGTGTGTAGCCTTGGCATCGTAAGTCCATTTATATTAGCATGTTTATTTGCTATATGTTTTCCCTAACTTAAACGTATTGCCAAACACCAAAAAGGGGGAGATTGTTGGAGCAATCCCAATTGTTCGTGGGACCATGTGTTTTGGTGTTTGGGCAAAGGGTTTAAGTTAGGTTTACCCTTGTTATTTGATATGTGTACTTGAGTTGTGCAGGACTGCAGGTGACACATGTGACTCAGGTTGATGGCTTCGGGTCCGGTGAAGGATGGAGCATCCGAGGGACCGTGGACAAGGCAGCAAGGACAAGGGCCGAGGGAAGCGACTTCGAGGCATACGCGAAGGATGGCATTGGGACGAGCCGCGGACTTGGATGCATCCGAGGGACGAGAGCCAAAGGAAGTAGGCTTGAAGGCAAGAGGTCAAGGCTGCAAAGAAGAGTCAAGTGAGTCGTGAGGGTCCGAGTGCGAGAGAAATGTACTCGGGATGGGAAACCCTAAGTTTAGGGTTGTACCAGTCGACTGGGGGTGAGCACAGAGAGGTTCTGTGCCCGAAATGGCTGGGATCAGTCGACTGGTCCTGGGACCAGTCGACTGGTAGATAGCCGTTGGAGTGCCGTTGGGCTGGCACCAGTCGACTGGTGCAAGGACCAGTCGACTGGTAACGGGCAAATCAACAAGGCTGATTTCCCCAAGCTCTATAAGAAGGAGCTTGGTATGGCCGACCAAGGCGACGAAATTAGACTTGGTTAAAGCCTAATTAGTAGTCACAAGAGTTCTCAAGTGTTTGTGGAATCCAAGAGGTCTTGGTGTGTTGTGGTGAGGTTTCTCCACCCACAAGGAGCGACTTGAGATAGCCGGAGTTTCCGGGGGCTAATCCACCGAAGGATCGGGATCGTCCACCTTACGGACAGCCGTGGAGTAGGAGCATCATCTCCGAACCACGTTAAACGAACGCGTTAGCGGTTTGCTTGCTCTTTCTTGTAGTGTTTAGCTTTTGTATTCATTGTATTAGTTTGTATTTCCGTTGCGCACTAACAAGTGTAGGGTGAAAGCGAGTATTTGGGGGCGCCGTCTATCCAACCCCCCTTCAAGCCGGCCACCGATCCTCCAACACCTATCTCTGGCACTGTCGCTTAGGTCATATAAATGATAAACGCTTATCCCAGCTCCATAAAGATGGTTTGCTGGACTCACTTGATTTTGAATCATATGAGACATGCGAGTCATGCCTTCTAGGTAAGATGACCATGACTCCCTTTAGTAGACACAGTGAGAGAGCGACTGACTTATTAGGTCTTATACATAGTGATGTATGTGGCCCTTTCAATGTCACTGCTAGAGGTGGTTATAGGTACTTCATTACATTTACTGATGACTTTAGTAGATATGGTTATGTGTTCCTGATGACACATAAGTTAGAATCCTTTGAAAAGTTCAAAGAATTCAAGAATGAAGTACAAAACCAGCTTGGCAAAAGTATTAAGATACTTCGATCAGATCGAGGTGGTGAATACCTTAGCCATATCGTTCATGACTATCTAGCCGAGTATGGGATTCTATCTCAACTCACTCCTCCTGGAGCACCACAGTGGAATGGTGTATCCGAAAGGAGGAATCGTACCTTATTAGATATGGTACGATCTATGATGAGTCATACAGATCTTCCCATGTATCTTTGGGGCTATGCTCTAGACACAGCAGCCTTCATTCTCAACCAAGTTCCATCTAATGCTGTAATAAAGACACCATATAGGATATGGACTGGGAGAGATGCCCAGGTGTCTTTTATGAGGATTTGGGGTTGTGAGGCTTACGTTTGACGTCGATTCTCGGACAAACTTGGACACAAATCTGACAAGTGTTATTTCATTGGATATCCCAAGGAAATGAAGGGATATTACTTCTACATTCCCAGTCAACACAAGGTAGTTGTGGCTAAGACTAGGGTATTTCTAGAAAGGGACTTTGTTTCTAGAAAGACTAGTGGGAGTACGTTCGATCTTGAAGAAGTTCAAGATGTGAACAATAGCACTGAAGCCTTGATGGAAGGTAAACTTGAACCACAAAGTGTTGTGGATGATGTTGTTCCACAAGAAGCTGAGGAACAATAACCAGTTCAAGTAGACATATCTCTTCACAGGTCTGATAGGGTACGTCGTCAGCCTGAGAGATACTCATTTCTCTTGTATGACCATGATGACGTTGTGCTCATTGAGGATGAGCCCACCTCCTATCAGGAAGCTGTGATGAGACCAGATTCCGAGAAATGGCTAGAGGCCATGAGATCCGAGATGGAATCCATGTACACTAACCAAGTATGGACTTTGGTTGATCCACCTGAGGGAGTAAAACCCATAGGGTGTAAGTGGGTCTTTAAGAGAAAGACTGACATGGATGGACTTATCTATAAGGGTCACTTGGTAGCTAAAGGTTTCAAGCAGATTCAAGGTATTGACTAGGATGAATCATTTTCTCTAGTAGCGATGTTTAACTCCATTCAGATCATGCTTGCAATTGCAGCATACCATGACTATGAGATATGGCAGATGGATGTCAAAACCGCATTTATGAATGGAAACCTGTTCGAGGATGTGTACATGACACAACCTGAGGGTTTTGTAGATCCACAGCATACTAGCAGAGTATGCAAGCTGCATAGGTCCATTTATGGACTAAAACAAGTTTCTTGGAGCTGGAATCTTCGATTCGATGATGCAATCAAACAGTTTGGTTTCATCAAGAATGAAGATGAACCTTGTATCTACAAGAAGGTTGTAGGGGACATAGTTGTCTTCCTCATATTGTATGTGGATGACATACTACTCATTGGGAAAGACATCCCTTTGCTACAGTCTCACAAGACTTGGCTACGGACTTATTTCTCAATGAAGGACGTAGGTGAAGCATCCCACATTCTAGGCATACAGATCTATAGAGATAGATCTAAAAGATTGCTTGGCCTAAGTCAAAGTACATACATTGACAAGGTATTACTTCGATTTGCCATGCAGAACTCCAAGAAGGGATTTCTGCCGATGTCACATGGCGTGAGTCTTTCGAAGACTCAAGGCCCCTCTTCTAGAGAGGAGAGAGACCGCATGGATCAGATCCCTTATGCCTCAGCCATAGGATCTATCATGTACGCCATGCTATGTACTCGTCCTGATGTCTCGTATGCTTTGAGCATGATGAACAGATACCAGTCAGATCCAGGTGAAAATCACTGGATAGTGGTCAAGAATATTCTTAATTACTTAAGAAGAACTAAAGAATATTTCTTGATATATGGAGGTGATGACGAGCTAGCTGTAAAGGGTTACAGTAATGCCAGCTTCCAGACCGCAAAGGAGCAAAGGAGGCAGTTTGGATCCGCAAGTTCATTACTGAGCTTGGGGTGGTTCCTAGCATAGCTAATCCCAAAGAGCTCTATTGTGACAACAATGGAGCAATAGCACAGGCCAAGGAACCTCGCTCACATCAGCGGACGAAACACATACTACGACACTTCCATCTCATTCGAGAGATCATCGATAGAGGAGATGTGAAGATTTACAGAGTACCCACAGAGGCTAACATCGCAGATCCCTTGACCAAGGCTTTGGCACAGAGAAAGCATGATGGTCACATTAGGTCATTAGGCCTTAGAGCCTACACTGATTGGCACTAGTGCTAGTGGGATATTGATAGTTAGAGCCCTAAAGCCAATCATTTGATGATTTTTGTATGGACTCGTTGTATCATATTCTTGTATATAAATAAAGGCATTTGTTTTTGGTTATTATACTTACTTGTATTGATGCCAAATAACTAAGTATAATAGCGTCCTTGAGTAGAGGGTTCTTACCTATATCGATTGGTTAGTTGAATCGATAGTGAGATGATATAGGGAACACTACTCTTAATCATTCCTAGTCAAGTATTAGCATTCAAGGACAATGTTAATGCGACGAGACTAGCATGTAGGTCAACTCGATGACTTGATCTCACAAGTCATGGATATGGAGATATCAAGTTGACACATGGGTATGCATTAGAGAATGTATACTAAATGACCCGCCATGAGAAAGTATCATGGATCGTTATATGAGTCATATACTTTCTCATGTGGCTATTAGTATGACTATTAGTCCTTGGACCTGAAGTCACCATGGTTCCCTACATAAGGAGTTACGTACTTTGGCTTCATCAAACGTCACCCGTAATTGGGTGGACTATAAAGGCGATTACTGGGTATGTAACAAATTATGCGGAGGGATGTGAGTGATGTAGATAGGATCTATCCCTCCTATATGATGGGAGTGACATCGATATTCTTGATAGAGTGAGTCCACGAAGTGCAAGGCCATGCCCAAATGAGTCAATATGAGATATTGAGCTCATTTGATTGAGTGAGTTCACTTGGAGTTCAAAATTTAAATTGATTAGAGGATGACACGGTCTATGCCTCACATTGATTAATCTAGATGTCAAGGATAGAAGGACACTTGTCATATATTGTGAGGGGTCACAATTAGTAGTCACAAGGTGATATTGGATCTCAACATTCTTGTAACTTGGGTAGTAATGATGTGTTGCTAGATACCGCTCATTACTTATGCTTCTAAATGGGTTTAGGAGCATTGCCAACGTTACAAGAACCTATAGGGTCACACACAAAGGACAATTAGATGGAGATTATGTTCATTTGATGAACCTAAAGGATTAGGTTCATGTGATGAATCAAATTGGATTAAGAGTAATCCAAATTGAGCTAATTGAGTTGGACTCCATTTGGTTCATGTGTTAAGTGAGTCTAATTTGGACTTAGACTCATTTAATTAATTTAATTCAATGAATAGAGATTCATTAAATTAAAATTGGCTTGAACCAATGGTTAGATTAGATCAACCAAGGGATAGAAGTTGTCAAGTTTGACTTGACTTAAGTTGGAAGATGAATAGTCAAGTTTTGACTTGACTTTGTCTTGACCAATGCCACATCATCAGGGCTTTTTCATTTGGTCATGTTTGACTTGACCAAATACTACCTCATGGAGGAGATCAAGAGACTTGACTCTTGATATTCCATGGGAGTTTATAAGCCTAAAGTGGCCGGCCACTTGGGAGTTACACAAGGTGAGAATTCATTCTCATTCATTTCTTCTTCCTCCTCTCTAGGTTTCTTCTCTTCCTCTCCTCCTCCTTGCCGAGACCATCAAGGGTGCTAGCACATCCTAGTGGTTTCTCTCCATCTCTTGCTTGTGTGGATACACAAAGAGGAGTATCTACTTTGATACTTTCGAGATGTGGCGAACCTTGGACGAGCGGGATTACGCGAAGGGCTTCGCATCAAGGGTAACCTCTTTTCTTTTGTAGATCTAGTGTAGATCTAGGCTTAGAAAACTCGTACGTGAAAGTTTTACGAAATTTTATTTCTTCACACGGATCCGTGGCATGGGAATTTCGGGGTTTCCGTAACGCAAAAAGCGGTTTTTGCGGCCCGAAAAACTCAACACTCTGCCATCATTGCTCCTGATAAGTGACCAGGTGGACAGGATGCTGGTGGAGTACACCTATCCTCCTACCCCAAATCATAAGTGGGGGGGGGGGGGGGGGGGCCCAATGCTCTCATCTCCTTGAGCCAGTCCAGAGGAGGGATCCCTGACGTCCTACTACGCTACAGTCACACTACCCATGAGCATATCAGCAGACCATTGACTGAGCAACCTGCTGCAATACACCCTGCCTGAATAAAAAGCACTAACCTATGAGTGGTTGTGTGTGCAGATCCATATAACTGGTGATGTGCTCAACAATAATGGAGCTACCAATTACACAGCATGTAATCATGCAAGATGGTGCATGACACTTTGCCCTACGTTTATTGATTAGTATATCTTCTTTATAATGGTGCTTAATTCATAAGTTTCAGCTGATGCTCTTCTTCCGTCTTTCATATACAAGAACCCTTCTATGACTATGTCCTTTGTGAATAATCTCGGAGAAGAGTGGCTGCAAACTCGCCAAGCTAGTCCTAATTCCTCTACTCTGGGTCTGCTATCTAACGAAGAACAACAAGCAGAAGCTGTTGCAGCCATGGAAGAGGAAGAAGAACAACATTTTATTACTTTAATCAAAAAGCCAAGGCTTACTAAGGATTCTTCCTTTGGCGATCTTTTTGGTACTTATGTGCAGGCTCCTCTTGTTCCGGCACCTATTTCCCTTGAGAGAGGTAAGGCACTAATGTCCCCTACCCATATTATCTCCAATCTTACTCTTAGGATAATGAGACCTGCTCTGCTCATCCCCTCTTCTTCTGCTATTGTTTCAGCTTCTTCTGCTTCTGCTTAAATAATGGTCGTTATCCCTTCTATGTCTTCTCAACCTCTTGCATTGGCCTTGCCTCCCTTGGCTTCTGGGCCACGAGCAAAACAAACACCTTGTCGGAGATCTTCTCCCAGTGTCGGGCCTTCAACGATTCGTGTTTCAACAATTGAGTCAACACCCCTTGCATTACCTTCCATCCCATCTAGTTCTTCTTCTGCTGCCCTTGTGTCTACTACTTCTTCCCCTTCTATTCCGTCTTCTTCTTCCTCACCTTCTTCTTCTTTAGTTTCCTCCCCTTTATTCAGACAAGCCTTGGATCTGCCTTCTCAAATGGGGCAGACCCCTGATCCCCCTAGTTATGGTTCTCTCCAATTACAAGGTCTGTCAGCTGAATCCTGGCTACACAACCAAAAGCAATTAAGGGGCATCAATATTTCAGATCGGGCTGACAATCATAGTCGTCAAGCTATTGCCGTACGTATTCTTAGTTATAGGTTACCATCTACCTGTCATTTTTCCTAATCCTTATTATTGTTCTGTTTAGTTTCTGGCTTCAAGTATCCACATAGACCAGTTGCTTATGGCACGAGATCGGGAAAATAGTAAGCTAAAAGCCCAAATGGAAACATTGAGAGCTACTCTACCTCCTTCTCCTGATGACCTGACTCAATTGCAAGAGAAAGTGACCTTGCAAGATCAACAACTGAGGGTATTGAGGCAGGAATTACAAGAATCACAACAATTATTGAAAGACAAAGAGCTTGCAAGGAGAACTTTGGAGCTACAGGTGGACCAATTATATTCTGGTCTTCGATTGGAAATTGCTTTAAAAGAAAACGCTCTCTCAGACGCTTCTCATAAAAGCCTTGTTTTAGAGAAAGTAGAGAAGCTTCATAATGTCTGTCTTTCTGAACAAGCTCAAGACTTCGCCTCTCATGATTTCGCTATCCTACAGGAACAAGAGCAAAGAAAGGCTCAAGATGCCAAGCTATCACTGCTCCAAAAGGAACTAGAACAACTCAAATTGGAGAAAGATGCTTTAAAAGATCAAAACACTAAACTACAAGCTGATTTTCAGAGTTATAAGGAGCAGGAGAAGAACTGATGGGAAGAGTGGCGCCTAGCTTATCTAAAGTCTCCGGCATTTGTTCAAGAATATGTCCGTCGAATGGTAGGGGCTTTAAATCATTCTGTGTCGGGCATTCTTCAACAACTGAGAGAGGGTGGTTATCTACCTAAGGAGCCTCCTTCTTCATTCATAAGCCATCGCAGACTTAACAGAGAACTACCCGAAGATTTAACTAGTCATTTTAAGTAAGCATGGCTATATATTCAAAAAGATAGGCCATGAGAAAGCTTGTAATGAAAATATTTGTAACGAAAAGAATTGTAACTGAAAACTTTGTAATTAAGTGTTTTCAACATAGGGGAAGGTTTTGATACTTACCTATTTCTTTTTCCAGCTTGTGTTAGCCTGAAATGGCTCCCCCTTGAAATGTTTCCAGATATTGAGTATAAGTGCTTTTTTATTCAATAATTCCTTGCTTGATTTTTGAGATTAAATCTTGTCTTAATAGACTTCTTTTCCTATGACTTCTTCCACGATCATATAACTTTAATCAGTAACCATTACCATAATCTCCCTAAGTTTCATTCAGATGGGCATGTGTCGAGTATGCTTCATACTTCAAAAGAATGAATAATCCCGACTGATTTCATATAAGAAACTTTATAAGACTCCTGAGCTCCGTGCTGGGTATAATACTCTGGGCGATTTTAAATAAAGAGCTCCATGTAAACGGGCCTCCAGATAGGAAATGTAACGTATGTATATATGTATAGAATCCCCCTCGAACCTTGACTTTTGAATCAGAGAAGAATGTCAAACGATTTTTGTGAAGAAATCTGTATGACTTTGAATTTACCTCGACAATATAATCCTGGTCGATTAGGCTCTGTGATAGTATAAAGTCTTCGGTTCCTCCCATGAAGACCCGTCCGAATTACTTCATGAGGTTTCTCGATCGACTATGTTCTATGACAGTTTAACGTCTCCGGTTCCTCCCATGAAGACCTGTCCGGGTTACTTCATGAGATTTCCCGATCGACTATGTTCTGTGAAAGTTTAAAGTCTTCGGTTACTCCCATGAAGACCCGTCCGGGTTACTTCATGAGATTTCCCGATCGACTATGTTTTGTGATAGTTTAAAGTCTCCGGTTCCTCCCATGAAGACCCGTCCGGGTTACTTCATGAGATTTCCTGATCGACTATGTTCTGTGATAGTTTAAAGTCTCCGGTTCCTCCCATGAAGACCCGTCCGGGTTACTTCATGAGATTTCCCGATCGACTATGTTCTGTGATAGTTTAAAGTCTCTGGTTCCTACCATGAACACCTGTTCGGGTTACTTCATGAGATTTCCCGATCGACTATGTTCTGTGATAGTTTAAAGTCTCCGGTTCCTCCCATGAAGACCCGTCCGACTTACTTCATGAGATTTCCCGATCGACTATGTTCTGTGATAGTTTAAAGTCTCCGGTTCCTCCCATGAAGACCCGTCCGAGCTACTTCATGGGATTTCCCGATTGACTATGTTCTGTGATAGTTTAAAGTCTTCGGTTCCTTCCATGAAGACCCGTCCGAGTTACTTCTTGAGATTTCCCGATCGACTATGTTCTGTGAAAGTTTAAATTCTCCGATTCTTCCCATGACGACCCATCCGGGTTACTTCATGAGATTTCCCGATCGACTATGTTCTGTGATAGTTTAAAGTCTCCGGTTCCTCCCATGAAGACCCGTCCGGGCTAATTCATGAGATTTCTCGATCGACTATGTTCTGTGATAGTTTAAAGTCTTCGGTTCCTCCCATGAAGACCTGTCCGAGTTACTTCTTGAGATTTCCTGATCGACTATGTTCTGTGAAAGTTTAAATTCTCCGATTCCTCCCATGACGACCCATCCGGGTTACTTCATGATATTTCCCGATCGACTATGTTCTGTGATAGTTTAAAGTCTCCGATTCCTCCCATGAAGATCCGTCTGAGTTACTTTATGAGATTTCCCGATCGACTATGTTCTATGATAGTTTAAAGTCTCTAGTTCCTCCCATGAAGACCTATCCGAGTTACTTCATGAGATTCCCCGATCGACTATGTTTTGTGATAGTTTAAAGTCTCCGGTTCCTCCCATGAAGACCCGTCTAGATTACTTCATGAGATTTCCCGATCGACTATGTTCTGTGATAGTTTAAAGTTTCTGGTTCCTTTCATGAAGACCCGTCTGGGTTACTTCATGAGATTTCCCGATCTACTATGTTCTGTGATAGTTTAAAGTCTTCGGTTCTTCCCATGAAGACCCGTCCGAGTTACTTCATGAGATTTCCTGATCGACTATGTTCTGTGATAGTTTAAAGTCTCCGGTTCCTCCCATGAAGACCCGTCCGAGCTACTTCAAGAGATTTCCTGATCGACTATGTTTTGTGATAGTTTAAAGTCTCCGGTTCCTCCCATGAAGACCTGTCCGGGTTACTTCATGAGATTTCCTGATCGATTATGTTCTGTGATAGTTTATAGTCTCCGGTTCCTTCCATGAAGACCCGTCCGGGTTACTTCATGAGATATCCCGATCGACTATGTTCTATGATAGTTTAAGGTCTCCGGTTCCTCCCATGAAGACCCGTCCGGGTTACTTCATGAGATTTCCCGATCGACTATGTTTTGTGATAGTTTAAAGTCTCTGGTTCCTCTCATGATGACCCGTCCGAGTTACTTCATGAGATTTCTCGATCGACTATGTTCTGTGACAGTTTAAAGTCTCCGGTTCCTCCCATGAAGACCCGTCCGGGTTACTTCATGAGATTTCCCGATCGACTATGATCTGTGATAGTTTAAAGTCTCCGGTTCCTCCCATGAAGACTTGTCAGAGTTATTTCATGAGATTTCCCGATCGACTATGTTCTATAATAGTTTAAAGTCTACGGTTCCTCCCATAAAGACCCATCCAAGTTACTTCATGAGATTTCCCGATCGACTATGTTCTATGATAGTTTAAAGTCTCCGGTTCCTCACATGAAGACCCGTCCAGATTACTTCATGAGATTTCCCGATCGACTATGTTCTGGTGCTGAATTATAATGTTTGTACTGACCTTGTAATGATTTTAAGGCCTTTGAGTTTTTCTTAAGGAAGCTGAGTAGATCCTTAGGGTTCCTAATTGTTGACCATTCAAATAGATTTATAAAATTTTGCCCAATGATTATCAAACTGTTTGAACCGCAATCATTTAATGGGCGAAGTTTGTCTTGCATTGCATTTGAAAGAAATAGAGTACATACTATAAGCATGCTTGTCTTCAATTCACCGGGATTTTTGTCTCAACCAATTCATATTTGCTCTTCCAGATATACTCTTGAATAATATGATCTAGTTAGGTTCGGAAAGGCTGTAAGTGATTTGCACTCCAGGGACGCTCAAGAATTCTTCCGTCAATATCCTGCAGATAATAAGAACTTGATGCAAGTTTCTCCACTACTTTGTAAGGTCCTCCCCATTGTGGTGCTAACTTGCTGACGTCCCCAACAGGTTTAATACGCTTCCATACCAGATCTCCCACTTGGAAAAATCTTGGGATTGTTAGTTAAAGCCCTAGAGCCAATCATTTGATGATTATTGTATGGACTCATTGTATCATATTCTTGTATATAAATAAATACATTTGTTTTGGTTATTATACTTACTTGTATTGGTGCTAAATAACTAAGTATAATAGCGTCCTTGAGTAGAAGGTTCTTACCTATATCAATCGATTGGTTGAATCGATAGTGAGATGATATAGGGAACACTACTCTTAATCATTCCTAGTCAAGTATTAACATTCAGGGACAATGTTAAATGCGACGAGACTAGCATGTAGGTCAACTCGATGACTTGATCTCACAAGTCATGGATATAGAGATATCAAGTTGACACATGGGTATGCATTGGAGAATGTATACTGAATGACCCGCCATGAGAAAGTATCATGGATCGTTATATGAGTGTCACATACTTTCTCATGTAGCTATTAGTATGACTATTAGTCCTTGGACCTGAAGTCACCATGGTTCCCTACATAAGGAATTATATACTTTGGCTTCGTCAAACGTCACCCGTAACTGAGTGGACTATAAAGGCGATTACTGGGTATGTAACAAATTATGCAGAGGGATGTGAGTGATGTAGATGGGATCTATCCCTCCTATATGACGGGAGAGACATAGATATTCTTGATAGAGTGAGACTACTAAGTGCATGGCCATGCCCAAATGAGTCAATATGAGATGTTGAGCTCATTTGATTGAGTGAGTCTACTTGGGATTCAAGATTTAGATTGATTAGAGGATGACACGGTCTATGCCTCACATTGATCAATCTAGATATCAAGGATAGAAGGACACTTGTCATATATTGTGAAGAGTCACAATTAGTAGTCACAAGGTGATGTTGGATCTCAACATTCTTATAACTTTAATGATGTGTTGCTAGATACCGCTCATTACTTATGCTTCTAAATGGGTTTAGGAGCATTGCCAACGTTATAAGAACCTATAGGGTCACATACAAAGGGCAATTAGATGGAGATTAGGTTTATTTGATGAACCTAAAGGATTAGGTCCATGTGATGAACCAAATTGGATTAAGAGTAATCTAAATTAGGCTAATTGAGTTGGACTCAATTTGGTTCATGTGTTAAGTGAGTCTAATTTGGACTTAGACTCATTTAATTAATTTAATTCAATGAATAGAGATTCATTAAATTAAAATTAACTTGAACCAATGGTTAGATTTGATCAACCATGGGAGAGAAGTGGTCAAGTTTGACTTGACTTAAGAGGAAGATGAAGAGTCAAGTTTGACTTGACTATTTGCCACCTCCTTGGTGAGTTGGCATTAAGTGGGCCAATGATGATTCTCCACATCATCATGGTTGCTTAAGTGGGATGCCACCTCATGGGAGTTACCAAGAGTTGTGACTCTTGGCATCCCATGGAGGTTACAAACCACCAAAGCTGGTCGGCCACTTTCATTCAAGGGGTAAGTTTCATTTTGTTTTGAAACCTCCTTCTTCTTCCGCAAGCTCTCATCTTCTCTCCCTCTCCTCCACCATTACTGATCTTCTAAGGTAGCTAGTACATCCTTAGAGGTTCTCTCCATCGAGTTGTTCATGTGGATACACATAGAGGAGTATCTACTTTGATACTCTCGAAATCCGGCGAACCTTGGACGAGCGGGATTGCGAAGGGCATCGCATCAAGGGTAAACTCTTCTCCTTTGTAGATCTAGTGTAGATCTAGGTTAGATAAACTTGTACTCGAAGTTTTATGTATTTTAATCTTCGCACGGATCCATGGCATGGGACTTTCGGGGTTTCCGCAACGCAAAAAGCGGTTTTTACTGCACGAAAAACCCAACAGTGGTATCAGAGCCACGTGCGAAGCGAGTATGAGTTTTAATTTGTAATTTTATGAAAATTATAGATCTGTAACCTTCTATGATTTTATGTTTTTATAGTTATTATGGGTATTTTTCTCATAAAAGCGAAGCACAAGTGTTTAGACACTTGTAGGCTTCGACTACCGAGAAGATTTTTTCGAAACGGCAAGGTTTCACCCCAAATCATTTTGGGACAGCGGGCTAAGGCACTGTAAGATCACTAAGGAACACTCGCGATGGTTATATCGCGGGTAGGAGTGCTGCTCCTGACCCCGCAAGGGGCTTCGTTCCGCGATTGCGCCCGAAAATCGCTAAACGGGACCGCCGGGAATTTTTACTCATAAAAATTGTAATAAAATTATAGAAATTTATAGAAATTGCATAATTTAGAATTATGTATTATTTTGTGATGGTCATGGCCCAAAAGACCCAATTAGATTGAAAAATTGTGTTGTAATTCATAATATGACCTGCGTGCCATTTTGTGTTTGTGCGTGTTGTACTTGATTCGCGACCTGCGCGTCGTGCCTTCCCCTATTTTATATTTCCTATTGTAAATTAGTTTAGACTCGAATGTAACTCGAGTTTCACTTTTGTAATGTACAAAATGGAGCGGTGGAAGGTCCACTCGAGATGGAGTTACGAGGAGGGCGCGAGCAACACAAGGTGGTCAAAGGGAGGAGCTTGAGAAGTTGTTGACCTTAGGTTGACCATCCGATCTTCTCATTGGCTTGAGAATATTGTAGTAGGGCCATGACTAATCACAAAATATTTAATTAATTGCTTGTGTGTTTATATGTGATGCATGCTAGAATAAGTAATTAATTAGCGCCTTAACGATTCGATTCGATCAATTGCGTATATGATACACCTCGACGATTAGATTAGATCTAAATCGTGTACATGATGTGCCCTAAAGATTAGATTAGATCTAAATCGAGTATATGATACACCTCGTCGATCAGATTAGATCTCAATCGTGACAACTCGTAATGCCTACCATGTTGTGATACCTATCACTACCTCGATCACATGTAGTTGTTGAATCTGCCAAAGCAGAGCAACACATATTATCTTGGTAGGGTACGGAGGGACAATCTTGGTCCCGCCTATCAACGCATGGGTGAGTAAAACTCAATTAGATTGAGTACAACTAGTTAAATCAAGTTTAACTGTAGGCATTTATCCAATAGTTGGAAGATAGGACAAAATCATGTTTATATTAACTCTTGGGCGTATTAGCCAAAGCTAACTCAAGTTTTAATATAAATGCGGATCTTGATCCTATAAACAAGAGTTGCATAGAGATATAATTGGTAATTAGTTACCTACCGATTATACTAAGTCTTGGGCGATTTAGCCAAAGCTAACTCAAGGCATAGTATGATGTGGATCTTGTCCCACAAAAATTATAGCTGATTGGTTAGAATCTAGTAAGTGTGGTTTGACCACATCACTGACTTGATACTACAAAAGTTCTATAATTCAATGGGAGCATCATTTAGTTAAAGGCCTAATTAAATGATAAAAGGAATATGATTTTTACTTTCTGCTTTAATTTCTGTTTTAGATTGTCATGACGTCAAATACGAACTCTTTCTCCTTGCGTTCTGTCCTTAAGAAGGACAAGCTCAACGGAGCTAATTTCCTGGACTGGTACGGGAATCTGAGAATTATTCTCACATAGGAATGTAAACTGTACGTTCTGGAGCAGCCCATTCCGGAGGCACCTCCTGCCACTGCCACGCGAGCTGACCGAGATGCTTACAAGAAGCATCAAGATGACGCATTAGATGTGTCATATCTCATGCTCGCAACCATGAACTCTGAGCTTCAGAAGCAACACGAGTTGATGGGTGCTTATGATATGGTTAAACATCTTCGTCAACTGTATCAAGGACAAGCAGGGCACTGGAAGAGGAACTGCACAGGATACCTGGAAGATCTTAAGAAGAAGAGAAATAAGATTTCTACTTCAGGTATAAATGTTATAGAAATCAACCTCTCTCTTTCTTCATCGTAGGTATTAGATACCGGATGTGCTTCTCACATTTGTACTAATGTACAAGCGCTGAGAAATAGCAGAGCATTGACGAAGGAAGAGATAGACCTACGAGTAGGCAATGGAGCACAGGTTGCTGCTGATGCTGTAGGAACTTACTATCTATCTCTACCCTCTGCGCTTGTACTAGAATTAGATGAATGTTGTTATGTGTCTGCCTTGACTAAGAACATTATATCAGTTTCTTGTTTGGACAAGAAAGGGTTTTCATTTATAATAAAGAACAAATGTTGTTCAGTTTATTTAAATGATATGTTCTATTGTAGTGCACCTCTGATAAACGGACTCTATATTCTAAACCTTGAGAACCCTATCTATAACATAAGTACCAAGAGGTTCAAGTCAAATGACTTGAACCAAACCTATATCTGGCACTGTCGCTTAGGTCATATAAATGACAAACGCTCACTATGTGAAAAATGACTTTTTACTTCGCCACAATTTACTTCGTCAATTTAAATATACAAAGTAAAAGTGTATAAGCAACTTCACTGAAAAAACCGACGAAGTATATACAAATATAGACTTCGCAGATTTAAAAACACGGGCTTCGCTTTAAACTGAAATAAGCTATTACTTCGGAAAGTTGTTAAATACCGAAGTAGTAACGTCGTGAATAGAATTTTTAGTGTTTACTCCGAAGTAATAGTACAAGAGTTAACTTTTATTTTGAGACCACTTTTATTTCCCCCCACTTTTTCGTTTTCTTGGGTTAGGGCTTCCCTCTGCCGAAATTGAGTTGTTGGACCTCCTCTTCCTTCCCCTTCATTTCAGTCCTCTCCGTTCCCCCTCGTTAGGGCTTCCGATTTGGAGTCTTAGGCAATAGAGACGAAGGTTTCCTCGTTAGGGCTTCCGAAATAAGGTTTGGCAACTTGAACTTTCTTACGCAGGGTTTAGGTTGCAAGTGTTTGAGATATACTGTATGTTTTCTTTCCTTCGATTTCTTTTTCTTATTCTTCTTCTTTTTCTCCTCCTTTATTTTGCAAAATCATGTTTTAGATGGTCTCCAATTTGTTGTAGGTTTGGTGCTATTCTTCCAACAAAGACAAGTACGTTTGGAAATTTTTTTTGCTTTTTTTTTCAGTCTCTATGTTTATGAGGTCATTACCTAAAAATACGCATGCTGTCAAGTTAGAGTAAGACATGTGTTGTACTCTTACTCCTTCAAGTTGTCCCTCAAAATCTCAGTTCCACATGTATTAATTTTTCTTAAAAAAAAATACCTGCCTCCTAATGCAAGCAAGCATAGCACCAGTTGAATTTAAATACCAACTATAGAAGATGGATTGTTTTCCCATGAGATAGCAAAAACTAATGTAACTAATGTGTGTTTTTGTTTCCTTGTTCAGACAATTTGCTAAGCAACTATCAACATTCATATACAAATCAATATTGCTAGAACACTCACCTTTATAATTTCTATTTTGTCCTTGCTCTCTCGGTGACCACTACACTCCTATTCAAATCTTGATGATGAATTCCTCCTTTCTTTATATAAATATATGTAATAGTTTCAGCTTATCTTTTAAAATGTGATCAGATACTTTATCTTTGTCCTCTTGAAATGGATTGATATAAAACTGAGATGCATCCAATTTCTATCTAATGCCTTGTGTTGTATACTCGATCCACACTAGGTATAATTTGATAAAGAGTGATTACATCTCTCTATTATTTGCTACTCTCTTTGGCATAAGATAGCTTAGCATTTTCTCCACTAGGTAGATGATGATAATAACTTTTAAATACAACATTCACTAATAGTTCAAGTAAATTCTCACCATCCTAACATAACTTGTCTTTGTGCTACCTGTTTCATCCACTATGAAGATCCCAAATACAGCATTTCAGAATCATACAATCTCAACTATGCTATCACTTATTGAGATTAAATGTGTAACTGCTTCATCCAGCACAAATACAACATTCTAATTTAACAATTTCTAACTATGATACCACTTAAGATAAATAATTTAATAAAATTCAAAGTAAATCTTTGGCTAAAAAAAATATGAGAGTAAAAATACAATAAAACTAAATAAAATTACTATTCACACTTTCTATAGTTACATCTCAAACCTTTCCTAACTCCTCAGGATGACAAAAAAAGTTCTAATAAAAAAACTTGTGTAAGCTCTCTGAAAATGTATCACACAACTTGTACAAATGCAACCCAGCATATCTCCTACATTCTGAAATGCTCCATCCATGAACAATTTATAACCACCATAAATTTCAAGAAATTTGGTTACAAATGGATTAAACGAACTCAAAACTGCTTCCATCATAAATTTCAACAGTCACAATAGCATGATTATGAAAAACTAACTTTAAAATCAGAAATTAGAGGGGTTTTCTTTTACTACTATCAGGCTCAATGGTCTCCGACACTAGATTGCTGACAACCCAATAGATTCAATCTATTTAAGAGCGTTCATATGTCAAATGATTGAGTGTGCATGTTCGAAAAAAGACAAGTGTTTGGAAATTCAACTGGTGCCATGCTTTCGTTCTTTATATATCCACATATTGTACAAAATACGCATTATTTTTCTTCATTATGAGTAGAAAATATTGACAGCTGTTGGAATGAGTATAAAATATGGAACTGTGCTCGATATGAATTTGACTACCTTTTTGCAGTCTTACTCTAACGTTTGCTTAACATATATGTAGTATCTTCAGGTTTTGATCAAAGAACACATTGAGCTAGCGGTAAATAATTTTACCACGATAATTCTGAAGAAGTTTCTTGGGATTCTGTTGTACTATAATGGATAAATCCTGGATTTACTTAGATAGGAGGTCCAAAGAGTATGAGGAGGGTGTGGAACAATTCATTAGAAGTTGTTTGCAGAATCCACATATCGACCCTAATTTAATTCATTGTCCTTGTTGCAAATGTATGAATCTTAAAAAGGGAGCGGTTATGTGGATTCGGGAGCATCTTTACTTCAATGGTTTCAGTAAAAATTATTTGAATTAGATTTGGCATGGCGAGGCTGCGGAGAATGATAGATTAAATTCGAGTGTCAACCAAGAGTCAACTAATAATTGTCATGATGATTTTGAAACTGTTAATTTGTGTGAGGCAGCGTATGATAACCATACAGAAAATCCAGAAGCATTTATGAAGTTTTTGGAGGATGCAGAGAAGCCACTGTATAAGGGATGCAAACGTTACACAAAGTTGAGTGCACTTGTAAAACTATACAATACCAAAGCAAGGCATGGGATGAGTGATGCTCTATTTTCAGATCTACTAGCAGATTTTGGGGACATGCTGCCAGATAACCACAATCTGCCATCGTCAATTTATGAAGCAAAGAAGACGTTGAGTTGTTTGACTTTGAGTCATGAAAAGATTCATGCTTGTTCAAATGATTGCATCCTTTATAGGAAACAATATAAAGACTGCGTAAGCTGCCCGAAATGTGGCTTATCAAGATGGAAGCTAACCAAGAAAAATGTTGAGAAGAAAGGTGTTCCTGCCAAAGTGGTTTGGTATTTCCCTCCCATACCAAGATTTAAGCGCATGCTTAAATCTTTAGAAACTTCCAGAAATTTAACATGGCATGCAGATAGCACAAGAGTTGTTGGTCAGTTACGCCATCCAGTTGATTCACCGTCATGGAAATTGGTGGATCATATGTGGCCCGACTTTGGAAGTGAGGCAAGAAATATTCGCCTGGCACTTGCAGCCGATGGAATTAATCCTCACAGCAATCTTAGTAGTCGCTACAGTTGCTGGCCAATCATGTTGGCCACATATAATTTGCCTCCAGACATGTGCATGAAAAGGAAATTCATCATGCTAACGATGCTCATTTCAGGGCCGAAACAGCCTGGAAATGATATCGAAGTCTACCTTGAGGTTCTGGTTGATGATTTGCAGCTGTTGTGGGAAGGAGTTGATGGAGTTTATGATGCTTATCGAAGGGAGGTTTTCACTCATAAAGCAGTTCTTTTATGGACCATCAACGACTTTCCTGCATATGGTAACCTTAGTGGATGTACTACACATGGTTATTATGCATGCCCAATATGTGGTGAGGATACTTATGCAAAGCACTTACAAAATGGGAAGAAAATGTCATTTGCTGGGCATAGACGATTCCTACCATGATTTCATCCATATCGGAGGCAAATAAAGGAGTTTAATGGCATGGAGGAACTTGGTGAAGCAGGTAGGCCATTATCTGGAATTAAGTTGTTTGACAAGCTTTCAGACATAACATGTGAGTTTGGAAAGAAAACAAGTGTGAAGGGGAAAATAAGGAAAAAAGCAAAGGAGAATATTGTGGAAGACATTGAAGAAGAAAAGTATGTTGGAGCTACAAATTTCAGTAAATGTTGGAAGAAGAAGTCAATTTTTTTCAATCTTCCATATTGGAAATACCTACATGTTAGGCATTGTCTCGATGTTATGCACATTAAGAAAAACGTTTTCGAGTTCTGATTAATACTTTGATGAACATCAAGGGAAAAACCAAAGACAATGTGGCAGCTAGGTTGGACATGGTTCAGATGGGAATTAGGCCTCAATTGGCTCGTAAAATTGGTGAGAAAAGAACATATCTACCTCCTGCAGCATGCTCACTCACAAAAAATGAGAGATTACAAGTATGTAGGTCATTAATGGATATAAAAGTTCCGGAAGGTTTCTCATCAAACATGAAGAATCTTGTCTGCATGGATGAGATGAAGCTGAGTAGCTTGAAATCACATGATTCTCATGTTATAATGCAGCACTTCCTGCCAATAGTCATACGTAATTCTCTGGCAAAATATGTTAGATATGCTGTCATAAGATTATGCTTCTTCTTCAAAGATATTTGTTGCAAGATTATCGATGTAGCCAAGTTAGATAAGCTGCAATCTGACTTGATTGTTACATCTGCTTATTGGAGCAGTATTTCCCCCCTTCTTTCTTCGATATCATGCTCCACTTAACAGTTCATCTTGTTCGTGAAGTCCAATTATGTGGACCAGTCTACTTCAGATGGATGTACCCATTTGAAAGATGCATGAAGGTGTTGAAAAGTTACGTAGGCAGTCAAAAATATCCGGAAGGTTGCATTGTTCGGAGATATGCAGCAGAAGAAGCAGTTGAATTTTGTTCAGAATATCTCAATGACCTTGATCCTGTTGGGGTCCCTAAATCACTACGTGACCCAAACGCAAGCATTCCTGGATTCTCAGCAAGCAATTCATCAATCATCATCCAACAAATTGATCTCCAACAAGCACACTTGACTATTCTAGAAAATACAGAAGAAATATCTCCATACATTATGTAAGTGTACTGCATAACTAATAATTATATGTACTTGGCAGTCCATATGTATTCATGAAAATAAAACTTTAGAAGTAAAATTCTTCAGTGAACACAAATCCTTCTTGAAGACAATGTTTCCCAAGAAACAGAAAGATTCAAGGTGGATACAAGATGCTCATAATAAGAGGTTCATTGACTGGTTTCGTGCAAAGGTGATGTAGAAGATGCTAACATACAATATTTGTTAATCATTGTTTTGATCACACTAATTAATAGGAATGCATGTCAGGTGGCTGCTGAAATCGATAGTTGCAATGGTGGAATGACATCGTCATTGAGATGGCTGGCCCATGGACCACGTGTGCGAGTCTTAAAGTGTGATAGTTATGTCATAAATGGCAATTTATACCAACAAAAGAGCGGGATGATGAGAAAGTTTGTCAAAACAGTGGTGTTTCTCTACTTGTCAACACAATGCTTGTTTGTAGTGCCAAAGATAAGAATCCCGTGTTAGAGAATGTGACTTTTTATGGAGTTATTGAAGAGATATGGGAACTAGACTATCATCAATTTCAAGTTCCTCTTTTCAAGTGCGCATGGGTATCAAATGACAAAGGAATATAATACAATGATGAATGTGGCTTCACCTTAGTTAATCTGAACAAACGAGGCCACCAGAAAGATGAATTTGTGCTTGCAAGTCAAGTTAGACAAGTATTTTATGTTGCTGACCCATGGAACAAAGGGTGGTCAATAGTGCTTCAAGTTCCAAATAGATGTTACGAGGGAGAAGAGGATCTTTGGACCAGAATTCCCGAAGCTCGACCAATTGATAATGTTGATATTCATTGTATTCCTACACATGAAGGATACTTTAGATATTCTAAAGAGGGTTTCTTTGTAACAAACAAGAAAAAATGATGTTTTCCACTTTTATGTCATCTGCATTAATATTTATTGTTTTTACTAGTATTATTTTTACTTGTTCGTATGTGTTAATGTTATTATTTGTATCACGTCTTCTTTTATTATATTGTCACTGCAGACTTTATATATCGTTATCTCATCATTTATTTTCCTATATGCAGGGAAAAGAAAAATGCGTCCTAAAAAATAGCGAAAACTAGCAAAATATGATGAGCCACGTGTAGTCGAGGACACCGAACTACACCAAGATGCTGATGGGTTAGCAGCTGCAGAGCTACGAGGAGAGACTGAAATAGAAGAACCTCCTATTACTGGGCAGAAGAAGACTCGGGGGCCTACATCAATGTGCAGACTTATTGCTGCTGCAAGATGGGGAAAAAAGTCGACGATTGAATATGATGACATGGGAAGACCTGTGTACAATGAAAATGGGAAGGCACTACAATCTTTCATAGGCTCTGTTGTTAGATCCATGGTGCCTATTAACATAAAGTCATGACCCACTATTCCAGAGAACATGAAACAGAAAGCGTGGGAAGAAATACCGGTGAGTATAATCCAATAATACACTTCCTTATGAGATTGCTTATGTTTTTTTTTCATTGTGATTTTTTCAATATACAAACTGATAGCAATTACTGCTGTGTGTTATAGAATGTCTTCGACTTAGCACCTCAAAGCGAGGCGGCAGTGATGAATTCAGCAGGCCAGAAATGGAGAGACTTCAAAAACAAACTCAACAGTAAGTTTGTCTGCCCATATAGAGATAATCCTGAAAAACTGAGGTCACCACCGGAGCAGTATCATATCCCATCTGCAATTTGGAAAGCTTTTGTCGATGAGAGGCTACATCCATCTTGGGAGGTACTTGATGATATTATCATGTTATATTTAAATTATTATATGCACCAAGATTTAAAACATTTAGGGCATTTAATTAACAAAATGAAGTTCTATACAGTAGGAATATATATAATAAGTTCATGTACAACTGGAATATATATAATAAGTTCATCATACTCCATCCTATTGTTTTTAAATTCTAGCCATTCTTCTAAAAATTTACTTTTTTTTTACGTGACATAGGTCACTCATGAAAAACAAAAGGAACGGGCGAGCAATTGCAAGTATCATCACAAAATGTCTCGCAAGGGATACATTGGATTGGAGACTGAATTGGTAATCCATGGAACATTATATTATCCTTTTCATGTAGTACGTCATGTTTTAAATGATCATTTTTTGGAATTGTAGAGGCAGAGAAAAATATTCAGGGAGGATGAGGAAGTTGATAGGTCATTCCTTTGGCGTAAGGCCCGCGAAGACAAATCCGGAAACATCACAAATACAGAGACTGCTGAAGTTGCTGAAAAAATTATATTATTTTAGTTTTATTTCGAGTTCACTCATAATAAGTGAAAAAAGTATCTTCATTGGATATTTAATGTTACCTCCATATTTTTAGGACGATTTGTTGGACAAAAAAAAGAGGGGAGAGTTCATATCTTCTGGAAGCAATGACGTATTAACTACTGCATTAGGGAGCCAAGAACCTTACGGAAGGGTTAGAGGTGTAGGGGGATTTATGAAGCCCCAAGTCTACTTCAAAACTCCAAGGAAGAAGAGGGAGTTGGTGTCAAAGGCTTTGGCTGAAAACATCAAAGAGCAAGCGGATGAAACAAAGAGTTTGAAAGATAAAGTTGAAAAACTGAAGGCTCTTCTTGCTCGATTTATGCCAGAAACAAGCGATCGAGTTTCTGAACGTGTAGCATCTAACAAGTCATCGCACATGGCAGTTCAAATATTGGAAGATGATGTGGAAGTTTTTGAATGCGACAATTCATTCAATGAGGTTTTGTATTATATTTGGTACATTAAATTTGTTTCCTAGCTTCAGATATTAAAAGATAATATCTTATTGTTCAGGGGAAAAAATGTCATTTGGCTCTGAAGAATAAGGGGAATGTGGTGGCATATGGCACGATAGTATCCGACGGAGGCCCAAATGTAATGTTGCACAATGCTCCACTTAGGGAAGGCAACTTAAAGGTGTCTGTTGATGTTGTTTTACAGGAGGAAGTAGAGCTTCCAATTCCACTTAAGTCGGGACCAATAGTAATGGTAGATGCTGTTGGAACTGTGATTGGCTGGCCAAAAGAATTGGTGATATTTCCGACGACAAAGGTATTTTCAGTTCACTTTTCTGTTGCTATAGTTATATATTTTGCTATAATTATTTAAAATTACAGAAAAAAGAGAAACCTGCACCACCATTTGGTATTTTGGAGGTTCCTGATGAGAAAAATAAATTCAAGGAAGTTGAAAGTGCTCTACCAATGCCATGCAAGTTTTTGTATTCTTTTGTTGTTAGACTGATGACTGAGGAGGAGACCATTCCTATCGAATTTGATGAAGCCATGTTTGGACGTAATGTGAGTACATCGTTGTTGAGAGAGGATGTCATGCGCTGTATGGAAATGAGAGAGATAGGGTCCAGGCAAATTTTGGTTTACATGGGGTAAGTTATGTCTTATATACAATTCTTCTCTTTGCATGAGTTCATGTCTTAAGTAACCATGTTTTTTATTACTTGAATGCAGTTACTTGTACAAGTACTTGAAGGAAACAAATAGGGCTGAGTATGTGTCGTTTGTGGATCCCAACAAAATACCAGCCGCTCAAGATGGCAATACCTCTTCACAACACATTGCTAATCAGTTGAAAGCATCAAACGGAGTCAGCATATACCTTATCCCATACAACACTGGGTATATTTTTAATTCCTGCTCAATTCCTAATACATAGTAGCTTAGCTATATATTGACAATCGTGTAAGAACCACTGGATCTTGACCGTTATAAATGAGGACAAAGATACAATTTATTTGTTGGACTCAATGGGTAATAGGAACCGAGATAACGCTTGGAAAACTACAGTGTGCAAGTATGTTTTAGATTATGTAGATTGTGAATAGATTGATTAGCAAATATGAAATGAAATAAGTTCTATTTTTACAATGTAGTGGAGTGAGGACGTACCTTGGTATGAGGGGTAATCCAAAACGACCAACTTTCAAACAGTTGACGGTATGTCTTATTGAAAACATGCATTCCTGGTTCTTATATATTTGGTTTTTCACTTTGCATTAACTTTGATTCATTAGGGTAATCTCAAACAACAAGGTTGTGTTGAATGTGGATATTGTGTCATGCGGTACATGAAAGAGATTGTTGAATGTGAGGATCTACAGTTGGAGAGGAAGGTGTGTGAATTTCTTCCATTTTGAACAGGAATGCACATACTGAATCAAATCGTTCACGCCCTGCTACTGCTTTCTTCTCATGCTTTGATATGGCTTCTTTCCTTCTTTTTTTTCCTCGCCCTTAGATGACACCCTGTTTATGGTTTTATACAAAACTATGTTATGCATAGTTCTATTAGTAGCTGGGGGAAATTAGTAACTGATTTGGGCATGGTTACCTTATAGACCTAATAAACTATTAAATTTCTGCTTGCCGATGATTGAGAATATAGAAGGCTATCAAGGAACAACTATTTTTATTTCTAGAGCAGTAGTTACCTTCACAGGATGTGTACCCATCTCCTTGATATGGGACATTATTCACTATAGGGCATACACAGAGTGTACCTCTGAAGGTATCCTAAAGAATTCAAATTGACATAATTTATCTAAAATGCAACTTCAAAGCCTATAAACAATGTGATTAATGACAAAGTACCTTGCAGGCTATGATATTTAATTTTGGGTGCTGCCAACAACCATCATTTGATTTAAGGCACTCATTTGTTTCAATATCTGAAAAAAGAATAAAGCAAGCATGAACCACCCACTCGTTTTGGCATGTAGTTCAGTAGAAATGAATAGTCATGCAAACCTCCACTCAAGCACACAGGAGGTTCGATAGACTCCTTGAATCCTGCACATATAGCCTTCAGCACAGCACTCCTCTCTAATTTTCCTTTTTGTGGACAGAAAAGTATAGTCTTGCTATTAGCACTAATGTTATAAAATGCTTTTAAATAATACTAGTCATTTGCTAATAACAATGACAAAACCTTTCTAGACATGTGCTTAGTTTAAATCAAATCCAATAGAACTTTAGGCATCAAAATATAAACTGTATTATGAGTTGAAATTAAGATGTTTTAAGATGAGAGACAAGGGATCATAAGTCATACCTCGATATTGAACATTATTTATGACCAAGGTGGGTAGAATACTGACATCTCCACGAGAACCATGCCCAAGCTACCATAAGAAAAGGTTCAGCATATCAGCTAGGCTACTTGAAAGATCCAGTTATCTGTCCACACCGCTAATTCAGTACTTTCGTGTTGTGTGATTATTGAGCAAGTCTCATTGTACAATTTTTTGCTTTTTTGTCATAGTGCATGTGAAATTGAGAATGCAATACATTAATTTAACTGAGCATCTAATCACCATGCGATTGGAACTACTAAAACTTAAGGTTCAAAAAACTGTTGGATCATTTTTATTTCACATTTGATGAAATGTTATTGTTACTATAAGAGTGCATATAACAATACATATTTATTTGTCTTATCATGCTTTTGTTAATTTAATTCATGATTTTTTTGTCAACTTACTGTGTTTTGATTTAAAGTTTTCAGTTACAAAACATAACATGATGGTTCTTTCTAAATTGCAGTTTGCAGGTTGTGTGAAGAACCAGTACTATACGCAGACACAATATGATGAAGTGAGAATTGAATGGAGTGAATTTGTATACTCATATTTGAAGTGAATTGCAAGTTGTGTGAATGAACCAGTACATGTTTTTGATTTTTTATGGCTTATTTTGATCATATTTAGGGAGATTTGTTTTGTATAAACATATGCTGAAATCATGGCTTATTTTGATCAAGGCTTATGAAGTTACCTTTTGTGATGCTCAAAATTACTGAAGTCTAAAAATAATGAAGTAAAAAGAGAAAAAATACTTCACTTTATTCATATAATCTGAAGTAAAATCTACTTATAACTTCGAAGCAATACAATTTGTTGTTGTAAAATAGTATCAACTACTTCGGTTATTACCAAAAATTCTAAAGTAGTATCTATCTATTACTTCGATCCAGAACGAAGCTAAATGTAATTTAATCGATAATTACTTCAGGAATTAACGATATATGACGAAGTAAAAGTAATCCATTACTTCATTTTTAACCGAAGTTAAAGTAGGTATATTACTTCACAACAAATACTAAACGATGAAGTCGAAAAGGATTAATTACTTCAGTGTTTTTAAAAATCGACGAAGTTATATGCACTTTTTACTTCGTAATATGTCCGAACCCGACACCCAATACGACTTCATTTTTTCTGGGCTTACGACTTCGGAGTTTATCCGAAGTAAAATGAATCTTTTTACTACACGCGTGTCTACTTCGGTAAAAATAGGTCTTTTACTTCAGGTAATCAACGAAGTAAAAAAGTCATTTTTCACATAGTGGCTTATCCCAGCTCCATAAAGATGGTTTGCTGGACTCATTTGATATTGAATCATATGAGACATGCGAGTCATGCCTTCTAGGCAAGATGACCAAGACTCCCTTTAGTGGACACAGTGAGAGAGCAACTGACTTGTTAGGTCTTATACATAGTGATGTATGTGGCCCTTTCAATGTCGCTGCTAGAGGTGGTTATAGGTACTTCATTACATTTACTGATGACTTCAGTAGATATGGTTATGTGTAATTGATGACACATAAGTCTGAATCCTTTGAACAGTTCAAATAATTCAAGAATGAAGTACAAAACCAGCTTGGCAAGAGTATTAAGATACTTCGATCAGATCGAGGTGGAGAATACCTTAGCCATGAGTTTCGTGACTATCTAGCTGAGTGTGGGATTCTATCCCAACTCACTCCTCCTGGAACACCACAGTGGAATGGTGTATCCGAAAGGAGGAATCGTACCCTATTAGATATGGTACGGTCTATGATGAGTCACACAGATCTTCCTACATCTCTTTGGGGCTATGCTCTAGACATAGCAGCCTTCACACTCAACCGAGTTCCATCCAAGGCTGTAATAAAGACACCATATAGGATATGGACTGGAAGAGATGCCCAGGTGTCTTTTATGAGGATTTGGGGTTGTGAGGCTTACGTTCGACGTCAAGTCTCGAACAAACTGGGACCCAAATATGACAAGTGCTATTTTATTGGATATCCCAAGGAAACGAAGGGATATTACTTCTACTTCCCAGACAACACAAGATAGTTGTGGCTAAGACTGGGGTATTTCTAGAAAGGGATTTTGTTTCTAGAAACACTAGTGGGAGTACGTTCGATCTTGAAGAAGTTCAAGATGTGAACAATAGCACTGAAGCCTTGATGGAAGGTAAACTTGAACCACAAAGTGTTGTGGATGATGTTGTTCCACAAGGAGCTGAGGAACAATAACCAGTTCAAGTAGACATACCTCTTCACAGGTCCGATAGGGTACGTCGTCAGCCTGAGAGATACTCATTTCTCTTGTCTGACTATGATGACGTTGTGCTCATTGAGGATGAGCCCACCTCCTATCAGGAAGCTGTGATGAGACCAGATTCCGAGAAATGGCTAGAGGCCATGAGATCCGAGATGGAATCCATGTTCACTAACCAAGTATGGACTTTGGTTGATCCACCTGAGGGCGTAAAACCCATAGGGTGTAAGTGGGTCTTTAAGAGAAAGACTGACATGGATGGACTTATCTATAAGGGTCACTTGGTAGCTAAAGGTTTCAAGCAGATTCATGGTATTGACTAGGATGAAACATTTTCTCTAGTAGCGATGTTTAAATCCATTCAGATCATGCTTGCAATTGCAGCATACCATGACTATGAGATATGGCAGATGGATGTCAAAACCGCGTTTATGAATGGAAACCTGCTCGAGGATATGTACATGACACAACCTGAGGGTTTTGTAGATCCACAGCATACTAGCAGAGTATGCAAGCTGCATAGGTCCATTTATGGACTAAAGCAAGTTTCTCGGAGCTGGAATCTTCGATTCGATGATGCAATCAAACAGTTTGGTTTCATCAAGAATGAAGATGAACCTTGTATCTACAAGAAGGTTGTAGGGGACATAGTTGTCTTCCTCATATTGTATATGGATGACATACTACTCATTGGGAAAGACATCCCTTTGCTACAGTCTCACAAGACTTGGCTACGGACTTATTTCTCAATGAAGGACGTAGGTGAAGCATCCCGCATTCTAGGCATACAGATCTATAGAGATAGATCTAAAAGATTGCTTGGCTTAAGTCAAAGTACATACATTGACAAGGTATTACTTCGGTTTGCCATGCAGAACTCCAAGAAGGGATTTCTGCCGATGTCACATGGCGTGAGTCTTTCGAAGACTCAAGGCCCCTCTTCTAGAGAGGAGAGAGACCGCATGGATCAGATCCCTTATGCCTCAGCCATAGGATCTATCATGTACGCCATGCTATGTACTCGTCCTGATGTCTCGTATGCTTTGAGCATGACGAACAGATACCAGTCAGATCCAGGTGAAAATCAATGGACAACGGTCAAGAATATTCTTAATTACTTAAGAAGAACTAAAGAATATTTCTTGATATATGGAGGTGATGACGAGCTAGCTGTAAAGGGTTACAGTAATGCCAGCTTCCAGACCGACTAGGATGATTATCGATCGCAGCCAGGGTTCGTGTTTTGCATAAATGGTGGTGCTGTGAGCTAGAAGAGTTCGAAGCAGGACACAGTCACTGATTCTACTACAGAGGCCGAGTATATTGCTGCATCAGAAGCAGCAAAGGAGGCAGTTTGGATCCGCAAGTTCTTTACTGAGCTTAGGGTGGTTCCTAGCATAGCTGATCCCATAGAGCTCTATTGTGACAACAATGGAGCAATAGCAATGGCTAAGGAACCTCGCTCACACCAGCGAACCAAACACATACTACGACGCTTCCATCTCATTCGAGAGATTATCGATAGAGGAGATGTGAAGATTTGTAGAGTACCCACAGAGGCTAACATCGCAGATCCCTTGACCAAGGCTTTGGCACAGAGAAAGTATGATGGTCACACTAGGTCATTAGGCCTTAGAGCCTACACTGATTGGCACTAGTGCTAGTGGGAGATTGTTAGTTAGAGCCCTAGAGCCAATCATTTGATGATTGTTGTATGGACTCGTTGTATCATATTCTTGTATATAAATAAAGGTATTTATTTTGGTTATTATACTTACTTGTATTGGTGCCAAATAACTAAGTATAATAGCGTCCTTGAGTAGAATGTTCTTACCTATATCAATCGATTGGTTGAATCGATAGTGAGATGATATAGGGAACACTACTCTTAATCATTCCTAGTCAAGTATTAACATTCAGGGACAATGTTAAATGTGACGAGACTAGCATGTAGGTCAACTCGATGACTTGATCTCACAAGTCATGGATATAGAGATATCAAGTTGACACATGGGTATGCATTGGAGAATGTATACTGAATGACCCGCCATGAGAAAGTATCATGGATCATTATATGAGTGTCATATACTTTCTCATGTGGCTATTAGTATGACTATTAGTCCTTGGACCTGAAGTCACCATGGTTCCCTACATAAGGAGTTACATACTTTGGCTTCGTCAAATGTCACCCGTAACTGGGTGGACTATAAAGGTAATTACTGGTATGTAACAAATTATGCGGAGGGATGTGAGTGATGTAGATGGGATCTATCCCTCCTATATGACGGGAGAGACATCGATATTCTTGATAAAGTGAGACCACTAAGTGCATGGCCATGCCCAAATGAGTCAATATGAGATGTTGAGCTCATTTGATTGAGTGAGTCTACTTGGGATTCAAGATTTAGATTGATTAGAGGATGACATGGTCTATGTCTCACATTGATCAATCTAGATGTCAAGGATAGAAGGACACTTGTCATATATTGTGAAGAGTCACAATTAGTAGTCACAAGGTGATGTTGGATCTCAACATTCTTATAACTTGGGTAGTAATGATGCGTTGCTAGATACCGCTCATTACTTATGCTTCTAAATGGGTTTAGGAGCATTGCCAACGTTATAAGAACCTATAGGGTCACACACAAAGGGCAATTAGATGGAGATTAGGTTTATTTGATGAACCTAAAGGATTAGGTCCATGTGATGAACCAAATTGGATTAAGAGTAATTCAAATTAGGCTAATTGAGTTGGACTCAATTTGGTTCATGTGTTAAGTGAGTCTAATTTGGACTTAGACTCATTTAATTAATTTAATTCAATGAATAGAGATTCATTAAATTAAAATTGACTTGAACCAATGGTTAGATTTGATCAACCATGGGAGAGAAGTGGTCAAGTTTGACTTGACTTGAGAGGAAGATGAAGAGTCATTTTGACTTGACTATTTGCCACCTCATTGGTGAGTTGGCATTAAGTGGGCGAATGAAGATGCTCCACATCATCATGGTTGCTTAAGTGGGATGCCGCCTCATGGGAGTTACCAATAGTTGTGACTCTTGGCATCCCATGGAGGTTACAAACCACCTAAGGTGGCCGACCACTTTCATTCAAGGGGTAAGTTTCATTTTGTTTTGAAACCTCCTTCTTCTTCCGCAAGCTCTCATCTTCTCTCCCTCTCCTCCACCATTACTGATCTTCTACGGTTGCTAGCACATCCTTAGAGGTTCTCTCCATCGAGTTGTTCATGTGGATACACATAGAGGAGTATCTACTTTGATACTCTCGAAATCCGGCGAACCTTGGACGAGCGGGATTGCGAAGGGCATCGCATCAAGTGTAAACTCTTCTCCTTTGTAGATCTAGTGTAGATCTAGGTTAGATAAACTCGTACTCAAAGTTTTACGAATTTTAATCTTCGCACGGATCTGTGGCATGGGACTTTCAGGGTTTTTGCAATGTAAAAAGCAGTTTTCATGGCCCAAAAAATCCAACAGGGATAACTCTTTTGTTATAATTTTGCCTCATTCGTTGTCGATACGAGGTGTGTCGAGCTGCAGCCTTGTCTCTAATTTCTTCTATCAAGTCTAGCTCCATGAGTCATCGTCCATCATTGTCTACATCATATAATTGTTTTCTATCAGATTCTACTCCCACCCCGATGGGGATTATTGCTTCTCCTCCATAGACGAATTGAAAGGGAGTAATTCCTATAGCTTCTCGAGGGGGGTAGTATGATATGCTTAAAGAATGCTGGGTAACTCATCTACTCAGCTACCTCCAACATGATCCTGTTTGGTATTTAAACCCCTTATAATTTCTCTGTTGGTTACTTCCGCTTGACCATTACTTTGTGGATAAGCTACAGAGGTGAAGGCCTAAATAATGTTATAACTTTGCACCAATCTAAGATTCTATCCCCTTGAAATTGCCTTCCATTATCAGAGACTAATTTATGAGGAATGCCGAATCTACATATGATGTTTTTCCACAGAAATTTAATAACTGCATCTTCGGTAATACAGGCAAACAGTTCTGCTTCTACCCATTTAGAAAAATAATCCACTGCTACCAATAAAAACCTTCTTTGTGCAGCTGCCATAGGAAACAACCCTACTATGTCCATGCCCCATTGATCGAAGGGACATGAGAGTATAGAGGTCCTCAGTAACTGTGTAGGATGATGTAAAATATTTTGATGTTTCTGACAAGAGATACAAGTTCTTACCAACTTGTTAGCATCCTCGTGTAGAGTAGGCTAGAAATATCCTGCTAGTAAAATTTTGCGAGCTAAGGATCTTCCTCCTATATGACTACCACATGAGCCTTGATGAACCTCCTATAGAATAAATTGTATATCTTCTGTGCCAATACATTTGAGCAGAGGTCTAGAGAAAGCTCTTTTATATAACTGTTCTCCTATCATAGTGTACTGAGCAGCTCTTTTCTTAAATATCCTTGCTTGTTCCGCATTACTCGGAAGAATACCCTGCTGTAGATATAATATGATTTGGGCCCTCCAGTCGCCTTGTATTTCTGCATCAGCTTATCTTTCAATATAAGATATTAATAGAGTTTGTTCCACTGGCCGATCCAAATTCCATGGTGTTATAGTGGAGGCCAGCTTAGCCAATTCGTCTACTACCTGATTTTCAGATCGAGGAACCTTTTGTATATTTACTTCTTGAAACTGGGACTTCAACTTATCAAATGCCTCAGCATATAACTTGAGTCTGTCATTATTAATTTCAAAATTACCTGATAATTGTTGGGCTGCTAATTGAGAATCAGAATAGATGAGAACTCGAGCTGCTCCTATATGCCGAGCGGCTTGCAATCCAGCTATCAAGGTTTCGTATTCTGCCTCATTGTTAGTAGCTCTGTAATTCAATCTAATAGGGAGTTGGAGTTTGTCTTCCCTGGGAGATATAAGAAGAACACCAATTCCACTACCTTTTCTGGCTGAGGAGCCATCCACATAAACTTTCCAAATATTTTCTTCCTCAGGGCCTTGAACTTCTATAATGAAATCTGCTAAAGCTTGTGCTTTGATGGCCAAGCGAAGTTGATACTGTATGTCATATTCGTCAAGTTCAGTCGTCCATTTGATCAGCCGGCCTGATGCCTCTGGGTTGAGTAGCACTCGTCCGAGGGTACTATTGGTCAATACAACAATTTCATGTGCTAAGAAATATGGGCGCAACCTCCGAGCAGTCAACACTAATGCATAAGCCAACTTTTCTAGTGTAGTATATTTACACTCAGCTCCTTTTAATAAATGGCTAGAGAAATATACAGGCTGTTGTTCCTTCTCCTCCTGCCTAACTAATACAGAGCCTACAACATTTTCATTAGCTGACAAATATACTCAGAGGGTATCTCCTACTATAGGCTTAGCTAATACAGGAAGAGTAGACAAGTAATCTTTTAACTTTGGAAGGCCTTATTGCATTCCTCGTTCCACTGAAATTTGTTTGCATTCTAGAGTATTTTAATAAAATGGAAGCTATGATCGACCGACCTGGAAATGAACCTAGACAAGGCTGTAATTCGGCCAGTAAGTCTTTGAGCTTCCCTCATGTTGCGCGGAGGCTCCATGTTCTGAAGTGCCTTGACCTTGCTCGAGTTGGCCTCTATTCCTCGCTCGAACACCATATATCCCAGGAATTTTCCCCCTTTAGCTCCGAATAGACATTTGCTCGAGTTCAGCTTGAGCCCATATTGCCTCAATGTCTTGCAGGTCTCCTCCACATCCCTGCACAGATCAATAGCTTGAAGAGACTTAATCAAAATATCATCGACATATACTTCCATATTTCTTCCAATCTTCTTCTGGAAGACCTTATTCATAAGCCTCTGATAAGTTGCTCCTGTATTTTTTAGTCCGAAGGGCATAACATTATAACAATAAGTACCTTCAGATGTTATAAAACTGACATTTTCTTGATTCTCTTTAGCTAAGGGGACCTGATGATAGCCCTAATAAGCGTCTAGCATAGAGATGTATTCACACCCAGCAGTGGAGTCTACTAATTGATCAATCCGGGCCAACGGGAGATCTCGGAAATCAATGCATACTCGCCATTTGTTTCCTGGCTTAGAGACTAAAACCACATTAGCTAGCCAGCTAGGAAATTGTACCTCCCTGATGTAACCAGCCTCCATGAGTTTAGTTATTTCTTCTTTGATGATTTAGTTCTGCTCCGCGCTAAAATTTCTTTTTCTTTGCATGACCGGGCGGGCATCTGGGAAGATATGTAAAGAATGCTCCATGATTGCAGGAGAAACGCCCGAGACCTCTTTGGGTGTCTAGGCAAACACATCATTATTCTTCTTCAGGCATTACACCAGTTCGGGTTTCAGAGTGGGATCAAGATCAGCCGCAACATAAGTAGTAGCTTCAGGTTGCCAGGTCTGAATCTGGACTTCTTCCTTTTCTTCATAAACTAACACAGGCGTCTTTTCCTGAATGACATTGACTTCCATTTTTTGAATTTTTCGGGCAGCATTAGCTTCTGCCCGAATGATCTCTACATAACATTTTATAGCTGTCTTCTGATCACCTCGTACTTCTCCAACCTGATCATCAACAGGAAATTTAATTTTTTGACAGAAAGTAGAAACGACCGCCCTAAACTCGTTTAAGGCCGGTCGACCCAGTATCACATTATAAAAAGATGGAGCATCCACCACCATAAAATAAGATCTTCTTGTTCTCATTAGGGGCTCCTCCCCGAGAGATATGGCCAGCTTTATTTGACCAAGCGGTTGTACTTCATTTCATGTGAATCCATATAGAGGAGTTACCATCTGTTGAAGTTCGCTCAGGTCAATCTGTAATTGATCAAAGGCCTTCTTAAAGATAATATTGACAGAACTACCAGTGTCAATGAAGGTACGAGAAATAGTATAGTTGGCTATCACGGCCTTGATTATCAATGCATCATCATGGGGTATTTCCACCCCTTCAAGATCTCTAGGTCCGAAACTTATTTCGGGACCAGCTGCTC
The DNA here is from genome assembly GCF_018446385.1 of Zingiber officinale. Lineage (NCBI taxonomy): Eukaryota > Viridiplantae > Streptophyta > Magnoliopsida > Zingiberales > Zingiberaceae > Zingiber > Zingiber officinale. Next base: position 55,853,900 of record NC_055993.1, read on the forward strand.
ATTCCATGCTACACCCCACCGCATGGATCTCAAGCCTCCGTGCATGTACTTTTCTGGCTCTATTAGAATCCCCATCAGTGGGCCCCCCGCCTGCGATCATATTGATATTGCCCCGGGCGGCATTACTCCTATTTTCTTCTTATCTGGCTGTCATAGTTTCAAAAGGAGCCTTCTCCATCACCTGGCTCGTACCGGCTTGGGTAGGCAACGCATCCTGTCGAGGCTCGACCGGGCGATATTCTAGTTTGAGCGGACTTTGCTACCTAGGATACTGTTGTCGATAATAATTTTGTCTTTGGTAGCGCTCCCTATTTGCTCTTTTATTTCTTAAAACAAAACAGTCTTCGGTATGATGATTGCTAGTTTTATGATAAGTGCACTATCTTCTCGGTGCCTCTAGCTGTATCTCCGCATGTTGTACTGCTTGCGGGCGATATTCTGGATGGCAATGAGGTGGATGCACTGCCCGAGGTCCTCTATGTGGAGGAATAGGAGTAGGAGCTTTCTCCTTAATCGGAGTAGGAGAAGAAGTAGTGCCTTCTTTTTTGCGAGCGGCTTGAGCTTCCTTAACATTAATAAATTCAGTGGCTCGTTCAATTAAGGAGTCAAAATTGGCAGGAGGATTTTTTACCAGATCTTTAAAGAAATCATTATCATTTAAACCTTGAGAGAAAGTGCATACTAAGATTTCAGTAGTAGCATTGGGTGCATCGATAGCTACCTGATTGAACCTTTTGATGTAGGCTAGGATGGACTCTTTGGATGTTTGCTTAATTGAAAATAGACTCCAAGGAGTCTTATGATACCTTTTGTTACTAGAAAAGTGGTGTAGAAAAACTTTCTTGAAGTCCTTAAATTTTCAGATAGATTTTTCTAGCAGTCTCTTGAACTAGCATTGCGCAGCTCCTCCGAGTGTAGTAAGAAACATCCGACATTTCACCCCATCAGAGAATTGTTGTAATAATGCCACATTCTCGAATTTCAATAGATGATCCTCTGGATCTGTGGTTCCGGTGTACTCACCGATCTGAAGATTTTGATATCGCTTAGGAAGCGGATCATCCAGCACACTTTGAGAGAATGGAGAGATGACTTTTTCTGGTGACCTATCACTAGTTATCATTTTAATCTTACACTTTTCTTTGTCTGGTGCTTCGCCAGAAGATTCTTGGAACACGAGCCTTCGACCCCCCTGCTCCATGGGAGTGCGAAGGAAGGCTCGCGGACGCCTTGTCGGAGAAACCGTAACTGGAGGAAAATATGCATGTTCTTCCTCTTCTAGTTCTTTTCCTTTCCAGTGCTCAGTAGTTGAAATCGTTGGATTATGAGCTGTTGGCAGAGTAGCTCCAGTATGAGCTTGAAGTTGTTGTTGTTGTTGTTGTTGCAAGGCTTTTTGTACATGAGAATTAATGAGGAAATCCAGATCTTCAAGGCTAATGGTGAGTAGGTTTGATTTTCCAGCCTCTTCCATCTTGTAGTCTCAGATTCAGGTGAAGTTTCCCACAGACGGCGCCAAATTTGATCCTGTCTTAGAAGCTTGACAAAATGGAGAGCTAGAAGGAAAAAACCTACTGCCTCGATGAAGAATAATACCTGCCTGAATGCCAATCTGAGAAACCCAAAGCAGATTGAGGAGAGTAGAATCATAGAATACCTTCCTGGTGCAAAGCTCTAATGGCGAGAAGGAAATCCAACAGAAGAAAACCCAGATCCGGAGCTTCCCAGGCTTCCTACGCACCAGAGACCGACCAACACTATCGTCAGTGACCTAAGACCGGGGTGGGAATCCTTGGCTAGGCCCTCCGACGCTCAAGTCAGTGATCTCTCTCGGTGTGGGAGAAGGAAAGAGAAGAGGAAGATGAACAATAGTTGAAAATTAGGGTCCTGAGTGTGAGCAATGATGTGAACTTACCTAGCCAACGGAGAGGATTCCCCTTATTATACCACTTCATATAACCTCCGTAGTCATGAAGTGAATCCTCGGTTTGTTAGAGTTTGTTATGAGATGACATAAGCTGCATACTTGTGGTAAATGACTTTTGAGGAATCTTTTTTGTACCCCAGATGTACCTTCTTTGTCGTCTAGTAACTGTAAAATAGTCTAAAAATACATTTCCCGCCAAATATATAACATATGTTACATAATCATATATTGCAAATATCTTCATTAATTATTTAAAATATTTACTTCTATCACGTTTCACAAGTCCTTTTAAAGTGTTTCTATTGTTCCTACTCGCCCCTCCTATTTTTGCTATATCATAGATAGCATAATATAACAATGTTCATTGTATCGGTCGAAGCTGGGCTTAACTAGGTTTGATCAATTATTATTACCTCTCATGAGGCTCCTGAGGCAACGTCCGTCCGTGCTCCTCTATGTTTATCATCCTAGCTAGCACTGGGCTATATTTTATCAAGTATGTAATTTTTATCAAATATCTTTTCAAGGTATTATTCAGCCCGGCCGATATTGGCTTTCATTCCTAAAGGCAAACATCGATCGATACTGGTCTACTTACTTGGAAGCATATCCCGGCCGATATTGGCCTTCCTCTTTTGAGGTATAACTTGGCTGATCTTAACCAACCTCCCTGGAGATATATTTTGATAGATATGAGTCTGCCTCCTTGGAGGAATATCCCGGCCGATATTGGCCTACCTCCTTTGAAGTATATCCCGGCCGATATTGGCCTTCCTCTTTTGAGGTATAACTTGGCTGATCTTAACCAACCTCCCTAGAGATATATTTTGATAGATATGAGTCTGCCTCCTTAGAGGCATATCCCGGCCGATATTGGCCTACCTCCTTTGAGGTATATCCCGGTCGATATTGGCCTACCTCCTTTGAGGTATATCCCGGCCGATATTGGCCATCCTCTTTTGAAGTATAACTTGGCTGATCTTAACCAACCTCCCTGGAGATATATCTTGATAGATATGAGTCTGCCTCCTTGGAGGCGTATCCCGGCCGATATTGGCCTACCTCCTTTAAAGTATATCTCGGCCGATATTAGCCTTCCTCTTTTGAGGTATAACTTGGCCGGCCAATATCGATCTATCTTCTCCACTTGGTTATCTCCTTTCTCTTCCTTATCGGGGATCCATGAAACCTAACTCATATCATGCAGCAAATAAAATGCAGCAAACACAAGCAATAAATGTAGTCATGCATATGATGCCAATGACATGTCCTGGTCACCTCTGACGCCAGTCAACCATTTCACTCACGATGGTGAGATCAAGTGGGTAGGGCTATGACAACTGTGTACTCTGTCATCACTGCTCCTGATGAGTGGCCGGGTGGACAGGATGCTGGCGGAGTACAACTATCCTTCTACCCCTAATCATAAGTGGGGGAGCTCAATGCTCTCATCTCCCTGAGCCTGTCCAGAGGAGGGATCCCTGACATGCTATCACGCTGCAGTAACACTACCCATGAGCAAGACCAGCGAAGCACTGACAGAGGAACCTACTGCAACACGCCCTACCTGAATAAAAAGCACTAACCCATGAATGATTATGTGTAAAGATCCATGTAACTGGCGATGTGCTCAACAATAATGGAGCTACCAATCGCACAACATGCAATCATGCAAGATGGTGCATGACACCAAACATGCAAATCCTGATCATATCTACCTCCATAAAATATGTACCAAAAATAAATGGATCAAATAATCGGATCTAGGTACACGGGTCAGATATGGTAAATGTCTAGTCCGGTGTATCACAGGGCATGGTATGTCACTGCCTCTATGAGCATAAATAATCATGGCAATAATAAATCATAAATGCAGAATAGATGAAAGCATGAAACAAGTATCATGTAATGACATACCTAAGCAATGATAAACATAATTATTACTAAAGGCTATAATCTACTATGCATATCAACATGACATATCACAAGAGATAAGTCAAGGTACCCGCCTCCAATGTAGATCGAGCTAATCAACCTCTATGTCGAAGTGCTGGTCCCGAATCCGAATCCTGTAATAAATCAAACGGTTTAGCTAAGTTTTTTTTTTTATTGTAACAAGATAGCTAAACCAAAATCCTTATTTACAAGGAACCCTAATTCATTCATTAATCTCGATTAATTAAATAAATCGGATCTAACCCGAAGCTTAGATTAAATCCAACCTTTTAAACCTAATTAAATATAACTCACAAGTTAATTAGGATTAGCTCCATTAATCCTAACCGTTTGTTAACCAATCTCCTTAATCTTGTTAGGTTTACCTTATCCATAACATCTAGTTATCAACTACACCATTCCAATTGCATCTATATTCATGTATGAATCAACTACAACTTACCCCAACTCCATATCTGTTTAACAACATACTTTAAGCCAATACTCACCTAATCTTTAAGGTGATCGCTAGTGTCCCACAACCAGAGATGGTGCACAGCCGGTGATAATAGCCGATGCTTTGAATAGATGGCGAACAGTAGCACCAAAGCTGAGGAGACAAATCAAACTCAAATCAATACCACATCCGAACATTCACTTTGTATCCTCATAGCCCATGAAGTAGCGAGCAAAACCCAGGTGGAGTCATTGACCTGAGTGTGATCGCTAACAACAAGAAATGGACAGTTCATCCTACTCGAGAGATCGGCAACAGATCTGTGCCTCAACGATCGATGTAGTCGAAGATGGGCAGATCAGATCTAGGGCACCAGTAAAGAAACTAGGGCTCAGCCTCGGGTGGCAGCGTTGGCATTGGGTCAGATCTGGTGGTCGGCAATAGTGCTAGGGCATAGTGCGTTCCGCCTGCTGATGTGCGTAGATTATATACTCTTTTATGCATGTTTTTTACGCACATTTACATATTTTGAGCATGCTTGATCTATGCATTTTTATACTTCCAGCTTTCCTTTTAGCATATTTACTCTTTTGGTTCGGAGATCTGCTTTTTGTGCATTTTCTGTACACAGGAGTCGATTTGGTGAAGAATCTACATCTTTGGGCAAGCCTTGGAGGAAACGAAGGGAGAGAGCACCGGGTCGTGTACCTCACACGGCCCTACACTGGTACGGAGCTCGGGCCGTGTGGAGTTTGGCACCAACAGAAGAGGAAGATGACATGGCCGTGTGAATCTCGCACGGCCGTGTCAAGATTTGAAGCCAACCAGAGCAGAAGCCTTACATGGCCGTGTGGATCTACACGGCCGTGTGAGGTTTCCAGAGACCAAGCAGGCTGTGGCCGTGTGCACCACACGGTCGTGCAGTATTTCTAGTGAGCAGAAGGGTTCTGGCCGTGTGGAGTCACATGACCGTGCAGCTTTGGCAGAGAAGGAACTGGACATGGCCGTGTGAATCTCACACGGCCGTGTCACGGGGCCGTGTGGCGCCCGATTCCCTCCTCTATTTAAACCCTCCTTCATGAATTCAAGGGGGATCTCTCCCCCTTTGGGAGAAGGCAAGATTTGGTGGTTTCCTCCCAATCTTGGGAGGATTTCTGGGCGATTCAAGGGGAGCTCTTGACGATTTCGGCTCCGGAGCGAGGATTGGATCCGAAGACGAAGCTTCTTCGTAGATAAGTTTTCTCTTTCCCCCTTTTCTTGGTTTCTTGGATTGGGGATTTAAGAAATGCTTGTATTCTTAATTTCTTCGGGTTTTCTTCCTCGATTCATGGAGTAGATCTTGTATTCTAGGATGAAGGGAGTATTTGTATGATGGATTGATGTAATCTCTTATGGATTTGCCATTTTCTTGTTTCAATGACATTATCTTGCTTGTATCGATTAGATCTTGAATGATTAATGGTGATTCGTGCTTAATTCTCATTCTTGATAAATTGTTTGGATTTCTTATGGACTTTGTAAAGATAAACTCTCACTCGATCATCCGAGGGATCCACGTGACAGGTGCAAGCCCGTGTAAGGACGTTTGAGAGACGATCTTGAAGAGGAAATAGGAATATTCAAGAGAGTATGATGGATTTTGTGATTAGTTTCTTGTATCTTGGTAGATTAATAAGTCGTGGGCTTCTACGTTGATATCCGAGGAAGGCATAGTAATAGGTGCACTTCTGTGTAAGGACAACATAGGTTCATGTCTAATTAATCCTATTTAGATACATTTCTCAGTCCTTAGCCGGTTGTCTATTGCAAGAGAGAACCGGCAACTTTCTACATGTTTGGCAATTGAGGGATAAGAATTGGTGAACCATTTACATTCGAGAAATCCTACAAAGAAATCGAAACTCCTAGAATCTCCCTTTATCATAACCCAAAACACTAAATTCTTGTTTGTTGATCTTTAAGATTAGATTTGTTTACCTTTACTTTGCTTTTGAAACGATTGGATAGTTGTTTAGCTAATTCGCATTGAGACATTTCTAGTGCTTATTCCAGTCCCTGTGGATACGATAATCTTTTATATTACTTGCGACATTTCCGTACACTTGCGGAGAGCGAACAAGTTTTTGGCGCCGTTGCCGGGGACTGCGCTATAACATTAGGAATTATCAATTGAGTTAGACTAAACATAACATTTGTTTTCCTTTCATATTGCATAGTTGTAACTAATCATTAGATTTCTGTTTTTACTTTCTTGTATAACTTTCACTTCTTGTTAATTCTTTTTGTACAAATTCAATTCTGTATTTTTGATTCTTCTATTTTTCTTTTTCTGTCGAATTGCTATCTGCTATCTTGTTCTTGTGTATGCGAAGATCTAACTTTACAAGGGAATTCTTTCCTTTTGACCCTGAGATTGATAGAACTTTCCATAAAAGAAGAATTCTGCAAAGGTAAATCGAAGAACAAGAATATCTAAACATGGTGTGCAAGTCACTAGGAGATTATGGAGCTCCGAAGTCTGCAAAACAAATGGGAGCAATTGTTTACCCTAACATACAAGCAAGAAATTTTATACTCAAACCATCTTTTGTTTCCATGGTTCAGAAAACTCAGTTTGGAGGATTGGAGATTGAAAATCCTTATTCCCATTTGATGGAGTTTTATAGATATTGTTGTACTTTGAAATATGAAGAAGTTTCATCTGATATTATTCAGCTGCTTGCTTTTCCTTTTAGTCTGAAGGGTGCTGCAAAAAGATGGTACAATTCTCTAAAGTCTCAAAGTATCAGAACATGGGATGAGTTAGAGCAAAAATTCCTTGACCAATATTTCCCTCCAAGGAAAACTACTTATTTGAGAAGTCAAATTTTAAATTTTAAGCAATTGGATGGAGAAAAATTGTACCAAGCCTGGGAAAGATATTCTTCTCTTCTGCAGTTATGTCCACATCATGGAATTGAGAAATGGTTAATTATGCATTTGTTCTATGTTGGGCTTTCTTTCTCAAATAAGAATCAACTGGATTTAGCATCTGGAGGATCATTTTTGAAAAATAGTCTAGAAAAAACTTTTGAGATAGTTGGTAGAATTACGCAAAATTCCAATGATTGGGTAGAGCAAGATAGTTCATTCTTGACAATGGATATCATTAGAGAAAAGGATGATGTTGAAAAAGGGCTTATCTTGAATCAAAATAATTTCCAAACATTATTTCCTTGGTGTAGTGCATCATTATCAAAAATGTTTGGTGAAAAAGCATTTTCAACAGAAAAGGGGGTTTGTCTTGGTGATCATAAGGAGGAAGATCTGTCTTTAGACAGTGAAGAGTTGTTAGAAGAAAGCTTGGCTGAGGAGGAGACTATGTTGATAGAACAAGAGCCAGTTTTTCCAGAAATAGTACCACCTCAACTTGAACTTAAACCATTACCCCCAAATCTTAAGTATGAATTTCTTGGCCCGAATTCTACTTATCCAGTTATAATTAATGCTCAGTTAAATGAGTTTGAAACAAAGAGACTGTTGGATGAGTTAAGGTTGCATAGAAAGGCCATTGGATATACAATAGATGATATAAAAGGGATTAGTCCATCTCTCTGTATGCATAGAATTTTACTTGAAGAGGGGTACAAGAACTCAATTGAGCATCAAAGGAGACTAAATCCAAATTTAAAAGAGGAGTAAAGAAGGAAGTGATCAAACTACTTGATGCAGGGATTATTTACCCAATTTCGGATAGTGAATGGGTGAGTCCAGTCCACGTGGTTCCAAAAAAAGGAGGAATGACTGTTATCAAGAATGAAGAAGATAAGCTAATTTCAACACGAACAGTGACAGGGTGGCGAATGTGCATTGATTATCGGAAGTTGAATAAAGAAACAAGGAAGAATCATTTCCCTTTACCATTTATTGATGAAATGCTTGAAAGATTGGCTAAACATTCTTACTTTTCTTACTTGGACGGATATTCTGGATTTTTTCAAATTCCGATTCATCCTCAAGACCAGGAGAAGACTACTTTTACTTGTCCTTATGGTACCTTTGCCTATCGTCGGATGCCATTTGGGCTTTGTAATGCTCCAGCCACTTTTCAGAGGTGCATGATGGCGGTTTTTTTAGATTTAATAGAAAAAATTATGGAGGTTTTCATGGATGACTTCTCCATTTATGGGAGTGACTTTGATTCTTGTTTGTCAAATCTTTCTACTGTTCTAAAAAGGTGTGAAGATACAAACCTAGTGTTGAACTAGGAAAAATGTCATTTTATGGTTAAGGAAGGAATAGTTTTGGGGCATAAAATTTCAGAGCGTGGTATTGAGGTAGATCCAGCAAAAGTGGAAGTAATAGACAAATTACTCTCACCCATCAATATAAAAGGAGTTAGGAGTTTTTTAGGACATGCTGGCTTCTATAGACGCTTTATTAAGGACTTTTCAAAGATTTCCAAGCCATTAACTAATCTGTTGATTAAAGATGTTGAGTTTTGTTTTAATAGCGAATGTATTGAAGCCTTCAATAAAATCAAGAGTGCTCTTACAACAGCTCCAGTCATTCAAGCACCTGATTGGGATCTTCCTTTTGAAATAATGTGTGATGCTAGTGATTTCGCTGTAGGAGCAGTTTTGGGACAGCGAAGAAATAAGATTTTGCATGCGATCCATTATGCAAGTAAAACACTTGATGCAGCCCAAGTAAACTATTCTACTACAGAAAAAGAATTATTGGCAGTGGTATTTGCTATTGATAAATTTAGATCTTATCTAGTGGGATCAAGAGTAATAGTATATACTGATCATGCAGCTATCCGGTATCTACTTGGAAAGAAGGACGCTAAACCTAGATTAATCAGGTGGATTTTACTTTTGCAGGAGTTCAACCTTGAGATTAGGGATAAGAATGGAGCTGAAAATGTAGTAGCGGATCATTTGTCTAGAATATCTCAAAAGTCAGAAAATGAGGTGGATGTTGATTTGCCTATTGATGACATATTCCCGGATGAACACTTACTAGCTTTATCAAGTGTGAAAACTCCTTGGTACGCAGATTTTGTGAATTTCCTTGCTAGTGGAGTGTTACCTCCGGATTTTTCTCATCAACAAAGGAAGAAGTTTTTTTCAGAAGTTAAGAATTATGTTTGGGATGAACCTCTCCTGTACAAGAAATGCAATGATGTGATTTATCGAAGATGTATACCAGAAGAAGAGGTGAGAGATATCCTGTTTCATTGCCATTCTTCGTCCTATGGAGGACATTTGGGTAGTTCAAAAACGATTACGAAAATTCTTCAAGCAGGATTTTATTGGCCAACCTTATTCAAGGATGCTAAGTTGTTTGTTCAATCTTGTGACCAATGTCAGAGAACTGGGAATATAACTAGAAGAAATGAAACGATGTTAAATTACATTCTTGAGGTTGAGTTATTTGATGTTTGGGGAATTGATTTCATGGGACCTTTCCCTCTTTCATATGGGAATAGGTATATTCTTGTGGCAGTAGATTATGTGTCCAAATGGGTAGAAGCTGTGGCATCTCCTACGTGCGATGCGAGAACAGTTATCAAATTATTTAGGAGTATTATCTTTCCAAGATTTGGGGTGCCAAAGGCAGTCATTAGTGATGGAGGATCACATTTTATAGAGAAACAGTTTGAAAACTTACTTAGAAGATATGGAGTGAAGCATAAAGTAGCAACACCTTATCATCCTCAAACTAATGGGCAAGCTGAGATATCTAACCGGGAAATTAAGTCCATATTGGAAAAGACTGTATCTACTTCAAGGAAGGATTGGGCGTTGAAACTAGATGATGCTTTATGGGCATATCGAACTGCTTATAAAACTCCTATTGGGATGACCCCATTTCGATTAGTTTATGGTAAGCCTTGCCATCTTCCAGTTGAACTAGAACATAAGGCTTATTGGGCAATTGCAAATTTGAATATGGATTTAAAAGAAGCAGGGGAGAAAAGGAAGCTTCAGTTGAACGAACTTGATGAATTAAGGATGGATGCATATGAGCATGCTAAATCTTACAAAGAAAGGACAAAGAAATGGCACGATCAACACATTCTTCGTAAAGACTTTAATGTGGGAGATTTGGTTTTGTTGTTCAATTCAAAATTAAAACTTTTTCCTGGGAAGCTTAAGTCGAGGTGGACGGGTCCATATGAGGTAAAGAAGGTTTATCCTTTTGGAGCTGTAGATATTTGGAACAAAGATTTTGGGATAATTAAGGTAAATGGTCAACGACTGAAAAAATATATTCATGGCACGACAATAGAAGAGGTACAAAGGTTGTATTTTTCTGAACCTCGCCCTCCAGATTGAATTCTTTTAGCTAGTATAAGTTCATTTTGTTGGTTTTTACTTGTTTTTGATTTTGTATTCAGGATTAGGTGCAAAACAAAGCCCGGCCGTGTTCTATACACGGCCAGGCAAAGGTTGCAGAGAAGGGAAGTGCTTGGGCCGTGCCACCCAAACATGGCCGTGTAAAGAATCCCGAGGAGAAAGATGAAGAGGCCGTGTCCCAGACACGGCCGTGCGAAGAAACCCGTGAAAGAAGAGGTTTAGGTCGTGTCTCAGACACGGCCCGTGTCTGGAATCCAGAGAAGAAAGGGAAGGGGGTCGTGTCACAGACACGGCCGTGCGATGAGAAATGATCATGGCCGTGTGATATCACACGGCCTGATCCACATCTTCTTAAGGAATTAGGGCACGGGGTGGGGGGCGGCACACGGCCGTGTACCGCCGAGATTTGATTTTCTTCCATGGAAAACGTGATTGAGGAGACTTCGGCCACAAGAAAAGGGAAGGAGAAGGTGGTTGCAAGAAAGGAGAGGAATGTTTGCTTTAAAGGTATTTCTAATGACTTTGGTATTGATTTCTCTAGTGATAAGCAACGGTATAGATATTCGTCTTTATGTAAACGACCTCTTTTAGGCACTAGGTTTCTTGATGTTGAAACTTTAGAAACTTTGAGGTTTAAGGATGATTTAGTTTGGCTATTTGAAAGGATAGGATGGAGTGGTTTAGTGAACATGAAATATCCTACTTATCCTAGAATTGTTTTTGAATTTTTAAGCTCAATAGAAGTTGATAATGTTCAAGGTGGGGGGAAGTGTAAATTTTGGTTGTTTAATGAAAATTATGAATGGACGTTGGGAGATTTTAATACTTGTTATGAGTTGCCAAAGAATGATGTGTGTGTGATTTTGCCCCAATTTGAGAATTCACATTTTTTGCAACAAATTTCTGAACAACCGTTATTTGATCCTCATAATTCCAGAGTTTTCCAAATTATCAATCCTATTTTTAAATATGCTTATTTGGTCATGAAAAATACTATATTTGGAAGGGAGGACAAAGAGGGATCGGTAAGACTTGTAGATTTGTATTGTTTGTGGGCAATGGTCGAAAATGTTCCAATTAATTCTGGTTATTTCTTTCGTAGACATTTGGCAATATTAGGGAAATCAAATTCTACCACACCTATTATTTTGGGGGGATTACTTACTCAATTGGCCTTAGTATTAGGATGTGATTTGAGTGAATTAGAGGTGGTGGAGAGTTCTTGTACGTTGGATTTCAATTCATGTTTAGCAATGAAGATGATTAAGCATGAAGAGCATGGATTTAGTTTAGTCATTAAAAATGGTTTCCCTTTAAAATTGCCCAATCATGATTTTACTACAATTCATAATAAAGAGAATTGGTGTTTAAAGTTAGCTAGGCAACAATCTAGAGCTTTGTCAACTTTTACTCCAAAAAATGTTTCTAAGGGTAACCAAGAGATTCATAGTTTTATGTTTCAAGAACTTAATTCTGCTTTAAAGAATATTCATAGTGATTTAGATTCAACTAATGAATTTCTTGAAGATAAGAAGCTTATGGAGGAGGAACTATTTAAAAAGCTACAAGATTGTTTCAAGAGTGAAAGAGAATTGTGTGATAAGATTTCTAAAATGATGAATGCTTATAGGGCTAAAATGGAATTTCATGAAGATCTTAGAGGTTGTATGAGATTTGTGCAGGATGATATTGATAAATTGTTTGAATATCATAATTTTTTCAGAAACGAAGTTAAATGGTTTGTTAAAGATTTTGCATCTTCCTTCCCTGATTTTCATGATCTTCCACCTCCTCCACCATACTGATTTTATCGGGACGATGAAAAGTTTAAGTCTGGGGGGGGGTGTCATGTATTGTTTAGTTTGGTTTTCAGTTTTTAGTTTTTGTTAGTTTTTCATGTTGGTTCTTATTTTCATTGCTTGTTGCTTTATTTTGCTTGTTTTTGAAATAATCATGGCAAAAATATTTTTGAGAACATCAAATCTTCACTTATATGCTTTCTTGGATTCAAGTGAAATGTTAGCATGATTATTGTCTTGATCCATGATGTTCGAATGATGCTAGTAGTAAACTTTGTGTAGTTCTTTTTTCTATCTTGGGAAGCATTAATAAGCTAAGAATCTTATGGTGATGAGTTTTAGTTTTGGTTCAACCTTAAGGATTTTATCTTCACTACACTTGTGCTTGATGCTTGAATAGTTGATGTCATTGAAATAGTCATGATTCATCTTGTTTGCTTAGTACTTGGTTTCCATGGTGATTTCTCAACTTTCATTTTGGTTACTGGATGAGGCTCAAATCATTAAAGCTCATTTGGAAAAATCAAAATATCCCAACATGTGTGCTAAAAGTGCATTTGTGAATAAGTTTTGCACAATGCAAACACGTATCAAAAAAAAAAAAAAAAAAAAAAAGGATATAGAAAATAGTTGTCATGAGTGGAATCTAGCAAGTCACCCCTTTGAGACCGAGTTAGGTTACTGGGGAAATCACTGCTTAGCTTCTCTTGAGATTGAGCACACCTTTGAGACCTTGGGTTAGTTGAGAAATATGAACTAACTGAATGGTGAGTAAGTGCCTATCACTGGTTACTTGTCTTTCACTGGAAACATTAGGAATTCAAATTTGATGACGACTTGACTAGGACATGGATTGAAACTTGAAGGGTGTTGAGTTACTTTTACACTGTGCACAAGATTCTTATACTTGAACCATACTTTACTTGTTTCCATGATCATGCTTGTTAATGAAACTTTTTGATAGAGTTAGGAAAGTGCACTGGGTTTTATGAATGTGTTGTAAAACATATGAATTTAGACTGCAGCATTTTGCTTGAGGACAAGCAAAGGTTTAAGTCTGGGGGTGTGATGTGCGTAGATTATATACTCTTTTATGCATGTTTTTTACGCACATTTACATATTTTGAGCATGCTTGATCTATGCATTTTTATACTTCCAGCTTTCCTTTTAGCATATTTACTCTTTTGGTTCGGAGATCTGCTTTTTGTGCATTTTCTGTACACAGGAGTCGATTTGGTGAAGAATCTACATCTTTGGGCAAGCCTTGGAGGAAACGAAGGGAGAAAGCACTGGGCATGGCCCTGCACTGGTATGGAGCTCGGGCCGTGTGGAGTTTGGCACCAACAGAAGAGGAAGATGACATGGTCGTGTGAATCTCGCCGTGTGTCAGGATAAGCCAACCAGGCGAAGCCTTACATGGCGTGTGGATCTACGGCCATGTGAGTCGAGAGACCAAGCGGTGTGGTCGTGTGCACCACACCGTGCGGTATTTCGGTGAGAAGGGTTACGGCGTGTGGAGTCTGCAGTAGTGCGGCGAGAAGGAGCTGGACATGGCGTGTGAATCTCACACGGCAGGTCCTGAGGCCGTGTGGCGCCGATTCCCTCCTCTATTTAAACCCTCCTTCATGAATTCAAGGGGGATCTCTCCCCCTTTGGGAGAAGGCAAGATTTGGTGGTTTCCTCCCAATCTTGGGAGGATTTCTGGGCGATTCAAGGGGAGCTCTTGACGATTTCGGCTCCGGAGCGAGGATTGGATCCGAAGACGAAGCTTCTTCGTAGATAAGTTTTCTCTTTCCCCCTTTTCTTGGTTTCTTGGATTGGAGATTTAAGAAATGCTTGTATTCTTAATTTCTTCGGGTTTTCTTCCTCGATTCATGGAGTAGATCTTGTATTCTAGGATGAAGGGAGTATTTGTATGATGGATTGATGTAATCTCTTATGGATATGCCATTTTCTTGTTTCAATGACATTATCTTGCTTGTATCGATTAGATCTTGAATGATTAATGGTGATTCGTGCTTAATTCTCATTCTTGATAAATTGTTTGGATTTCTTATGGACTTTGTAAAGATAAACTCTCACTCGATCATCCGAGGGATCCACGTGACAGGTGCAAGCCCGTGTAAGGACGTTTGAGAGACGATCTTGAAGAGGAAATAGGAATATTCAAGAGAGTATGATGGATTTTGTGATTAGTTTCTTGTATCTTGGTAGATTAATAAGTCGTGCGCTTCTACGTTGATATCCGAGGAAGGCATAGTAATAGGTGCACTTCTGTGTAAGGACAACATAGGTTCATGTCTAATTAATCCTATTTAGATACATTTCTCAGTCCTTAGCCGGTTGTCTATTGCAAGAGAGAACCGGCAACTTTCTACATGTTTGGCAATTGAGGGATAAGAATTGGTGAACCATTTACATTCGAGAAATCCTACAAAGAAACCGAAACTCCTAGAATCTCCCTTTATCATAACTCAAAACACTAAATTCTTGTTTGTTGATCTTTAAGATTAGATTTGTTTACCTTTACTTTTCTTTTGAAACGATTGGATAGTTGTTTAGCTAATTCGCATTGAGACATTTCTAGTGCTTATTCCAGTCCCTGTGGATACGATAATCTTTTATATTACTTGCGACATTTCCGTACACTTGCGGAGAGCGAACACCTGCACAGCGGCGACTCAGGGAAAAGGGAAATCGAATGGATCTGGGGCAATAAGTGGATCTGTGATGGCGAGGAGGAGTCCTTGCGCTGGTGCTCGATGAGGTGGCAGAGCAGAGGTCGCAGGAGCGGTGGAGGCGATGGCAACCGACGATCTGCCATGAGATCGGCAGAGGCTAGAGTGGGGGAGATCGGTAAGGGCTTGTCTAGGGCTTGACTCTTCCATGCAGAGGGTGACTCCGAGAAAGGCAGACAAGGCCGGTGGTGTTTTGGCATAGCGTCGGCACAGGAGAGATTCGGGAGAGAAGGAAACGAGTCGACGTAGAGAGACAGAGAAGGCTCGGGGCTTCCTTGGCCGAGGGGTCTTGTACGCGCGGGAAGAAGCGAAAATGACTTAAGGGATGGCGGCGCCGTCGGGTGGAGGAGACGAAGGGCTTCGGCGTCGGGTGAGGGGAGAAAACGACGGCGTAGAGGAAGAAAAGGAAAAAACAAAAGAAAAAAAATTAAACTTTTCCTCGTTTAAATGGGGTAGCCTAAACAGGCTTTCCCGGGGCCTAATATTTGATCCCATTAAACTCGTCATACGAGCTCCGAAAAATCTCCATAAAATTTCTATAAATTTCTGAAAACTCCCTTGGTTATTCTCCCTTTTTCGATATTTTACATTCTCCCCCACTAATAAAAATTTGATCCTCAAATTTCGTTATCTACCATCAGCAAGTACTAACAACATATAGATAGCATAAATGTTGAACGAAAAATTAGCCCACATACCTCAAGTAAAAAGATGGGGGTATCGAGCTCGAATTGTATCCTTGAGCTCCCAGGTAGCCTCCTCGTCAGAATGATATATCCATCCAACTTTAACCAGCTGGATAGTCTTGTTCCGCAGCTGATGCACTTTATGGATAAGAATCCATACCGGAACCTCCTCGTAGGTAATGTCAGGCTGAATGGGAGCTGGTATATCTGATAGAACATGTGCTGGGTCAGCTATATATATCCTCAGCATCGAAACATGGAACACATCGTGAACGTCTGCCAGAGCCGGTGGTAGCGCCAGACGATAAGCTACTGCTCCAATCCTCTCCAAGATCTGGAAAGGCCCAATGTATCGTGGAGCTAGCTTATCTCGAAGGCCAAATATGTTCACCCCTTTTGTGGGTGAAACTCTCAGGAATACTTGGTCGCCAGTAGAGAACTCCAGGGGTCTGCGTCTCTGATCAGCATAACTCTTCTGGCAGTCCTGCGCCTCTGACATCCTCCATCTAATAGTGCGGACCAGCTCTGCCCCCTGCTGAGCTCTCTGCTGTCCTAGCAGCTGGGCCTCCCCAACCTCCTCCCAGAGGGTGGGTGTCCGACAAGACCTACCATATAACGCTTCAAATGGTGCCATCTGGATAGCCAAATGATAGCTGTTGTTGTAGGTGAACTCAACTAATAGCAAATGATCCTCCCAACTGCCTCCAAAATCCATAACACAAGACCTCAACAAGTCCACTAGAGTTTGAATGGTCGGCTCTGACTGCCCATCTGTCTGCGGATGGAAAGTTGTACTGAACCGGAGCTGTGTGCCCAAGGTCTGCTGCAGACTCTGCCAGAACCGAGACATGAACCATGGGTCTCTATCAGATATAATACTCATCAGAACACCATGTAATCTGATGACCTCTCTGCAATACAGCTCTGCCAATCGGTCCAGAGAGCCGGTCTTCCGAATCATTAGGAAGTGTGCGGATTTAGTTAATCAATCAACGATTACCCAAATCGCGTCATGGCCTCGTCGTGTCCTAGGTAATCCCACCACAAAAATACATAGTGATGTGCTCCCATTTCCACTCTAGAATCGGAATCCTCTGAAGTAATCTGGTACGTCTTTGGTGCTCAGCATTCACCTGCTGACAGACAAGACATCTAGCTACAAATTCCGCGATGTCTTTCTTCATGTCGTTCCACCAATAGGAATGCCTCAAATCTCGATACACGGGGGTTCCTCCTGGGTGGATCATAAATCGAGAGCGATGAGCCTCCTGAAGTAGCTCCTCCCTGATCGGGTGAGATGGAGGTACGCATAATCGACCTTGAAAATATATAATACCCGTGTCATCACGGGTGAACTCTGTCTACTGCCCGGAAGCTATCTGGCTGCCAATGGACTATAAATGCTGATCACCGGCCTAGGCCTCTCGTATCCTCATCTTGATTGACGACTGAGCAACCATGGTAACCAAAATACCCTGCTCTATCCATCCCTCCTCCTCAAGGCCCAATTCAAAGCAACCCTGAATCAAGTCCGTGATCACAACTCGGTGGCAAGCTAAAGTCCCTCTGGACTTTCTGCTAAGTGCATCGGCAACCACATTAGCTTTCCTCGGGTGGTAGCTAATAGTACAGTCGTAATCCTTCAGGAACTCCATCCATCTCCTCTGTCAGAGATTAAGTTCCTTCTGAGTGAAAAGATATTTGAGACTCTTATAATCAGTGAGAATCTCAAAAGTAATACCATAAAAGTGATGTTGCCAAATCTGCAAAGCAAATATAATGGTGTTAACTATGTTTATCAAACAAACAAATGAAGTTAACTATGTTTATCAACAAAAGTATACACTTGAATTACTTAAGAAATTTGGAATGGAAAACTCCAAAGACATTAAAACTCCAATGGCTACCAATACAACCCTAGATAGTGACCCAAGTGAAAAACCTTTAGATCTCAAATATTATAGAAGTGCCATAAGAAGCCTACTGTACCTAACTGTAAGTCAGCCAGATATCTCATTTGTAGTCAGTATGTGTGCTAGGTACTAGACTTGTGCCAAGGAATCATACTTGGCTTGTGTTAAAAGAATTTTTAGATACTTAAAAGGTACGTCCAACATAGGAATATGCTATCCTCAGGTAGGAAATTTTAAACTCTTAGGATACTCCAACTCCGATTATGTTGGCTATAAACTCGATCGAAAAAGTACAAGTGATCGTTGTCAACTACTCGGATCATCACTTGTCAGCTAGTTTAGTAGAAAGAAACACTGTGTTGCTTATCTACTACGAAGGCAGAGTATATTGTAGTAGGAGAATGCGTCACACAACTATTATGGATGATGCACACCTTAAAAGATTACAATCTAAATTAACACACAAAAGTGTTAATTGATAATATTAGTTCAATCAACTTAACAAAAAATCTAGTGTATCATTCAAGAACTAAACACATTGAAATAAAACACCACTTTATTAGGTCGCTAAAGGAGCTATTGAACTCAATTATATTGAGCCTAAATCTAACATAGCTGACATCTTCACCAAGCCACTCCCTGAAAGTGAATTTAGCAACTTACGATGACAACTAGGAATGTGTTTCATATAATAGGGCAGCTATCTTTTACTTTCTTTAGAATAGTTTGAAAATTCTAAGGAAAAATCATTTCTTAAAATTCTCATTTCCTTAGACTTTCAAAATTAATTTTATCCTTAGTCTAGATTGGATCCATAGAAAGCATGTTCTTATAGATCTAGGATTTAAACATCTCATAAACACACTAGGATTCCCATGATTGTGTATTCCAAAACATAGAACGACGTGAGATGTGTAGACTCTTTGCTTAGACTTAAGATCTAGGCAAGAAATACCAAATTATAGTGATCAGGTTAAGTAATCCATCTTAGTTAAATACTAACTGAATACATATACTTGACTAACCAAGTGAACACTGCTATCTTCAGATAGTTAGTTAGTAACTACTGATTAGACATGGAAGGACACTTTCTAGGTGTTTACATTATTTTTAATATCAGATTCAGGGAGAGGATATTTAAAACCAATTTTCAAAATAATTTAAAATACAAAGTGTCTTTGAAAACTACTTTAATGTTTTCGAAAACACACTCAAACTTTTCCAAAATTATTTTTAAAAAATATTTTAAAAAATTACGTTTCCAGATCATTTTGACTATATTTTGCAAGTAAGTTGAGAAATATACAACTTATCTTAAGATATCTAGAAGAAATTATGAATTTATTTTCAAATTCTTGTTTAAGATACTTTGAAATTCCTTATTCAAAAATTCTTCAAAACTCATTTTAAAATTATTTTTATTATAGAAATACTTTTCAAAACTATTATTATGCTACTTTTGAAAATTACCTTGAAATTTTCTTCAAAACTATTTGAACTTTGAACTTTACAATTAGTTTTGTAAAGTTATCTTTCAAAACCTAGTATAAAAATTCTAAACTTTACTTGCATAAAATTCTGATATTTTTTATATAAAATACAAGTGTTTTGGTGAAAGTTTTTTTTAAGGTTTATAATACTCTTTTAACTCCTTTCCCCAATAATTTTGAAAGTTTTTTTTGTTGAAAATTTTTATTATTCTCACTGATTCCTTTACTTATCATACATTTTTCTGTTATCTACTCAAGTTTTTTTATAAATGTCAATGGAGGAGGGTTAGGGGTTAAGTTAGAAAACAAACGAAAATCAAAATAACTTAACTCCATAAATGATAAGGAGATCAAAACTAACTATCTCATTTTTGTATATTTTTCCTAACTTAACCCAGGTTGTCATTGCATCAAAAATGGAGAGATTGTTGGTGCAGTTTGCACTAACGATCTAACTCAGGTTTTGATGAATGGATAGTGAGTTAAGTTAGGTGTTTTGTGATTTAATTACGTTACTAAGTGTGCAGGAATTGACATGTCCAAAGGACCGGACACCAGGCTGAAATCCAACTAGGTCTGTGGGACTGGATAGTTGGTACGAAGTCCAGATAGGTCAACGGCTGACCAGATATCTGACAGAAAGTCCAATTGGATTTGAGAGACAGGACAACCGACAGAAGTCTAATTGGGTCTACGGACCGGACAACTAGCATGAAGACCTGGTGGGTCAGAAGACTAGTCAACCGATTGCAAGATGGTAAGTAAAGGTAAGTCACTAGAGGAGAGTGGCTTAGTGAGGACGTGTCTCGATTGAGAGACAGTAGGTGTCGCTCCAGGTTAGGTCCATTTTGGATCCTTAATCTGAGACCTTGACTAGTTCCTGGTCCTAGGAGGACAGGAGCTAATTACTACTTATTTTCACTGTGCTAACTATGTTTTGCAGGTTAGATGTTTTAGTTTTGGACTAACACAACTTATAGGGAAAAAGAAGCAAAAAGTCTTTGGATGAATAGTACCTGAAGGCACCTTCAAGCATTAGAAGGTGCCTTCACACTATTCATGGAAGGCGCCTTCAATGGCTTGAAGGCACCTTCCAAGGGATAAAATTTGGATCTCGGTGCAGATAAGGCATAGTAAAATCGGGATAAAATTTCTCCAATGGAAGGCAACTTCCATGCCCTATTTAAGGCAATCTCGACTAAGCTTCACTCAACAACCACTATACGAGCTACTACACATCTATTTGAGGTTCCGACTACTATGGCATCCTGCTGCGACTCTGCTACAAAAGTGTTGCGCCCGACTACTACTCCGAGGTCTACGAATCGTAGTCGGCATATCGACACTGACACTCGAGTACTCTCACTTTGATTCATACGTGTCGGTAATGAAAGCTATTTTTTGTAATTAATTAATTGCAAAAGAACAAGTGCAGGGTGTTGCACTAGTTCTAACATTCTTTGTACTTGATTACCTCTTCTAGAGGTACTAGAAGAGGCATTTTAGTGGATTACCCATTGATAGGTCCACGGGACCTGGGTCTTGGAGTAGGAGTCACCGATGGCTCTGAACCAAGTAAAACTGACCGTGTTTTCTTGTGTTCTTTTTCTTCTTAATTTTTCGCTGCGTACTTATCTTTTAAATTTTAAAAAGAAATAAGTTTTCAAAACCACGTGATTCACCCCCTGCCCGCTCACGTGCGACTTGATCCAACACTTAGGAGGTAGCATGTCCAGCAGTAGTGCACTACACTCCTCGGTTAAAGCCATTGTCTCGTATCCATCTCACTTGCATCTATTAGAGATAAGTTCCTTCATGAACTTGGAAAATTTTGGCATTTGTTGCAAAGCATTCATAAGGGGAATCTCAATGCATAGTTCTTTTACTTTCTTCAAAAATTTATTAAATTCTTCATCTTTCTTCACCTTGGAAATTCTTTGAGAGAAGGGAATAGGAAAAACAAATTTTCTTGTTAGAGACTCTTGAACTAGTATGGTTTTGTCCTCCTCTTCATGAGTGCCACTAATGTGAGAAGAGGATAGAGAAAGCTCTCATTGAGATCAATTCCCTTGTCAATAGCGGTCACTTGGAGTCCACCCAAGATCCGTCTACTTCTTAACTCAATTAAATTGTAGTGTTCAACAAGATTAGTCTCTGGCTTCCCTGGAAAAGACCTTGTAGATCTTGAAGAAGATCTAGCTAATTATGCCACTTGATTGCCAAGCATCTTCAAGTGTTTCTTAGGTGGCATTTGGTTTAGAGGTTTGGGAATGAGGGAATGGATTCATTCCCAAACCTTGTGTTTAGTTGATGGAAATGGAATCAAGATTTTGGAATGAAATCCAAAAATTTAGGTATGGATGAAACTCACCCCTTCCCGTGGGTTTTGATGGAATGGGAATAAGAATTAAGTTTTGAATGAAAATACCCTTAGTATATTTGTTTAATTTTTCTTTCATTTCACTCTCTCTCCTTGTCTCTCTCATCATATTTTCTCTCTCCTCATTCTATCATCAATTTTCTCTCTCAACATACTTTCTCTCTCCTTATTCTCTCTCATCACACACTCTCTCTCATTATTTTCTCTCTCCTCATTTTTATCATACTTTCTCTCTCATCATTATTTCTCTCTCCCCCATCTCTTTTACCATATTCTCTCTCCATATTTTATCTCATCACACTTTCTCTCTCTTCATTCTCTTCTATCACTCTCTCTCTCCTCATTCTCTCTCATCACACATTCTCTACCATTTTCTCTTTGTATTCTCTCTCATCACACTCTCTCATTATTTTCTCTCTCTTCATTCTCTCCTTATTTTTTCATCATACTTTCTCTCTCCTCAATCTCTCTTACCATACTCTCTCTCCATATTTTCTCTCATCATACTTTCTCTCTCTTCATTCTCTTCCATCACACACTCTCTCCTCATTTTCTCTCATCACACTTTCCCTCTCTTCATTTTTTTCCATCACACTTTCTCTCTCATCATATTTTCTCATCATACTTTCTCTCCTCAATCTCTCATTTTCTCTCATCACACTTTCTCTCTCTTCATTTTTTCCATCACTCTTTCTCTCTCAACACACTTTCTCTCTCATCATACTTTTTCTCTTCTCAATCTCTCTTATACGCTCTCTCTCCTCATTTTCTCTTATCACACTTTCTGTTTTTTCATTTTTTTTCCCATCACACTTTCTCTCTCATCATCCTTTCTCTCTCATCATATGTTTCTCTCACATTCAACTTTATCTTCCATATAATTTTTTCTCTTATTTTCCTCTAAGGGTAAAAAAGGAAATTTAAGTTCATTCCAATTGAAAATATTCAACTAACCAAACATTTTTTTTAGGAATGATACCCAAGCTCATACTCATTCTCATTCCATAATACTATGATACCCATTCTTATTTCGATTCCTAGGAGAGAACCAAATGTCACCTTAGAATTTTTCATCCTTGTATTAAGTTGCTTAAAATCATTCTTCATTTCCAATTGAGTAGCTTGAATTTCTTCAAGGATCTTTTCTATTCTCAAGGGTTGGTAGTTTTGTTGATAGTTGGATGACTACACTCCCTGATCTTGATTGTTATGATAGGAGAAATTTAGATGATTCCTCCATCTGAGGTTGTATGTGTTTGAATACTGGATGTTTGGTCTTGCACTGAAGTTATCAATTGCATCAACTTGTTCAATTTAAGCCAAGTGTATAGTAATGACTCCAAGTGGGTAAGATTCTTTTATGTGTTCCGTATCTCCACACACTTCACAACTTGTGACTATTACATTCACCGGATTAGTGTTCATCAAATCAAATCTTTTTGTTAGTGTTGATCCCTTGGAGGCCGGCAAGAGGGGGTGAATTGCCTTATAAATAAAATGAACCTTCCTTGAACTTTACAGCTTTATTAAAACTGACACTTGCATAGAAAGAAATAGTAAGTAAACTAAAGACAGAGACACAAAAGGAATTACTTGGTTTGCAATAAGAGGATTGCTAATCCATGGTAATTAGAACTCACTATCAAAGTCTCCTTTAGGTGGAGAAACCTCTTACAGCATTGACAGCTCAAATAATAGTAGAACAAACAAAAGAATTATTTACAAGTGTTGTGTTTTAACTATTGGGATTAGGGTTGTATTTATAGCCCTGATCGGGGCACTTAAAAGAGTTCCAGGCACCTAGAAGGGGATAAAATGTTATCCCCATCACATCAAATCATGACAGCACGCATTTGGATAAACTCTTTGATCCGAGTGCCTGGAAGAGTTCTGGGCACCCGGACCGGGTCGACACAGCCCTCGCTGGGCGAGGTGCCCAAGGGGCACCGAAGTGATCCAGGCACCCAGACCTAGTCCGGGCACCCTGATCAGGAGTCTGTAGGATCGAAAAGAATATAGATATCTCCACAATAGTATGATATTCTCCACTTTGGGTCTAAGCCCTCATGATTTTGCTCTTGGGCTCTACCCAAAAGGCCTCATGCCAATGGAGATATCTTTTTCTTATAAACCCATGATCTTTCCCATGTGTTTTCAATATGGGACTATATTTGCAATCCTGCAATCCCAACAATCCCCCCCCCCTCAAACAAAGGACCACAGGGGTCCCTATCAAGCATTGGGTTACTCTTGACCTGCTTAGGGCCTCCCCTCGAGTATCGGGTCACCTTGACCTGCTCAGGGTCTCCCCTACTTTGTTCAAGGTTTTCACCCACATGGATCAATCTTGGATCATGACTCTAGCTCGTGCTTCTTCCGGTGGTTAATCTGGTGAAGAGTGACCTCACTCTGATACCAATTGCAGGATTGAAAAGAATTTAGATATCTCCACAATAGTATGATATTATCAACTTTGGGCCTAAGCCCTCATGGTTTTACTCTTAGGCTCTACCCAAAAGGCCTCATGCCAATGGAGATATCTTTTTCTTATAAACCCATGATCTTTCCCATGTGTTTTTAATATGGGACTATGTTTGCAACCTTGCAACCCCAATAGAGTCAACATCCTATTGACTTTTTGGTCCGAGCTCTTTCTCTGATTCAGCTCGCTAGGGTGATTTTGGTCATCCGGAATAGGGCTCACCTGAACCCATCTTCTGGCCTTCTTGAGTAACCTTCTGCTCCGGCTTCCCGTCCCTCAGAAATGCCCCACGCCTCCTTCTAGTCTGCCAGTGTACTCTTCCATAGCACCTCATCCCTCGGACACACCGAGCCCATCGACTCTCTCCCATGCCATCCTTCTCGCTAGCTGCGTCTTTCACTCGACTTCCTGTGCTCCTAAGTTGCTGCACACTTAGACAGAAGGATATCAAAATATAACAGGACCTAAATTGACTTGGTTTGATCACATCATAACTACCACGGGTTACTTACAATCTTCCCCTTTTTTATGTGAGCAATCCCAAGTTATCTGTTGATTATGAAATATAGCTTTGCAGCCCCTAAGGACCAACATGGAGCTGGAAAGTAAGAGTGTTCATGGACGAAGAAAGAATAAGCCGACTTCGTGGTGAATGGTAAAGCAGAGTTCCATCTGCCCCAGGAGGTCAATCGAATCGGTAGCTACGACTCCTTCAAAAGAGCTCTAGGAGAAATTCTTGGAACTCCATGAAGGTACTTTGGAAGCAAAGTTAGCATGGCGGGACATCCTCTGAACCCAGCTAACAAACCTGTGGATGAACAATGGAGAAAAGGTAGCATAACTCCAAGCACGAATCAAAGAACTCATCACTCAGCTCAATAATCTCGGAGAATCGGTAACGAACCAAGGTTCAATCCGATACGCTCTCAACACCTTCCCAAGAACTCCAGAATGGTCATCCTTAATAGATGCATACTACATCTCTAAGGACTTCGAGGTAAGTACACTAGAGAATTTGTTTTCTACTTTTGAACTTCATGAAACTCGATGTGCAGATTCTAAAGAAATCGAAAAGTCAACAACAATCTTGCCTTAAAAGCCAAAAAAGAAGATCCTGACTCTGAAACATCAATCGATGGAGACGAAGCAACCCTAATGGTAAGAAAATTTAATAAATTTATTAAAACTAATAAATTTAATAAGTTACAAGCAAAGAAGCAAACTCGGAGCAAAAGAAAGGTCCAATGTTATAATTGTAATGAAGAAGGGCACATCAAAGATGTTTGTCCAAAATTGAGGAGCAAGGACAAGGAAAAGAATAATAAGATAGCTCAAACCAACAAGCATAAAAATCTCAAAGCAACGTGGGATGAAACGTTGTCCGAATCGGAGATAGAAGCCCTCGCCAGACTTACGCTAGTGGCAAGTCACCAAGAAAACGAAGACGAAGCAAGCTCGTCTGAAATGAGCATCGAGATCAACGATGAAGGGCTCCCGACATCGGAAGAAAGTAGCACTTCAGGGGGAGCTTCAGATTGCGGGATCGACAAGGTAAGACAGGTACAATCTCTTCCTCCTGACAAGTTATTTCAGTTTGTTAAATTATTATCAAAAAATTTCTATGTGTTGGAAAAATAAAATAAAAAGTTAAAATCAAGTTTAGCTATTTCTTGTCAATTAGAAGATTTTGATAAACTAAAATTAGAAAATGAAAAATTGAATAAGGAAATAGAAAATTTGAAACATCGTACATGCTCAAATAATCAACATATTAGAAAATTTAATGGCTTAAATTGTTAATTTAAATACCATAAGGGACAATTAGGAAAATTTCATAAAAATATATTCCTAAGAATTTCTTAATGAATCCAGTAGGTAGGAACCTGTATTGGGTTCTAAAATCATATTTAGGTTAACTATTTTTCTGGACTTAGGGATTTTTAGAAAGAATATTAAATGTTTAAATTTTTAAGAGGCTTTGTCTATAAATGGTTGATGATCCAATAACCAAGAAGGTCTAATACCTCGCCACAGTCTAGAAATTCATTACTGAATTGAATGTTTAATTGACTTACTATGAAGCATTCAACTAATGCTTCAAATTTTTATTAGAAAAATTTATTTAAAAAGCTCTAATCATTAAAATTTGTTTAAGTTATTTTTTAATGTTAGTCTAAACAGTCTTTTGAAAATTTTTTCGATAGAAATTTTTTATGAAATAGTAATCAAAATATAAATTTTTTGATTTTACCAAAAATTCAACTTTTTGTGAAATTTTTTTTTTATTCAACCCTTGCTAAAGTTCTAATTATTAAAGGATATTTTTAAAAAAAATCAATGTTTTTGTTTTTTATAAAATGATTTTTAGACTTTCCAAGTAATATGTTTAATGTACCCTACTTTTAATGTGATTAAAAGGGGAGTAGTAAAGATTAAGTCTAGAGAGATGTAGTAGTACAATTTTAATTTTTTTTAAAATTTTGTATTGTATTTAATTTTTTTGTACTTGCAATATTTTGCAGAAATTGTAACTGCTATTTATTTATAGTTTACCCTAACTTAATTTGGGTTTGATCACATCAAAATGAGGGAGATTGTTCAAACCCCAAGGTAGTTTTGATGTGATCAATCAAATCAGGTTAGGTCCTATTGATTTTTAACCCTGTGTCTAAGTGTGCATGAACTTAGAAGCATAGGAAGTCGAGCAAAAGATGTAGCTAGCGAGAAGGACGATAAGAGAGAGAGTCGAGGGGCTCAGTGCGTCCAAGGGATGGGGTACTGCAGAAGAGTATGCAGCAGATGAGAAGGAGGCGTGCAACATTTTCGAGGGACAAGAAGCTGGAGCAGAAGAATGCACAAAAGCCAGAAGTTGGGTTCGAGTGATGAGCTCTATTCAGGATGGTCGAGATCACCCAAGCGAGTGGAACCAAAGCGAAAGATCCGGACCAATGGAAAGGGCAATATGATTATACATGGGTATACTAATATTAGTTTTCAAATGGACAAGGATGATTCCAAGTCCTAGTTTACACATGTATTCACCTTAAAATGGAAGGACAATAAGTTGGAAAGGTTCCAAGCAAGAAACTATTGCATATTCTACCACTGAGGAGAATACATTACAATTTTTGAAGCAGCATTGAAATTAGTTTAGATCATGAAGTTCATCACTGAACTTGGATGGGGTTCCAAGGATTGTTAAAGCAATATCAGTTTACTACAACAACAATGAGGCCATTGACCAAGCTAAGTGATTCTGTCTGAAGGCTAGGGAGATGGCGCGCTGGCTTTGATGGATGATTCGTTGATCGATGGAAGACTCTTCGAGATCTAGGGAAGCACCTCAACGATCTTGCACACAATCTGATGATCCAACAAAGTGTTAATGACTAAAGACCAGGGTGGGGATCCTTGGCAAGACCCTCTAACACTCAAGTCAGTATACTTTCCCAGAAGATCAATGAATAACAGTAGAAAAAATGCTCGTGTGAGAATAGGGTTCAAATGCAGATGTTTGTGTACCTTGTCAATGGCGAAGATTCCCCTCCTTCCATAACCTCCATGATCACAAGGTGGTCCCTTGTCTGTTAGAGTGATGGAAAAAGTACAGCCTGGGTATCATGTAATAATTGTCCAAGGAATCTTTTATCTACCCATTGATATACCTCTTTTGTCGCTTATATCTCCCACCATTATTGAGGCGGTTGAAGGCATCTACTGTTATGATTAGCTAGTTTATGAGGGACATAATAACCTTCAAAGAAGGCTCCGAAAGAATATTCCCCAACAAGTTTTGATAAGCTGTTAAAATATTGTCAGATGTTATCGGCTGAGTACATTGCAGTCGATCCCTAAGGTCGGCTGTATTGCTGTGCCATTGTATCAATATACTTTATTATATGTTAAATACTACAAAGATCTATTCAGAGACTAAATTAGTACCCATAGTATTCCCGGCCAACCAATTATTTAGAATTTCCTAAGGATATGTATCATTAAGCTCGTCCAATCTATGCCCGGCCAGGCATACATGGAGTGTCTTATGTTTGACCAGCCTTTATCCGGTTGATCTTATACTAAGAGCTTTATGAGGCCTAGTGCCCTTAAGCCTGCCCAGTCTTTACCCGATCGAGCGTACACAGAGAGCCTTATGTTCGACAAGCCTTTGTCCAACTAGTCTTATACTAAGAGCTTTATAAGGCCTAGTGTTCTTAAGCCCGCTCGATCTTTGCCCGGTCGGGCGTACGTAGAGAACCTTATGTTCGGTCGGCCTTTATCCAAGCGATCTTATATTAAGAGATTTATGAGGCTAAGTATGTTTAAGCCCGCTTGGGCTCTGCCCGGCCAAGCATACCAGAGAACTTTTATGTTCGATCGGTCTTTGTCTGACCGATCTTATATTATGAAATTTGTGAGGCTAAGTATCTTTAAACCTGTCGGGTCTTTGCCCTGACGGACGTACACAGAGAGCCTTATGTTCGACCGGTCTTTGTCCAGTCGATCTTATATTAAGAGATTTCTAGAAGGCCTAAGCGCTTAGGTTCAGTCAGGTTTTCATCTAACTAGGCTCCCTTGCACTCAGTCAGTTGCTTGACTAATTGGGTACATTATTTTCTAACTTTTAGAGTAAAATACTAGAGTCCTTATACTAGAGTCCTACCTTGTAACCACTCGAGCAGAACCCTAGAGTTTTAACGTGGGGTGATCGAAGTCATATGGGAAGCGCTCCCCTTATTTGACTTTAACCACCACCTTACCTTGACTTTGACCATCACGTCATCTTCTAGATCTGCTCGCTATAACCCATATCACTAAGGATCCCATGTCTCATCAATGATCCAAACATATGGTTCACCATTATCATTTGATCAGAAAGATCATAAGTAGAAATGAAATACAAATCAAGAAAATTCTCATCGAAAGGAACCTAGCGGAACCTTTGAAGAAACCTCTACCTCAAAACTAGTTTGAGAGTTATGTAGAGGCATGTGGTATTGGATACCATGACGATTGACATTAGGCCAAGTGAGAGTATGTCATATTTAAGAGGTGATGTAAGGCAATCGCCTTAAATATTATATCATTTATTGGATAAATGAAATTCACTATTTGAGTGCACATTTCCTATGTGTATGATTAAATCTTAAACTCATTTACTAAATATCTGCAATATGATTCATAGCATGAGAGAACTTGTGATTGAATTATAACTAGTGAGCATATCTACCTGTGCAATTATAAATATATTGAAATAATCCCTAGTCGTTGAATTGATGAGTTCGGACACCATTGATTCTGTTAGACTAGCACGTATTATACTCCTTAGTTTATCCAAGAAAATGTTCCTCACTAGCTGGAGACATTAGAATGTTTAGAGTTAAATGTGGATACCAGTTATAGTAACTAGCTCATTAGAGTGACCTACTATAAGGCTTCATATGGTTCTCTACATATATGGATATGTTAATGAAGCTCTCATTGCAGTTGAAGTGCAAGTTTTCTTTGACTTGAGATTTAAGTCACCTTAGTTATGGAGGCTTATACTTTAACATCTTAAACAAGCATCTCCATGGAGGTGTGGACCCGAGATGATTGGATATAAGTAGAAGTGTCTGAAGATGTTTGAATAGCTAATAAATAATTCACCACTACTTGGAAAGGAGATGTATAACCTATGACCACTTGTCAGGATTATTACTTAAAAGTCTTTAGCTAAAGCATCACATGTCAAGAGCATAGAATTCTTGGACATATGTAAGAGTAATTTAAATCCACAGGATGAGGAAGTATTACTTTGATTAGGTGTGGCATAGTTAGCCTAGTGGGGACTGACACATAGGCCATGTCTTGAACCAAGTGGGCATAAGATGAGTGAAAGAAATGAGGTACGACTCATTGTAGCTGCTGAAAAGTTTAGACGTGGTTCTGGAATCAATCGTTTGATTTTTTTGATTAATTGAGGATCATGATGTACTAGGTGTCACTCATGATCATTCCATAATTAATGGTTAATTATGATCGGTCAACATAACCAAGAACCTATAAGGTCACACACACTATTAGTTTATCTGAAATATTTAAAATGAGTTTGAGAATTGGATTCTCAAATAGAGAGAGATTGAGTTTGGTTGGACCAAACAAAGGGTAAATATGGAAATAGATTGGCATAACAGAAACACAGTTGGGTTATGTTTTTTTTTGAAGACGAGTGTGATATTCTTTGGTTTAATTAATGAACTAAATTGTTTAGTTTTTTAATTAAAAAAGGTTTGATTATTGAACCAAGTGGTTTGTTTATTGATTAAGTGATTTGATTTTGAACTAAACTTAAGACTAATGAAAGGTATACAGGTTAGTGAATATGGATTTGAATTTGATCCAAACCTGATTGGAGATTTATATAAGATGTGGATAAGAAAGAAAATAAATTTAGTTTTTTAATTTAATTTAATTTTGAAATTAAAATTTTCTTTTTCTTATTTTGCCTTTTCTTTTTAATCTCTCTTTTTCTCTTTGTTCAATTTCAATTGACCAAAGAAAAAACCTTGCCCCTTCTTTTTGTGTTGTCGCTGCCCATCTTCACGGCCACGCCAAAGTCGCCTAAAGCCACTCCAGCCGCAAGCCACTAGGACTCTAAAACATTGCCGTGTGGCCAAAGCCACCCACTGCAACAGGAGAACCAATGAAGGGCTAATGTTCCATGGGTGTAGCCACCGTCGTCGACCTCCGGGCTTGCTACCGCCATCCAAGGGATATCATCACCAGCTTGAGGTTGTTGAACCTCCTCGAACTTGTTGCTGTGGAGGTGCCACCGTCTACGGCTCCTGCCGCCGCCGAAAGAGCAGTAAATTGTTGCTGCCACTGATCAAACCTACTATGCTGCAGGACTCCTTGCTCTGGCTGATGATATAGCTGCCTACCAGCCACCAACAACCCTTGATCCGCCACCTCAAGCACTATTCTGGCCAGCAATAATTGCTGTCGGAACCTCATCGGTGTCGTCTTGTGGGTGTTGTCACCATCGCCAGCCTCTGGCTTCCCTCCGGTGACCACCTGCTGACCTTAGAGACTTTTGTCGCCGGTTACAGTCACCGACAAGGACCTTGTAACCACTGGACAACAACTTTATGAAAGTTGCTTGGTCGTCTTTTCATGTTGTCATGTTGCTTTGGCCACCAAACATGAATTGTGTTGTGATCCCTCTCTCAGATTGTCCATCTTCACACACAAGGCTAGGACCTTTCGCAAATATGGAACTCAGACTTTTGGAAGCCATCTTAAAGATTGCTCTACGTGAATACGAATAGAGGTAAGGCTCGATAGCGTCATTTTTGGTTTATTCAAATTCCACTTCTCATCGTTCGGCTACTTGCTCGTTGATTCCGAATAAGGTTTGTCTTACAAGGCTAGCAAACGTTCTCTACAAGGTTCGTTAACTGACCTTCAAGGTACACTTAGCGTAATTTACTTTTCATAAAATTTTAATATGCAATCATGTCTAGTCGTATTGTATCCTTGCATGTGTGTGGTGTGTGTGATGTACTAATTAAGAATTATTATCTTTTTTTTAATTTCACTATGAATGTTTTAGAAACATGTTTTAGCATGCATCACATCGGACATTCCCTAACAGAAAAAGAATTTTTTATATCCATCTGAAAAATGGATCACTAACTAATTGATGCAACTATAATGAGAGTACGAATAGTAACAAGCTAGGAAATTAGAGTAAAAGTTTTCTTATAATTTATGGCATACTGTTAGAAAAATACTTTAGTAACCAAATGAACTTTATACCATTCAACTAACTCATCTTATTTAGTTTTGATCTTTTATACACCCATTGAGAATCGATCACATGCTTCCCCAAAGGAATAGGAACAAGATACCAAGTGCATGTTTGATACAAACTAAAAAGTTCTTCCGTCATAGCCTGCTACCAAAGAGGATGACTCAGACAATTGGTGAATTGAGGTCAAAAATGAAGAGAAAGAACAATAATAATCAAAATATACAAAATCAAGTAATTGAGTGGTCTTACAAGATCATTGAGGGTAAAAAGGAGGATCCGCTATCACAGGAGTATCATAGGGAGCAGTAAGAGTAGGGGAATCATCGGTAAGATGATGACTAGAATCTGTTTGAGTATCAATCCTGCAAATAGCATCATTAGAAGAAGAGGTGCTAGGATAGTCTAATTGTGGGGAAACATGAGATGACATATTATTGGAGTCAGTGCAAAAGGGATCAATACAAATGAGATCATATTTTTGAAGATTAGGCTTGTTAGAGGGAATGAAATAAAATGAGATGTGTTTAAGAAAAATAACATGACACAAGACATAAAGTTTTTGGCTAACTGGATCTTAACATTTGTATCCCTTTTGAGCCTCGTCTAGCTAAGAAAGACACATAGAGCAGACTGAGAACTAAGCTTACTATGTTCAATATAAGGACGAAGTACAAAACATATAGATCCAAAAAACTCTTAAGACAGAATAATCAGGTATATAACCATATAGTTTTTCAAAAGGAGATAAACTAGATGTAATAGAATATGGAATTGTATTGAGAGACTGGACTGCAATAAGAATATCTTCCTCTCAGAATTCACTAGGAACATATGTAGATAATTGGAGAGAATGTACAATTTCAACAATATGTATATGTATTTTTTAGTAATACCATTTTGTTCCATACTTTCAGTACAAGAACTTTGATAAAATGTACCATCAGAAGTAAGTAGTTTAGAAAAAATATTGGATGTATATTCACCATCCAAATCACATCAAAAACATTTTAAAATAGCATTATGTTGAGTTTTACCATGGCACAAAACATATGATAGATGCTAAGAAAATCATAATGATGTTTCATAAGATGAACCCAAGTATAACAAGTACAATCATCAATAAAGGAAACATAGTAATGGGATTCACCTTTTGTATGAATAGGAGATGGACCTCACATATCAAAATGAATAAACTCAAATGGTGCAAGAGAAATAAAGATACTTCTATAGAAAGGTAAAGCAAAGAATTTCGTCAATTTACAACTACAACAATCTGAAATATCATGAGTTTGTAATTTTTTTTTAAAATATCCCTTGGAAGTTAAGTATTTCAAACGAGAAGAAGAAACATATCCAAGACGAGAATGCCACAAATAAAAATTAGATGAAGTAGAGCTTAACTGAAAGGATGACAAATCAAACACTAGAAGTTACAACATTTGGAACTTTTAGCTCTTCTAATATACAATCCCCCTTGTAGGATCGAGATACGCTAGGGGGGTGAATAGCGCTCATGGCTTTTTCATACTTTCAGAAAATGTTCGTGTGAAGAGTATGTGCAGTGGAAAAGAAATAAGGAAGGAAGGAGAAAACAACCAAGCTAACACCACCAAGTTTTATTTGCTTCAGAGCATGTGACAACTCTTACTCCAAGACTCGCGATCATTAATCACTTTCATTGAGTAATCACTACTAGTTTCAAAAATATTTACAAAAATTGAATATAGAAATGACAAGTACAAGTAATTTAAGTGCTATAATATTGATGACTTTTAAGGATCTGGAGGGTCGTATTTTTTATCGTCAGAGTCGCGTCGCTCGGTTGTCGGAGTCGATCGTGGAGTCACAGAAACGGCTTTTGGAGTAGCGGACAAGAAAGTGATCGTAAATTGGAGTTGTTATAAAGCATCTGGTCGAGTACTCCTTTTATGGGTTGTTCAAGGCACCTTCAACCCCATTGAAGGCACCTCCAGCTCGGATCATTATCCTCGAATCCATAGAGATGATAGCTCCCGCATTCTACGAACTTTATCCCTTCAAAGGTCCCTTTAATGGTGCCTTCAAGCTCATGGAAGGCGTCTTCTATCCGATATCCAAGATACCTTCAGGTGCTTCGAAGGCACCCCTGTGCCTCTTCCGCACGAGCCTTCGGTCAAGCCACCCGAGGTGCCTTCAACATCCTCAGAGGCGCCTTAAACATTATTCATCTGAGCCACCCGAGGTGCCTTAAGCATTCTTGATTCAAGCCACTCGAGGTGCCTTCAACATCCTCAAAGGCGCCTTAAACATATTCTAGTTAAGCATGTTTGATCATTAGGGCTCTGATACCTCTTAAGTCTGATACCTCTTGAACATGACTCATGCTTGGACTTAAGGACCAACTGACTTTGAATGAATAACCTAAACCAAATTTTTAGCTACATTACTCCCTCCTTGTCCTAAAATTTAAATATTGTTTAAACTTAAGCTAAGTTTACTGTTAACCTAAGCTATAGTTTTCAAAATTCAATACTTGTAAAGAGCTAAGTTAAGTTCCAATCTTAATTTTCAAACTTTGTTAAACTTAGCACACTTTGAAATCTAACTTTGTAAATTCCTGCACAGTTTTTCAAAACTTAACTCATTGCCTTCAAAAATTAAAAAGCAACTTTAAAATTTTCTCCTAAGTAAAAATTATATTTTTACTAGCTTTTAAAAACTATCAAAAAGATCCACATTCTAACAGTTTTATAATTTTAACTAAGTTTCCAAAGAGCTAACATCATCTTTTCACTTAGCTAAAAATAAGAAATGACATTTATAAAACTGTTAAGTGGTCTCAAAATCTAGTTAATCAAATAACTATTCTTGCTTATTTTTGATATATGGTAAAGGGGGAGAGTAGCAAAAATGTAAAATTCAAATTTAATGTAAAATTCAAATTTAAAATAATGAATATTAAAGGGGGAGCAACAGTTAAGGGGGAGCATATAATTGGCGTTATACTTTAAATTCGTAGGGTTTACTTTAGCAAATTTGCTTTGTTAAATGTGTTCATTTTTTCTTAGCAAATTTGCTTGTGTTAAAAATATTCATCTATTCGTTTTTATTTCGTTTACTTAACTTTGAATTTGAGTTGCCATAATCAAAAAGGGGGAGATTGTTGATGCGGTAAGCATCCGACGATCGAACTCGTGTTTTGATAATGGCAAAGGATTCAAAGTTAAGGTGTTGTGTAATCTAACAAGTCTGCTTGAGGATTTCAGGAAAGTCCTAGCTGCGGTTAGGCAAAGGGAAAACCCTAGGGGGTGGTAACCCTAGGTCATAGGGGGTGGTAATCCTATGCGGAAAGTCTTGGCAGGTCGATGGCTTCAGACAAAAGTCCTAGGGGGTGGTAACCCTAGGTGGAAAGTCCTGGTGTCGCGAACCAGGTGAAAGACTGGACTAGCCGGGAAGCGGATGTCCAACAGAAAGTCCGGAAGCGTCGAGTGCTGAGCAAAAGTCCAGTCGATCTGGAGGATCGCACTAGCAAAAGGTAAATCTCCTGAGTGGAGTAGGTGAGGACGCGTTCCCCGTAGAGGGAACAGTAGGCGTCGGGTCAACTTAGGATTTTCGGACGGAAATCCAAAGTCAGACCCGGACTGTCCGGAGACTGTCATAACATTCTTTATTATTCATACTGTTGTTTTATGCTAACTTTGTGTTGCAGGATATTGTTTGGGACTAACATGTCTTGCAGGTACAAAATAATGAAGTTTTCCCTCGGATGAACAGTGTCCAAGGTGCCTCCATGGAGCTTGGAGGCGCCTCGGGTGCAAAAGCTAACCTGGCTGCGAAGCATCCGTGGAGGCGCCTTGAAGGGAGTATAAGGCGCCTTGGAAGGCGCCTTGGGGAGGATATAAGGCGCCTTAAGCAGATGAACTTCGACCAGTTCAAGCTTGATCCACGCGGAGGACTCGGCAGCATGGAGGCGCCTTGAACAGCCTTCAAGGCACCTTGAACATCCTTTATAAGGGGGTCTCGACCAGCACTTCATAACATCAACTTCCAAGTGATTGCTTTGCATCTAGCTGCTAACGACACGATCCAGAAGTGCTGCAACAACCTCCAGACGACCCGGAGCTCTGTTTTCTTCTTCCTTAGTTGTCGGTATAAAGTTGTTATAATATTTTCATTGTAATTTGTAATTCTTATCGAGCTTATAGTTGTTGCCCACCGGAAGAGATCAAGGATCGCGGGCCTTCGACTAGGAGTCGCCTTAGGCTCCAAACGAAGTAAATCCCTTTGTGTCGCTGTGTTTATTTATTTTATTCCACTGCGTTTTAATTACTCCGATAGTTTTCCGATAATCGAACGAAATAGCCACGAGCGCTATTCACCCCCCCCTCTAGCGCTTCTCGATCCAACAATTGGTATCAGAGCGGGGTTGTTTTGAATTGGTGCAACCACCATTCAAAATATTTTTTTCGTGACATTTGTTTTTCGGAGTCAATTAGAAATTAGCTTAGTAGCTAAAATTCTAATTCTTTTCAAAATCGGTGTTGCTCAAAGTTGGTCAATACCACTTGAGCTCGTTTCTTTTCTTCTTCCCGTACTACTAATCCAAGACTCAGTCTTGGAATAGATCTTCTTGTTTTTGTCATTTCCAGATCTAAATGGCCCAACAAGAAAGATATAGCACTGTTCGTCCCCCACTATTCTCCGGAGAAGACTTCGGGTATTGGAAGGGGCGAATGGAGATATATCTTAAAACCCAGTTCGACATCTGGATGATAGTCAAGACGGGACTACGATTACCAACTGATGAAGACGGCAAGCCTACATCTTGCGAAAATTGGGAACCATCTCTTATCAAAAAGGTGGAAGCAGATGCCAAAGCCACCTGCACCCTCCAGTGCGGTCTTACCAAGGAAGAGCTCAATAGAGTCGATCCGTTCTCTTTCGCAAAGGCGCAGTGGGAGAAACTGATCGAACTTCACGAGGGTACCTCGGAAACAAAGGTAAGTAAGCGTGATTTGTTACTTAATAAAATATACAATTTAAAAATGCAGGAAGGCGAGACGGCGAGTTCATTACACGCAAGAATCCAAGATATCCTTAACTCCCTTCACGGAATCGGGCAGAAGGTAGAAAATAGGGATATCATAAGATATGCTCTTAATTCATTTCCTAGGAGCACATTGTGGGCATCAATGGTAGATGCCTACAAAGTCTCAAAGGATTTGTCTTCCTTAAAATTAGATGAATTGTTTAGTGAATTTGAACTTCATGAACAAACTAATGCACAACCGACCGAGAAGGGTATTGCTTTGGTGGCAGGTACTAGTCGAACACGCGAACCAAGATTCTGACGAAAAATTGAACCGGAATCAGAAGACGAACCCGACTCAGAAGATTCAGAAGATGAACTGACCAGCGAACTCGTGAACCTCGTGAAGAAGCTCTACAAGAAGAAGAAGGGCTTCAACAAAAAAGATCTGAAGAAGGCAGTTCAATTCAAGGAGGCCCAATCGGGTCCGAAAGTAAAGTTTGAAGTCACCTGCTACGGCTGCAACCATAAGGGGCACATCAAAGCCAACTGCCCTAACCAAAAGTGTAACGACCACCCTTCTTACTACTGCTACTACTCTCTAAGAGTGACCGTTACTTAACTACTAACTCTACTTAACCGGTATAATTAAAAACCATGAGGAATCTCTAAGAAAACCCTACCGAAAAATTTCGGCAGAGTCTCCCCTGTGCCGATGACTAAATCATCAATACAAACAAACTATACTCAGCCACAGGCGGCTGGAACATATATTTCCACAACCACGCAGTATAGTATCACAAATAAAAGAAGGAAACTACCCTAATAATAGCAACCAACAATATCACTCCATCAATAGAACTCAACTACAAATGCGGAATAAACTTAATTACAATCTTGACTCATAATAGCATTTAAAGAAAACCAAAGAACTCTAAACAGAAAAGTCTTTAACAATTCCTTAGCTAACTCTTGATCTCCCCATAGTCCAGCCATCACACACCTTCATCACCACCACCTTGTCGCCTTCCTTGCTAAATATTTTCCTTTCCTTTATCTGCAGTAGGAGGAAGTGCAGTCTATAAGCATAAAGCTTAGTGAGCGCTATCTACTCACAAAAACTCGATATGCATGTATATAAATAAAAACATGCTAAAACTGAATGCTAACATGTAAAGCTACTCATGCTCATAAATAGCAAAGGAATCATACTATCTGAAATACTAAACATGTATAGCTAATCATGCTCATAATCCAATGAAGGAATCATACTAACTGAAATACTAACATGTATAGCTAATCATGCTCATAATCCAATAAAGGAATCATACTAACCGAAATACTAAACATGTATAGCTATTCATGCTCAAAATCCAATAAAGGAATCATACTAACTGAAATACTAAACATGTATAGCTGATCATGCTCATAAACCAATAAAACTATAACTGCATGCTGAGAGCAAATAAAGCTAAACATGCTGAATAATCTAATAGCAAGAAACAAATAAAACTACTACTGCATGCTTCAAATAACAAGAAACTAAACTTTCTAATTCTAAACATATTTGAAGCTTGTTTCATTTGTTTCAAAACTTATACTTTAATACTTTAAATAATAATCAACTTCTCTTGGGCCCGGCATTGTACCACTTTGCGCGCATTCTTAGTAAGAATCGAGGTAGCTAATCCCGAAACTACTAAGATACTTCTAGGCCTTGTGCCTAGGGGCATCTTGGAGCCCATCCCTTGGACCTTGTGTCCGGTACATGCCCTTTAAAAGTAAAATACTTATTATCTTAATTACTTCTTCTTTAAATGCCTTGGCATTTTAATAAGCACCTTGTGTGCCAAAAATCCCTAAAGTCTTGACTTTGGGATCTACTTAAGGCCTTGGCCTTTTTCTTTCTTTTCTTTATCTTTCTTATACTTGTTAATACTTCTAACAAAATACTTCTTTAAAGAGAAACTGAAATGTTTAAGAAAATTCTATCTTTGAAATGCTTAAACCAAAAAAAACTGCCTACTATGCTAATAAAATTCTGCATATTAAGCTTAATAAAAAAATCTGTCCTAAAATTGAAGTTCTGCATGCAATACTTATCAAAATCTGCAAGCAATGCTTATGAAAATCTGCTTATTAAAAATCTGCATACTATACTTATAAAAATCTACATGCTATACTTATAAAAATCTGCTTATTAAAAGTATGCATACTATACTCAACAAATCTGCTCATGCACATCTATTAGCAAAGGAAAAGAAATCTGCTCATGCCCGAATATTAGCAAAATGGTAAACTGATCATGCTTAATTATTAGCAAATGGATAATTGCTCATGCTTTACTAACAGCAAGGGAAAAATCTAAACGGCATAGAAAACTTTTAAAACATGCTGTGATAAGAGCAAAGAAAGCTAATCTAATCTTACTAATCATGCTACAAAATAGAGCAAAAAGAAAACTAATTTGATCTTGCTAAATGACACAAACGTAACGAAAATGCTAATGTTTGCATGCTGGAACTTACGGCTGTTCATGCTCTTGAAATGCCAAGAACTGAATCTGTTCATTAATAAGGAACATAAGGAGACATGCTTGAAGATGTAATTAATCAGGCTCTTCAATGGCAAGGAAATTCAAGCACAAAACATAACTCAAAGAACTAAAACAGCAAGCCAAATGAATGCCTAGTGTTGTCTTGAATCTAATCCGAAGGCTTTTAAGTAATGATTTCTCTCACAGCAGCATCATAATTCTAAGTGCTACACTTAGGTTCAAAACTGAATAGCAAGGGCTGTTCTTGCCCACTAACAAACTAACAGATCCAAGGATCTCCTAGAACAAGCAAAGCCTCTTTAAACATACTACAACAGAACATAAAGGAGCAAATAAAACTCGAAACTACTAGCAGATTCTGTATAGCTTATTCCGAAAACAAAGAAGGATACTAAAGCCCTAAGAATCATCTTGTACAACATGTTTCGGAATATTAAAGAATCTGTTCATGCTCGGCAAGGAAAAGAAGAAGGCAAAAATCGCGGAACAACTCCTACTGCAGGTGAGAAGCAACTCACATCGCTGTTCTTGGACTTACAACCGGAGAAGGAGGGATCTAGGGTTCGGGTAACTCAAATTCCAGCGGCTCTTTGCATCCTCCGTGCTCCCTTCGACGAGGGTTCGTGAAGACGGGAAGAACCTCTTGGATCAAACCCTTGACCGGCCACCGAGACGAAACACTAGCTTCTTCGTGTTTCCGCCCGAGAGAAGAATGGCGTCGCCGCGTGAGAAGAGAAGGGGATTTTTGAGAGAAAATTTTAGGTTTTCGAAATAAGATTTAAATCTTATACCTTAGGTTATTTTCATTTCTAACTTTACCTTATATACTTGTCGCTGCATATCTGATCAACAAAGACCGCTGGCGCAGTTGGTCCGTTGAGTTTTGCTCGAAGCCACAGGTCTGGGCTTCGATTCTCAGCCGCGCCCTTTTATTTCCAATTTATTTTACTGTTCCTAACTACTAGTTAAATATATATCGCTCCATATATGATTAACAAAAACTGTGTAGCTCAGCTGGTTGGGCCGATTTTGCTTGGGTCAGTCCGACCCGAGATCGTGGGTTCGAATCTCACCTTCAACA
Organism: Zingiber officinale; assembly: GCF_018446385.1. Classification (NCBI taxonomy): domain Eukaryota; kingdom Viridiplantae; phylum Streptophyta; class Magnoliopsida; order Zingiberales; family Zingiberaceae; genus Zingiber; species Zingiber officinale. The sequence continues at coordinate 55,894,487 of NC_055993.1, forward strand.
TTTTTTTTAAAACTTCTTTCTTTTTGTAACCCTACTAAACGACCTCCAAAAATTACGTAAAAATACTCTAAAAATTCCTAAAAATCTCTAGAATATTTTAAAAGTATTTCCAAATATTTTTATGGACTTTTAGAACTTGAAATAGGGAAAATTGGGTCGTTACAATTCCCCATACCTTATAAAAAGTTCGTCCTCGAACTTAGAATAGCTCTGGATACTTCTGTCTCATACCGTCCTCCCGCTTCCAAGTGACTTCCTCGTGCTTCTGGTTCTGCCAGATAACCTTCACTAGTGGCACTTCTTTATTTCTTAGTCTCTTGACTGCACTGTCCACTATCTGTGTAGGTCTACTCTCATAACTAAGATCCTCTTGGATCTGCACTGACTGAGGCTCAATCACTTGGCTAGGGTCATGGAGACACTTCCTTAGCATGGATACATGAAACACATTGTGTATTGCTGACATGTCTTGTGGTAAATTCAGCTTGTAAGCTACTTTCCCAATCCTTTCTGTGATCAGGTAAGGTCCTACATAACGAGGACTTAATTTGCCCTTCTTGCCAAATCTCATCACTCCCTTCATAGGAGCGACCTTGAGAAAGACTGAATCCCCTACTTGGAATTCAAGTGGCCTACGGCGTGTGTCAGCATAACTCTTCTGTCTACTCTGGGCAGTCTCAATTCTCTATCTGATCTTCTGAATAGCCTGAGTAGTCTCATCTATCAGCTCTGTCTGAATGCCCAGCTCTACTTCCATTTCTTTTCTCAGCTCTTCATCATTGGGAACACAAAAGCGACTCCCCTGATAAAGAATTCCACTGTCTGATACTCGAAACTCCGAATTTCCTTCTTCTTGTATCCCTTGCTTGATCTTTTGGATATCAGGATCTTCACTTTGCTTTCTCTGTATATCCTCAAGCAGGGTTGACTCTAAGGTCAATGCAGAGAGTTGCCCATAAACAACTTCAAGTCCGAAATCTGACAACTCCTTCTGGAGTGGCATTTTGTTAACCACTCTAAGTTCAATGCAGAGAGTTGCCTTTCAATAATTTCAAGTCCGTAATCCGACAACTCCTTCTGCAGTGTCAGGGCTAATGATGACAAAGACATCAGGGATGCACTGGATTTTCTGCTTAGTGCATCTATCACTTTGTTAGCTTAACCTGGGTGGTAGAGGATTTCACAGTCATAATCTTTGACCAACTCTAACCACCTACGCTGTCTCATGTTTAAGTCCTTCTGAGTGAAGAAGTACTTAAGACTTTGATGGTCTGTGAAGATTCTGCACTGGACTCCATACAGGTAATGTCGCTAGAGTTTCAGTGCAAAGACCACAACTGCCAGCTCAAGATCATGAGTGGGGTAGTTCTTCTCGTAGTCTTTGAGTTGTCTGGAAGCATAAGCTATCACTTTTCCTTCCTGCATGAGTACAACTCCTAAGCCCATCTTGGAAGCATCACTGTATATGACAAAACTCCTGTCACTTTCTGGAACAGTCAGAATAGGAGCACTGGTCAGTCTCTTCTTGAGCTCTTGGAAATTCTGCTCATATTTATCTGACCATTCAAACTTCTTGTTCTTTCTGGTGAGGGCTGTAAGTGGAGAGGCTATTCTGGAAAAGTCTTTCAAGAATTTCCTGTAGTACTCAGCTAAACCAAGGAAGCTTCTGATCTCCCTGGCATTCTTGGGTCTCTTCCAACTGCTGACCGCTTCTACTTTGGCTGGATCTACTTGAATGCCTTCTTTAGAAACGATGTGACCTAAAAACGCCACCTACTCCAACCAGAACTCGCACTTTGAGAATTTAGCATAGAGCTGCTTTTGCTGAAGGGTCTGCAGGACTATTCTCAAGTGTGTGTTATACTCCTCTGGGGTTCTGGAATAGACTAGAATGTCATCGATGAACACAATGACAAACTTGTCAAGGTATTCTCTGAACACTCTATTCATCAAGTCCACGAAGACTGCAGGTGCATTAATCACACCAAAAGGCATGACTACGAATTCATAGTGTCCGTATCTGGTCCTGGAAGCTGTTCTGGGTATATCACTTTCCTTCACTTTCAACTGATGGTACCCAGAGCGCAAGTCTATCTTGGAGAACACTGTTGCCCCTTTCAATTGATCAAATAAGTCATCGATTCTGGGCAGTGGATACTTGTTCTTGATTGTCACTTGATTAAGAGCTCTATAATCTATGCACATCCGCATAGATCCATCCTTTTTCTTGACAAACAACACAGGAGCTCCCCATGGTGAATGACTAGGGCGGATGAAGCCTTTGTCAAGCAGCTCCTGAAGTTATTCTTGTAACTCTTTCAACTCTGCTAGAGAAATTTGGTACAGAGCTTCTGAAATTGGGCTGGCGTCAGGAACCAATTCAATTTCAAACTCCGCTTCTCTGTTGCGAGGTAGTCCAGGTAGTTTTTCTGAAAATACCTTTGGATACTCACAGACTACCCGAACATCTTCCTGCTTGGGTCTTTCTTGTTATCTTTGTCCTTCCAGTTCTGATTACTTGACTGGGGTCTCTATTTCCCCACTGTCTTGTCTTCTATCTTGATTGGCTTGTGTTGCGTTTGTTATGCCTTGATGTCGTTCAGATAGTGCTCACTAATGCCCTACTGACTAGCTCTTCAACATTCTATGGTCGGTGAGTTTCATTACTCACATTAGGTGTTATTTCTGGTTTCAGCATTAGGAGCATCAGTCTATCTCGTTCTTTCACTGTACTTCCTAACTATAGGCAAAGGTGAGCTAGCCTGTTAAATCTTTTAACCGCTTTTTTTACTGGTAGGTCACCTTGTCTGAATTCCATAAGCTTCTCATACTGTTTATTGGTGATCCATTGACGGAAGACTTCTTCGTAAAACTTTATCTCGAAGTCAACCCAGCTCATCTGGTTGACTGCTCTCTTACTCTTAACTCGCTCCCACTACATACAAGCATCTCTAGATAGGCAGAAAGAGGCACACTTAATGATATCAACCTTCTCGACTTCTGGTCAGTCAAGAAGCTCCATTGTGCTCTCAAATGTCTTGAACTAAGCCTGGGCATCCTAGGGCTCAATCGTGCCTGAGAATCTTTCTGGTTTCAGCTTCAGCCACTGGATGAGGTATGCTTCTTGTCTTCTAGGTGTTGTGGCGACTTCTAGGACAACCGATAGGACTTCAGTCACCCCTAGGGTCTCCACATTGATGGTTGGGGAAGTGGGAGGAGCTGGCTTCTGATTGGCCATTAGATTGGCAATCACTTGCTGCTACTTGCTACTTGTCTCTGAAGTTAAGTAACAACTTCAGGGAGAATAGGCCCAGGGGTTCTGGACTCTTCGTTGTCCTGATCTTGGTTCTCATTATGAAAAGAAAAGGACTTGGTATTCTCTCTCTAACCCTTCTAATCATACATAAATATGGATAAAGAAAAGGGAAACTATAACTTCTATCTTACTTAAGTACTCATAAGCAATTACTCTGTACTGCAGTTAATAATAAGGAAAGCAGAATAAAGAAAGAATTTAAATACTTTCTTACTTGAAGACGGCAAGGATGATGCTGATGTGTGTGATGCCGGAGAATGGGACCTGCTCTGATACCAACTGTAACGACCACCCTTCTTACTACTGCTACTACTCTCTAAGAGTGACCGTTACTTAACTACTAACTCTACTTAACCGGTATAATTAAAAACCATGAGGAATCTCTAAGAAAACCCTACCGAAAAATTTCGGCAGAGTCTCCCCTGTGCCGATGACTAAATCATCAATACAAACAAACTATACTCAGCCACAGGCGGCTGGAACATATATTTCCACAACCACGCAGTATAGTATCACAAATAAAAGAAGGAAACTACCCTAATAATAGCAACCAACAATATCACTCCATCAATAGAACTCAACTACAAATGCGGAATAAACTTAATTACAATCTTGACTCATAATAGCATTTAAAGAAAACCAAAGAACTCTAAACAGAAAAGTCTTTAACAATTCCTTAGCTAACTCTTGATCTCCCCATAGTCCAGCCATCACACACCTTCATCACCACCACCTTGTCGCCTTCCTTGCTAAATATTTTCCTTTCCTTTATCTGCAGTAGGAGGAAGTGCAGTCTATAAGCATAAAGCTTAGTGAGCGCTATCTACTCACAAAAACTCGATATGCATGTATATAAATAAAAACATGCTAAAACTGAATGCTAACATGTAAAGCTACTCATGCTCATAAATAGCAAAGGAATCATACTATCTGAAATACTAAACATGTATAGCTAATCATGCTCATAATCCAATGAAGGAATGATACTAACTGAAATACTAACATGTATAGCTAATCATGCTCATAATCCAATAAAGGAATCATACTAACCGAAATACTAAACATGTATAGCTATTCATGCTCAAAATCCAATAAAGGAATCATACTAACTGAAATACTAAACATGTATAGCTGATCATGCTCATAAACCAATAAAACTATAACTGCATGCTGAGAGCAAATAAAGCTAAACATGCTGAATAATCTAATAGCAAGAAACAAATAAAACTACTACTGCATGCTTCAAATAACAAGAAACTAAACTTTCTAATTCTAAACATATTTGAAGCTTGTTTCATTTGTTTCAAAACTTATACTTTAATACTTTAAATAATAATCAACTTCTCTTGGGCCCGGCATTGTACCACTTTGCGCGCATTCTTAGTAAGAATCGAGGTAGCTAATCCCGAAACTACTAAGATACTTCTAGGCCTTGTGCCTAGGGGCATCTTGGAGCCCATCCCTTGGACCTTGTGTCCGGTACATGCCCTTTAAAAGTAAAATACTTATTATCTTAATTACTTCTTCTTTAAATGCCTTGGCATTTTAATAAGCACCTTGTGTGCCAAAAATCCCTAAAGTCTTGACTTTGGGATCTACTTAAGGCCTTGGCCTTTTTCTTTCTTTTCTTTATTTTTCTTATACTTGTTAATACTTCTAACAAAATACTTCTTTAAAGAGAAACTGAAATGTTTAAGAAAATTCTATCTTTGAAATGCTTAAACCAAAAAAAACTGCCTACTATGCTAATAAAATTCTGCATATTAAGCTTAATAAAAAAATCTGTCCTAAAATTGAAGTTCTGCATGCAATACTTATCAAAATCTGCAAGCAATTCTTATGAAAATCTGCTTATTAAAAATCTGCAAACTATACTTATAAAAATCTGCATGCTATACTTATAAAAATCTGCTTATTAAAAGTATGCATACTATACTCAACAAATCTGCTCATGCACATCTATTAGCAAAGGAAAAGAAATCTGCTCATGCCCGAATATTAGCAAAATTGTAAACTGATCATGCTTAATTATTAGCAAATGGATAATTGCTCATGCTTTACTAACAGCAAGGGAAAAATCTAAACGGCATAGAAAACTTTTAAAACATGCTGTGATATGAGCAAAGAAAGCTAATCTAATCTTACTAATCATGCTACAAAATAGAGCAAAAAGAAAACTAATTTGATCTTGCTAAATGACACAAACGTAACGAAAATGCTAATGTTTGCATGCTGGAACTTACGGCTGTTCATGCTCTTGAAATGCCAAGAACTGAATCTGTTCATTAATAAGGAACATAAGGAGACATGCTTGAAGATGTAATTAATCAGGCTCTTCAATGGCAAGGAAATTCAAGCACAAAACATAACTCAAAGAACTAAAACAGCAAGCCAAATGAATGCCTAGTGTTGTCTTGAATCTAATCCGAAGGCTTTTAAGTAAAGATTTCTCTCACAGCAGTATCATAATTCTAAGTGCTACACTTAGGTTCAAAACTGAACAGCAAGGGCTGTTCTTGCCCACTAACAAACTAACAGATCCAAGGATCTCCTAGAACAAGCAAAGCCTCTTTAAACATACTACAACAGAACATAAAGGAGCAAATAAAACTCGAAACTACTAGCAGATTCTGTATAGCTTATTCCGAAAACAAAGAAGGATACTAAAGCCCTAAGAATCATCTTGTACAACATGTTCCGGAATATTAAAGAATCTGTTCATGCTCGGCAAGGAAAAGAAGAAGGCAAAAATCGCGGAACAACTCCTACTGCAGGTGAGAAGCAACTCACATCGCTGTTCTTGGACTTACAACCGGAGAAGGAGGGATCTAGGGTTCGGGTAACTCAAATTCCAGCGGCTCCTTGCATCCTCCGTGCTCCCTTCGACGAGGGTTCGTGAAGACGGGAAGAACCTCTTGGATCAAACCCTTGACCGGCCACCGAGATGAAACCCTAGCTTCTTCGTGTTTCCGCCCGAGAGAAGAACGGCGTCGCCGCGTGAGAAGAGAAGGGGATTTTTGAGAGAAAATTTTAGGTTTTCGAAATAAGATTTAAATCTTATACCTTAGGTTATTTTCATTTCTAACTTTACCTTATATACTTGTCGCTGCATATCTGATCAGCAAAGACCGCTGGCGCAGTTGGTCCGTTGAGTTTTGCTCGAAGCCACAGGTCTGGGCTTCGATTCTAAGCCGCGCCCTTTTATTTCCAATTTATTTTACTGTTTTAACTACTAGTTAAATATATATCGCTCCATATATGATTAACAAAAACCGTGTAGCTCAGCTGGTTGGGCCGATTTTGCTTGGGTCAGTCCGACCTGAGATCGTGGGTTCGAATCTCACCTTCATCATTTTTTTAAAAACTTCTTTCTTTTTGTAACCCTACTAAACGACCTCCAAAAATTACGTAAAAATACTCTAAAAATTCCTAAAAATCTCTAGAATATTTTAAAAGTATTTCCAAATATTTTTATGGACTTTTAGAACTTGAAATGGGGAAAATTGGGTCGTTACAAAAAGGAAGCCAAAAAGCAAAGAAGAAAGAAGGCCCTGAAGGCAACCTGGGACGAATCTTCTTCGGAGGACGACGACGATGAACTCGATCAGACGAGTTTACTCGCACTGATGGCCCGGGACCAGATCGTCGAGAGCGAGAGCTAGTCATAGGCCGAGTCCGAGCAAAGCCACGGATCCGCATCCGTTTCCGAAGGGCCAGACTCCACTGTAAGTATTCCGAGGCTTAATAATTTAGTCAATTATTTATTACGCAAGTTGGCTAAGTCAAACCTTAGGATTAAATCACTTCTAAAGGAAGTAGCTGTCCTTAAAGAAGTGACTAACACTAAATCCTTACCTGATCAAGTTCAGACTGGAAATTCAACTCAAGTTCAAAAACTTGAGGAAGAAAATTCTAGTTTGAAAAATCAGGTAAAAGATTTAAAAAATACCTTAGAACGGTTTTCTTTGGGCTCCAAGAATCTTGACCTAATTCTTGGGACACAAAGAGCCGTTTACAATAGAACTGGGCTAAGATATAAAAGTAAAAAGAAATATAGATCTTACTTATCCTTAATAAATAAACAAAGTAGTAAATCAGTCCAAGCATGGGTCCCCAAGTCCAAATTGATCAATCAAGTTGGACTTGGCCAATACTGGGTTCCAAAGGATCAAATACACTACCTCGATAGACCATATCGAGGCCATGATCCAGGGGGAGCAAAAAGAAAAACGATCTTAAAAATTTAAAATTTAAATTTCTAAAATTCAAATTAAAAATTCAAAAATCAAATTAAAAAAATGTTAAAATTCGAAATTATAAAATTAAAAATCAAATTCAAAAGTCAAAAATCAAAATCAAATTAAAAATTCGAAATTAAATTAAAATTCAAAATTATAAAATTAAAAATCAAATTCAAAATTTAAAAATCAAAATCAAATTAAAAATACGAAATTAAATTAAAATTCGAAATTATAAAATTAAAAATAAAATTCAAAATTCAAAAATCAAATTAAAAAATTTTAAAAAAAAATTCGAAATTATAAAATTAAAAATCAAAATCAAATTAAAATTTCGAAATTAAATTAAAATTTGAAATTATAAAATTAAAAATCAAATTCAAAATTCAAAAATCAAAATCAAATTAAAAATTTGAAATTAAATTAAAATTCGAAATTAAATTAAAATTTGAAATTATAAAATTAAAAATCAAATTCAAAATTAAAAATTAAATTAAAATTCGAAATTATAAAATTAAAAATCAAATTAAAATTTGAAATTATAAATTCAAAATTCAAAATTTAAAATCAAATATAGATGGAGGATCCAGACTAGTTGGCACCCCCAACTGAACTACCCGACAGTGTAATTGAACCTAATCTACCCGAAATGGGTAAAACAAGAGTAGATTACCCGGCAGGGTAATTAAGGTTAGATTAAAACGGGCAAGGTTTAACGTGACCCACAGTACTGGTGAAGTTTTTGGATGATAGTACGTTAGGGAAACTTGGGCATCGCATGTCTAGGAAGATATAGCTTCGACCTGGTGCATTTGGTCAAGTGAAACTGACCGAAGCTATCCTTAAATGGATCCTAACTAGTTAGACCAATGATTAGTATTAAGTCCAATGGGTAGGACTATTTGGGAAACCACGAAGGCATGGTCATTTTAATGAGTTCCTTGTGACTCACCATAGCCCAGAAGTTTGTCCAAAGAATGCTTATTTGTTGAACCCAAAGCTAAACCTGAATCTAACACAAAGTTAAACTAGACCCTTAATTTCAACAATAATTCATCTCACAACAATTATAGGGTTACCTGATTGACAATTTATATCGGGTGAGATGACTAAGAAATTAAATTTTGAAAATTGACTTAAATCAAGTTAATTAACAATTAAAATTATTTTAAAACTTAAATTCTAAAATTATTTTAAAAAACTCAAATTTCAAAATTATTTTAAAAACTCAAATTTCAAAATTATTTTTAAAACTAAAATTATTTTTAAACTAAATTTCAAAATTATTTTTAAAACTCAATTTCAAAATTAATTTTAAAACTCAATTTCAAAATTATTTTTAAAACTTAAATTTCAAAATTAATTTTAAAACTCAATTTCAAAATTATTTTTAAAACTAAAATTATTTTTTTTAAAACTAAATTTCAAAATTAATTTTAAAACTCAATTTCAAAATTATTTTTAAAACTCAAATTTCAAAATTATTTTAAAACTAAATTTCAAAAAAAAAATTCAAAACTAAAATTATTTTTAAAACTCAAATTTCAAAATTATTTTTAAAACTAAAATTATTTTTAAAACTCAAATTTCAAAATTATTTTTAAAACTCAAATTATTTTTAAAATTCAAATTTAATTAACTGTAAAATCTTTTCAAAACGTTAATTAACCATAGGATTAATTGTTTTCTTCAAATACAATTGAGTGAGATAGAAAATCTAAGGAGTCTACATCAATTAAGCTATCTTTAAATCCTTTAAAAACCAATTCAAACTACTTCATGTGTAGAAATTGGATCAATGGATATTTGATAGTGGATGCTCCAGACATATGACTGGAGATAAGTTGAAGTTTACCAAACTCAAGTATAAGAATTTAGGATCAGTTGCATTCGGCAACGACGGTAAACTTAAAGTAATCGAAAAAGGTAATATTGAACTTAGTTCCGATTTCATTATTCGAAATGTTTTATTGGTTGAAAATTTTAACTTTAATTTACTAAGTATAAGTCAATTGTGTGACAGTGGATATCTAGTCAATTTTGATAAATCTGGATGTCTAGTTAAAAACATCGAAAACCCTAAAATTATACTTAAGGGACTTAGAAAGAATAACATCTACACAATTGACTTATCAATATCCTCAATAAAGTGTCTCTTGACACAACAAGAGGAAACCCAACTGTGGCACAGAAGATTGGGTCACACGCACACCAGACTCATTTCAAAAATGAGTCAAAATGGTCTAGTTAGAGGTTTGCCCAAATTAAAATTTATTGAAAACTCAATCAGTTATGCGTGTCAAAAAGGAAAACAAACCAAGTCAACCCACAAGTCAACCAACCTAGAAAGAACTAACACCGTACTTGAGCTCCTTCACCTTGACCTATTTGATTCACATGGAGCCAAATCACTAAGCAAGAACCAATATTGCTTAGTAATAATTGATGACTACTTTAGGTACACATGGGTAAAATTCCTAAAAATAAAAGATGAAACCTATGAAATATTTAGTAATTTTTGCAAATTAACGGAAAATGAAAAAGATACTAAAATCAAAAGAATAAGAAGTGATCACGGGGGGGAATTTGAAAATCATAGGTTTACCCAATTTTGTAAAATAAATGGATACCAACATGAATTTTCATGTCCTAGAACCGCCCAACAAAATGGTCTAGTGGAACGTAAAAATAGAACACTACAAGAAGCCGCTAGGACTATGCTAAACGAATATAATTTAAATCATCAATTTTGGGCTGAAGCAATAAATACTGTAAATTATATTCAAAACAGAATTTTAATTAACAAACTTCACAATAAAACACCTTATGAACTTTACTACCATAAAATTCCCAATCTAAACTATCTAAAAGTATTTGGGTGTAAAGTTCACATTTTAAATACTAAAGATTACTTAGGAAAATTTACACCCAAGTCTAACCAAGGAATATTTTTAGGATACTCCTCTACCAGTAGGGCCTTTAGAGTATATAATCAAAATACCTTGAAAGTTGAAGAAACAACTAATGTAATATTTGATGAAGAAAACAACCTATCCAATATAAATGAAAATATTGACATCACCCCAAGAGGTATAGAAGATGATGAAATCCAACCTAACCTTAATGAGTCAGAAGAACCAGTTTTTGACCCACAGATAAGACCAACTAGAGTAAGTACCTCACACCCACCTGACCAAAATTTGGGTGATCCAAACCTAGGAGTCAGAACTAGATCATCCTATAGAAACCTAAGTCAGATTGCCCTTATCTCTAAAATTGAACCTAAGACTATAGAAGAAGCCCTACCTGACCCAGATTGGATCATTGCAACGCAGGAAGAATTAGCACAATGCGAGAGAAACCAAGTCTGGGACCTTGTACCTAAACCCATAGATAAATCAATAATAGACACCAAATGGGTTTTTAGGAACAAGTTGGATGATCAGGGTGATATAATAAGAAACAAAGCTTGATTAGTAGCCAAAGGGTTTAGTCAAGTTGAAGGCTTAGACTATGATGAAACCTATGCTCCGGTAGCTAGACTAGAATCCATTAGGATGTTATTATCCTATGCAGCAAATAAAGGGTTTAAGTTGTACCAAATGGACATTAAGTCAGCCTTTTTAAATGGGTTTATCAAGGAAGAGGTCTACGTAAGCTAACCTCCAGGATTTGAAGACTTAGACTACCCAAACCATGTATTCAAATTAAAAAAGGCATTATATGGACTAAAACAAGCCCCTAGGGCATGGTATGAAAGACTATCTAATTACTTAATATCCAAAGGCTTTAACCAAGGACAAATAGATCCAACCTTATTTGTAAAAACTATAGAAAAAGACATCTTTATAGCCCAAATCTATGTTGACGACATAATTTTTGGCTCAACTAACTCTAAGTTTTTAAAAGAATTTATTAAATTAATGGAAAATGAATTCGAAATGAGTATGGTTGGGGAACTCAACTTCTTCTTAGGCTTACAAATTAAACAAACTAAAGATGGAATCTACATTTATCAAACTAAATATGCTAAGGAGTTAATTAAAAAATTCTGCATGGAAAATTCAAAAATTATAAATACTCCAATGGCAACCAACATTAACATTGACTCTGACCCTGAAGGAAAACCAGTAGATCCAAAATACTATAGGAGTGCCATAGGTAGCTTACTTTACCTAACTGCAAGCCGACCCGACATATTGTTTGCAGTAGGTATGTGCGTAAGATACCAATCCTGTGCAAAAGAGTCACACCTAACATATGTTAAAAGAATACTTAGGTATATTAAAGGAACTCTAAATGTAGGACTTTGGTACCCAAGAACTTGCACCTTTGACCTTTATGGCTATTCTGATTCAGACTATGCCAGGTGTAAATTAGATAGAAAAAGTACAAGTGGTAGCTGCCAAATTCTAGGTCAGTGCCTAGTAAGTTGGTCAAGCAGAAAGCAACATTGTGTTGCTCTATCCACTAAAGAAGCTGAATACATAGCTCTAGGAGAATGTGCATCTCAGTTGTTGTGGATGATGCATACATTAAAAGACTATCAACTAGAATATAAAAATACAAAAATCTTTATTGATAATATCAGCTCAATTAATCTGACAAAAAATCCTATTCACCACTCTAGGACTAAACACATAGAGGTAAAACACCACTTTGTAAGGGATCACGTAGCTAAAGGTGAAATTGCACTCAACCATGTTGAGTCCAAATCAAACCTAGCTGACATCTTTACAAAACCCTTACCTGAACTTGAGTTCAGTGCACTTAGAAGGCAAATAGGAATGTGTTGGGTAGAATAGGTATCTCGTTTTGTTATATTGGTTTTTCAAATTCTAAGAAAAATTCCAATTTTTTAGACTTTTCAAAAATTGGAATTAGCCTAGGCTTTCCCCCAAGAAATCATGTTCCCCTATACTTAAGCCAGAGCATCTCACAAGCACCTAGGTGTACTTTGATTGTGTTTGAAAGACATAGAACGGTGTGAGATGCATAGGGTACAGCCTGGACTCAAGAATGCTTATATCTGTGCATCAATATGAGTCTGGGCGTTAAACACGTAATATACATCAATCAAGTCAAGTTTTCCAGCTCTAGTCAAAACTAACTGGACCAAATTGACTTAACTTGACTAACCATGTGAAAGTTGTTGCCCTGTAGGCAATCAGCAAATAGCTAAAGGTTGGACAGTTGGTAAAGGATACTCAATTTTCTAGTTAAGCATGTTTGATCTTTAGGGCTCTGATACCTCTTAAGTCTGATACCTCTTGAACATGACTCATACTTGGACTTAAGGACCAACTGACTTTGAATGAATAACCTAAATCAAATTTTTAGCTACATTACTCCCTCCTTGTACTAAAATTTAAATATTGTTTAAACTTAAGCTAAGTTTACTGTTAACCTAAGCTATAGTTTTCAAAATTCAATACTTGTAAAGAGCTAAGTTAAGTTCCAATCTTAATTTTCAAACTTTGTTAAACTTAGCACACTTTGAAATCTAACTTTGTAAATTCCTGTACAGTTTTTCAAAACTTAACTCATTGCCTTCAAAAATTAAAAAGTAACTTTAAAATTTTCTCCTAACTAAAAATTATATTTTTACTAGCTTTTAAAAACTATCAAAAAGATCCACTTTCTAACCGTTTTATAATTTTAACTAAGTTTCCAAAGAGCTAACATCATCTTTTCACTTAGCTAAAAATAAGAAATGACAATTATAAAACTGTTAAGTGGTCTCAAAATCTAGTTAATCAAATAACTATTCTTGCTTATTTTTGATATATGGCAAAGGGGAGAGTAGCAAAAATGTAAAATTCAAATTTAAAATAATGAATATTAAACGGGGAGCAACAGTTAAGGGGGAGCATATAATTGGCGCTATACTTTAAATTCGTAGGGTTTACTTTAGCAAATTTTCTTTGTTAAATGTGTTCATCTTTTCTTAGCAAATTTGCTTGTGTTAAAAATGTTCATCTATTCGTTTTTTTTTTCGTTTACTTAACTTTGAATTTGAGTTGCCATAATCAAAAGGGGGAGATTGTTGATGTGGGAAGCATCCGACGATCGAACTCGTGTTTTGATAATGGCAAAGGATTCAAAGTTAAGGTGTTTTGTAATCTAACAAGTCTGCTTGAGGATTTCAGGAAAGTCCTAGCTGCGGTTAGGCAAAGGGAAAACCCTAGGGGGTGGTAACCCTAGGTGGAAAGTCCTGGTGTCGCGAACCAGGTGAAAGACTGGACTAGCCGGGAAGCGGACGTCCAGCAGAAAGTCTGGAAGAGTCGAGTGCTGAGCAAAAGTCCAGTCGATCTGGAGGATCGCACTAGCAACAGGTAAATCTCTTGAGTGGAGTAGGTGAGGACGTGTTCCCCGTAGAGGGAACAGTAGGCGTCGGGTCGACCTAGGATTTCCGGACGGAAATCCGAAGTCAGACCCGGACAGTCCGGAGACTGTCATAACATTCTTTATTATTCATACTATTGTTTTATGCTAACTTTGTGTTGCAAGATATTGTTTGGGACTAACATGTCTTGCAGGTACAAAATAATGAAGTTTTCCCTCGGATGAACAGTGTCCAAGGTGCCTCCATGGAGCTTGGAGGTACCTCGGGTGCAAAAGCTGACCTGGCTGCGAAGCATCCATGGAGGCGCCTTGAAGGGAGTACAAGGCGCCTTGGAAGGCGCCTTGGGGAGGATATAAGGCGCCTTAAGCAGATGAACTTCGACCAGTTCAAGCTTGATCCACGTTGAGAACTCGGCAGCATAGAGGCGCCTTGAACAGCCTTCAAGGCGCCTTGAACACCCTTTATAAGGGGGTCTCGACCAGCACTTTATAACATCAACTTCCAAGCGATTGCTTTGCATCTGGCTGCTAACGACACGATCCAGAAGTGCTGCAACAACCTCCCGACACAACAACAAAAACCCTCATAGACATCGGTTTTCCACCGCTGTCTATTACATTTTCGACCGATGTCTATGAAGGCGATGTAAAAGGTCAACAATTTTAGACATCGGGTTATAACCGGTGTAGTATCACTTAACGACATCGGGTGTAAAACAGATGTAATATTATATGTTAATAACACCAGTTTTGGCAGCGGTATACGACTGATGTAATATTAGTTAATGACACCGGTTTTGCAGCAGTAGAAAACCGATGTAATATCAGTATTTTCTAACGATACAAATTTGATTTCCGAAACAGTGAAAAACTGACAGTATCCAAGAAAATACATAAATATTCACAAATTACACAAATATTCTTCATTCAACAGTATCCATAAAATACACAAATATTCACAAATTACATAAATATTCTTCTTACAACATTATCCATAAAATACACAAACATTCTTTTTACATCAAAAGCTAATAGATATTGTACACATCAAGGTAGAACATCGTGAGTCAAAAATCAAGCTGAGGCTATTCTGTTCAACTTGCTATACTGCTTCATTCTTCTTGCGCCTTTCATTTCCCTAATCTCACCACTTTTCACCTTCAAATGCCTAGTTTTCTGAGTTAAAATATCCACTGTTCTAATCTGTCAAACAAAAGTATCATTTGGTCTACTTAACTACAGCAAAGAACAAAAACAGAAGAATTCTACATGCTGCAGAAGTAAATTTGAAATTTGAATTGTTGAGACAAACTTAGAAATTTCAGATCTATATTACTCAACCTGATAGATTGAGGAAAATAAATTCTCAGCCATAGAATACTGATTGATATGGTTAAATAGAAAAGTGTTTCTGGACTTTTATGCATTCATCATATGCTTACTGAAATTACCAAATAAATAAATATAAGATAACAGAATGACTAGTCATGCTTTATGGCCCAAAATGTTAAGCAGATAATAAAGAACAAAAAAAATGTAATAAAGATGGAGTATTTAGATGTGTGTAAGGTTGCTATTAGAAATAAAACAAATCATGTTATTCTTAGCAAATAAATAAGTGTAACATAATCCCAACAGATAATAGAATGTCAGAAACACACATAAAGGTAGCACAAATATGTTCAAGGATGACCAAAAGATTTTAGTCAGATGAGTACAATCAAATAGAATTAAATGTGTGAAAGCTAAGGTAGATAGAGGATATAGGAAATTAACATAATAAATAGAGGAAAAATGACCAAGAAATTACTAATGATATAATCTTATTTTGAGCTAACTGACAAGCTAAAATCCATGTAGATGACCACAAATAGTTGGGAGATAGGCTTTGATTGTTATTTGAAGTGCTATGAACCACTATAGGCTAATGAAAGAAAGAAGAATGTATTCAATGGTGTGTCAATTTAAGTACCAAGTGTCATCAAGGAAAGATAAATTAATGATGACAAATATTTGTTTTAGAATTTTTTTTAGAGGACTGAGAGTGAGAAACATTGAGTAAGGTACATAGAGTAATAGACAGTAACATGAAACTCATGGCAGGAGATATTACATTCCTTCAAATAGCACATCACTCATATCTCATAATATAACAAAAATTAAGGCATATGCAATATTTCATCCACTATCATTCATCATTGAAATCATGCAGGTCCCTCTATTAGCAATGCTTGAAAGTACATTCTATTGAGGCAGGAAAACGAGGAAGAAAAACAAAGGCAAAGGGTAAGTTATAGTGGGATATGATAAATACAAGAACATATAATGTCACTCTTCCACAAATAATTTACTGAAAAAAAAAACAATATCATCTCTGCAGGATAGGAAATTGCAAATTCAGCCTGTAGCAAGATAGGAAAATTCACTTTTCTCAAGACCAAACACAAGCTCTGGCCGTTCTACAAACAATAGCTTAAATAACAGTTTTGTCAGTGCTTCCCCTTCAATTAGGAGGCAAGCAACCATCAAGGAAAGTGAAGGTTTGATAAAGAATTCAGTAAAGCAGGGAGCAACAATATACAAAGGGCGTAGTATGTTGCAAAAACAGAAGACGCTGATCAACTATAGGCACAACCCTAGTACTAAAGAAGACGTGCCATCTGAGATCACCATAACATTTTTTGGCTAAATTCACAAACCTTTCTTTGATACTAACAAAGATTGTGCATCCAATATTATTTGATGTGTGAAAGGAATGGCAAAAGTTTTCAGTTAAACGGTCAAGGTTACAAAGTATACTAATTGTTGAGATAAATTTGATGCTACATCCTGCCAATTAACAAGGCCTCACTAGTTCTTAAAGATAGACTAACAATTACACATGAGTTGGAAGATAGACTAACAATTACACATGAGTTGGATTATGGGTTATCAGAATCCAAATGGATTCTAACCCTAATACATGGAATGAGATCCACTTTCTACCAGAATAATTCCATCGATATCACCTATAGCCGTTGTTGGTCCATGTGACAAGGGCATTATAAAATGCATGCACATGACCCCACTTGTAGCTACTCACCAACATAAAGCCTATAACGAAGCAGATAAACTAAGATATTTTATTGATAGATATTTATTTATTTACACACTGAAATATTAAAAGATATCAAAATTTTATATAGCTGCGATTTAGCTTAAAGAGAACTACCAGCTTGGATCTAGTTAAGGTAGATAAAAAAGGTTGCTAAAGCCATTTTTTTAATTAAAAAAATTCAACATTCATTTTTGATCTCAGATGGAAGCTAATTATAAGATTTATAAACAATCTCGAGAATGATTTTGCTGGTATCAACACAGCTCATTCATTACCAGCCCTAATGATAAGTCCTCTTGATTATGAGCATTATTTTTCTTTCTCAGAAACCCTATCTAAAAGATAAATAATGAGCATGAATCTTAGCTATATTAGAAGTTGTCATACAAAAAACAATAATCTACAAGTTATGAGAAAATGTTATATCGCACCTTATACTATATTGAATATGTATCACTACAGATACAATTTATCATTCATGAATATAGGATATGTAGATATTCAACTGAGTGTTCTTATCATAAAGATGTTAGTGGTAGTCAGTAGAGAATAGAGTCATCATTGAGAGGTTAAATATTTTGTGCTGAACAAGAAGAACTATCACCAGTAGCTTTTGAAAAAAATCCTCAATAAAGAAAATGAGGTGAGAAACAAATAGGCAATAACCAGCAATATTAGCATGTTTATTTTGTAAACACGTCTACCCTATTATGTAATGCTTAGAAGCAAACCCCAATCGCACAAACGACAATTATCATTGGATTGATAGTGGAGTAAACTCATTATGTCGAAGCACTTACAGTAGCCTCTTCTGTTGTGGAATTGAAGAACTTAGCCTCAGCCTCAAGATCCAACATCGTCGCCTTCAAAGCCTCAACCTGGGCTTCCATTGCCTTGCCCCTCCTATGCAAAATATCCATAGTCTGCTTCGCAGTCCTCTCTGCATAATATCCATCTCCTAACAATACCTAAGTCCATTAAATCATTCCCTGTGCCAAAAAGATTCGATCATGCTAGAAACAAACGATATTCTCAACGAAATGAGCAATTTTTATAACTGAAACTCGTTGGTATGGATAAGGCGGCCAGAGAAGAAAGCCGCACCTCCAAAAGGAACCTATTAGATTTTACAAGGGAGACAATGATAGGAGTTGGAATTTTAGCAGGGAGAGAGGGGGGTTTAGATAGTAGGAAAAGAAGGAAAGGTAAGCGAATTTCTCTTGCCATGATTTCATGAGAGTGCTCATCCGGAAGGGAGCGAACAAGGGATATAAGGGCGGAATTCTTGGAGACGAAGCCCTAGAGACGCCGGAGCTTGCTACCGCGTTGGACGACAGCTCCCTCCACCAGCTGTGCGGCCTTCCGCGCCTCCTCGGGGGAGAAAAGGGATCTGAGGGGGGTGATCGTTCCCTTTACGTCGTCGCCCATGGAAGACAGGAACAGATTGAGACAGATCGAGAAGATTGTACAAGGGTTTCCCGCAGGCCGCTGTGTATACAGTGGACGGTATATAGTGGACGGCGCAATATAAGTTTAGGTTTGGGGGAAGAGTGAAGTGTTGTAAATTTTGGTTAAGTATCGATGTGAAAATTAAATTTTTTTATTTTGGTTCATTAACACCAAGTTTTAAAAACTGCTGTTAAAACCGATGTCTATTAACGAAAAAAAGGCGCTCATAGACACCGATTTTTGAAAAAATCGGTGTAAAATACTCAAAGACATCGGTTTTTGCTTAAAACCGTTGTTGTTCTAGCGATGTCTATGAGGGTTTTTCTTGTAGTGCGACGACCCAGAGCTCTGTTTTCTTCTTCCTTAGTTGTCGGTATAAAGTTGTTATAATATTTTCATTGTAATTTTTAATTCTTATCGAGCTTATAGTTGTTGCCCACCGGAAGCGGTCAAGGATTGCGGGCCTTCGAGTGGAGTCGCCTTAGGTTCCGAACGAAGTAAATCCCTTTGTGTCGCTGTGTTTATTTATTTTATTCCGCTGCATTTTAATTACTCCGATAGTTTTTCGATAATCGAACGAAATAGCCACGAGCGCTATTCACCCCCCCCCCCCCCTCTAGCGCTTCTCGATCCAACATCATGAACAAGGCATGACAAAACATTGAATAGAAATATGGCGAATCTACATAGTTCTATATCTCCATCATATTACAAATACTTCCTAATCCTAGAAGAGGATGTCTACTCCATTGTGAGGGAAGAACAACTCCAAAACATAAAGTAAAGCATACTTACAACCCTTGATGTGAGAAGAGGGGGAAGAAGAGATTCTTGCTGAGGTTTTCGATGTCTTGGGGATGCCTTCTTTCTCTGGAGATGGACGAAACGTCAAGGGATGGCGGTGGATGAAGCTCTAGGGTTTCCGCCGAAGGGGAGAACCCTTTCCCAATGAGAGGGATGAAGTCCCAAACCAAAGATGATCTCAAGAATAGGGTTCTTGACCCTTTTATAGGTTAGGGCATGGGCGCCAAACGACCCTTGCCACGGTCGTGCGAGATCCGCATGGCCAACTTCTTCCTCCCTTCGGGTTGAGTGGCACGGTCGTGTGAGTCCCGCACGGCCGTGTCTTTCTTCTACTCTGGCCGCGCTGCACGGTCGTGCCAATTGGCACGCCCGTACCTTCCTTTGCCTCTAGCAGGGCTGCACGGCCATGCAAATTGACACAATCGTGCCTTCCTTCTTCTCTGGTTACACCGCACGGCCATACGGAATTCGCACGACCGTGCATCAAGGCTGTATGGAATTGTCATTTTAGCACATCTTAACGTGGTATTCTTGAGTTGAGGTCTTCATCGATGTTGTAGATCTTGAAGTTATCTACAAATTAGTATAAAGAACAACCCAAAAATCCAACCGAGCACAAAGTTATGACCATTTTACTTTTAGTCTGTAGTGTTGAAAATTCCACACGGCCTTCACATGGCCGTGTAACATTCACACGGCCTCAACACACACCACACACGGCCTTCGCACGCACTACAAAAATATTGGCAATTAGGGATGAATTTTGCAACAAATTTTTAAAAAAAATTCGTTGGAAATTGAATTTGCGACGAAAATTGCAACGAAAAAAATTCGTTGGAAATGAGCCGTTGCAAATTTTTGGGACGAAAAATTAAAAATTCGTTGGAAATTTTGCAACGA
Organism: Zingiber officinale; assembly: GCF_018446385.1. NCBI lineage: Eukaryota > Viridiplantae > Streptophyta > Magnoliopsida > Zingiberales > Zingiberaceae > Zingiber > Zingiber officinale. The sequence goes on from NC_055993.1 coordinate 55,914,636, forward strand.
AAACCATATTTGTTGCAAAATTCGTTGGAAATATTGCAACGAAAATCATATTCGTTGCAAAATTCGTTGGAAATCTTGCAACGAAAATAAATATTCGTTGGAACAGTTAGTAGAAAAAAACCGCAACGAATTCCAAATTTGTCGCAAATTAACAACGAAAATATGGATTCGTTGCAAATAGATTTGCGACGAATGATTATTTGTTGCAAAAGTTAAAAAATCCAATTTTTGTAACGAAAATACATATTCGTTGGAAATTTCCAACGAATCCTTGTTTTCGTTGGAAATTTCCAACGAATTTGAGATTCGTTGGAAATTTCCAACGAATCCTGTTTTCGTTGGAAATTTCCAACGAATCCTATTTTCGTTGGAAATTTCCAACGAATTTGAAATTCATTGGAAATTTGCAACGAATCCTGTTTTCGTTGGAAATTTCCAACGAATCCTATTTTCGTTGGAAATTTCCAACGAATTTGAGATTCATTGGAAATTTGCAACGAATCCTGTTTTCGTTGGAAATGTCCAACGAATCCTTGGTGCCGTTGGAAATTTCCAACAAACCCGTTTTCATTACAAAATTCTGTCCCAAAAGTAAAAAAAATTCATACCCATCTAATTTTAATATTTATTCCTATTACAATTTTTTTTCAAACAGATTCAATATATATTGAATACACAACTAAATACAATAACACAAATATAAACCAAATATTAATTAATATATTTGTGTAAATACAAACATCAATAATCTAAACCCAAACATATACATCGTCAAAACATGTTTCATATAGAACCTAAACTAAAAACATAAAACTAACAATACAACAAACATCATCATCCAACCATACAAATAATAACAATATACAACAACTAACCCTCTAAATCAAACACTACAACAAAGTTACAACAAAGTGTATCCAAATTCCAATCTCATACAAAAACATGAAAAAAAGTAGAAGATAATCTTATGGAGATCCTTCTAAATCCAATTCCTTCTTCTACCTACATCCAAAAATAAATAAAAAAAAAAAGAAAATCTTATAAACCAACATATAAATAAATAGATAACGACTTACATATTTTTACGTCAATACCACCATCATTTTCACCTACCAACCCTGTTTGAAACAAAAATAACAATACTAATTAAGATACAAAATATGGAGAAAGCTTTACAGGTCACGCTTATCAAGTCACGGAGAAAGCTTTATTTCAACCATTAATTGATACTATACCCTTCCTTAGGGAAGGGAAAGGGATATAAAAAGATAGATATTTGATGATTGCAGAGTTGTAAAATTCACAACTGTGATGAATACACACCCGGAGCTAAGGACAGAAAATGTTGCTCAGGAATAAAAGAAAAAAATCAAGTTTTTCTCGTGTTGAAGCAGAAAAATGAGCAGGAAAAACAAGAAGAATAGAAACATACGGTCTTGATCCTCGAAATCAAGGCTGAAATCTTTTGTCTGGCGGCGACAGCAAGCAAATCTCTTCATGAGAATCAATCCCTGCTTTGGCGGAAAATGGGCAAAATATATTATGAACTGGATTCTAAAACAAGTGATAGGTTCGAATTAAGCAGGCACCATTAATTAATATCACTTCCCCCAGAGAAAAGTAATGATCGCAAAAACAATTGAAGAGGGCTCCACCTTGAATCTGATGCAATTTAATGTCTTGCCTGTGTTATTCTCAGGTTCCTATCTCAGAAAGCTGCTACTTTAAGCCTAAAACTAATAGTTGCCCCAATCGTTTAAAAAGATAATAAAAAGCAACAGTTCAGGAATTTCAAAACTCGAATCGGATTTGAGTACTTTTCAAAAGGAGCAGATGGAGACAACATCACGTTGAAAAGATTAAAGTAAAAAAATTTTGAAAAGCTGAAAAAAAAAGAGAGGAAAGGATTCCAAAATACTGAGCCCAAAAAGTAAATCAGAGAACCAGAGAACCGAATCACTTCAAATCATACATCGAAAAGTAGTCCAGCCAAGAGAAGTTCTACATTTACCCAGAGAAATAGATTGCGCTGAGGAATAGCTGCAACTATTCTATGATTAAAGCCAGATCTGCACCGCCGGAGCAAATACAACAACAAAATGAGTTCGGAAACCCCACGAGCGAAGATTGTTAAAGCAAATCCGAGCAGAAAACTAACCTCTGCTTCTGCTAATCGGCAATGCACCCATGGAGTGGAAGAAGAAGAGGAGGGAGCGGCCAGGCGCGGCGGCCCGCGGCAGCGAGCGGCCAGGAGCAGCGGCCCGCGGTCGTGAGCGGCAGGCACGGCCGCGAGCGGCAACCTGAGGTACGCCTGGGCTAGGTTTACAGGAAGGGACTGGGATCGTCGGATAAAAGTGGAAAGAGAGCTTACCGTCCGGAGATCGGCAGAAAAATCGCCACAGCCGCCTTTGTTGGAAAAATTAGGGCGTGAAAAAACTAGGGCAAGAGGTGAAGGGAATATATCGGACTGAGTAGGAATTATAAGGGTTATTTCCAACGAATAATTAAATTAGTTGGAAATATATTTCCAACGAATTTTCCGATTAGTTGGAAATTTCCAACGAATTTGAGATTCGTTGGAAACTTTATAATTTCTTAAAATCATGATTGACCAATCTAGAGATCTTAGAATTGGGTAAAATCAGTTTCTATGCGCTCCTCTATTTATCCTGATTTTATATATGTCCTCAAATATTTTTTTTATCCAATATATTTTTTTATTAATTTTTCTAACACCAATATGTCTGAAAAATTAAATTCATGTTTAAAAATTCACAAAGCAAAATATATTGGCTCTAAAATTATTTTTAATTCATGGATATAATCACGAGAACATCACAAACACATACAAACTAATTTCGCCTCGTTCTGAGCTCTCAACCATTATTTTGTGAATCCAACAAGTTCAACTACATTAATTTGATTTAAAACTCAAACACTTTAAACTCAAATTCAAATTCATCCAATTGACCTAAATGTAAAAAAAAAAGATCTTATGTTAAAATAATATTTAAGCTCATTTATAGAATCAGGAGACCAAGAGGAGTACATAGAAACTTGTTTCATCCGATTCCGAAGTCTCTAGGTCCATCAACCGAGTTTTTAAAAAATTGTATACTTTGCAACGAATCACGAATTCGTTGGAAATTTCCAACGAATTCTCTGATTTGTTGGGAATTTCCAACAAATTTGAGATTCGTTGGAAACTTAACAATTTCCTAAAACCACGGTTGACTAACCTAGAGAGCTCGGAATTGGGTGAAACCAGTTTCTATGCGCTCCTTTATTTATCATGATTTTATATATGTCCTCAAATATTTTTTTTACCCAATATATTTTTTTCATTAATTTTTTAAACACCAATATGTCCGAAAAATTAAATTCAGGTTTAAAAATTCACAAATCAAAATATATTGGCTCTAAAATTATTTTTAATTCATATATATAATAACGAGAACCTTACGAACACATACAAACTAATTTTGCCTCATTCTAAGCTCTCAATCATTATTTTGTAAATCTGACAAGTTCAACTACATCAATTTGGTTTAAATTAAAACTCTAACACTTTAAACTCAAATTCAAATTCATCCAATTGACCTATATGTAAAAAAATCAGCTTATGTCAAAAAAAAATATTTGAGCTCATTTATAGAATCAGGAGACCAAGAGGAGCACACAGGAACTTGTTTCATCCGATTCTGAGGTCTCTAGGTATATCAACCGAGTTTTTAAGAAATTGTAAAGTTTCCAACGAATCCGGAATTCGTTGGAAATTTCTAACGAATTTCCAGATTCGTTGGAAACCTTTCCAACGAATTCCGGATTCGTTGGAAAGTTTACAATTCCTTAAAATCTCGGTTGATGGACTTAGAGAGCTCGGAATTGGATGAAACCAATTCCTATGTGCTCCTCTTAGTCTCCTAATTTTATATATGAGCTGAAATATTTTTTTAACTCAAAAATATGTCCACAAATTATTTTTTCCGCATTGATATTTGAAAAATCACTGAGAAAAATATATTGGATAAAAAATTTATTTAATGATATATATAAAATCAGGGGATTAAGAGGAGCACATAAAAACTAGTTTCATCCAATTCCGAGCTATCTACATCCATCAACCAAGTTTTTAAGGAATTGTAAACTTTCCAACGAATTCGAAATTCGTTGGAAAACTTTCCAACGAATTCCCGGATTCGTTGGAAATTTCCAATGAATTCAGAATTCGTTGGAAAGTCTACAATTCTTTAAAAATCTGGTTGATAGACCTAAAGAGCTCGGAATTGGATGAAACCAGTTCCTATGTGCTCCTCTTGGTCTCTTAATTTTATAAATGAGCTCAAATATTTTTTTTAACTCAAAAATATGTCCACAAATTATTTTTTCCACATTGATATTTGAAAAATCACTGAGAAAAATTTATTGGATAAAAAATTTATTTAATGATATATATAAAATTAGGGGATCAAGAGGAGCACATAGAAACTAATTTCATCCAATTCCGAGCTCTCTACGTCCATCAACCAAGTGTTTAAGAATTGTAAACTTTCCAACAAATTCTGAATTCGTTGGAAACAACGAATTCACAGATTCGTTGGAAATTTCCAACGAATTTTGAATTCGTTGGAAAGTCTACAATTCTTTAAAAATCCGGTTGATAGACCTAAAGAGCTCAGAATTGGATGAAACCAGTTCCTATGTGCTCCTCTTGGTCTCTTAATTTTATAAATGAGCTCAAATATTTTTTTAACTCAAAAATATGTCCACAAATTATTTTTTTCCGCATTGATATTTGAAAAATCACTGAGAAAAATTTATTGGATAAAAAATTTATTTAATGATATATATAAAATCAGGGGATCAAGAGGAGCACATAGAAACTAGTTTCATCCAATTCCGAGCTCTCTACGTCCATCAACCAAGTTTTTAAGGAATTGAAAACTTTCCAACGAATCTGGAATTCGTTGGAAAACTTTCCAACGAATTCAGAATTCGTTGGAAAGTCTACGATTCTTTAAAAATCCGGTTGATAGACCTAAAGAGCTCGGAATTGGATGAAACCAGTTCCTATATGCTCCTCTTGATCTCCTGATTTTATATATGTCCTTAAATAATTTTTTTACCAAATATTTTTTTTTCAATGATTTTTCAAACACCAATGTGTATGAAAATTTTAATTTAGGTTTAAAAATTCAAAAATCCAAATATGTTGGCTCTAAAATTATTTTTAATTCATGGATATAATCATGAGAACTTTACGAATGCATACAAACTGATTTCGTCTCGTACTGAGCACTCGAACATTATCTTGTAACTCTAACACGGTCAACTTGTCCGATTTGATTTTAAAACTCCACCATTTTCAACTAAAATTAACATTCATCTACTTGACCTAGACGTGAAAAAATTATCCTACTTCAAAAAAAATATTTGAGTTCATTTATAAAATCAGGAGACTAAGAGGAGCACATAAGAACTGGTTTCATCCAATTCCGATCTCTCTAGGTCCATCAACTAGGATTTTAAGGAATTGTAGCCTTTCCAACGAATCCAGATTCGTTGGAAATTTCCAACGAATCCAGATTCGTTGGAAACCTTTCCAACGAATTCACAGATTCGTTGGAAAGTTTACAATTCCTTAAAATCTCGGTTGATGGACTTAAAGAGCTCGGAATTGGATGAAACTAGTTCCTATGTGCTCCTCTTGGTCTCCTAATTTTATAAATGAGCTGAAATATTTTTTTTTAACTCAAAAATATGTCCACAAATTATTTTTTTCCGCATTGATATTTGAAAAATCACTGAGAAAAATATATTGAATAAAAAAATTATTTAATGATATATATAAAATCAGGGGATCAAGAGGAGCACATAGAAACTAATTTCATCCAATTCCGAGCTCTCTACGTCCATCAACCAAGTTTTTAAGGAATTGTAAACTTTCCAACGAATTCTGAATTCGTTGGAAAGTCTACAATTCTTTAAAAATCCGGTTGATAGACCTAAAGAGCTCGGAATTGGATGAAACTAGTTCCTATATGCTCCTCTTGGTCTCTTAATTTTATAAATGAGCTCAAATATTTTTTAACTCAAAAATATGTCCACAAATTATTTTTTTCCGCATTGATATTTGAAAAATCACTGAGAAAAATTTATTGGATAAAAAATTTATTTAATGATATATATAAAATCAGGGGATCAAGAGGAGCACATAGAAACTAGTTTCATCCAATTCCGAGCTCTCTACGTCCATCAACCAAGTTTTTAAGGAATTGTAAACTTTCCAACGAATCTAGAATTCGTTGGAAAACTTTCCAACGAATTCCCAGATTCGTTGGAAATTTCCAACGAATTCAGAATTCGTTGGAAAGTATGCGATTCTTTAAAAATCCGGTTGATAGACCTAAGGAGCTCGGAATTGGATGAAACCAGTTCCTATATGCTCCTCTTGATCTCCTGATTTTATATATGTCCTTAAATAATTTTTTTACCAAATATTTTTTTTTCAATGATTTTTCAAACACCAATGTGTCTGAAAATTTTAATTTAGGTTTAAAAATTCAAAAATCCAAATATGTTGGCTCTAAAATTATTTTTAATTCATGGATATAATCATGAGAACTTTACGAATGCATACAAACTGATTTCGTCTCATACTGAGCACTCGAACATTATCTTTTAACTCTAACACGGTCAACTTGTCCGATTTGATTTTAAAACTCCACCATTTTCAACTAAAATTAACATTCATCTACTTGACCTAGACGTGAAAAAATTATCCTACGTCAAAAAAAATATTTGAGTTCATTTATAAAATCAGGAGACTAAGAGGAGCACATAAGAACTAGTTTCATCCAATTCCGAGCTCTCTAGGTCCATCAATCGGGATTTTAAGGAATTGTAGACTTTCCAACGAATCCAGAATTCGTTGGAAATTTCCAACGAATTCAGAATTCGTTGGAAATTTCCAACGAATTTCCAGATTCGTTGGAAACCTTTCCAACGAATTCACAGATTCGTTGGAAAGTTTACAATTCCTTAAAATCTCAGTTGATGGACTTAGAGAGCTCGGAATTAGATGAAACCAGTTCCTATGTGCTCCTCTTGGTCTCCTAATTTTATAAATGAGCTGAAATATTTTTTTAACTCAAAAATATGTCCACAAATTATTTTTTTCCACATTGATATTTGAAAAATCACTGAAAAAAATATATTGGATAAAAAATTTATTTATTGATATATATAAAATCAGGGGATCAAGAGGAGCACATAGAAACTAGTTTCATTCAATTCCGAGCTCTATACGTCCATCAACCAAGTTTTTTAGGAATTGTAAACTTTCCAACGAATCTGGTATTCGTTGGAAAACTTTCCAACGAATTTCCAGATTCGTTGGAAATTTCCAACGAATTCTGAATTCGTTGGAAAACTTTCCAACGAATTCAGAATTCGTTGGAAAACTTGCAACAAATTTGCGACGAAAATTTTATTTGTTGCAAAATTTGCAACAAATTTTTTTTTTGTCGCAAACTTGCAACAAAATTTAGCGACAAAATATATTTTGTTGCTAATTTGCGATGAAAACTTTTTGTTGCTAAAATCGTTGTTAATTTGCAACAATTTAATTTCTTGTTGCAAATTTTGTTGGAAATTTTGGGACGAAAATTAAATTCGTTGCAAACCTTCGTCCCTAAAAGGCTATTTTTTTGTAGTGATGGCCGTGTAGTCTATGAATGGCCAGAACTTGGAAGAACTTAGTTTTTGCATGCCCATGACACTCTGGAAGCTCTAGACTTCATTTAATATCCGTTTTTACTCCAAATCACGTCCTATCAATCAAAACAAACAAAGAGTTGATCTCCGAACAAAATATAATGGAAGTATGACATTATAATGAAATAGGGTACAATAAACATAGATTATGCTAATGAAATGCAAGTAGATGTGCATCAAAGCATGCATAAATGATCATAAGATCTACACACATCACACCCCCAGACTTAAATCTTTTCTTGTCCTCAAGCAAAACCCGCAATCTAGATTCATGTGGTTAGTTGGCATGTAATAATCCATAATGAATCAATATAAACCTATCATATAGTTTCATTGATGGGCATGATACAAAAATTATTAGAGTGTGGCCTAAGTAGAAGTTCTCCCTGCTCAGTGTAATAAGTGGCCTAACTTTTTAAAGTATCAATTTATAAGCCTAGTCAATTTTTCATTTAACCGTGTTCCTCATACTTCCGACGATAGACACTTACCTGCCACACGCAAGGTTCATTCACCTCAAAAATCGTCTACACAAGGTCTCAAAAGAATACTCAGTATCAAGAGAAACATGACATTTATTTCTCCAGTAACCTAACTCGGTCTCAAAGGGGTGAATTGCTAGTTTCCACTCACGATAACTATTTTTTATCCCTTATTTTTTTCCTTCTTCTTTTTTTTATTATGTTTGCAAAGTATCAAACTTGAACAAACTTTCATCATTTTATTTTATTTTATTTTTGGGGTGGGTTGATTTTTTCAAATGAGCTTACATGATCTGAGTTTATCCAGTAACCAAAATGTAGTTGAGAAGTCACCATAGAAGCAAGAGTACTAGTGCGGTTCTATGAATAATGACTATTTTCAAAAATATCTACTATCAAAGTCAAGCATAATGTGAAGAGATCCTAAAACTAGGCCAACATTCAAATTCTTCTAGTAATAACAATGCTCACTTCATGCTACTATGGATAGGAAAATAAAGATCAATAAGCATACTAGCATACCAAATCACACAACATAAATATCTAGATGAAACGTGCTAGTATTTTGCATTAAGCAACAAACAATCATGATGTGATGAATGATGCAACTAGGAAAAATTTATTATGCAAAAGAAATAAGCAAAAACTAAACTAAGCCAAATGCATCTAATGCATCCCCCCAGACTTAAACTTTTCATTGCCCCAATGAAAACTAAAACAATGTGGAGGAGATTAAAAGTAAAAGAAGTTACCAAATGATGCGTGCCCATGTCATTAACTTCTCCATCATGTAATTGCACTCCTCCTAATCTTTGAGTCCTATAAAAGAAAATTGACAATAAAAATTAAGTAGAGAATAGATTTTTATTATAAAGAAAGAAATGAAACTAAAAAGAAACTAAAAAAATGAAAGCAAAATTGAACTTGGGTTGCCTCCCAAGAAGTGCTTGTTTAAGGTCATTAGCTCGACCACCTCATTAAATTCATCGAAATCTCTCTCTTGGAGGGGTAAGATATTTCAATACCCTCCTACCAAGGGATCTTATTATGGAGAGAGTTTTCATCAAAGGAGCTATAGAGTAAAGTATAACTCTTTCCATCTTCGTCTTCTTTGGAGTTTTTTCAGGTGGTCGAAGATGGTTCAAATCGAGCTTCCAATTATAGGCCCCATAAAAATCTACACACCCAAAATAAAAACATACCTCTCCCAAGCATGCTATATTAGATAGAACTAGAACCTTATTGAGATGAACTGAGTATGTATCACAAATTGAATCACATCCAACAAAATCAATTATAGGTACCTCTATAAAATTTTCTAAAAGATCACAAGAAATACTAACCTTGCTTTGCTGAGAGATACCTGAAAGTTATAAACATGTGGATGTGACCTCTGCTAAATTAAATGATGGCTCTAGCTCTGGCTTAAGTGGGGTGCCTCTAAAAGTGGTGATTCTTGGGATTTTTCTTCTATTGCACAAGTTCCTACACAATGGATCACAACATGTTCAATCCTTGCAACTCTCATAATCTCAGAAGGTTGTGTGGATAAAGGAGGTGATTCTTGAGATGTTGCTTCCACAACACAACTCCCTACACTTCCTTTCATAACATCATCATCAACACAAGCATCAAAAAATAAACCAACATCAATATCCTCAGTGGGAGAATCATCTATAGGAGGATCACTAACTTCATTTGTAGTTTTAAGTTGATCTACCACATCACATTCATCGTCTGAAAATTCAATTTCATCATAACACCCTGTAAACCCAGAAGGTAAATTTGAAAACTTGTTATCCACTGTATTATCATCACAATCCTCATCTGAAGAATCCTTATCTTCATATACATTCAGAAATCTACACTCAACCATATTAGTGTCACAGAATTTGCCAAAGTCTTCATTTTCATTGACCCTCACTAGCCTTTATGGAAAAGGAACCTTTAGTAAAGGTCTTCGGAAAGGTACCTCCTTTTTCCCATATTCCCTTTGAGCTTGCGGAGGAGGTCCAACTTGCTTATCTAGTATATTTGTGATCAATCATTGAGGGAAAGGTACTTGTGGCCTTTGGGAACTTCCTGGAGAAATGAAACTGAGTTCTTGAGGTCTTCTATTGTTCTTCTCCTCAATTCTAGACAAATCCTTCTTCAGTAGTTCTTCATGATTCTTGCCACTTCTCAACTTAAAATTATTACACTGTTCACTAGAAACTGTCTATGTTGGAGGAGGATCTTGTTTGAACCATTTCGAAACAATGCTATCAATCTTTGCCCCTAAATGTTTGAACTCCTCATTCTATGACTTGTGGATTTCAAAATTCTTGAATGGTTGAATTGTATTTTGTTTGACAGACTCTCTTGTATATATGGCTTGTACTTCTTGAATTTTTGAGGGAGATTCCATCCAACTTTTGCTTGACCATTCATGGAGGTTCAATGCTACTTGATCAATCAATGTATATGCTTCATCTACACTCTTGTCCATAAAAGAACCTCCAGCTGATGAATCTAACAAGCACTTATCTGAGAAAGAAATTCCCCTATAGAATATGTTCAAGGTCAACCATTTTTCCAAACCATGATGAGGTCACTGTCTTTGTAGACTCTTAAATCTGTTTCATGCTTCAAATAATGATTCTCCATATACCTGAGCAAAATTTGTGATCCAATTCCTCATATAAATCATTCTACTTGGAGGGAAAAAATGATTCAGAAATTGCTTCTCCAATTGTTCCCAATTTGTGATGCTTTGAGAATGGAGAGAATATAACCAAGTCCTTGCTTTATCCTTGATGCTAAAAGGAAATGTCATCAATCGAACTGCATCTGCTGACACTCCTTCACAATTCACCATATCACAAAGTTCTAGAAATGTCTCAAGATGTAGATAAGGACTTTCTAATATTTCTCCTCCAAATTTGTGACCTTGTATCATGAAAATTAACTCTGGGTCTAGTTGAAAACTTTCTGCTTCAATATGAGGCTGCACAATGGGAGATAAAAATCTTGTAAAAATGGGTGCAGAGAAATCTCTTAAGGACTTGCTTGACATGTTAGTACTCATGGTATCTAAAAAAATTATGAGAAAAGAAAAAAAATGAAGAATTAAAGACAAGAAATTAATGTTATATGAAAAGCAAGAAAGAAAATGCAAAATTTAAATTGCAAGAAAGAAAGTGCATAACGAAAATAAGAAAGAAAATGCAAAGGAAAAAGAAAAATGGCTAGGGTAACTCATATGCTAATCAACTAATGTTAATCGAAAACAGTCCCCGGCAATGGTGCCAAAAACTTGTTACGATTATGTAAGTGCACGGATTCATCGTCAATAATATATAAGATTGTCAAACCACAGGGTCTGTTGATTAAGCACTAGAAATGTCACAAAGTAAGTTATCTAGACGGTCGAAAGTTGGCTTTGACGCTTACGAACTAACGAGTGTGATTAAAGAGAGAAAAAGAAGGTTAAGACGAAGAGAGAGGAGAGAGAGAATTGATCTTAGAGGGACTGAGCTTTGGGAGATGAATTCTAGGATTTCAGTTTCATTATAATACTAGGAGATATTACATAGATTGCTTAGTTTCTACCCTCTATGTCCATGCTCTTGTAGGAAGTTAAATTTGTCAATATTCATAAGTATCGAATAGAGATGATTCCTGTGAAATCCTATAACGGTTAACCCCTGTCACGACAGTGCCTCAGTAGATCACAGGAATACATGTCTAGTAAATAACAATAAGGATAAAGGTAGAGATTTGGTACGATTTCCTACTTCCTAATGGAGGAATTGCCTCTCCTTTCAAGAGAATATCCCAGACGTCCGTGAACGAGTTACCCTTGTCGCTAGGGCCCCTCGGGCATACGATCTAGAGCACTCTTTCTATGAGAGCAGTAATTCCTAAGGAATTATTTCTCGTTTTAAGGGAGTGTCCTAGACGCCCGGAAAGGGTTACCCCTGTCACTAGGGCACCCTGGTCAATTCACTCTAGGGCATCCCATTTGCGTGATTAACAATCCTCCACATCAATCAACAAAGCATGCAAAGAAATATAAATATGTCACACACACAATCATGAACAAGGCATTGACAAATCATTGAGTAGAAATATGGTGAATCTACATAGTTCTACATCTCCATCATATTACAAATACTTCCTAATCCTAGAAGAGGAGGTCTACTCCATTGTGAGGGAAGAACAACGCCAAAACATAAAGTAAAGCATACTTACAGCCCTTGATGTGAGAAGAGGGGGAAGAAGAGATGTTTGCTGAGGTTTCCGATGTCTTGGGGATGCCTCCTTGCTCTAGAGATGGACGGAACATCAAGGGATGGTGGTGGATGAAGCTCTAGGGTTTCCCCCGAAGGGGAGAACCCTTTTCCAATGAGAGGGATGAAGTCCCGAACTAAAGATGATCTCAAGAATAGGGTTCTTGACCCTTTTATAGGTTAGGGTACAGGCGCCGCACGGCCCGTGCCATGGCCGTGCGAGATCCGCACAGCCAACTGCTTCCTCCCTTCGGGTTGAGTGGCACAGTCATGCGAGTCCCGCATGGCTGTGTCTTTCTTCTACTCTGCCCGCGCTGCATGGTCGTGCCAATTGGCACGGCCATGCCTTCCTTTTCCTTTGGCCACACTACACGACCGTGCGAATTGACACGGTCGTGCCTTCCTTCTGCTCTGGTTACATCGCACGACCGTGCAGAATTGGCACGGCCGTGCATCAAGGTTGTGTGGACTTGTCATTTTAGCACATCTTAACGTGGTATTCTTGAGTTGAGGTCTTCATCAAAGTTGTATATCTTGAAGTTATCTATAAATCGGTATAAAGAACAGCCCAAAACTCTAACCGAGCACAAAGTTATGGCCATTTTACTTTTGGTCTGCAGAGCTGAAAATTCCACATAGCCTTCACACGACCGTGTGACATTCACACGACCGTGTGACATTCACACGACCTCAACACGCACCCCACACGGCTTCGCGTGGCCATGTGGTCTCTGCACGGCCAGAACTTGGACGAACTTAGTTTTCGCATGCCCGTGACACTCTGGAAGCTCTAGACTTCATTTAATCTCCGTTTTTGATTCAAATCATGTCCTATCAATCAAAACAAGCAAAGAGTATATCTCCGAAAAAAATATAATGGAAGTATGACATTATAATAAAATAGGGTACAATAAACATAGATTATGCTAATGAAATACAAGTAAATATGTGTCAAAGCATGCATAAATGATCATAAGATCTACGCACATCAAATATTCTCTCCCCTTTTGACATATATCAAAAAAAAATTAGGGATAAAAAAAAAACTTAATTTCAAAATAAAACATTGTATCTTTTAAAATACTTTGAACTAGACATTGCTTTTGAGATAGTAAAATTTTATTTTAAAAAACTTTTGAAAAAGGAGAGTTAAAAATAATTTCAAACAAATTATATTTTGAAAGTACTTAGCATTGTTTGTAAAAGCCTTGAAGAAGAACTTGACTTTTGAAAAACCTTTATTTTTGAAAGATATTATTTTTTAAAATTTTTATTTTTTTAAAGATTTAATATCTTTGAAAGTATATTTAAATGTAACACCCGAAAATTCTCAAACTTGCATTAGAATTATTCTATGATTTTTTTGGAATTTTTAGATATTTTTCCGGAATTTTCCGAGTAGCAGAAGTAGCAAAAATAATTAGAAGAATAAAAAGCCTTAAGCGGGAGTCGAACCCGGGACCTCTCGGGTCCGCTAAACCTTTAGTTAGCCTTAGTAACCGGTGAACCCAGCAGGGCCGTGCTGAAAGAGAAGGGAAACATTTATATTTATATTTGAATTGGGCCTAGTTACCCACTTAATATAAATAGGAAAACATAAGTTGGTTTGGTTTATTTTGGGAGTTTGGTTCGGCAACTTCTCCTTCACCCTAACCTCACTGACGTCACCTCTCCTTCCTTTCCTTCTCTCGGCGCCAACACCCAAACAACCTAGGGTTCTCTCCCTAGGGTCCCAAGGTCACTTTCCGGCGACGATTTCAGCACGAGGACGTTCCCCTCCGCGAGTAGAGCACGTGGACGCGAGCGAATCGTCGAGAAGTCGTCTCTATCGGAATTTCTAGCGATTAGATTTGTAAGAAATCTAGCACACAAGGTAAGAAACCCCTCACCTGCAGTATAAGTAGCTTTCGTTTGATTATATGTTATTAGATTAGTTAAATTGCAGATTTTTTGTCGACGCATAGGGTGAATTCGACCCTCCTCGCAGATTTAGGGGTTTAGTGAGCACTTCTAGATGGCCCGGACACGTATTCCCTCTTCAGTTGGGGTTTTAGACGTTGTCGGGTGCCTAGAAGTGGTCTCCCTAATAGAGAGGAGAGTTCGGGCACGCTAGGTGTTCGATAAAATAGTTAGTTTAGCAGAAATGCACCTTCGGCATTTTTAACGACTCAGTTAGGTGCGTTAGAAGCATTTCTTCAGTATTTTCAGTTTACTACAGCTTATATGGATTAGATATCCAATGGGTGGGCTCCCACAGTCGCCTCTAGGTTTAGATAACCTAGCTCTAGGTTCAGATAACCTAGAAACAACCAAATAAGCAGGTATTAGCTACTCAGTATTTTATTTTCAGTGGCACTGTACTGGATCAGATATCCATGGGTTGGACTCCCACAGTCGTCCCTAGGTTCAGACAATCTAGTTAACCCTACTACATTCGGGACTTGCAATCCCGGGTCTAGTTAGGGATGCGCGCACAACAAGTACAGTTGTCGGGCCCAAACAGCATGATTATGTATTTTCACTTATATCTAATAGCTTTCAAAGTTTATTCAGATATGTGACGATAGCATCAGAACAGCACTAGTTAGCTCAATTATAGTTCAGTTTCAGTTCAGTTTTCAGCATAGTTTATTCTAGTTGATGTCATGATATGATTATATGCTTAGTTTTTGATGCATGCCATGTTCAGTGTTTATACCATGTTTCAGTATGTCATGCTTTAGTGAGCTCAATGCATGTTTTCAAATAGCATGATTTCTAAAGCATATTTGCATCGCTTGCATGTGTTTGTGAGGTAGATGATTTCTTACTAAATTTTTTTAGTTTACAGATATATTTTCCTTATACTGCAGATAAAGGTAAAGGGAAGATGGTTTAGCGGAGGCTGGAGGGCAATGCGCAGAAGATGTGTGTGGGCAGGGACTTGGAGTAGAGATCTTGGGGAACCTTAGCAAACTTTGTTTTAAACATTAGAACTTTTCAGTGTTTTTATCATTTTGCACTTTAGTATATAAATTGCTATGAATCCGTTAGCCATGCACTTCATTATGCTTAGAACACCTAGATCTCTTATGTTGTTAGAATGTTAGTTGTTGGCGTTAGAGTGTTTCTTAGCCATTTTAACACTTGTAATGTGATTGAGGCACGAAACAGTGCTGAAATCAGAGCTTAACTGCAGAATCAGAAACCCCAATCGATCGATGGATCGATTGGGGGTTCCCAATCGATTAGCTGGTCGATTGGGCAATCTGTTCCGCGAACAGTAGGCTTCTGGATCGATCCGCTGATCGATCCAGCCATTTCCGTCGCGAACAGAGAGCTCTGGGATCGATCAATGGATCGATTGACCAGCTTGGATCGATCAGCAGATCGATCCAAATTATTGCCCGAGCACAGTAGCGTGCTGGATCGATCACTGGATCGATCCAACCCATGTCCCGGATACAGTAGCCCTCTGAATCGATCTCCGGATCGATTTGATCATTCCAATCGATCCGTGGATCGATTGGAAGGTCTGATATTAGCTAGAAACCCTTAGTTAAGTTCTTTGACCATAAGGGGAGATAATAATGACATGAATAGCTTAGATTACACCCCTTAGCACATGTAGAACCGAGAAATGATTATATTTAGCAAAAATCTTAATTGGTACAGCTTCCGCACTTAGTTTAATGATGGTCATGGATTAGTTAGCACAGCAATGTTGTGACGATCGACCTTACAGCCTAGTCAGTAGAAGGTGGGTCGTTACATGAAAGTATATTTAAAGGATTTGAAGAAAGAAACAAAAAATTAACTATTTCCTTAAAAACATAGCTAAATTCATAGATTCGAAAAATACTTGTCCAATACTTAGTTTTTTAAAAATTTTCAAACAAATTTAGTTAAGTGAAAGATTCCAAAAAAAATTATTTATGCTTTTTGAAAAGATTTCATAAAAATAAAAAAAAAACTTTTTCAAAAACTTATTTTTTAAAAAACTATTTAAACTTGAATTAAAAAAATTAAGATTATTTTTTAAAAATAGTTAAACCAAAGAAAAACTTAACTTTCTTTTGAAAAATACTTAACCTTTTTCTCCCCCAAAATAAAAAATTAAATAACTTATTTAAGTTTGGGAATCCTAGAATCCAAGCATAAACATTAAGGACATATCAAAACATACAAAATTAAGGACATATTTAACATAATCATTTATTTTCCTAATTTTCCATCTCACCCTTTCTAAGTTATCAAACTTGTTAAACTTATGAGTTTGTGTGAAATGGAGTTCATATTAATTTTAAGTATCTCTTCTTGAAAATATATGATTTAAAAATTAATTAACATTTAAAAATAGTTAAGATTTCAAAATTTGAAAATTAATTAACATTTGAAAAATAATTAAATTTGAATTTAATTATTATTGATTAATATTTGAAAAATTAATTAAGATTTTGAAATTTGGAATTTAATTATTATTACTTAACATTTGAAAATAATTAAATTTTAATTTAATTATTATTAATTAACATTTGAAAAATAATTATGATTTTGAAATTTGAATTTAATATTTTAAAAATATTTTAATTTAAATTGAGTTTGATTAATTTTCTTTGTTTAAGTTAGTTTTAAACTTTTAATTAATGAATCTTAAACTTAAATCCATCTCACCCTTTTTCTAAATTGTTAATCAGAAACCTTATTTATTTTATGAGACAGTTAATTATATCTTCAAGTTTGATTAAAATCTTAAGATTGATTTACCTTTGAGTTGGACTAGGATTTAACAGTTAGACAATTAAACGCTCATTTCAATAATTGTCTTCTAGGCTATGGCGAGGCACAAGGCCTTCTTGAGTATTGGAATAATAACCAATTCTAGACAAAATCTTTTAGGGAAATTAAATATTTAATTTTCTTTCTGAAAATCCTAGGTCTAACTAGTCAAGTGTAGATCAAGCCTAAGTCCTTATCTATCCTAATCTAAGCATATATAGGGAAAGCTACTAATCAAACATCAAACAAGTCTACTTGATAACAAAATGGTCTTTTTATTAGGTCCCCCTAGATCATAGCCTCGATAAGATCTATCAAGGTAATAGATTTGATCCTTAGGGATCAAATATTGATTGAGTTGAACTTGATTACTCAAGTTAGACTTGTGAACTCATGCTTGGAGTAAGTTTCTATTTGATTGATTTACTAAAGATAGGTATGATCTGAATCTTTATTTGGCCATATATCCGAGACCGGATTGATTGTATACGACCCTTTGTTTTCCAAGAATTAGATCAAGGTTCTTAGAACCCAAAGTGAACCATTTCAATAAATCCTTGAGTTCTTTGACTTGAGTTTTTAAATTGGAATTCTCTTCCTCAAGTTGTTGGACTTGAGTTGAGGTTTCATCTTAAACTTGTTCAGTCAATGAGCTCAGGTTGTCTCCTCCTTAAGGGTTGTTACCTCCTTTTGGAGTGATTTGACCCGGATATTGGATTTAGCCAACTTTCTCAATAAGTATGTAATTAAGTTTTGCAATTCATCTACTTGAGTACTAGCGACTAGAGAAATTACAATATTGTTTGCCCCTTCGGAAATGAATATAGATCCGTGGCTTCTTTTAGACTTGGTTTCTGATTCAACTCCAGTTTCAAACTCAGACTCAATTTTGGCAACGTACGCTTGTACTGGTAGAGCAAGGAAGCTTGCTTGCTCGTGTTCTTCGTTAGAATCTTCCGAGGATTCAGGCCATGTTGCTTTCAAAGCCTTCTTTCTACTTTGCTTCTGGTTTGGACATTCCGGCTTGTAGTGTCCCTTCTTGTTGTAGCCATAGCAAATAACTTCGGACTTAGCCATCGTGTCCAATTGAGTTACCTTCTTCTTCTTAAGTACTTTTCGAACTAGTTTGACTAGTTCGGTAGTGACTTCATCTTCATCTTCAGAATCCGATTCATCTTCGAATTCATCTTCATTTGGGTTTGGTTCGGTACATAAGCTTTGACTTCTTGTTTATGAGTTTCCCTACAAATAGCGCAATATCTTTCTCGGCCCAAGTAGTATTTATTTGTTCATGAAGTTCAAATTTGGAAAACAATTATGGAAAGGTCCTTAGATACCTTGTAAGAATCTACCATTGATGCCCACAGTGTATTCCTAGGAAAGGCGTTTAACGCTTACCTGATGATGTCACGATTCTCCACTTTTTGTCCGATCGTGTGGAGGTTGTTCAGAAGATCTTGGATGCGAGCGTGTAATTGACTTGCTGACTCACCTTCCTGCATTTTAATATTATATAACTTATTTAATATTAAGTCATGTTTACTTACTTTTGCATCAAAGGTACCCTCATGTAGTTCGATCTATTTCTCCCATAACTCCTTGGTGCTATTAAAGGGGTCAACTCGGTTTAACTCTTCTTTGGTTAGGATGTATTGGAGGGTACATGACACTTTTGCATCTGCCTTGATCTTCCTCTTTGTTTGTACATCTCACTTGTCCTAGGGGATGGGTACTCTGTCTTCTATGGGAAATGTGAATCCGGTTTGGATTATGATCCACATTTTCACTTGGGTCTCGAGATGGTACTCCATCCACCTTTTCTAGTACCTAAAGTCTTCACCAGAGAAAAGAGATAGACGAGCGGTGTTGTGGCCTTCTTCATGGGCCATTTAGAGAAATCTTGAGTGCTGGAGAAAAATAAAATAAGGGTGTTTCACTAATTTTTTTAGAAAATAATAAAAAATATTATGACAAATTTTGTAAAATATGATATTTCACCAACTCTAACTAATGGTGAAAAAAATGAAAGTAAATTTTTTTAAAAAAAAATTGAAGGAAAAAAATGAAAGGCACCGAGTTTTACTTAGTTCGGAGCTGTGACAACTCCTACTCCAATGTCCGTGATCATTGATCACTTTCGGTAGGCAATCACAAGTTTCAAAAATTTTTACAAAAACTGAATACAAAAATGACAAGTACAAGTAATTTAAGTGCTACAATACTAATGACTTTTAAGGATCAGGAGGGTCGTGCTTTCTGTCTTCGGAGTCGCGTCGCTCGATCGTCGGAGTCACGTCGTCGAGTCTCAGGAACATCTTTTGGAGCAGCATGCAAGAAAGTGATCATAAATTGGAGTTGTTATTAAGCATCTGGTTGAGTACTCCTTTTATGGGCTATTGAAAGCACCTTCGACCCCATTGAAAGTGCCAATAGCACGGATCTTTATCCCTGAATCTGTGGAGACAATAACTCCCGCATTTGGCGAACTTATTCCCTTCAAATGTACCTTCAAGCTCATTGAAGGTGCCTTCCATCTGGTATCCAAGGTGCCTTCAAGCACTTCAAAGGTGCCTCTACACCTCCTCCACGCGGGCCTTTGTCCAAGCCACCCGAGCTCCTCCAATAGCCACGGAGGCGCGCCTAAACACTATTCATCTGGGCCTTTTGTGTGCTTTTCACTCCCTGTAAGATACATTAGTCCATAATATCAAATATATCTTGTAAAACAAAGTTAGCACAATAAAATATGACTAATAGAATTGTTTGACAATCTCTGGCATGTCCGGTTCTGATTTTCAGATTTCCCAAAAACCCTAGGTCGAACCGACGCCTACTGTTCCATCAACGAGAAGCGTGTCCTCACCTACTCCTCTCAAGAGATATTACCTTTTACCAGACCAGTCCTCTAGACAGACTAGACTTTTACTCAATTTTCGAGACATTAGGACTTCATGTTCAACGTCTGATCCCCGACCCGTCTAGTCTTCACCTAGTGTCCTAAACACTAGGATTTCGTCCAACATCCTCGACCTACCAAGGCTTTGCCCAGTCCCCTGGACCAGGACTTTGTTACCTAACCGCAGCTAGGATTTTTCATAACCTAGGGTTACCACCCCCTAGAGTTTTCCATCTGCCTAGAATCTACTAAGACTTTTGCCTAAGAACACTTAGAACTTTTCTGCAAACTCAGTCACACTTATTAGATTACAAGACATCTTAACTTTTGAACCCTTTTCCATAATCAAAACTCAGGTTCGATGGTTTGGTGCTCCCTGCACTAACACCCCTTGCCTAAGACCTATCCCAATTTGCTTCTGGGACCATGGATCTTGCACATAACATGAAGATGAAGTAAAAAAACTGAAAAACTAGAATCACATAATTGAAATATGATATACATCAGATAAAGATAAATTATGCGTACAAATGGATCATCAACACCAGCTAATGGTGTGGTAGTACTATCAATGCTCATGACCAACACAGAAGGATATGAATTTACATATACCAAAAAATTGGCATTAGGAAACATATGATGCAAAGCTCCATAATCAAGGATCCAAATAGGAGAAGTTATACTTGAGGTACCACTAGAGGGCAAACCTATGTGAGAAGAGGCAGATATAGCATGTTGCCAAGATGCAAATAACTTCTAAAACTATTTGGTAAGAGTAGCAATTGTGACATTAGATAATTGAGTCACTCCAGAGTTTGTAGGAGAAATTGTTGCTGCCATGTTGGTGCTCCAGGTTTAAGGAATCATTGTTGTGGTTGGCTACCGGATTTCTAAGGTGTTGATGGATAGCTCATATCTAGATGAAAGCTAATGCGAGGGATGTCTTGGAAGCAAAATCTGTTAAGATTTTTCATAATAGAATTTTAGAAGCAATATGTAAACATGAAGCATACTACCCAAGCTCCCCCTTAACATATGCTCTCAATCATAATTTTCAAGTTTTGCACATAGTTAGGTTTATAACTTAAACCTTTGCATATCTCCCCCTTTGACACCATCAAAAATTGTACCAAATATGTATACATACTATGGTATCAATGTGGACTTAAAAATATCCAAAACCAGCTCTTGAAAGTGCTGGAAAATAGCTACCAGTCGACTGATAACTATCGCAGTCGACTGGCACAAACCAAATCGAATTTCAACATATTACAACCAACTTCAGAAATGCATAGAAAATTCTAGAAAATTCAAAAAATCATGAAATTTTGAACACACATTTCTTATAATGTTCTTTACCAAGGAAAAATATGTTTTCATGAAATTCATCATATTTTTGAAGTTTTGATAAAAACTCAAACACCTTGAAAAACACTCAAGTTTGTATCAATTAAACCTTAGTTTTGAATTCATATGTTTCAAAATAACTACGCACTGTAAATGAAACATAGAATTGTTTTCAAAACATTTGAAATGTCCAACTATGATCTATGGGCAAGATGTCCATTAATTAAATATTTGCTTTCCCCATAGTTGGCTTATGATCACTAAAAATTGATACATCTTATAACTCATCAAGATGCCATAAGCATAAGTGAATTATTTGTATCATCCTAATATCTCACATTTATGGTTAGAAAATAATGCAAATCATTGTGAGATAGAGGTAACCTCTACTTAGCCCTTTTGATCATGATTTTCTATCAAGGCTAAGTGCTCCCTCTTAAGGTCTCAAGTCAACCATTTTTCAAGGATTTGAATTATGATTATCATGGTTGACTTGATCCAAAATCCTCTAACCCTTGAGGATTCATTTTGGTACCCAATAGAGGTTCTTCTTAATTGGGTTTACCAAATATTCCTTGGGGATCCATTATCTATCTATGGTCTTGGTTTTTGATTGCCCCTAGCAAGTAGACAATGGTAGGTCTTTTCATTATTGAGTTCATTGTATCCTAACCCATTTTTCTTAAAACTTGCCCTTTGGCTCCTAATGATCATGTTTAGGGTTTTAGAGCCAATTTCAAATTTTCTAAGGGCATTGGTAAAGTATTCTACCTTTTCCCTTAATTTCTTATTTTCTTCTTCTAAACATGAATCATTTGAATTTCTAGAAGAAACATGCATATCATTATCCTTAATAGTCATGGATTCTAATTTTTCCTTAAGCATGCAAATATCATTTTTCAAGGATTTGTTCTTTCTTTTTGCCTTAAACAAATCATCATTTGTGCTTGAAATAATTTTAATTAAGACATGAGGAGGAAGATTATGTACCTCACTTACCGAGACGTCCGAATCCGATGTTTGACCTCCCTCTTCACTTGAGCTCCCTTCTTCATATTCACTTGAGCTCTTTCCCTCTTCATTTTCGGATGAGGTGGAGGCTACATCATCAATTTCCATTAGAGCAAAATTGACTACATGGTGCTCCTCTTCCTCCGATTATGATGATGGATCATCCCATGTTGCTTTTAGGTTTTGAGCCTTCTTCCCTTTTTCTTTCGTCTTCTTCTCCTCCTTCTTCTTCCCTTCCTTCTTCTTCAAGAGAGGACAATCATCTCTTATGTGTCCTTCTCCTTGACAATTATAGCAAATGATCTTCCTTGTCCTACTTTTGCTTCTAGAACTTTTCCTAGCACGAGATTTGTTAGAAGAAAAAGATTTAAATGTCTTTCTCATCTTCCTTACCATATATGCCTCTTGATCGCTATCCATTGAGGCACTTGATTCTTCGGAGTCGGAAGATGGTGGTGATGAAGATTTCTTCTTCTTTCCCTTTCCCTTGTTTGCCACAAGGGCTACTCCTCTTGATCTATGAGCTTCTCCATCTAATCCTTCAACTCTTGTTTCGTGGAGCTCCATTCTTGAGATGAGTTCATCTAGAGAGGATTTCTCTAGGTCCTTTGATATGTAGTATGAATCTACAATGGAGCTCCAAGTTGTGGTTCTTGGGAAAGCATTTAGGGCTTTCATCATCATGTCTCGATTTTAGAGTGTCTCACCTACACTTGTTAGTCCATTAATAATTTCCTTAATTCTAGAATGTAAAATTGATACCTTTTCTCCTTTCTCAAGCTTAATATTGTTGAGTTGAGTTCGAAGGAGGTCTCTTCTTGCCAATTTTGCTTCCGATGTCCCTTCATGAAGCTCCACTAGCTTTTCCCATAACTCCTTGGCACTTAACTAGGTTCCAACCCTTGTTATTTCTTATTGGGGAAGAACATTGTGTAAATGATGGATTGCCTTGGCATTTGCTAGATGCTCTTCTTTTTGCCTTTTGGTCCATCTTGTTATGTCGATTGTCTCATTGTGTTCATCCTTGGGCTCTTCAAAACCACTTCTCATAATTAGCATAATGTCAAAATCAGTATTAAAAAATACCTCCATTCTCTTCTTCCACCAAGAGAAGTCGCCTTCGAATTTGGGTGGATGAATGTTTGAGCCGGCCATTTTGATGAGTGCTCTTCTTGGCGATTAGTCCGTTGAAGGGTAACCTTGCTCTGATACCACTTGTTAGGGATCGATGGCCGGCTAGAAGGGGGGTTGGATAGCTAGGTCACCCCCATCTTCGATTTCTTCTCTACACGGTTAGTTTGCGCAAGCGGAAATGAAACTAAAACAAGAAAGCAATGAGTAAGAACACAAACGCTAACATGATTCTTTTATGTGGTTCGGAGATTGCTCGCTCCTACTCCACGGCGTGTCCTTGAGGTGGACGAGCCCTTGATCCTTCGGTGGATTAGTCCCCGGCAATCTCCGGCTAGCTCTTATTCCTTCTCGGTGGAGTACAACCTCTCACAAGGTTCTCTTCCTCTTACAAGATGAACTTAGGTTTAGGAGGAAGAGAGTAGGCTTGGAAGCTTTGGCAATGACAAGGAGTGATTCAACAATAATCAGTAACCTCCTTCAAGCCCCAAAGCTTCCCTTAAATAAGAGGAGAGAGTTGATCATCATATCAACTCATCTCGGCACCAGTCGACTGGCAAAACCATCAGTCGACTGGTGTTACCGTTAGAGGTAGCCAACGGCTACTTTCCAGCAC
Organism: Zingiber officinale; assembly: GCF_018446385.1. NCBI lineage: Eukaryota > Viridiplantae > Streptophyta > Magnoliopsida > Zingiberales > Zingiberaceae > Zingiber > Zingiber officinale. Next base: position 55,938,924 of record NC_055993.1, read on the forward strand.
CAACGGTCATTTACCAGTCGACTGCCAAAACTAGCAGTCGACTGGTGCAGTCGACTGCTAAAATTTACAGTCGACTGATCCACACCGACCGAACGAACAGAACCATTCTGTTCGCGCCCAGTCGACTGCGCAGTCGACTGCTAAAACATGCAGTCGACTGCTACAGTACTGCTACAGTAACGCTGTAGTAACGCTACAATACTGCCACAGTAAACCCTAAAACTTATGCTTTTACTCCGAGTATAATCTCTCGTGCACTCGTACCCTCACCCTTACGACTCTTTTGATGCTTCCTTTGCAGCTTTAACAGAACCTTCAAGCATACTTTCTTTGGCTCTCGTCTCTCGAATGCATTCAAGCCTGCGGCTCGTCCCCAATGCCATCCTTCGTGTATGCCTCGAAATTGCTTCCCTCGGCCCTTGTCCTAGCTGCCTTGTCCACGGTCCCTCGGATGCTTCATCCTTCACCGGACCCGAAGCCATCAACCTGAGTCGCATGTGTATCCTGTGAACCTGCACAACTCAAATACACATATCAGATACAAGGGTGAACCTAACTTAAACTCTTTGACACACACATCAAAACTATGATCGTACCGATCAAAACCTAGGTCGATTGCACCAACAAGTTATACTTGAGGTACCACTAGAGGGCAAACCTATGTGAGAAGAGGCAGATATAACATGTTGCTGAGATGCAAATAACTTATAAAACTATTTGGTAAGAGTAGCAATTGTGACATTAGATAATTGAGTCACTCCAGAGTTTATAGGAGAAATTGTTGCTGCCATGTTGGTGCTCCAGGTTTAAGGAATCATTGTTGTGGTTGGCTACCGGATTTCTAAGGTGTTGATGGATAGCTCATATCTAGATGAAAGCTAATGCGAGGGATGTCATGGAAGCAAAATCTGTTAAGATTTTTCATAATAGAATTTTGTTACGATTTTTTATAATAGAATTCTTTTACGATTTTTCATAATAGAATTCTATTGCGATTTTTCATAACAAAAATCTGTTATGATTTTACTGAGTCTTGGATTTAGGCACTATTTATAGAGATCATTGTAATTCTATTGAATCATGAGAATCCTTGAATGTGGTTCTCTTGTGTAGAGAGAATTCTAATAAAGCTTCAGCCATTTTGTAGAGTAAGCAAGCCACAGAACCATGGTAACTCTTCTTCTTTCTTTTCTTCTTCTTATTCTTCTTTTTCCTCGTGTTTGCTCTTTCTTATGTGTCATTGTCTCTTTACTCTACACGAGGTGTTGCCCCCTCTTTGCACAATAATTGGTATCAAAGCAAGGTTTTGGCAGATTTCTTCAGCGTGTTAGGGACAACTTCTGTGAAATTTGATATGGTGAAGTTTGATAGAATCAGGAACTTTGGATTATGGAAGAGAAGGGTCAAGGACTTGTTGGTGCAATAAGGTATGGTGAAGGTGCTAGGAGAAAGGAAATCGGAAGCATGGAGAGATCGGATTGGGAAGAACTTTAGGAAAAGATGTGGCAACAATCAGGCTTTGTTTTATGGATGATGTGATGTACCATATCATGGACGAGAAGTCACTAGTGGTAGTTTGGCAAAAGCTGGAAAGTCGGTATATGTCCAAGTCATTGACAAACAAATTGTATATTATGTAGAAATTTTTTAGGCTAAAGACGACAAAGAGAACCAATCTGGGCTAGCACATCAACGTATTCAACCAGATTGTGAGTGATCAAAAGAAGCTTGATGTGAATTCTCTACCTAATATTGTTGAATTCTCTACTTTCATCTCCTATGTATAAGAATTTGGTTACTACTTTGATGTGGAGTAAGCAAACTCTCAAATTGGAGGAGATCATAGATGTGTTGCTAGGTTTTCACCAAAGGAAGAAAATAAGCAATAAAATTTCTTAGGGAGAAGGACATGTGGTAAATAAGAACCAAGAGCGTGGTGGAGCAAATCTTGACATGGATCGGGTAACGATAACAAGGCTCGTTCTAAGTCGAGAAGGAAGAAGGTTATCACATGCTACAAGTGTGGAAGCAAAAGTTATATGAAGAGAGATTGTCCAGAGATAAAAAAAAACATATTGCAGAGAACAAACGTAGTTTGATAAAGTCTGTAAACATAGTTGAAGAAGAAAATTCAGAGAGCAGTGATGGAGATATGCTATTAGTTATGTTGAGTTCGAAGCAACTAATGGATGCATGGATTTTAGACTCTCCATGTTCATATCACATGACTCCAAACAAGGAGTGGTTTGACACATATAAGATAGTGGATTCTAGTTTAGTGTTGATAGGAAATGATGCGTCATGCTGAGTTATCAACATAGGGAACATTAGAATCAAGATGTTTGATGGGATGATCAAAACCCTATGTGATGTCAAATATATACTAGAGCTAAGGAAGAACTTGATCTCACTAGGCACGCTAAATGGTATTGATTGTAGATACAAATCAGTGAGCAAAGTGATAAAAGTCTGTAAGGGAGCTCTGATGGTAATGAATGGGCAAAGGTTAGCAATGAATATCTATAAGTTGATAGGAACTACAGTTGTAAGTAGAGTCGCCTCGGTGGAGTCTGAATCAGATAGTACTGTCTTATGGTATATGCGGCTAGGACATATGGGTGAACGTGGGATGCTAGAATTTCATAAGAGAGATTTGTTGAAGGCCCAGTCAAGACGTACAATCTTGAATTCTATAAATTCCGTGTTCTTGGAAAATAAAGCAAAGTGCAATTCAAGACGGCAACAAATAAGATGAAGGGGATTCTGGACTTCAAATATACAGATCTCTAGGGACCAGCGAGTGTAGCATCACATGGAGGACACTTGTATTTTGTATGTTTTATTGATGATTACTCACAAAAGGTCTGGGTATATTTTATGTTTCACAAGTCAAAAACTTTTTCAAACTTTAAACTGTGGAAATTTGAAGTGGAGAACCAGACCAAAAGGAAGATCAAATGTCTTAGGTTAAATAATGGGACTAAGTACATAGATTCAAAGTTTTAGGAATTTAATGGATAGTATGGGATAATGAGGCATTTCTTGGTTCACAGGATACCTTAGCAGAACGGGGTAGTAGAAAGGTTGAACAAAACAATCATTGAGAAAATAAGATGTCTCAAGATGAATGTAGGGCTAGCAAAGAATTTCTATACGGAAGTGGTTAATATGACAGGCAACACTAGAAGGCAAACTATCAGAGGAAGTATGAATAAGAATTCTAGTAGATTACTCTCATCTTCGAGTTTTTGGATGTCTAGCTTATATGCTTATATGCGAAGTCAAAGCAATATATTTTTCTGGGATATCAGAAAGGAGTTAAAAGCTTCAGTCTTTAGGATCCTAAAGTAAACAAAGTGGTAATCAGCAGAGATGTGATGTTTGATGAGAATGCTATGCTACAACGTACTTAAGAATAAGAAAAGGAAACACTACAAAGAAACATAGAGAAAAATATTGTGTAGGTGGAGCTAGAGACTCATGACTCCAATGATTCTAACTCAGAGCGCACAGAGAATCGCACTATAGCTGGTTACAGAACAAGATGAGTCGTAAAGCCACCCACGAGATAAGGATTCGAAGACTTGGTATCTTATGCGTTTATCACTAGTAGCAAAGACCCTACATCTTTTCAGGAGGCGGTACATAGCTTTGAGAAGGATAAGTGGATAGGTGCTATGGCAAAGGAGATGGAGTCATTGCATATGAACTAAACATGGAATCTAGTGAAACTTCCTGAAGGAAAGAAAGTTATAGGGTGCAAGTGAATATTCAAGAAGAAAAAAGTAATATCAAAGGGAGAAGAAGTGAAGTTTGTTGGGTTGCAAGTTTGGAAACAAAGTCCCATATTGAAAACACATGAGAAAGATCATGGGTTTATAAGGGAAAGATATCTCCATTGGTATGAGACCTTTTGGGTAGAGTCCAAAAATAAAATCATGAGTGTTTAGACACAAAGTAAATAATATTATGCCATTATGGAAATATCGAAATTCCTTTTGAACCTAACAATTGGTATCAGAGCTCAAACTAGCAGAAGGTCTAACCGTTGTCTGTGCATAAGAGCTATGGTCTAATTGAGCCATGTGAGTAAAACATTGACCTCAAATAAAGGAAGTGGGGGCTCTCGTGTTTGAATCAAGAGGACCAAACACTAGGCAGGAAGTCGTAGTTGAGGCTAGGCAAGAAAGTCCTAGTAGGTTGGATGGACCGAGGGGCAATAAGACCTGTTGAGTCAAGAACGGACATAGGAAGCATGTGGTTGATGTGCGCAAATAGTATAATCTTATACTCATGTTTTAGCGCACATTCACTTGACTTATGCACATATATTCTTTACATGATCGCATCTGTTATCTTGTATTCATCATATCTATTATTTTGTTCAAATATCTTCTCTTTGTTTGGTTTTATGTTGACAGTAAAGATTTTTCGAAGCCGGATCGGAAAGTATTGATGCACCAAAACCAACCAGACAACACGATCGTGCAACCCTGCACAGCCGTGTGGCCAAACAAGAGAGGAAGAGCACACGGTCGTGCAACCCTGCACGGCCGTGCGACCAAACAGTGACTAATCAGCACACGGTCGTGCAACCCTACACGGCCGTGCCACCCCAGGCAGAGAAGGAGATTTGCACGGCTGTGCACCCCTGCACGGCCGTGACCCGGGAGACAAAGACCAGGGGCTACATGGCCGTGCGACCCTGCACGGTCGTGCAGCCACGCACAAAATCGGAGAAGGGCATGACCGTACCACCCTTACACGGCCGTGCCGCCACTGCCAAACCCTAAGGCTATATAAGGGTTTTAACCCTTTTTGCCAGGGGGGAGGCGATACATCAGGGAGAAAAAGATCTTGGAGCAATTCTACGCTGCTTTGGACCACCGTTCAACTACTTCCAGCACCACATCGACTCCAGAAGCTGAGAGTTGGATCCGAAGGCCACTCTTCGACACCCGATAAGCTTATTCCTTCTTACTGAGAATTATATGTTTGTTTATACTATGTTTTTGGATATCTCTCTAGCATTCATGGAGCAGATCCCTTGTTCTGGGATTAGGGAGTAGTCGTGGTACGGATTGATGTAAAACTCGTATTGTGTTTATACTTGTTGGATGAACTTTCATGCTTTGTTTCAATTGCTAATTGCTTACTTTTGATTGTGAAGAACTTGACAGCCTCATAAAGGATTACCACTAGATCATATACCCGAGGGGCCCTAGTGACAGGGGTAACCCGTTCACGGACATCTAGGATAGCTCCTTGAGAGGAAGGCAGATTCTCCCCAAGGGAGCAAGAGACCAGGCTTAGCTCTACTCACTATTCTTAATTTACTAGTTAGAGTTATGTCCTCAAGATTTGCCAAGGTGCCCTAGTGATAGGGGTAAACCGTGACAAGACTTCTTAGGGCATTATCCTATTCTGGCGCTTGAGAATACCCGCTTAGCTTCCGGCAATAGCAAGAATAAGTACAGCGAGAGTAAGACAAATCAAGACACATCAATACTACCACGACGAAACCAACCCCCTAGAACTCCTCATCACCAAGTGAATATTTCCACCTTGCGACTCTCGACTCTCTCCCTCGACCTTTCTTTTCCCTTAGCCTGATCAAGACCATTGGTAGTCTAGCTAGCCATAAGTGAGCGATTGCTAGTGCTTATAGCCAATCCCTGTGGGATCGATATATTTATTACTGACGACGAATCCGTGCACTTGAGGAAGCGTAACAGTGGTCCTTCATTTGAGATGGGAATTATTGGATTGTAAGTTTGCAAACAAAATCCCACATTGAAAATACATAGGAAAGATCATGGGTTTATAAGGGAAAGATATCTCTATTGATATGAGGCCTTTTGAATAGAGCCTAAAAATAGAATCATGAGGGCTTAGACCCAAAGTGGATAATATCATGCCATTGTGGAGCTATCTAAATTTCTTTTGATCCTAACAAAGTTCAAGGCTTGGTTGATAGTAAAGGGGTATTCACAGAGAAAGGGGATTGACTATGAAGACATTTTCTCTAGTAGTAAAACATACATCAATTAGAGCAGTGTTGGCTTTGGTGGCACATCATGATTTGTAGATGGAGAAAATGGATATAAAGACAGTATTTCTACATGGAAATTTAGAGGAACAAATTTTTATGTCACAACTTAAGGGATTTAGTCAGCCTGGATAAGAGAGGTTAGTTTGCAAGTTGAAGAAATCTCTCTATGAATTGAAACAATCTTCTAGACAATGGTACAAATGTTTTGATTCATATATGATTCAAAACAGATATAGGAGATGTGTGTATGATTACTACATATATGTGAAGAGTCTTGAAGATGAATCACTAGTTTTTTTATTACTATACGTAGATGGATTTGCTCATTGTTGTGAAGAAGATGAAAGAAGTTGACAAATTGAAGAGGCTACTACTGAGCAAGGAATTTGATATGAAAGATTCGAGAGAGACCAAGAAGATTCATAGGATGGAGATTCACAGGGATAGAGCATAGGGAGATTATGGTTATCTCAACGTAGCTATGTGGAGAAAGTGCTGGATAGGTTCAACATTAAGAAAGCAAAATCGGTGAGCACACCCCTGGCACATCACTTCAAGTTATCTAGTACACAGTGTCCAAAGATGGATGATGAGATATAAGAGATGTCAAAGATTTTTTATGCTAGTATAGTTGGTTGTCTAATGTATGTCATGGTATGCATGAGACCAAATTTGGCTCAATCAGTTAGTATGGTGAGCAAATTTCTCTCAAATCATGGTTGACCACATTGGGATGCAGTGAAGTGGATTTTTAGATAGTTGAGAAATATAACTAATTATGACCTCATGTTCAGTAGACAATCAAAAGATCTTTCTGTTGCTAGGTATGTAAATGTAGACTATGCAGGAGATTTAGATGACGAAGTCTACTACAAGATACATGTTCACTATGGCAGGAGGACCTATCTATTGGAAGTCTATGATACAATCTATTGTTGCATTGTCTACTACAGAGTCCAGTACATGGTAGCAGCTAAAGTAATGAAGGAAGTTTTATGACTTATAGGGTTGGTCAGAGAACTACGCGCTCAGTAAGGTAGAGTCAAGTTGTTATGCAATAGTCAAAGTGTTGTCTATTTTGTGAAGAATCAGGTGTATCATGCGAGAACTAAGTACATTAATATAAGATTTCACAAGATCAGAGAGCTGATTACTTTGAGGGGCATTCAACTTGAGAAGGTTCACACTGTAGATAATACTACAAAGATATTGATAAAGCTAGTGACCACAGAAAGTTCAAGCATTGCTTGAACTTGATCTATATCTCTTGATACTAGAGGAAGGAAGCCCAAACCCAGACATCCAGGTGGATTTTTGTTTAGATACTCATGTTCTTCGAAGTGGCGAATATTTTCCAAGATGGAGATTGTTGACGAGTAGCTCATATCTGGATGAAAGCAAATGCAAGGGATGTCATTGAAGAAAAATTTGTTAAGGTTTTTCGTAATAGAATTCTGTTACAGTTTTTCATAACAAAATTCTATTACGATTTTTCATAACAGAAATCTATTATGATTTTACTGGATCTGGGGTTTAGGCATTATTTATAGGATTGTAAACTTATTGAATCACGAGAATCATTGAATGTGATTCTCTTATGTAAACAGAATTCTAATGAAGCTTCGGCTATTTTTGTGGAGTAGGTATGCCGTCGAATCACAGTAACTATTCTTATTTCTCTTCCTCTTCTTCCTCGTGTTTTCTCTTTCTTGTGTGTCTTTGTCTCATTGCTCTGAACGATCTCTCCTTCTCTCTTCTTCTTCTTTCAAATTAAAGGCTGAGAGGTGTTGCTCCCCTCTTTGCACAACACAAGGAGAATATTGTTGTGCCTTCCAATGACCCTTTTGCTTGTAAAAATTGTACTCATCATAACTGACATTTGTTTGGGATCTATTTTGATTATTAGAGGGAGACCTGGACTGGACAATAAAAATAGAAGGATTGGGCAAAGGAATAATTCTTTTTTCTGTGCTCACCTTAAGACTTCAGGTGAATTTCTTCTGCTAGCAACTAATTGACTACAGAGTCAACAAAAGGAAGTGGATTGCAATGCAGAATGGTTCCATGAAGGCACTTACAATCATCTTAAAGAGCCATTAGAAACTAAACCAAGCGTTGTTCTTCCCTACAAGCAATATATGGAGCAAAATCTCACAATTGTGCATATTCTGTTAGTGCAAACTATCCCAAAGGTTAGACATTGTAGAGTAAAATTCTTAAATACTCATACTATTTTGTTGTAGAGCATGAATGTTTATCTCCATTTGATACTATTTTGCAAAATTAGATTTAGCATACAATCTCTCTAAGTGATCCCAAATTTCCTTGGCAGTTTCATACTTTACAAGTTGGATGTCTATCAATTTTAACACAAAGTTGTTCATCTAAGTGATAATTTTTGAATTACAAGTTTCTCAGACATCTAATTGTTTTTGCATATTTTTCATCTTTAGGTTTGTTTAACAAAGGTTCTCGAAATATACGCTCACATTTGTTTGCCTTTCAAAAAATTCCTCATCACATAATTCCAAAAGGAGTAATTTTTCCCACATGTATACCTATTTTATTGCCTATTTTATTGCAGAATTTGCCCACATAATTCTATATACACTCACATTTGTTTGCCCACATGTTTGCTTTTACCCACATGTATACCTCTTTTATCGTTTATAGCTTCTGTTACTACTGGGGTTAATGAGAAAATATGTTGTCATAAATGATCTGCTAATGGGAGACATGATGGTCCATAAAGAAGTTTCTAAAAGAATATTCTCTGACACATAGTTATTATTCTGACTGGCTGTTAGGATGTTGTCTGCTAAGTATAGTCTGCTCTGTTATGTAATGTACAACATGTATCTTGGCCGGCCAGTAAGGCCGACCATCTTTATACCTGTCTCAGCATTAAGCTTCTAAGTTATGTTCTGTACAACATTGAGACCTTCGTTCGGAGAATAATTTAATGCCCTGTTCATGTTAGAAATCCATTTGAGAAATAATATGATGCCCTGTGTATCCTAGAAGTTCATCTGACAACCTATGCTTTGCTAGAAATCCGTCCAGATAGTGATATGAGGATAAATACTTCAAAGTTGGCCGGCCTTTTATTCGACCTGACATGTATAGAGGGATTCACGATCCTCAAGGAGACCAACCCATACTCTAACCAACCCAATGCCTAAGATGGCTCGAACATCCAGGCCTAGGTGGTCGGCCGCCTCAAAACCTAGGTCAATTTTGAATGACGTGACACGTTATCTTTTAAGTGGAGTACTAGGCTTTATACGTTTAACCAGCTTAATGGTTGGTCGGCCACTACTCACACGGCTAGCCTGTTACTTGGTTGGGTCTGGGCGACCAATCATAGTCAAGTGAGTAGATGTTCTCCTTTCTCAATTTAGCCATCCTTGTCACTTATTGCCCCTTTTTCTCTCCTGCAATGGGTCCACTCGTCATAACCTATATCACTAGCCTCCCTTTCAAGTCTAGTCGAAGGAGGTGTAGCCAACTAATTAGACCCAAGTTTAGTTTCTAGCCACTCATCCCTTTCATCAGGGTCGCCAATAATCTACACTCTTCTTTATGCCTTAAAGACTTAGTGATTTCAAAAACTACTCGCTAGTAGCCAGCTATTCAAGAGAGATTACCGAGGACACGCGGTGAGGTGCATGGACAGAGAAATGATTTGGTTGTCACTTTCATCATAAATGTCTATTTATGGGTTGATGCCACGTGACCCCCTTTTTTATTTTTTGAAATAGATTTTGATGCACGTCTCCTCTTATAGCTAAACGGTCTCTCTTTGTTCAGATCAATGATCCGTTGCACACAATTTCAATCCAGCGGCTACAATTGAATTGAACTTCATAAAAATCCTAAAAAGCCCCTATTCTCAACACTTTGCTTCTCGCCTTCTCTGGTTTCTTCTCCGGTGACCTTTCACCTGCAGTGTTCTTCTCTTTTTCCCCTTGTCCATCAGTAAGTCCTTCATTATTTCCCTACTTTATATTTTCTCATGGTGGATGAATCATTTGCCCCTTGGTATACCCTAACACTTAGAGTGTATTGAGTAGGACCATTAGAGGTCGTTTCTTTTATACTGACTTTATAAAGGAACAAAGACCTCAGTTATTATGGAAGTGTGTGCTCTTAATCTTAATATAATAACAAACACATATATTTGATATTTATTTCTTTAATTTGTCAATGGGTGAGATTTATTTCGATAAATCAATAAGCCCGATAAGTTGGGAAATGATATCACTTATAGTGTGTGTTGTTGATTATAGAAGGAAACTGTGTCCTAGTGATCTAGGTTGATAATGTCCCCAAGAGGAGCTTATAAGGATTGTCATGTTAAACCCTGCAGGTGGACTTAGTCTGACATGATGATAAGGTTGAGTGGTACTTGTAACACCCACAAAATTATAAGATAAGTATATGGGTGTTAGTTGCTTTAGAGCATAAAGGTTAGAAGAATCAAAAAGAAATAAGAGAAATAAAAGAAGAGGTGAAGGTTTGAACCTTGAACCTCTCATAAAGAATAGAAATAAAATTATGTATGATAACCACTAGGATAATGAATAACATGTGAATGGGAAATGATGGAAATTGTAGTTAAAAGTAAAGATATAATTAAGTGAGGGAACAAGAGAAAATCAAGTAGCTTTCCTTCCTCTTGTTTACCTCTTGGTTAAGAAAAGGAGTAGCAAAAGACAAGTTGTTTTCCTTCCTTGTTTCTCCTCTATTTTCATGGGGTTAAGGGAATAATGAAGAGAAGAGTTAAGGGGAAGGAATGAAGACACATTCTCATTAGAAAAATACATGCATGCATTAAGGAGGAAAGGAAGCAAAGTTCACCTTTGTAACTTCCACCCACTTAGCATAAAAAGGAAAGGAACTAAAGGATTTCATTTTTTTTTTCCTTCTCCCTCACCCTTGCCGAGACTAGAAGCCTCCTTCCTCATCTCCACAAGCCATGTTTAGGTTTCTCCCTAAGAGAAAACTAAACTACAAAAAGGAGCCTTCAAGGTGTACCCTTCCAAGCAAGAGAAATCAAAAGGAGTGCTAGAAGAAGAAGCTCCCTTCTTCCTCTTCACCAAGGGTACCAATTCTTTAAAGATTAACAAGTGAACACTAGGTAAGCTTCCCCTCACCTGTGGTACAATAGTTTATACGGGTTTTCCATGGAGATAGACCGCTTAAAAAACCTAGGACTTGCTTTGAGAAAATTCGGCCAAAAACAAGAAGAAGAGTCTAAGAAAGTTGTAATTGGATATGCTTACTATTTTTCTTGTGACATGTATTTTATGTAAGAGGTTAATCTAAGTTTTCCATGCTAGAATGAATAATGAAAAATTAGATCCATAAGCCTTAGACTCTCGGCCAAGCATGAACAAGAAGACTAGGTAAGTTAAGACTCAAACTAAGCATGTTTCCTTATTCTCTTCTTATGTACCCTATGATAATGAGGTTGTTAACCTTTTCTCTTACTCGTATGTTGTTTGAAACTCCATTTCCATGCTCATGAATATTCGGCCATATAAGAAGTAAAGGCCTAGAAGAGTTTTAAACCTAAGACTAAGCATGCTAAGATTTTTCCTAAGACAAGATATGAAGCTAAATGTTATGACATGATTGTATGTTAGTTATGAATCTTATTCCATGCCTATGAAGGTTCGGTTATGATGAGATTTGAATGTCTAGGAAAGTTGAAACCAAGGCTAGGAGGCTCATGACCTTCTTGATAAAATAATATGAAACTAGTTGATGTTTTTATGGTTGCTTGTTACATAAAATTTTGGTTATATATAACTTTCGGCCACACCATGTTTTTAAAGCTAGGATGTGTAGATTTGTAACTAAATTTACTCATGTTGTTCCTTGTTATGATACCATGAAAATTGTGTAGGGTTTCCATGCTTTTAGGCCATATGAAAAAACAAAACCAAGCTCATATGTTTCGGCCACCTTTGGATTTAAAGGCCTAGGAAAATTAGAACCCAACTTATATATGTTCATGATGTTTCTTGTGGTAAGTACTATGAAAGGTAGTTGTGTTTTCCATGCTCTTATGCCACTAGAAACTTAACTTCATGCTTGATAGGTTTCGGCCAATACTAGAGTAAAGGCCTAGAGAAATTTTGAAAACCAACTTACATATGTTCATGATGTTTCTTGTGATAAGTACTATGAAATGTAGTTGTGGTTACCATGTTCTTATGCCACTAAAAACATAGTTCCTTGAGTTATAGGTTTCGGCCACCTTGAGTTAAGGGGTCTAGGAAGTTTGAAATTTAAAACAAATATGTTTATGTTGTTCCTCATGAAAATGTATAAGATATTGGCTTAATGTTCAACACTTCCATGCTACTTGTAACCTAGAATGAGACAAGCTAGGGTTCGACCATGATAAGATTAGGAGCTTAAGGAACTTAGAACCCAAACTAAATATGCTTAAGTAGCTTCCTATGAAATATGATATGATATGAGTTTAGGGTTTACATATTTCATGTTGCTTAGAACTTGTTTGCTCTTCATGAAAGGTTCGGCCATGAAAGAATTAGAAACCTAGGAGGGCTTAAAAATTTAGGTTAACATGCTTATGACCTTTCTTATGTTAGTATGTGAAGATATCATGAGATTTTTATGTTTGTATGTTGTCTAGGGATCATGCCTCTACTCATGACTTTCGGCCATATGGGTTTAGTGACCTAGATATACCTCACATGCTATGAATAAATCAAGAGATGATATTTAATGATTTCATGAATGGTTATGTCTTTTCATGTTATGTGATATGTTCTTTCATGTATGCTTATGACCCATGTATGTGCTAGGTGCTCAAATATGCTTACTTTATGACATGAGAAAATGATACGTTCATTATGCAAGCCTATGATTCATGTATGTGCTGTGTGCCCAAATATGAATACTTTATGATAAGTGATATGTTCATGATGTATGTTATGATTCATGCATGTGCTGTGTGCCCAAATATGCATGTTTTATGATATGCTAAAAAATATGATATGCATGAAATGATAAGAACTATGATATGTATGTCATGCTACTTTACTTTATGTATGGGTTGTACCAAGGGTGGGCTCCATAAGCGCCCCGGGGTCGATGGACTAAGAAACGGGCCTCGTTAGGGATGGGCTCCTAAGTGCCCCTAGGTCGATGGACTAAGAAACGGGCCTAATATGTATGCCTTGTGGGGTTCAAGACTTGCTACCTTGGACCTACATAGGACGCGCGCATTATGTATGTGGTACAAGCCGGGGCCCTAATCATGTTGAGATTATGTTTAAGTATGTATTGTATAAAGTTTTCAAAAGACATGTTGCATATGTTGCATATACATGTTTAGGAATTTACCATGCTTATACTTTATGATTATGTCATGATAGTTATGATGATGTTATGCTATGATAGGATACGTTTGATGATCATGTTATGTTATGTCATGATACTTTATGCTATGTTACGATATGCCATGATATGCTCTTGACATGATACTTTTATCTTTATGCCTTATGACTTGTGATTTTAATATGCTTACGTTTTTTTGTGAGTAGGAAAGAAACTTACTGAGCCATGAGTGCTCACAGCTTACTTTCTTGTACCACAGATAAAGGCAAGGAATGGATGTACTAGGGGAGTAGCAAGAGGGGCTAGAATGATGTGTGCAGTAGTGGACTGGCTAAAAGAAAAGACCTGCCTTTGTTTAATAAGAAATTTACCATGTTGATGTTTTTACTTTATGACTCCATGACCTTAAGTATGTGTTGGGTATTAAGACTCAAAATTTATGATAGGTATGGTATGTGCTTCTTTTATGTCTATGGTGAGTTTTAAGTAAGAAAAGGTTTTTAAATTCTCTAAGTAAGACTTCTGCTGTGTTAAGTATGTATGCGTAGCAAGGTAACCCCCGTCGCCTTAGCAGGAGGGGCGGGGCGTTACAGTACTACTCTTGGACTAAGATATTAATTAAATAAGTTGTCAGTAACTCACTTAATTAGTGGGCATTCGACATCTTAAACACAGGGAGACTAACACACTCATAATAAGAAGGAGCCCAAAAATGTAATTTGGGATTGGTGTGGTAGTTCAATAATAGTTCTCTAGTGGAATGAATTATTATTGATAAAATTAAGTTGTCTGTTCGGGGCGAACACGGGATGCTTAATTTTATCGGGAGACCAAAATCAATTCCTCCTCTCGGTCCCTATCATAGCCTCTTAATTATAGAGTACTATACCCACCTTCACACCCATCTAAAGGGGGTCGGCCAAGCCTTGCTTGAAGCCCAAGCAAGGGGCCGGCCAAACCATGTTGATTGTGGCCGGCTCAAGCATGGGTTCAACCTATGTGTGGCCGGCCATTAAAAATAGAAAAGGAATTTTAATTTTAAATTTTTTCTTATGTGGAATACATGATTTAAAAGAGAGTTTAAAAATTAAAATATGTCCTTTTATAAGATTCTACAAAAGATTAAGAGAAGAGTTAAATCTCTTTCCTTATTTGTAGATTAAAAGGTTGATTTTAATTTTGGTAAAAACTTTCCTTATAAATCATTCACATGTTGAAAAGATAAATTTTAAAATTATAGAAATTTCCTTTTATAGCATCAACTATGAAGGGATTATTAAAGAGAAATTTTATTTTAAAATTTTTCTGAAAGCAAATTAGGAAGCTTTAATTTTTCTAGCGAAAAATTTCCTTGTTTGCTTATTTGATGTGGCTGGCCATATACACTAAGAAAAGGATTTTGATTTTAATTAATTAAAAATTTATTTTTCAATGGCAAAAGAAGTAAGGAAGGTTTTATTAAATTTTCCTTATTTGCCAAAGCTAAGGATTAAAAAAGAGGGGGTTTGGGTTCCTTCATGGACACAACCTCTATTCTATTTTCTCCCTCTTTTCTTCCTTGGTGTGGCCGGTCTCTTCAAATTCCTCCTCTCCTTGGTGTGGCCGAACCTCTCATCTTTCTTGGAGATCAAGTGGTGGCCGGATCTTAGCTTGGAGAAGGAGAGAAAGCTTGCATCCTTTGGAGCTTGGTTGGTGGAAAAGGTTCTTCATCCTTTAGAAGTTTTGTGCTTGGCCGAAACGTGAAGGAAGGAGAAGAAGGTGCTAGGTGGTTCTCGTCTCGAAAGATCGTTGCCCACACAACGTCCGAGATTAGAAGAGGAATACGGTAGAAGATCAAGAGGTCATTATTCACAAAGAAAGGTATAACTAATAATTGTTTTCCGCATCATGTTAGTTTTGTTTCTTTGTAAAAATACCAAATACAAGAGGCATGCGTTTCTAGTTTTTCGAATTAGTTTTCAAAGTTGTGTTCTTTTGTTTTTTCTTTTCCTTGTGATTTGATTGTTCTTAGCGGTTAACCTAGGGTTACTATGGGAAGGTTAAATATTTAATTTTCTTAAAAGGCTTTGTCTAGTCGGTGGTGGTTGCTCCCATATCCAAGAAGGTCGTGTGCCTCGCCATGCAGTAATGGAAGTCGATTTTAGAAATAGATATTTAATTATCTTCGTGGCCTAGGTGATTTGGATCGAATGTGCAAAGTTCCGCAGGCGATCCAAGTCTAAACCTAAAAGAACAAATAAATTAAACTTAGGATCAAACGTGTTAAGTTCCGCAGGCGATCCAAGTTTAATTTAAAAGAACACATGGTAGCTAGGAAAAGGTTCAGACCTTTATACAAAATTTATGTACAGTGGAACCGTTAGGTTTTCCGAGTAGCAACCAACAATTGGTATCAGAGCTAGGGTTTTGCCTCTGTGTATTTGGTATTAGTTTAATTATACACATGTCATACATAATTTAGGTAGGATAATAGTAGGATGTGCTAACTTTGTGGATGCATGATCCAATTATTATGGCTTATAGTTATTGTGTGTGTGATTGGACCCTTGGACATGTCAAGGGCATTTTATTGTGTGTGCATGATTGTATTATAAAATACAGCAAAAGTTGTATTTAGTTTTATTAGGATTTTATTTTTTGATCTAGATACATGTACATTCCTTCGAGGAATATAGGATCGAAAAATGTAAAATTCTATTTATGTCACGGATCGAATCTTGTAAGGCGTGGAACCTTTTGAGGACCAGAGGCGCAGCGGAACAAGGAGCAAGATGGATGCGACAACTAGACCCGGTGGCGGTGGCCAAAAATAGCCGCAACTAGGGATGGCAACATACGGAGGATAACAATAGATAAAAGCCATAATAGTTGAAAATTAGTTTTTCTATTTATTGCTTTTATGTTGTGTTGTGTGTGCTTGTTAGTATGCATGTTAAGTAGGCTAGCATAGTCAAAATTCCTCACTTTAAATAACTAAGTGGGAGAGGGATTTTAAATAAATTCCACGGTCTCCATTACTGGTTTGTAAGTGATGCAAACAAACTTGCGCGTTGGCTCTGAGTGCCTTCCTCCATATCAGATGAGTTTGTTTGTGGATCACTAGAACAAACTTCCATTTTGGATGACTATAGGAAATTAATTAAGAGCGTGTGATCTTCCCCATCGGAAGGGGCACAATCTTATTAATGGACTTAGTGTCAAGTAATGGTATACACTTAGGCACATCTAATAGTATCCTCCCCATCGGAGTCACTGCTATTATTCGTGTGACCAAAGGAAACCGACTATTAATTTTATTTGTCAAAAAGTTAGGTAGACAAGATAATAAAATTAATGGGTTAAACCCTTCTTTTACAAATGTTGAATTTGTACACGTCCACACTATCGTGGCATACAAAATTCACGGTGTTTTGAGGTGTTGGTTAATTTAAAATAGTATTGTTTGAGGAATCAATATTATTCTAAATTTAGAGTTCTGACCAAAAGTTATTTGTGATTCTTAGGATGACTTTCAACCCACTGGCCATCATATTAAAAGATAACAGACTTATTGGTCCTATCTACATAGATTGGAAAAGGAACCTAGACATTGTTCTTACTGCTGAAAGCTATAAGTTTGTACTGACTGAGCCTTGCCCTGATGCACCCAATGGTGAATCTACCCAAGAGGAGATTGAGTATCATAAGAAATGGATAAAAGCATATGAGATGGCGCGGTGTTATATTTTGGCTTCAATGTCAAATGTATTGCAACATCAGCATCAAGATTTACCAACAGCTTATGATATTATGAACAATCTCAAGGAACTCTTTGGTCACCAGGATCGGGCCTCTAGGCAAGAAGCCATGAGAAAGATAATGACGGCCACCATGCAAGAGGGTACTCCTGTGAGGGATCATATCCTAAAGATGATGGCTTATCTAAATGAAATACAAATCCTTGGAGGAGAAATTGATGGGGAAATCTAGATCGATATGATCCTCCAAACGCTACCTAGAAGTTTTGAGCAATTCCGCCTCAATTATAATATGAATAAAAGGGTATATTTATTAGCGGAACTACTGACAGAACTTTAGGCATCAGAAGGTTTGTTTCGTCACAATTCTCTGATTCACTATGCTGAAAATGGTTCTACTTTTAAACCGAAAGGAAAGAAGAAGAAGAAACAAGTTAGCTCAGCAAAGAAGGTGAATAAATCTTAGAGTACAGGACCTAAAGCTGGAGTGAAGAAGCCGAAGGGCAAGTGCTTCATCTGCAAGCAGTCAGGGCATTAGAAGGCGGACTGCCCTCGTAGGAATCAAAACAACAAAGGTATATCTCATGCTCTAGTAGTTGAAACATGTTTAGTGGTGTTATCTTCCAGCACATGGTGTGTAGATACGGGAGCCACTGATCATGTCTGCAATTCTTTGCAGGGGTTCCAAGAAACCCGACGACTATATGAAGGAGAGATAACCATCTACATGGGCAATGCTACTAAGGTGGCAGCTGATGTAGTGGGAGACGTCTACTTATCTTTTGATAGGAATATAAAATTGGTTTTAAGAAATTGTCTTTATGTACCCAGTTTTAGAAAGAATTTAATTTCAGTTTCTAAACTGTATTTGGATGGATATTCTGTTTCCTTTAATAACAATGTAGTTATAAAGAGAAATAAAGTGATTATCTATTCTGGTGCATTAGTTGGCAAATTATATACTTTAAATCCAATTTCTCCCACAAAGCAAAATATGGAAATTTATAACACATCTTCTAACACTAATAAGAGAAAACAACCTTTGGAAATGAACCAAGCGTATCTTTGGTATCTAAGGCTTGGTCATATTAATTTAAGTAGGATTCAAAGACTTATAGCCGATGGACTCTTGGGTTCATTAGAGTTGGAAAATTTTTCAACTTGTGAATCTTGCTTGGAAGGTAAAATGACCAAGAGGCCTTTTAAGGCCAAGGGGTATAGAGCCAAAGAAGAGTTAGAATTGGTTCATTCTGATTTGTGTGGTCCTATGTCAATCCAGGCGAGAGGTGGTTTTGAATATTTTGTCTCTTTTATAGACGATTATTCAAGATACGGATACATTTACCTAATGTGCCACAAGTCCGAGTGCTTTGATATGTTCAAAGAGTACAAGGCTGATGTGGAGAAACGACTAGGTAAAAGTATCAAGACACTACGGTCTGATCGTGGTGGTGAATACCTCTTAGGAGAGTTTAGGAATTACTTATCAGAGGCCGGGATTCAATCCCAACAGAATGGTGTGGCAGAACGAAGGAATAGGACTCTTGTGGAAATGGTTAGATCGATGATGAGTTATTCAGAATTACCAAATTCATTTTGGGGATACGCTCTAGAAACGGCAGCGCACATTCTGAACTTAGTACCTTCTAAATTAGTATCTTCTACTCCCACAGAATTGTGGAATGGACGAAAGCCCAGTCTAAGACATATTCGGATTTGGGGTAGTCCAGCACATGTGCTGAAACTAGATGCTGATAAGTTAGAATCTCGTACAAAAGTTCGCGTGTTTGTGGGTTATCCCAGAGGAACGAAAGGTGGTTTATTTTATAGTCCTAAAGATCAGAAGGTCATTGTTAGCACCAATGCCCAGTTTTTAGAAGAAGACTATATAATGGATCACAAGTCCAGTAGAAAAATTTTTTAGAAGAACTTAGAGAGGACACGTCTACTTTAGTACCAACAGTACAAGATGAAGTACCACTAGAGACTGCAACACGTGTCACACATGATACACAACCACAGACGGTGCCTTGTCGTAGTGGGAGAGTTGTGAGGGAACCTAAGAGATTCATGTTTTTGGGAGAGTCTTCAGACTTGATCCCGGGTAAACATGAACCTGATCCTCGAACATATGACGAAGCACTCTAAGATATAGATACAGTATCTTGGCAAAAGGCAATGAATTCTGAAATAGAGTCTATGTACTCTAATAAGGTCTGGGAGCTTGTAGAACCACCTGATGGTGTAAAAGTCGTTGGATGCAAGTGGATCTACAAAAGGAAAAGAGGGACAGACGGGAAGGTAGAAACCTTGAAAGCAAGGCTTGTTGCGAAAAGGTACACTCAGAAAGAGGGAATCGATTATGAGGAAACCCTTTCACCGGTAGTCATGCTTAAGTCTATCCGGATACTCTTATACATTGCCGCTCATATGGATTATGAGATTTGGCAAATGGATGTCAAGACAGCTTTCCTTAATGGAAGTCTTGAAGAAATCATTCATATGAAGCAACCAGAAGGGTTCATTAAAAAAGGTAAAGAACATCTAGTGTGCAAGTGTAATACCCACTAATCTTGTAAGATAAATATATGAATGTGGGATTTTTCCTTAGAAAAATAATAGGAAGTGAGTTGAAGCAAAAAGAAATAAAATGAAATAAAAAGAAGATGAGGTCAAGGATTGAACCATGTACCTCTTATTTTATATTTCATAGAATTAATTAGTAGAAACCAATTGGGATAGAGAAAAGATATTGATAGCAAAGGAGGGAAACTCATGATAAAGGTAAGAGTAAAAGCTAGCCAAAAGAAAACAAGAAAAGAGCAAGAGAAAGGCAACTTGCCTTCCTCCCTTTCTCTCCCTCTTCCTCTTTGGTTTTGCCGAAAATTTAAAGAGGAATTAAGGGGATTCATTCCCCCTTATTTCACCATGAATGATGAGGATAAATAAATAAATAAAAATAAAAATAAAATAGAAAAAAAGGCTAAGGGAGAAGGAAAGCAAAAACTAAGTTTGCTACCTCTTCCCCCTTAACATAAAAGAGAGCAAGAAAAGAGAAAATTATTTTTCTCTCATTTTCTCTCATTCATCCTCTCCCTCACCGAGAATACCACAGTCCCCTCTCCTCCATCTTCAGCCCCAAAGCCAAGTTTTTCCCTAAGAAAGCCTAAGATACAAGGAGGACTTAGCAAAGGAATCAAGGGAAATGAACTAGAAGAAGAGGCTACTTCTTCTCCACCATACCTTAGATCCACAAGCGAAAAGGATGTAAGCTTCCCCTCACCTGTGGTACAAGGCTTTTATGTGATTTTTGGATTCTATAAGGATTAGAAAACCTAGGAAATAATTTAAGAAAATTCGGCTAAAGAAAGGGTTTTCAAATCTAGGATGATTTAAACAAGTCCTTATTTCATGATATTCTTTCTATGCTATGTAGGAAGGATTTTCTTCATGTTTTTATACTTAAATGATGCTTGATCAGAGGAGTACCTAACCCTAGAATTTCGGCCAAAAATATGTTAAGGAGGTTAGGGAAAAATATTGTTTAACTAAACTAGTACAAAATTTCTCCCATGAAATACTAAGGGTTTTTATTGGTTTTCTTGCTTGAAAGTTACTTGAAACCAAATAAATCCATTTATATGTTTCGGCCAAGAAAAGGGTTTAGGGTTAGGAAGACCTTTAAATGTAAATAACCATGTTTGTATGATAGAATATAGAGTTCTCTTAAAGAATTGCATGTTGTACATTGCTAGAAATTCATGAACTCTTATTTTAGATTTTCGGCCATGATAAGATGGATAGTTTAGAAAAACTTAAACAAAATTCTAATATGCTCAAGACCTCTGTGATATTATGATATGAAAGTTGTTTAATGCTCTTATGTTTAAATTGAGTATAGAAAATTAGTTACATGATATATGACATGTAAGATCACAAGAGTCCTAGCTTGTTTATGAACCAACTTTGTATATGATGTTCTTAGTAATTTTTGCCATGAAACTTACTTAGGTTTTCCATGCTTTAGGCCACTTAAAACCTAGTTTAAAGATTGGTAGGTTTCGGCCATGAGGAAAAATAAAAGAAAAAGGGAAAGAAACCTAGGAAGCCTAAGACACAATTCGCATGTATGTTTATTATGCTTGTCTTTATACATGCTATGAAACTTGTATTATTTCTTATGTTTTTAGGCTATTTGAAGCAAGTTTATATTCTGTGAGTTTCGGCCAAGTGGGGTTTAAAAGACCTAGAGGCCTTAGAAATGAAACCAAATGTGTTAAAAGTACTTCTTATGAAAATATGATAAGGTGTTGATTGTGTCACATATTTGTATAATTTTTCCATGACCTAAATGGATCATTGTGTGTTTCGTCCATGATGGAATAGATGCCCTAGAAACCCTAGAACAAGAATTAAATATGCTTATGTCACTCTACATGAAATATGATAAGTAGAAAACCAAAGTTCTCATAATATATGTTGTTTAGTGACCTAAATGAGGCTAGGGTAAGTTTCGGCCATACCTATTGTATGATGTCTTGTTATGAATTTATACATGATGTTAGTTCAAGTTCACATGCTTGTATGTTTGTTTTTAGCCCTAATGAACACTTGTTAAAAGTTTGACTATGACATATGTTAAGGGCTTGAAGGACTTAGGAACTAGCTCAATATGCTTACTATGTTACTTGAAAAAAAAATGCTATAAATATGGTTTAAGGTTTCCATGCTTTCATGACATTTGGGACCTTGTTTATATACTGATAGGGTTCGGCCACATGAGTTTAAGGACTTGGAGAACTTAGAAACCAAGTAAATCATACTTATAATGCTTCCTATGAAATTCATGTAATGATAATTTAGGTTTCACATGCTTGGAGGTTATTTTTACCTAAATTGAGACCTAAGGGGGTTCGGCCATGATAGGAACCCAAGAGTTTAGGAAGCTTAGAACCCAAGTTAATTATGTTACCATGTATCTTATGTTAGTATAATCACATGATACACCCTTATGCTTAAACATGTATGCTTGTGATTTATACTTTCCATGATATGATATATGCTTAGAATATGCATGCTTTGATGATACTTAATGTGCTTAGAATATGCATGTTCTTATGATATGCTATGTGGATAGAAATATGCATGCTTTGATGATATGCTATGTGCTTAGAATATGCATGCTTTTATGATATGCTATGTGGTGAAAATATGCATGTTTTTCCTTATGATATGATGTATGCCTAAGTGATGCATACTTTTATGACATGGTGTATGCCTAAGTGATGCATACTTTTATGATATGATGTATGTGTTGGTGCGGGAAGCATCCGACGATCGAACCTAAGTTTTGATAATGACAAAGGATTCAAAGTTAAGGTGCTTTGTTATCTGACAGCTTTTGCTGAGTGTTTCAGGAAAGTCCTAACTGCGGTTAGGCAAGGTAAAACCCTAGGGGGTGGTAACCCTAGGTCATAGGGGGTGATAACCCTATGCGGAAAGTCTTGGCAGGTCGATGGCTTCAGGCAAAAGTCCTAGGGGGTGGTAACCCTAGGTGGAAAGTCCTGGTGTCGCGAACCAGGTGAAAGTCTGAACTGGCCGGTGAAGCGGATGTTCAAAGAAAGTGCTAAGCATAGTGCGAAAAGTCCAGTCGATCTGGAGGATCGTACTGGCAACAGGTAAATCTCCTGAGTGGAGTAGGTGAGGACGCGTTCCCCGTAGAGGGAACAGTAGGCGTCGGGTCGACCTAGGGTTTCCGGTAGGAAACCTGAAGTCAGACCCGGACAGTTCGAATGCTGTCAAAACTTTTATTATTATCATTCATTATGTTTCTGTGCTAACTTTGTTTTGCAGGGTATGTGTTTGGGACTAACACATTTTGCAGGAACAAAGGAGCAAGTTACAACTCGGATGAACAGTGTCCGAGGCGCCTCCATGGAGCTTGGAGGCGCCTCGGGTACGAGCCAGGAAAAGGCCAGCACAGCAGACTGGAGGCACCTTGGACCGGAGGTTGAAGGCGCCTTGGATAGGCTAAAGGCGCCTTGAACCAGATAGAGTTCGACCAGGTCCGTGCTGATCCACGCGGGTGACTCGGCTCGTTCAAGGCGCCTTGGTGAACAGTATAAGGCGCCTTGAACCCCCTTTATAAGGGGTCTCGACCAGCAGCTTCATATAACGACTTTCAGGTGATCTTACTGCTACAAGCTGCTCACGAGACGATTCCAAAGTGCTGTTGCGAGACATCGACGACCCGGAGCTCTGAATCTTCAGATTACGATATTATCGTCGGTATAACTGTATTCTTTTTAATACTTAACTGTAATACTTGTACTCTTGTCGAGCTCATAGTTGTTGCCCACGGAAAGCGATCAAGGATCGCGGGCCTTCGAGTAGGAGTCGTCACAGGCTCCGAACGAAGTAAAAATCCCTTGTCTCTCTGTGTTATTTTATTCCGCTGCATTAACTCTTACGTTTTACGATTCCGATAATCGAACGATTATAGCCACGAGCGCTATTCACCCCCCCTCTAGCGCGTCTCGATCCAACAGTATGCCTAAGTGATGCATACTTTTATGACATGATGTGTGCCTAAGTGATGCATACTTTTATGATATGATGTATGCCTAAGTGATGCATACTTTTATGACATGATGTATGCCTAAGTGATGCATACTTTTATGATATGATGTGTGCCTAAGTGATGCATGCTTTTATGATGTATGATATGTATAAGTATGACATGTACTTTACTTTATGTGGCTTGTACCAAGGGTGGGCTCCATAAGCGCCCCGGGGTCGATGGAATAAGACTCGGGCCTCGTTAGGGATGGGCTCCTAAGTGCCCCTAGGTCGATGGAGTAAGACTCGGGCCTAGTATGTTTGCCTTGTAGGGTTCAAGACTTGCTACCTTGGGCCTACATAGGTTGCGCGCAATATGTAAGTGGTACATAGCCGGGATCCCCTTTAAGTTGAGATTATGTTCAAGTATATATGTAAGAAGAAATGGTTTTAAAGATCATGAGACATACACATGTTTTTCGGATACATGTTTTCAAAAAAATCATATTGCATATACTTTATGATCATGTTGTGATGATGCTATGATTTATGATATGCCATGATATGATTATGTTATGTTTCATGCTATGCTTTAAGAGATGATATGCCATGATATGATTATGTTATGTTTCATGCTATGCTTAAAGAGATGATATGCCATGATATGATTATGTTATGTGTCATGCTATGATTTAGGAGATGATATGCCATGACTAGTTATGATGTTTGTTATGCTGCATGATATGCTTAAAGAATATGATATGTTATACCATGACTAGTTGAGATTATGTTAAGTTGAGACATTCTTTGATTATATGTTGATTTTGATTTTAGTGAGTAGGAAAGGAACTTACTAAGCCATGAGTGCTCACAGCTTACTTTCCTTGTACCACAGATAAAGGAAAAAGCTGGATGAGCTAAAGGAGCAGCAGGAGAGGCAAGGAGATGTGTGTGGCGGTGGCTAGGCAACTAATTAAAGAACCTGCTTTAAAACCTTTAAGAACTATGCTTTGGTTTTGTGAAATGTAATACAATATGGGTGACTTGATGTTAAGTTTTTATTTAACTTGTTATCATGTTATGGAAACCATATTAGTGTAGTTCGGTTTTTATTAAACCAAGAAAAATGATTTTTAAGCCTTCCGCTGTAATATGTACGTAGAGTATCGTAACCCTGTCCCTTAGGGTTAGTAGGGAGGGCGGGCGTTACAGCAAGCTCAATCGGTCCATTTATGGACTAAAGCAAGATTCAAGATCTTGGAACATCTAGTTTAATGAAGTAATCCAGTCATATGGATTTATTCAGTGTCCGGATGAGTCTTGTGTATACAAGAAGTGTAACGGAAACGTGGTGGTATTTCTTGTACTATACGTAGATGATATTTTGTTAATTGGCAACAATGTCAAGGTATTATCGGACGTAAGGGTATGGTTGTCTAAACAATTTGATATAAAGGACTTAGGAGATTGTGCACACATTCTTGGGATCAAAGTTATAAGGGATCGCAAGAAAAGAATGTTGTATCTGTCCCAAGCTTCATATATAGATACAATCCTTGCTCGTTTTAGCATGCAGAATTCCAAAAAAGGTTTCTTACCTTTTAGGCATAGAGTAGCTCTATCTAAAGAGATGTCTCCAAAGGCATCAAAGGAGATAGAGGACATGGAAGCAGTTCCTTATGCTTCGGCTGTAGGAAGCCTTATGTATGCAATGCTGTGTACGAGACCTGATATCTGTTTTGCCATGGGCATGATTAGCAGATATCAGAGTAACCCTGGACAAGGACATTGGACTGCAGTAAAGCATATATTAAAGTACCTGAGAAGGACTAGAGATTATATGCTAGTTTACCAATCAGACGATTTGCTTCCTGTGGGTTACACGGATTCAGATTTACAACTAGATAGGGACAACAGTAAGTCTACATCAGGATATGTGTTTACTTTAGGAGGTGGAGCCATTGCATGGAGGAGTGTTAAGCAGAAATGCGTTTCGGACTCAACCATGGAAGCTGAGTATGTGGCAGCCTCTGAGGCAGCTAAAGAAGAAGTATGGCTCAGGAACTTTCGAATGGACTTAGATGTGATTCCTGGTTTTCCCAAAATCATCACAATTTATTGTGATAATAGCGGTGCAGTCACAAACTCGAAGGAACCACAAACCCATAAGGCAAGTAAACATATAGAGCGCAAGCACCATCTGATACGAGATATCGTGAAGCGAGGAGAAGTTGTCATCGCCAAGATTGCATCAGCAGATAACCTGGCAGATCCTTTCACTAAGGCCCTTCCAGTAAAAGCTTTCGATCGGCATGTGGAGGGGATGGGAATCAGATGTATGGCAGTAGATATAGCAGCTTAGTCATTAGTATAAGTGGAAGATTGTTAGAGTGTATACTGAAAGCCTAAGCTTTTGTAGACATTTATTTTGAATAAATAATCACATTTGGTCAAATTATCTACATTTGTTTGTAGTTGTTCAATTAATTTATATTGTAGATAACATAGTATGTGGTGTCACATACAGAAGATAATATTATCAGTACCTTATAAATTATAAACAGTAGCTCACGACCAAGATGGAAAGGAACAAACCATTGGAAGGTCGTAGTGTAATTAGGTATTAGTTTATCTTAACTATATAATTACACTAGTACACTTAGAGTGTATTGAGTAGGACCATTAGAGGTCGTTTCTTTTATACTGACTTTATAAAGGAACAAATACCTCAGTTATTATGGAAGTGTGCACTCTTAATCTTAATATAATAACAAGCACATATATTTGATATTTATTTGTTTAATTTGTCAATGGGTGAGATTTAGTTCGATAAATTAATAAGCCCGATAAGTTGGGAAATGATATCACTTATAGTGTGCGTTGTTGATTATAGAAGGAAACTGTGTCCTAGTGATCTAGGTTGATAATGTCCCCAAGAGGAGCTTATAAGGATTGTCATGTTAAACCCTGCAGGTGGACTTAGTCCGACATGATGATAAGGTTGAGTGGTACTACTCTTGGACTAAGATATTAATTAAATGAGTTGTCAGTAACTCACTTAATTACTGGACATTCGACATAATAAACACAGGGAGACTAACACACTCATAATAAGGAGCCCAAAAATGTAATTTGGGATTGGTGCGGTAGTTCAATAATAGTTCTCTAGTCGAATGAATTATAATTGATAAAATTAAGTTGTGTGTTCGGGGCGAACACGGGATGCTTAATTTTATCGGGAGACCAAAACCAATTCCTCCTCTTGGTCCCTATCGTAGCCTCTTAATTATAGAGTACTATACCCACCTTCACACCCATCTAAAGGGTGTCGGCCAAGCCTTGCTTGAAGCCCAAGCAAGGGGTCGGCCAATCCATGTTGATTGTGGCAGACTCAAGCATGGGTTCAACCTATGTGTGGTCGGCCATTAAAAATAGAAAAGGAATTTTAATTTTAAATTTTTTCTTATGTGGAATACATGATTTAAAAGAGAGTTTAAAAATTAAAATATTTCCTTTTATAAGATTCTACAAAAGATTAAGAGAAGAGTTAAATCTCTTTCCTTATTTGTAGATTAAAAGGTTGATTTTAATTTTGGTAAAAACTTTCCTTATAAATCATTCACATGTTGAAAAGATAAATTTTAAAATTATAGAAATTTCCTTTTATAGCATCAACCATGAAGAGATTATTAAAGAGAAATTTTATTTTAAAATTTTTCCGGAAGCAAATTAGGAAGCTTTAATTTTTCTAGCGAAAAATTTCCTTGTTTGCTTGTTTGATGTGGCCGTCCATATACACTAAGAAAAGGATTTTGATTTTAATTAATTAAAATTTTATTTTTCAATGGAAAATGAATTAAGGAAGGTTTTATTAAATTTTCCTTATTTGCCAAAGCTAAGGATTATAAAAGAGGGGGTTTGGGTGCCTTCATGGACACAACCTCTATTCTATTTTCTCCCTCTTTTCTTCCTTGGTGTGGCCGACCTCTTCAAATTCTCTCCTCTCCTTGGTGTGGCCGAAACTCTCATCTTTCTTGGAGATCAAGTGGTGGCCGGATCTTAGCTTGGAGAAGAAGGAGAGAAAGCTTGCATCCTTTGGAGCTTGGTTGATGGAAAAGGTTCTTCATCCTTTAGAAGTTTTGTGCTTGGCCGAAACTTGAATGAAGGAGAAGAAGGTGCTAGGTGGTTCTCGTCTCGGAAGATCGTTGCCCACACAACGTCCGAGATTAGAAGAGGAATACGGTAGAAGATCAAGAGGTCATTATTCACAAAGAAAGGTATAACTAATAATTATTTTCCGCATCATGTTAGTTTTGTTTCTTTGTAAAAATACCAAATACAAGAGGCATGCGATTCTAGTTTTTCGAATTAGTTTTCGAAGTTGTGTTCTTTTGTTTTTTCTTTTCCTTGTGATTTGATTGTTCTTAGCGGTTAACCTAGGGTTACTATGGGAAGGTTAAATATTTAATTTACTTAAAAGGCTTTGTCTAGTCGGTGGTGGTTGCTCCCATATCCAAGAAGGTCGTGTGCCTCACCATGCAGTACTAGAAGCCGATTTTGGAAATAGATATTTAATTGTCTTCGTGACCTAGGTGATTTGGATCGAATGTGTTAAGTTCCGCAGGAGATCCAAGTCTAAACCTAAAAGAACAAATAAATTAAACTTAGGATCAAACGTGTTAAGTTCCGCAGGCGATCCAAGTTTAATTTAAAAGAACACATGGTAGCTAGGAAAAGGTTAAGACCTTTATACAAAATTTTTGTACAGTGGAACCGTTAGGGTTTCCGAGTAGCAACCAACAGTACGAGAGCAATATTTCGAGCGAACCGTGTCCGCTCTTCCTTCTACTAGCCCAACGTTGGAGGCTGCCCGAACTCAGGAGGGCATTTCCTTGCCAGATGAGTCGATAGACTCAGCTTTTTTTGTATCTCCTCGGATGAAGACTCCTTCGGGCCATAACTTCTCCCTCGACTACCCCGACCAGCTAGATACTTCTAAGGGGTCATTTTATAGAGGCCTGGGAAGACACTAGAAACCAGCTCAGTGAGCTCACTCCTAAGGATTTAACAAACGAATACGATTACTTATGAACCAAGGTAGAGTATTTTACCCTACCACTTTCCACGTTGACTGTTATATGCCCTTTCTTCTAGAGCTGGGTGATTAAGATGAGGGTCGGCCAACAATTATACTCTTTGGCACAGGAAAAAGAATCGCTGAAGCAATAAATTTTTGAAGCTACTATGATCCCTCCTCTAAATGGTTGACTGAGCTAGAAGCCTAGCTCCAAGAGGTTTAACGTTTGGCGAAAGTTGAACTTGAGAGGGAGACTGTGACGCCCTGCCCCTCCTGCTCAAGGGACGGGGGTCACTTTACTTACTTACTTACTTACTTGCATATTAATATTCTTTTCTACTTAAAACAGCGGAAGTCTTGTTTATAAAATTTTCTTTTATAACTTTTCTTTTCTTTTTAATCACCATGACTAACTACCTAGGCATGTACGGTCACATAGCATACTTAACATGATTTTAAGTCATAATACCAATAAGCATAATTAAATGTCATGGAGTCATGAAACAATAATATAAGCTAGGCATAATTCTTATTAAACAAAAGCAGGTCTTTCTCTTTTAGCCAAGCCACTACCACACACATCCTTCTTGCCTCTCCTACTGCTCCCTTAGTTTATCCAGCCTTTTCCCTTATCTGTGGTACAAGGAAAGTAAGCTATAAGCACATGGCTTAGTAAGATCCTTTCCTACTCACAAAAACCGTATAGCATAGCATAATCATCAAGGCATAAAGCATGGAGACAAACTCATCATATCATGTATAGAAGCATCATATCATAACTTTCATAAAATACAGAACATCATGTCATATCATGTCATATTCATAAAGTGCATCAAATTATATCATGTCATAAAGTACATCATGACATATCGTAACATAATCGTAAGGTATCATGGCATATCATGACATAATCATAAAGTACATCCTGGCATATCATAACATAATCATAAGTATCATGGCGTATCATGGCATAATCATAAAGTATATGCAAGATGACTTTCAAAACATGTATCATGAAAATATATGCAACATGTCTTTTGAAAACTTATTATATACATACTTAAACATAATCTCAACATAAGGGGGGGCCCCGGCTTGTACCACATATATAAATGCGCGCGTCCTATGTAGGTCCAAGGTAGCAAGTCTTGAACCCTACAAGGCATACATACTAGGCTCGTTTCTTAGTCCATCGACCTAGGGGCACTTAGGAGCCCATCCCTAACGAGGCCCGTTTCTTAGTCCATCGACTCCGGGGCGCTTATGGAGCCCACCCTTGGTACAAGCCATATAAAGTAAAGTAGCATGTCATACATATCATGGTTCTTATCATTTCATGCATATCATTTTTCTTAACATATCATAAAACATGCATAATTTGGGCACACATATCATCATAATAGCATGCATAAATTTGGGCACACAGCTCATCATAATAGCATGCATAATTTGGACACACAGCACATCATAAATGCATGCATAGTTTGGGCACACAGCTCATCATAATAGCATACATAATTTGGCACACAGCATATCATAAGGTTTATCAACATTCGTAGATCATGAGCATACGTAAATAAACATAGAAGCATAGCACGTTCTTATCATATCATGAAGTATTGTATGTGAGACACATGAAGATCATAATTAGGTCTCTAACCCTAATTTTCATATAGTGGCCGAAACATATGATTGTAAATTAGGTTAACATTCAACATACAAGCATGTGAGCCCTAAACCAATATCATATCATATACCATAAGGAACATCATGAGCATGTTTAGTTTAGGTTCTAGGTTTCCTAAGCTTAGAAACTTGTCATGGTCGAATCTTATCAAGCATTACATTGGGTTAAAAGCAACATACAAGCATGTGAATTCTAAACCAATAACATATCATTTATCATGAGGAACATCATAAGCATGTTTAGTTTGGGTTCTAGGTTTCCTAAGCTTGTAAACTTGTTATGGCCGAATATCATCAAGCATCACATTTGGTTAAAAATCAACTTACAAGCATGTGAACTCTAAACCAATATCATATCATATATCATGAGGAACATCATAAGCATGTTTAGTTTAGGTTCTAGGTTTCCTAAGCTTGTAAACTTGTTATGGCCGAATATCATCAAGCATCACATTTGGTTAAAAATCAACTTACAAGCATGTGGACTCTAAACCAATATCATATCATATGTCATGAGGAACATCATAAGCATGTTTAGTTTAGGTTCTAGGTTTCCTAAGCTTGTAAACTTGTTATGGCCGAATATCATCAAGCATCACATTTGGTTAAAAATCAACTTACAAGCATGTGGATTCTAAACCAATATCATATCATATATCATGAGGAACATCATAAGCATGTTTAGTTTAGGTTCTAGGTTTCCTAAGCTTGTAAACTTCTAATGGCCGAATATCATCAAGCTTCACATTTGGTTAAAAATCAACTTACAAGCATGTGAACTCTAAACCAATATCATATCATATATCATAAGGAACATCATAAGCATGTTTAGTTTAGGTTCTAGGTTTCCTAAGCTTATAAACTTACTATGGCCGAAACTTGTAAATCATGTAACTAGGTTTATGTGGCATAAAAGCATGGAAACCCTAAACAAATTTCATAGTATTTATTACCAAGAACATCATGAGCATAGTTAGGTTGGGTTCTTAGTTTCCTAGACCTTTAAACTAGTTGTGGCCGAAAGTTCATAAAGCATGCATAAAGTTCTAATCAACCTACAAGCATGAGCATGTCATGTTACCTTCATATCTTGTCTTAAGGAAAATCATGGCATGCTTAGTTTAGGTTTTAAAGTTCTCCTAGGCCCTAAAACCTACCATAGCCGAATGTTCATGAGCATGAAATAAAGTTAAATCAACATCCAAGCATGAGCATATCATATTAACCTCCTATCTTATCTTAAGAAGAATCATGGCATGCTTAGATTAGGTTTAAGGTTCTCCTTGTAACGCCCCGCCCCTTCCTGCTTAAACTGACGGGGGTTACTTATCTTTTCTTCTTAAAACAGCGGAAGTCTTATCTATAGTATATATTTTTCTTTAAACTTTTCTTTTACTTTTCAAATCATCATCCCTAACTACCTATCATATGAGTCACATAACATGCTTAACATAAATTTAAACCATAATACTAAAGAGCATGATGAAGTGTCATAGAGTCATAAAAGAACAACATGAATATAATTCTTATTAACTAGAAGCAGGTCTTTCTCTTTAGCCAAGTCACAACTACACACGTCCTTCTTGCCCCCTCCTGCTGCTCCCTTAGTACATCCATTCTTTGCCCTTATCGGTGATACAAGGAAAGTAAGCTGTGAGCACTCAAGGCTCAGTAAGATCCTTTTCCTACTCACAAAAACTATATAGCATAAATAAAACTTCAAGGCATAAAGCATAAAGACAACTCATCATATCATGTATGGAAGCATCATATCATAACATAATCGTAAGGTATCATGGCATATACTAATAAAATCATAAAGTGCATTCTAGCATAACATAATCATGATCATAACATATCATAACATAATCATAGAGTTCATCCTAACATAACATAACATAATCATAAAGTTCATCCTAACATAACATAACATAACATAATCATAAAGTTCATCCTAACATAACATAACATAATCATAAAGTTCATCCGAACATAACATAACATAATCATGAGCATCATGGTATATTGTAACATAATCATAGAGTGTTATGCGAGATGACTTTCAAAAACATGATTCATGCAATAATATATGCAACATGTAACGATCCGCCTTCTACTGACTAGGCTGTGAGGCCGATCGTTACATTATATGTGTGCCAACTATTCCAAGACCATCATCAAATCTAGGTGCGGAAGCTGTACTAATTACAATTTTGCTAAACTGTCAAGATTTCTTGGTTCTACATGTACTAAGGGGTGTAACTAGAGTGTACTTAACATATACTACATCCCCTATGGTCATGGAACTGAAATAAACGGTTTCCAGCTGTTATCAGACCTCCTAATCGATCCACCGATCGATTGGAATGGTTGAATCGATCCAGTGATCGACTCAGCCGGCTACTGTATGCGGGACTTGGGTCGGATCGATCCAGTGATCGATCCAGCACGCTACTGTGCTCGGGACAATATTCTGGATTGATCGGCTGATCGATCCAGACTGGTCAATCGATCCGGTGATCGATCCCGGAGCTCTCTGTTCGCGACAGAAACTGCTGGATCGATCGGCTGATCGATCCAGAAGTCTACTGTTCGCGGAACAAATTGCCCAATCGATCAGCTGATCGATTGGGAACCCCCAATCGATCCATCGATCGATTGGAGTTTCTGATTTTGCAGCTAAGCTCTGATTTCAGCACTTGTTCGTGCCAAAATTACTCATATCAATTCTAAACTAAATGTAAAACATTATAACATCACACAAATAGTATTTTAAGCATGATAGGGTGCATGACTAACTAATTCATAGCAATTAACATACTAAGGTGCAAAATAATAAAATGCTAAAAAGGTTCTAATGCTTAATACAAGCTTGCTGAAATTCCCTAAGATCTTTATTCCAAGTTTCTGCCCACACACATCTTTGTAGCATTGCCCTCCAGCCTCCGCTAGTCCATCTTCCCTTTACCTTTATCTGCAGTATAAGGAAAATAGTATCTGTAAGCTTGAGAGCTTAGTAAGAAACCATCTACCTCACTAAAACATGCATTCGATGCAATATGCTTTTGAAAGAATGCTATTAAAATCATATGTTGAACTTGAGAAACATGGCGTACTGAAATCATTACACATGAATACTAAAACATGGCATACAGGTTCATAAGATATGGAAATCAAAACTGATCATAAGACTATCACATGCCTCCATAAGAAAACTAAACAGAGCATGGACTGAACTAAGCTGATGCTAAACTATTGCTAGAATTATACTACTTTCACATAGCTATTTTGTGAGGTTCTGAAAACTATTTACATAGTAAGTGAAAATACATAATCATGCTGCTGTTTGGGCCCGGCAACTGTACTTTGTTGTGCGCGCATTCCTAACTAGACCCGGGTTTGCAAGTCCCGAATTTAGTAGGGTTACTAGGTTAGCTAAACCTAGGGACGACTATGGGAGCCCAACCCAATGGATATCTAATTCAGTACAGTGCCACTGAGAAAGTAAAATACTGAACATAGCTAATAAATTCTCGTCTTGCTTTCACTAGGTTGTCTAAACCTAGAACTAGGTTATCTAAACCTAGAGGCGACTGTGGGAGCCCACCCATGGGACATCTAGTCCTGCAAAAGCTGGAGCAAGACTCAATAAGCTATGAAATGCTTCTATTGCATTTATCTAAGCCACTAAAATGCCTAAGTTACATTTTCCTGTGCTAAACAATTTAAATCGAACACTTGGTATGCGCTAATTCGCATCCTTTGTGTCGGTAGTCTACATATTACTAAACTAATACATGAAATTCACACGAGAGCTACTTATACTGCAGGTGAGGGGTTTCTTACCTCCTGCTCGAAGTTTCTTACGATTCTAATCGCTAGATTTCCGGTGGGGAAGATCCTTTCGACGATCTCCTTGCGTCTATGCGTTCCTCTCGCGGAGAGGAGCGTCCTCGTGCCTTTGACGTTGCCGGAAACTACTCCTATGGCCCTAGGGATGGAACCCTAGGTCTTCCTTGTGGTTGGCGCCGAAGGAAGAAGAAAAGGGAGAGGTGCGGCGTGAGGTTAGGGTGAGGAGGAGAAGTTGCCGATTAAAAATTCTATCTCCCCACTTATTAATTCCTATTTATATTAAGGAATTAATTCACCCAACTCCAACATAAATATAATTGATTCCCTTTCCTTTCAGCATGGCCCTGCTGGGTTCACTTGGTTACTAGAGTCCGCTATAAGTCGTAGGACCCAATAGGTCTCGGGTTCAATTCCCGCGTAGGCTATTTTCGTTTTCTATTTATTTTTGCTACTTCCGTTACTCTAAAAATTCTGTAAAAATATCCTAAAATTTCAGAAAAATACTAGGATATTTCTAATAATTATTTTGAGAATTTTTGGGCGTTATAATCCCCCATACCTTATAAAAAGTTCGTCCTCGAACTTAGAATAACTCTGGGTACTTCTATCTCATACTGGCTTCTGTCTCCCAGGTTGCCTCTTCTGCTGTGTGACTTTGCCAAATTACTTTCACTAATGGTACTTCCTTGTTCCGCAACTTCTTAACTGCTCGGTCTATTATCTGAATAGGTCGACTGTCATAGCTAAGGTCTTCGCGGACTTGTACCGACTGGGGCTCAATCACTTGGGTGGCATCTGGGATATGCTTCTTCAGCATAGAGACATGAAATACATTATGGATGGCTGACATCTCCTGTGGTAGCTCTAGCTCATATGCTACCTTGCCAACCCTCCTGCTGATAAGGTATGGTCCCACATATCTGGGACTTAGTTTGCCCTTCTTCCCAAAACGCATTACTCCCTTCATGGGAGCTACTCTGAGGAACACTGAATCCCCAACCGAGAACTCTAAGGGTCTGCACCGTGTATCAGCATAGCTTTTCTGGCGGCTCTGAGCTGTCTCTATCCTCTGGCGGATCTGCTGTATAGCTGCTGTGGTATCTGCCACTAGATATGTCTGAAGTTCTAGTTCTTTCTGTTCACCACTCTCATACCAGCAGATTGGAGATCTACACCTCCGCCCATAGAGAGCCTCGTAAGGTGCCATACTAATAGTGGCCTGATAGCTATTGTTGTATGCAAATTCTGCTAAACTCAGATATTTGCACCAACTTCCTTTGAAATCTAAGGCACATGCTCGGAGCATATCTTCAAGCACCTGATTTACCCGCTCCGTCTGTCCATCTGTCTGAGGATGGAAAGCTGTGCTGAACTTTAACTTCGTGCCCAAAGCTGACTGTACACACTCCCAGAAGTGTGATGTGAACCTACTGTCTCTGTCTGATATAATGGTTCGTAGGACTCCATGTAATCTAACGATCTCCTTGAAATACAACTGTGCTAGTTGTTCCATGGAGTAGGATATCCTGATAGCTAAGAAGTGGGCTGATTTAGTCAACCTGTCGACTATTACCCAGATGGTATCAAAACCATTCGTGGTTCTGGGTAGTCCCACTATGAAATCCATGGAAATGTCTTCCCACTTCCATTCGGGTATCTGAATGGGCTGCAAAACTCCTCCTGGTCTCTGATGTGCTACCTTAACCCTCTGACAGGTTAGGTAGGTGCTGATATATCGAGCGATGTCTCTCTTCATCCCAGGCCACCAAAAATGCTTCTTCGAGTCCTGGTATATTTTGGTGGAGCCAGGATGCATCGCATAAGGAGTCTTGTTTGCCTCATCTAGAATCTTCCTGCATAGTTCCTCCTGATCTGGAATACATAATCTGTCACCAAAGTACAATACCCCACTATCAGATACTCTGAATTCTCCACTGTCTGATTCTGCTAATCCTTGCTTGATTTTCTGAATTTCAGGATCCTGTTCCTGAGCTGTCTGAAGATCACCAAGCAAGGTAGACTCTAACGTCATAGTAGAGAGCTGTCCAACTATGAGTTCAAGATCGAAGTCTGTGATCTCCTTCTGTAGGGGCGGTGACATGGCTGCTAGAGATAATAGGGCAGCACTGGACTTTCTGCTAAGTGCATCTGCTACCCTATTTGCCTTTCCTGGGTGGTAGAGGATGTCTATATCGTAGTCCTTGACCAGCTCTAGCCATCTGCGCTGTCGCATGTTCAGATCATTCTAAGTGAAGAAGTACTTCAAACTCTGATGATCTGTATACACTCTGCACTGAGCTCCATACAAGTAATGTCTCAAAATTTTGAGAGCGAACACCACTGCTGCAAGCTCAAGGTCATGGGTAGGATAGTTCTTCTCATAATCCTTGAGTTGTCTGGAGGCGTAGGCAATTACCTTGTCGTCTTGCATCAGCACTGCTCCTAGTCCCAACTTAGAGGCATCACTATAAATATCAAAGCTGTCTGTGTTCTCGGGTAGAGCTAGAATAGGTGCACTGGTCAATCTTCTTTTTAACTCGCTGAAGCTGTTCTCATAGTCCTCTGTCCACTGAAATTTCCTGTTTTTCCTGGTAAGAGCTGTCAGTGGGGAGGCTATTCTGGAGAAGTCCTCCACAAACTTCCTGTAATAACCTGCTAGTCCCAGAAAGCTTCTGATCTCGCTAGCGTTCTTGGGTCTTTTCCAGTTACTCACAGCTTCTATCTTACTGGGGTCTACCATAATATCATCCTTTGAGATGATGTGACCTAAGAAGGACACCTGATCTAACCAAAATTCACATTTTGTGAACTTGGCGTACAACTAGTTCTGCTGAAGGGTCCGCAGTACTATTTTCAGGTGCTCTGCGTGTTCTTCCTGAGTTCCTGAATAGATAAGAATGTCATCGATGAATACGATAACGAACTTATCTAAGTATTCTCTGAATACCCTATTCATGAGGTCCATGAAAGTAGCTGGGGCATTTGTCACACCAAAGGGCATGACTACGAACTCGTAATGTCCGTATCTGGTCCTGAATGCTGTCTTGGGTATATCCCCTTCTTTAACTCTCACCTGATGATAACCTGATCTGAGGTCTATCTTAGAGAACACTGCTGCTCCCTTTAGCTGATCGAACAGGTCATCTATTCTGGGAAGAGGATATCTGTTCTTGATCGTGACTTGGTTTAGTACCCGGTAATCTATACACAGGCGCATGCTCCCGTCCTTCTTCTTCACGAACAATACAGGCGCTCCCCATGGTGAGTGACTAGGGCGTATGAAGCCCTTGTCAAGCAGCTTCTGTAGTTGCTCATGAAGTTCCTTCAGTTCTGCTGGAGCCATGCGGTAAGGCGCTTTAGAGATAGGATTTGTACCGGGAATGAGTTCTATCTCGAATTCAATCTCCTTGTCTGGTGCTAAGCCTGGTAACTCTTCAGGGAAGACTGCTGGGTAGTCACATACGACTCGGACCTCTGCTAGTGTTGAGCCCGAAAAATTCCAGAATATGTGCTAAAATCCATAGTATCATTTTTCTTCATAGCTGAGAGAAATTTCTTAGGCTTTCTCTTTGGTTCTCCGACGAATTCGAACTGTGCTTCTGCTTCAAGTTGGAATACAACTTTCTGCTTACGGCATTCTATTGAGGCACCGTATTTGATCAAGAAGTCCATCCCAAATATGACATCGTAGTCAGTCATATTTAGCACTATCAGATCACAAAAGAGCTCTCTGTTTGCTATAATGACTGGCACTGCTCTGAGCCAGTGTGTGGATGCCATAATTTCTCCTGAATGTAAGGTCGTCAGAAACTGACTACTGAGTACCTCTGGAGGTCTTGCTAACTTCTCAGCAAATGCCCTGGATATATAAGAATGGGTTGCCCCAGTATCGAATAAGACAGTTGTACTTTGCTGTAAAATACTAATCTGACCTGTAACAACTATCGAGGCATTTGCTACGTCCTCTCTGGTCAGTGAATAGATCCTCGCATTGGTCGTAGCTAGAGGGTCTTCTAATCTGCCCTGACTGATGTGTGGACCATCTAAAGCAGCTTGCATCTGTGATGGCTTGGCTTCATACTGGATCGGCTGTGGTGGAGGGAAGCTGGCCTTATTCGGACACTGCTTGGCCATATGCCCTTCCTGTCCGCATTCGAAGCATCTTCGTGTGCCCTTACGACAAACTCCAGGATGGAATTTCCCACAAGTAGCACACTTTGGGTAACTAGGCTGCTTGCTAGCTGGTCCTCCTTTTGGGTAGCTCCCTGATTTGCGCTTGTTGCTGGAGTTCCCTTTCCAGTTAGAGCCGTGGGAGCTGTGGCCCTGGTGTTTCTGAGTGCCTGAGCCTCCTTGACCTTTAGATTCTGAGAGAACTTGCTTCTGCTTGATGCTATTCTGGTAATGCTCAGTGGTCAGGGCGCTGCTAACTAGTTCTTCAGTAATTTGCGGCCTAAGAATGCCGCTAGCCACGTTCATTGCTATTTCCGGCCTCAGCATCTTGAGCATTAACCGAACTCGTTCTTTTTCTGTACTGACTAGTTCAGGGCATAAACGAGCCAACCTGTTGAATTTCTTCACGGCTTCCTCAACTGATAGGTTGCCCTGACGAAACTCGGTGAACTCGTCGTAGTGGCGGTTTGTGACCCGCATGTGAAAGAATTCCTCAAAGAACTCCTTCTCAAAGTCCGCCCATGTCATCTGGTTTACTGGGCGCTTCGCTCTAATTCTCTCCCACCACATGCGTGCATCCCCTGTCAAGCAGAAAGAGGCGCACTTCACCTTTTCACACTCTGGCCAGTCCAGGAGCTCCATCGTACTTTCCAGTGTTTTGAACCAGGCTTGAGCATCCCATGGTTCGTTGGTGCCTGAGAAATTCTCTGGCTTGACTCTCTGCCACTGGATCAGATAGGCTTCTCTCTGTGTTCCTGCTGCTGGAGCTACTGGTGCTGCAGGCTGGACTGGTGGAACCTCTAAGACTACTGGTGTCGCTAAGTTTGGTTCCGGGGTAACTGTGGGAGTATTCTGCTGATTAGCCTTTAAGGTGGCTATTTAGCTGCTGCTGTAACTGAGCCACTAATGCTGTAAGGTCTGGGGTAGGCACTGAACGGCCTACCTCATGCTGGGGCTCAGTAGCTGGTGCCCTTCTAGCTAGGCGTCCTCGTGCCATTCTAGAGACATAGAGGCATATATGACTAATACAATCTTAATAGAGTAACTACTGTTATCATATTAACTACTATCATAAACAAGCATGCTTTAGTTATATCTGAACATGGAAACAAGAAACATAGAGAAAGTGAGAGACGTTCTTACTTGGAAGCTGCAGGTTCAATGCTGATGTGTGTGTAGGAAGTATGGAAACTGCACTGATACCACTCTGTAACGACCCGCCGTCTACTGACTAGGCTGTGAGGCCGATCGTTACATTATATGTGTGCCAACTATTCCAAGACCATCATCAAATCTAGGTGCGGAAGCTGTACGAATTAAAATTTTGCTAAACTGTCAAGATTTCTTGGTTCTACATGTACTAAGGGGTGTAACTAGAGGTGTACTTAACATATACTACATCCCCTATCATCAAGGAACTGAAATAAACGGTTTCCAACTGTTATCAGACCTCCCAATCGATCCACCGATCGATTGGAATGGTTGAATCTATCCAGTGATCGACTCAGCCGGCTACTGTATGCGGGACTTGGGTAGGATCGATCCAGTGATCGATCCAGCACGCTACTGTGCTCAGGACAATATTCTGGATCGATCGGCTGATCGATCCAGACTGGTCAATCGATCCGGTGATCGTTCCCGGAGCTCTCTGTTCGCGACAGAAACTGCTAGATCGATCGGCTGATCGATCCAGAAGTCTACTGTTCGCGGAACAAATTGCCCAATCGATCAGCTGATCGATTGGGAACCCCCAATCGATCCACCGATCGATTGGAGTTTCTGATTTTGCAGCTAAGCTCTGATTTCAGCACTTGTTCGTGCCAAAATTACTCATATCAATTCTAAACTAAATGTAAAACATTATAACATCACACAAATAGTATTTTAAGCATG
The DNA here is from genome assembly GCF_018446385.1 of Zingiber officinale. Lineage (NCBI taxonomy): Eukaryota > Viridiplantae > Streptophyta > Magnoliopsida > Zingiberales > Zingiberaceae > Zingiber > Zingiber officinale. Next base: position 55,979,323 of record NC_055993.1, read on the forward strand.
ATAGGGTGCATGCCTAACTAATTCATAGCAATTAACATACTAAGGTGCAAAATAATAAAATGCTAAAAGGTTCTAATGCTTAAAATAAGCTTGCTGAAATTCCCTAAGATCTTTATTCCAAGTTCCTGCCCACACACATCTTCGTAGCATTGCCCTCCAGCCTCCGCTAGTCCATCTTCCCTTTACCTTTATCTGCAGTATAAGGAAAATAGTATCTGTAAACTTGAGAGCTTAGTAAGAAACCATCTACCTCACTAAAACATGCATTCGATGCAATATGCTTTTGAAAGAATGCTATTAAAATCATATGCTGAACTTGAGAAACATGGCATACTGAAATCAATACACATGAATACTAAAACATGGCATACAGGTTCATAAGATATGGAAATCAAAACTGATCATAAGACTATCACATGCCTCCATAAGAAAACTAAACAGAGCATGGACTGAACTAAGCAGATGCTAAACTATTGCTAGAATTATACTACTTTCACATAGCTATTTTGTGAGGTTCTGAAAACTATTTACATAGTAAGTGAAAATACATAATCATGCTGCTGTTTGGGCCCAGCAACTGTACTTTATTGTGCACGCATCCCTAACTAGACCCGAGTTTGCAAGTCCCGAATTTAGTAGGGTTACTAGGTTAGCTGAACCTAGGGACGACTATGGGAGCTCAACCCAATGGATATCTAATCCAGTACAGTGCCACTGAGAAAGTAAAATACTGAACATAGCTAATAAATTCTCGTCTTTCTTTCACTAGGTTGTCTAAACCTAGAACTAGGTTATCTAAACCTAGAGGCGACTGTGGGAGTCCACCCATGGGACATCTAGTCCAGCAAAAGCTGGAGCAAGACTCAATAAGCTATGAAATGCTTCTATTGCATTTATCTAAGCCACTAAAATGCCTAAGTTACATTTTTCTGTGCTAAACAATTTAAATCGAACACTTGGTATGCGCTAATTCGCATCCTTTGTGTCGGTAGTCTACATATTACTAAACTAATACATGAAATTCACACGAGAGCTACTTATACTGCAAGTGAGGGGTTTCTTACCTCCTGCTCGAAGTTTCTTACGATTCTAATCGCTAGATTTCCGGTTGGGAAGATCCCTTCGACGATCTCCTTGCGTCTATGCGTTCCTCTCGCGGAGAGGAGCGTCCTCGTGCCTTTGACATTGCCGGAAACTACTCCTATGGCCCTAGGGATGGAACCCTAGGTCTTCCTTGTGGTTGGCGCTGAAGGAAGAAGAAAAGGGAGAGGTGCGGCGTGAGGTTAGGGTGAGGAGGAGAAGTTGCCGATTAAAAATTCTATCTCCCCACTTATTAATCCTATTTATATTAAGGAATTAATTTGCCCAACTCCAACATAAATATAATTGATTCCCTTTCCATTCAGCACGGCCCTGCTAGGTTCACTTGGTTACTAGAGTCCGCTATAAGTCGTAGGACCCAATAGGTCTCGGGTTCAATTCCCGCAAAGGCTATTTTCGTTTTCTATTTATTTTTGCTACTTCCGTTACTCTAAAAATTCTGTAAAAATATCCTAAAATTCCATAAAAATACTAGGATATTTCTAATAATTATTTTGAGAATTTTCGGGCGTTACACAACATGTCCTTTGGAAAACTTATTACTTACATACTTAAACATAATCATAACATGGTTAGGGCCCCGGCTTGTACCATATACATAAGTGCGCGCGTCCTATGTAGGTCCAAGGTAGCAACTCTTGAACCCTACAAGGCATACATACTAGGCCCATTTCTTAGTCCATCGACCTAGGGGCACTTAGGAGCCCATCCCTAACGAGGCCCGTTTCTTAGTCCATCGACCCCGAGGCGCTTATGGAGCCCACCCTTGGTACAAGACATATAAAGTAAAGTTGCATGTCATACATATCATGACTCTTATCATTTCATGCACATCATATTTCTTATCATATCATACCATATAGAATTTGGGCACACAACTCATCATAATGGTATGTAAAATATGGGCACACAGCACATCATAAATACATGCATTGTTTGGGCACACAGCTCATCATAAATAGCATGCAAACTTGGGCACACATCTCATCATAAATGTCATGCATAAATTGGGCACACAGCTCATCATAAACAACATACAGCATAGCATAAGGGTTACCATCATGTATAGATCATAAGTGTGCATAATTAAACATAGAAGCATAGCAAGCTCATAAAACATGGTATATAAGATACATGGGAAACATATTTAGATTTCTAACCCTAATGTCTTATAGTGGCCGAAACATATAGTTGGGTTTTAGGTAAAAACAATCGATACCAACATGTGAACTCTAAACAAGTATCATTTCATATACCATAAGAAAACACCATGAACAAGTTTAGGTAGAGTTCTAGGTTTCTTAAGCTTACAACTTATCATGGCCGAACATTATCAAGCATACATTGGGTTTAAAAATTATCATTCAAGCTTGTGAACCCTAAACAAATTCCGTAGCAAATAATTACAAGGAACATCATGGCATAATTAGGTTAGGTTCTAAGTTTCCTAGGCCTTAAACATAATGTGGATGAAACTTGTAGGGCTTAAAGCTAGGGTTCAAGTGTCATAAAAGCATGAGAACCTTAAACAACTTTCATAGTAATTATTTCAAGGAACAACATGAGCATAGTTGAGTTAGGTTCTAAGTTTCCTAGGCCCTTAATCATAATGTAGCCGAAACTTGTAGGACTTAAAGCTAGGGTTCAAGTGTCATAAAAGCATGAGAACCTTAAACAACTTTCATAGCAATTATTTCAAGGAACAACATGAGCATAGTTGAGTTAGGTTCTAAGTTTCCTAGGCACTTAAACATAATGTGGCCGAAACTTGTAGGACTTAAAGCTAGGGTTCAAGTGTCATAAAAGCATGAGAACCTTAAACAACTTTCATAGTAATTATTTCAAGGAACAACATGAGCATAGTTGAGTTAGGTTCTAAGTTTCCTAGGCCCTTAAACATAATGTGGCCGAAACTTGTAGGACTTAAAGCTAGGGTTCAAGTGTCATAAAAGCATGAGAACCTTAAACAACTTTCATAGTAATTATTTCAAGGAACAACATGAGCATAGTTGAGTTAGGTTCTAAGTTTCCTAAGCCCTTTAACATAATGTGGCCGAATACATATGAGCATGGAATGAAGTTAATTCATCATATGAGCATAAAAAGTTAACAACTTCCTCATCATGAGGCACCTATCATAAATCAACAATAGAAGAACATGCTTGGTTTGAGTCTTAGCTTACCTATTCTTTTTTTTCTTCCCTTTTTTTTTATTCATGTTTATCCGAGAGTCTTAGGGGTGTAATTCTAAGTTCTAATCAACATTCTAGCATATGAACATGAGATAAATCCCTACCATAAAATTCATGTCACAAGGAACATATTGAGCATGTCAAAAATTTAGATCTTTACATTTCCTAGGTCCTTCTTTTTGGTCTTACCTTGGCCGAAATTCTTCATGAGGTTTTTCTTAGATTTTATGTAACCAAATCTCATAGAACACACAAAAGCTATTGTACCACAGGTGAGGGAAACTTACGTCCTTTCGCTTGTGGTTTTTCTTAAGGAGAAAAGTATCCTAAGTGCCAAGGAAGGAGAAAGCTTCTTCTTCTTGTACCTCCTTTTGCTTCTTTTTGCTTGGAAGGAATAGAACTTGAAGGATTCTTCTCGGAAATTAGTTTTCTTGGAGAAGAACTTAACTTAGTTATTGGAATGAGGAGAGGGAAGGGGTTCTTGGTTCGGTGAAGAATGAAGAAGGAGGAAGGAGGAAGAAAGAAAGGGATTTAATCTCTTTTTTTTCTTCTCCCAAACTATTTATTCCTTTTGCCAATCAAACATGTCTTCATTCATTCCCTCAACTCCTCCTTTCCCTCATTCCTTTAATTCCCACGAAAATAGAGAGAGGGAGGGAAGTAGACAACTCATCTTTTGCTTGCTCCTTTTCTTAACCAAGAGGAAAAGAAGGTAAGCAACTTGGTTTTCTCTTGCTCTTTTGCTTAATTTTCTTTTTATTTTCTTCTCACCTTTAACTAAAATTCCATTCTTTTCCATCCATATATTATTCATTATCCTAGTAGTTATCATACAATCAATTTATCTCCATTATTTGTGGGAGGTTCAAGGTTCAATCCTTGACCTCACCTCTTCTTATTCTATTTTTGGGTTTCTATTTTCCCTTTTTCTCTTATCCTTTTTATTTTCTATACTCTAAAGAAAATAATATCCATATGCCTATCTTATAATTTCGTGGGTGTTACAGTACCCCATACCTCATAGAAAGTTCATCCTCGAACTTAGAATAGTGTTGGATACTTCTATCTCATATCATCTTCCCGTTCCCACGTGGCTTCTTCGTATTGTTGATTTTTGCCACAGAACCTTTACTAAGGGTACTTCTTTATTCCTTAGTCTTTTGACATCTCGATCCAATATCTGAATTGGTCGGCTTTCGTAGGTGAGGTGCTCTTGTACTTGTACTGCCCGTGGTTCGATCACTTGCTCCATATTCGGAATACATTTCTTTAGCATCGAAACGTGGAATACGTTGTGAATGGCTGACATCTCTTGAGGCAGCTCTATTTCGTAAGCTACTTTGTCGATTCTTTTCAGAACTTGGTATGATCCCACATAACGCGGGCTTAGTTTTCCCTTCTTACTGAACCTCATTACTCCTTTCATCGGAGCTACCTTGAGAAATACTGAGTCTCCGACACCGAATTCCAATGGCCTTCGTCGCTTATCCGTATAATTCTTCTGTCGACTCTGAGCAGTTTATATTCGTTGGCGAATGCTCTGTATAGCACGGGTGGTGTTATCGATGAACTCGGTTTGAAATCCCATCTCTTTCTTTTCACCGCCTTCGTACCAACATATAGGGGATCTACATTTCCTCCCGTATAGAGCCTCGTAAGGTGCCATCCCAATAGTAGCCTGGTAACTATTATTGTAGGCAAATTCCGCCAGGCATAAATATCGGCTCCAGCTCCCCTTGAAGTCTAATGCGCATGCCCGTAACATATCTTCTAACACTTGATTTACCCTTTTTGTTTGTACGTCGGTCTGAGGATGAAAGGCAATACTAAATAATAGCTTCGTACCAAGAGCCTTCTGGATGCATCCCCAGAAATGTGAAACGAAACGACCATCTCTGTCTGAAATGATGGTCTTAGGAATCCCATGTAGCCTAACAATTTCCTTGACATATAATTGAGCCAGTTGCTCAATCGAATAAGTCATTTTGATTGCTAGAAAATGGGCGGATTTGGTTAATCTATCCACAATTACCCATATGGCGTCATAGCCGTTTGTTGTCTTGGGTAATCCTGCTATAAAATCCATAGAGATATCTTCCCATTTCCATTCTGGAATTTGGACAGGCTACAGTAATCCTCCCGGTCTCTGATGTTCTGCTTTAACCCTCTGACAGGTCAGGCAAGTACCGACATACTGAGCCACATCTCTTTTCATACCGGACCACCAAAATTTCTTTTTCAAATCTTGGTACATTTTGGTGGATCCTGGGTGCATTGCATAGGGCGTTGAATGAGCTTCCTCTAGTATCCTTCTTCGCAACTCTGGATCCCCGAGAATACATAATCGATCCCTGAGGTATAATATTCCATTGTCCGCGATCCGGAATCCGTCATTCTTTCCTTCTAGAGTTTTTTGTTTAATCCTTTGGAGACTTTGGTCACTAGTTTGTTTCTCTAATAGATTATCAAATAATGTGGGTGCTACGGTCATGGTAGAGAGCTGCCCGGACATATTTTCGATCCATTGACTAGTAATATCTCTCGGTTTCCCAATAATTTCGAACACTGGTTCACCCTTAGCATCAGATATAGCTTTGGCATATTGACTAAAAGTAGGTAACTGACCTGTGATGACAGTAGAGGCGCTTGCCACATCCTCTTTAGTAAGCGAGAAAACCCTGGCATTCGTTGTAGTTGGTGGAGCTTCCAATCTCCCTTGTCTAATCTGTGTTCCTTCAATAGTAGCTTGCATCTGATGTAGTTGTGAGAGGGTACTCTTGTTCTGGTTGTTCTGCTGAGGTGGTGCCTGAAACCGGTTAGTGCAGTCTCTGGCCAGATGTCCTTCCCCTCCGCAATTATAATACCTTCTTGTACCCTTGTGACATACTCCGGGATGCAGCTTTCCGCAGATAGTGCACTGGGGGTACTTCAGTTGCTTATTCACTGAGCTACCTTTTTCATTGTCCCATTGTTTCCTTTTTCCAGTAGAGGTCCCTTTCCAGCTTGTTTTGCTGCCTGAGGATCTCTGTCCTTCTGTTCGGGCCTGACTCTTATTCTCGTTCATCGCTTTCTGATAATGTTCTGTGATGAGGGCACTGCTAACCAATTCCTCTGTAGTCTGCGGTCTATTAATTCCGCCGGCCACGTTCAGTGCTATTTCGGGTCGAAGCATCTTCAGCATCAGTCTGACCCTTTCTCTTTCTGTGCGAACCAACTCTGGACATAGGCGTGCCAAACAGTTGAAGCGTTTTACTGCTTCGTTCACTGATAGGTCACCTTTCTGAAACTCGGTGAATTCATCGTAGTGCCGGTTCGTCACTTGCATATGGAAGAACTCCTCAAAGAACTCTGTCTCGAAGTCCGTCCAGTTCATCAGATTAATCAATCTTTTTGTCTTTACTCTTTCCCACCACATCCTTGCGTCTCCGGAAAAACAGAATGATACACATTTGATCTTTTCCACTACGGGCCAGTCGAGTAATTCCACTATGTTTTCCACTGTCTTGAACCAGGCCTGAACGTCCCATGGCTCGCAAGTACCTGAGAAATTTTTCGGCTTCAGCCTTAGCCACTGTATCAAGTAGGTCTCCTGTCTGACCACTGGAGCAGGGGCTATCGGTGGTACTGGTGCAACTACTGGGATGATGGGTACTGCATTCGGATTTACTGGCGGGGTGACAGGATTTTCTTGCTGACCTATTAAAGTTGTGATCAGCTGTTGTTGCTCCGTGATCTGACGTTGGAGGTCAGTAACTACCTGAGTCAGATCTGGTGGAGTTACTGTCTCGTCTGCTCGGGTAGTACGTCTCCTAGCCATGCTTATCTTCATTAAATAACAATAAATTATCGTTATTTCTATCCAGGCTAAAATAAGATCGTTATTATTCCTATCCTAACATCATGCATACCTAAGCTAAAATTGTGACTTAACATAAAAAAAAAACAAAATAAGAGATCATATATAATATTAAAGCATCATAGAAGAATTACTTTAAGCATATAGATTCTTACTTGGAGCGGCAGGATGGAGGCTTGACATGTATGTAGTGAAAAGGCTAAATCTGGCTCTGATACCCAACTATAACGCACCGCCCCTTCCTGCTTAAGCTGACGGGGGTTACTTATCTTTTCTTCTTAAAACAGCGGAAGTCTTATCTATAGTATATATTTTTCTTTAAACTTTTCTTTTACTTTTCAAATCATCATCCCTAACTACCTATCATATTAGTCACATAACATGCTTAACATAAATTTAAACCATAATACTAAAGAGCATGATGAAGTGTCATAGAGTCATAAAAGAACAACAAGAATATAATTCTTATTAACTAGAAGCAGGTCTTTCTCTTTAGCCAAGTCACTACTACACACGTCCTTCTTGCCCCCTCCTGCTGCTCCCTTAGTACATCCATTCTTTGCCATTATCTGTGGTACAAGGAAAGTAAGCTGTGAGCACTCAAGGCTCAGTAAGATCCTTTCCTACTCACAAAAACCGTATAGTATAAATAAAACTTCAAGGCATAAAGCATAAAGACAACCCATCATATCATATATGGAAGCATCATATCATAACATAATCGTAAGGTATCATGGCATATACTAATAAAATCATAAAGTGCATTCTAGCATAACATAATCATGATCATAACATATCATAACATAATCATAGAGTTCATCCTAGCATAACATAACATAATCATAAAGTTCATCCTAACATAACATAACATAATCATAAAGTTCATCCTAACATAACATAACATAATCATGAGCATCATGGTATATCGTAACATAATCATAGAGTGTTATGCGAGATGACTTTCAAAAACATGATTCATGCAATAATATATGCAACATGTCCTTTGAAAAACTTATTACTTACATACTTAAACATAATCATAACATGGTTAGGGCCCCGGCTTGTACCACATACATAAATGCGCGCGTCCTATGTAGGTCCAAGGTAGCTAGTCTTGAACCCTACAAGGCATACATACTAGGCCCGTTTCTTAGTCCATCGACCTAGGGGCACTTAGGAGCTCATCCCTAACGAGGCCCGTTTCTTAGTCCATCGACCCCGGGGCGCTTATGGAGCCCACCCTTGGTACAAGCCATATAAAGTAAAGTAGCATGCCATACATATCATGGCTCTTATCATTTCATGCACATCGTATTTCTTATCATATCATACCATATAGAATTTGGGCATACAACTCATCATAATGGTATGTAAAATTTGGGCACACAGCACATCATAAATACATGCATTGTTTGGGCACACAGCTCATCATAAATAGCATGCAAACCTAGTCACACAACTCATCATAAATGTCATGCATAAATTGGGCACACAGCTCATCATAAACAACATATATCATAGCATAAGGGTTACCATCATGTATAGATCATAAGTGTGCATAATTAAACATAGAAGCATAGCAAGCTCATAAAACATGGCATATAAGATACATGGGAAACATATTTAGATTTCTAACCCTAATGTCTTATAGTGGCCGAAACATATAGTTGGGTTTTAGGTAAAAATAATCCATACCAACATGTGAACTCTAAACAAGTATCATTTCATATACCATAAGAAAACACCATGAACAAGTTTAGGTAGAGTTCTAGGTTTCTTAAGCTTACAACTTATCATGGCTGAACTTTATCAAGCATACATTGGGTTTAAAAATTATCATTCAAGCTTGTGAACCCTAAACAAATTCCGTAGCAAATAATTACAAGGAACATCATGGCATAATTAGGTTAGGTTCTAAGTTTCCTAGGCCTTAAACATAATGTGGCCAAAACTTGTAAGGCTTAAAGCTAGGGTTCAAGTGTCATAAAAGCATGAGAACCTTAAACAACTTTCATACCACTTATTTCAAGGAACAACATGAGCATTGTAGAGTTAGGTTCTAAGTTTCCTAGGTCCTTAATCATAATGTAGCCGAAACTTGTAGGACTTAAAGCTAGGGTTCAAGTGTCATAAAAGCATGAGAACCTTAAACAACTTTCATAGCAATTATTTCAAGGAACAACATGAGCATAGTTGAGTTAGGTTCTAAGTTTCCTAGGCCCTTAAACATAATGTGGCCGAAACTTGTAGGACTTAAAGCTAGGGTTCAAGTGTCATAAAAGCATGAGAACCTTAAACAACTTTCATAGTAATTATTTCAAGGAATAACATGAGCATAGTTGAGTTAGGTTCTAAGTTTCCTAGGCCCTTAAACATAATGTGGCCGAAACTTGTAGGACTTAAAGCTAGGGTTCAAGTGTCATAAAAGCATGAGAACCTTAAACAACTTTCATAGTAATTATTTCAAGGAACAACATGAGCATAGTTGAGTTAGGTTCTAAGTTTCCTAAGCCCTTTAACATAATGTGGCCGAATACATATGAGCATGGAATGAAGTTAATTCATCATATGAGCATAACAAGTTAATAACTTCCTCATCATGAGGCACCTATCATAAATCAACAATAGAAGAACATGCTTGGTTTGAGTCTTAGCTTACCTATTCTTTTTTTTCTTCCCTTTTTTTTTATTCATGTTTATCCGAGAGTCTTAGGGGTGTGATTCTAAGTTCTAATCAACATTCTAGCATATGAACATGAGAGAAATCCCTACCATAAAATACATGTCACAAGGAACATATTGAGCATGTCAAAAATTTAGATCTTTACATTTCCTAGGTCCTTCTTTTTGGTCTTACCTTGGCCGAAATTCTTCATGAGGTTTTTCTTAGATTTTATGTAACCAAATCTCATAGAACACACAAAAGCTATTGTACCACAGGTGAGGGAAACTTACATCCTTTCGCTTGTGGTTTTTCTTAAGGAGAAAAGTATCCTAAGTGTCAAGGAAGGAGAAAGCTTCTTCTTCTTGTACCTCCTTTTGCTTCTTTTTGCTTGGAAGGAATAGAACTTGAAGGCTTCTTCTCGGAAATTAGTTTTCTTGGAGAAGAACTTAACTTAGCTATTGGAATGAGGAGAGGGAAGGGGTTCTTGGTTCGGTGAAGAATGAAGAAGGAGGAAGGATGAAGAAAGAAAGGGATTTAATCTCTTGTTTTTCTTCTCCCAAACTATTTATTCCTTTTGCCAATGAAACATGTCTTCATTCATTCCCTCAACTCCTCTTTTCCCTCATTCCTTTAATTCCCATGAAAATAGAGAGAGGGAGGGAAGTAGACAACTCATCTTTTGCTTGCTCCTTTTCTTAACCAAGAGGAAAAGAAGGTAAGAACTTGGTTTTCTCTTGCTCTTTTGCTTAGTTTTCTTTTTATTTTCTTCTCACCTTTAACTAAAATTCCATTCTTTTCCATCCATATATTATTCATTATCCTAGTGGTTATCATACAATCAATTTATCTCCATTATTTGTGGGAGGTTTAAGGTTCAATCCTTGACCTCACCTCTTCTTATTCTATTTTTGGGTTTCTATTTTCCCTTTTTCTCTTATCCTTTTTATTTTCTATACTCTAAAGAAAATAATATCCATATTCCTATCTTATAATTTCGTTGGTGTTACACTCCTAGGCCCTTAATCTTATCATGGTCGAAAGTTGAAAGGGAGGCATCCTAATTCCAAGCAACATACAAGTATGAGAAATGTTAACAACTCTCTTATCCTAAGGTACATATCATAAAAACAAAGGGAGCATGTTTAATTTGAGTCTTAAGCTTACCTAGTTCTTTTATTCATGCTTGGCCGAGAGTCTAGGATCATGAAAGTTCTAACCAAACATTCCAGCATAGAAACATTAGATTAATCCCCTACCATGAGATACATATTACAAGAAACTTATTGAGCATATCTAGTTGGGTCTTAAAATTGCCTAGGTCTTCTTTTTCTTTTTTTCTTGGCCGAAAGTCCATGAAGAAATCCTAGGATTTTAAGAAACCTAACCTCATAGAAAAACACATGAACTATTGTACCACAGGTGAGGGGAAACTTACATAATTTTCGTTTGTTGTTCCTTAAGAAAATGATACCCTTATGAGGAGGAAGAAGAACTTCTCTTCTTAGGTTTCCCTTTTTGTTTTCTTCTTCTTGTAAGAGGTAAACCTTGAGACTCCTTCTTGGAAATAAGGTTTTCTTAGAGAGGAAACCTTAACTTGACTTTTGAGAATGAGGGAGAAAAGCTCTAAGTTTCGGTGGAGAAGGAAAAGGGAGGAGGAAGAAGGAGGAAGAAGAAGAATTAGAAATTCTCTTTCTCTTTTCTCCTCTAAATTCTATTTATTCATCATGGGAATGAATTATGTAACGACCCAATTTTTCTCATTAGGAGTTTTAAAAGTTCTTAAAAATATTTAGAAATGCTATAGAAATATTCTAGGGATTTTTAGAAATTTTTAGAGTATTTTTATGCAATTTTTGGAGGTCGTTTGTTATTTTTTATTAAACGAAGGAAGTTTTGACAAAAAAGATATCCAAGTCGAGATTCGAACCGTGGACCTCGGGTTAAGTCAAACCTTAAGTAAACCAGGTTAACCAAGTGTGCCATGGATATTTTGTGATCATATATGAACCAAATTAGTATTAAGCCGTTTTTGGGAACAGAAATAGCAAAATAAAGGGAGCCGAGCAGAGTTCGAACGCGCGACCTCCAACTCGCGCTAAACCACTGTTGACCAAGTGTTCGGACCGGCGGTTCTGTTTAGAATTGATAGCAAAATTTTTAAAAGAAGTTAACTGAATATTGAAGTTATAAAAGAGGAGAACTTAGGGCTTGATTGATTACCCGTGACCTAGCTTTTCCCTTCTCCTTTTTTTTTTTTTCTCTCGCGTGCGCGGTGCTTCTTCTCGGGCGAAACCACAGCGGCAAGCCAGAGCTAGGGTTTTCACCTCCGGCGGCCGGCGAGGGGGCTAACGTCGAGAGTTCTTCACCATTTCGGGATCCTCTCGTCGAAGGGAAGCTGTGGATGCAAGGAGTCGCCAAAGATTTCAAGTTAACCGAACCCTAGAAGCATTAGAAGGTTTCTCCTTCGGCTGTGAGTCAAGGAAACAAAGGTAAGTTGCTACTCACTTGCAGTAGGATAGCTTCCAGATTTTCTTTCCTTGCGCTGCCATGAATTGAGGATTTGGATTTCTACACGAGTTTTGAGTTTTGTACTACTTCTTATTGGTAGTTTGGGATTCCAGATTAAGAACGTGAAGGCTTCTGCTGGATTTCGATTTTATTTCAGACTTATCGCCCTTATAGTTTTTGGATTGGTTGTTGGGAATTAAGTCTTAATTAGGATGTTATTGCTTCTCCCTGTCGAATTTGCAACTGTTGTACCGATTTTGATAGATTAAGCTTGATTGATGATGCCTTTGTTCCTCTTTATGGCTTCTAGAATTTTTGTACAAATTATTGGTAGGTTAAGATTCAATGGTTGGAGGTTTTGTTCTTTTGAGAGCTTCCAAAATCTTGGACAGATTCTGTTGGTGGATTTAGCTTGATGATTGGTATTTTGATGGAGATTTTAGAACTAAATCAGCGGATTAAGAAGAGTGAAGAGAACCTAATCTTTTTTTTTGCAGGATATCGATTATGCTTTGAAAAGGTTTGAAGCAGATGGACAACTTGACGCTAGGTTTTCTAGATTAAGAGTCCATGCATTAGAGCTACTGGGTAGAAGATTATATGATTTATTTCAATGGGGTTTCACTACATATAATCAGATGTCTGTAAGATATAACATTCTATTATACTAGTTTATTCAGGAGATCAAGTGGGATTAGTTTTAGGTGCAAAATATGTAGGCTTTGAGATCTTGTTTCCTTGTTGTTCAAGTATAGAGTAAGGAGGTTAAGAAATGAATGAGTACAGTTTATATGTATTGAAATCTTCAGGTTTGGGAGATATCCTTGTAGTGCAGAATTTTAGTGCAGGTGTAATACCATTGTATTGTGCTAAGGAGTGTATATGGATAACATCTGTGCTTGGCTGATTCTGGAATTTTGAATGGATTACGAGTTATAATATCTTTATTGAATGAATTCCAGATAAGCTGGGTATTAGTCATATTATGGAAAGGAAGTTTGAGAGACGATGAAAATCTGTACTAGCCAGAATATGTTTCTTTTGTTAAGTTTCTTTGCAGAATTTTTGTTAAGCAAGTGTAGATTTTGTTAAGCTAGTATGCAGATTTTTGTTAAGCTATTATATAGATTTTTATTAAGCTAGTATGCAGATTTTTATTAAGCATTAGTGCAGATTTTTGATAAGTATTGTATGTGCATATTTCTTTTGTATTCTATGCATGATTATGTGTTACATAGTTAGTTTCATTCATAGTTGCATAAGAAAGATAAAGAAAAGTATAAGAAAGATAAAGAAAAGAAAGAAAAGGCCAAGGCCTTAAGTAGATCCCAAAGACAAGACTTTAGGAATTTTTGGCATACAAGGTGCCTATTAAAATGCCAAGGCATTTAAAGAAGAAGTAATTAAGATTATAAGTATTTTACTTTTAAGAAGAGGCTAGTACCCGACTTCCGAGATTGTCGTTAAACAAATTCAGGTGTCCAATTCCGAGGTCTTGGCCTTGGTAGACCGAGGTCTGCTCTTTTAGGATTGGTGGCTCGCTACCCCAACCTATTAGGGAACGCGCATAAGATGGTACTATGCCTGGGCCCAAGAAGAAAGTTGATTATTATTTTGAAGTATTATAAGTATAAGTTTTTGAACAAGTAAAACGAGTTTTACATAAACGTAAAGTATTAAAGATTAAGTTTAGAACAAATGAAATAAGTTTCATATAGTTCTAAAAATCAGTAAGTTTAGTTCTTTTTTCTACCATGTTTATCTAGTAGATGAGTAGTTTTTCATGTTTACCTATTAGATGAGCAGCATGGTTAGCTATTAGAATTATATGAGTAGATCCTTAGCTTTTCTTTGCTATTAGTTTGATATGAGCAGATATATTTATGCTTTACTTTCTTTTAGAGCATATAGTTTCTAGTTCTTTCTGTAAACATGCATATTCGTGTTTTTGTGAGTTAGATAGCGCTTACTAAGTAAATTTTGCTTATAGATTGCACTTCCTCTTACTGCAGATAAAGGAAAGGAAAAGATTTAGCAAGGAAGGTGACAAGGTGGTGCAGAAGGTGTGTGATGCCAGGACTGTGGGAGAGATCAGGGGAAATTGAGTCATACTTTATGCTTATTGCCGACTGAGATTGTTTTAGAGTTATTTCTTATTATTCCGCATTGTTAGTTTCGTTGTTTCCACCGTTGGAGCTTTATTCATGTACTATTGCTAGAATAGTTTGTTTTTAGTTGTTGTGTCTTATTACTGCGTGGTTGTGAAGTATATATACGAGCCGCATGTGGCTGATGGTTTATTATTTGCATGTATTGATGAATTTGGTCACCGGTATAGGGGAGACTCTGTCGAAATTTTTCGGTAAGGACTCCTCGTGGTTTCGATCATACCGGTTAAGTAGAGTTAGTAGTTAACTAACGGTCATCCTTAGAGAGTAGTATGGTAATAGTAAGAAGGGTGGTCGTTACAAATTATGTCTTCATTTATCCTTCCCTTAACTCCTCTATCTCTTCCCTCTTTGATTCTCACGAAAAGTTAGAAGGAAAAGAAGGAAAGAAGGCAATTTGCCTTTTTCTTGCTCCCTCTCTTAACCAAGAGGAAAAGAAGGTAAGCAACTTGGTTTTCTCTTGCTCTTTTTACTTAGTTCCTTCTTCTCACCTTTAACTACAATTTCTATTCCTTTATATCCATCTATTATTCATTATTCTAGTGGTTATCATACACCAATTTAACTCTATTACTTGTGGGAGGTTCAAGGTTCAAACCTTCCCTCTCTTTCATTTTATCTCTATTATTTCTTTTGCTTCCTCTTACCTTTATGCTCTAATGAAAAAAATACTACCCATATCTTATAATTCCGTGGGTGTTACAGAGACCAACTTAAAGCTAAACTTCAATCAGAGATGATCCTTTGAGTGAATATGAAGACAGAGTTGGCTGAAAAAATTACAAAATCTGATCACCTATTTTCTCAACTGAAGGAGCAAAAGGCTACTCATAATGCTGAGTTAGCTGCCAAAGTTTCTGAGTTGGTGGCCCGAGAGGCTGAGCAGGACATGTCATGCTCTGATCTAGTAATAACTCAGGATGCATTATCTACCAAAGAATCAGAGTTAGCTGGTATTTCAACTGAGCTAGCAGCTCCCCAGGTGGAGTTGGAAGCCTACTGAGCAGGAGAAAATGAGTGCTTCGAAGCGAGGAACATAGGGGTCCATCGTCCGCTCCATTAGCAAAGCACTTCTTCTTGCAGTGGAAGGTGCGGTGGAACAATTAAAGGAAGGTGGTCACATAACTTCTAATCCTCCTGCCCACTTTCTTAACTGCAAGAGGATAAACCACAAAGCTCCAACTAACCTATTTATAAAACTATTCTAATTTGCTATGATTTACTCTGTAATCCTTTCTTCCCTTGGTGATGAACCAAGACTCTATATTTGTGTTTATGACATAACCAACCTATATGATCAAGTTTCTGTTAAATTTTTCACGTATCTTGATGATACAGTTGGATTACCTAATAATTTGTCCTTTTCTTGAGCATGTGTGTTGACCTAAGATGGCGTAGATTCATCCAGATCAAATTCTGGGTGATTAAAGTTTTAGAAACCACTCACCTAATCTTGAAGGCTGAGTGCCTTATACCGAATGATGTCTTTAGTTTGGTACAGCCATATCAAAAACCATTCAAAAATAAGTTTATCTAATTTTACTTCTACTTAGGGTCAAACTCGTCAGAGATTCAAGATCATACGTACAATAACAAATAATACCTATTAAGGCCGGTCAGGATTAAACCCATTCAGTATGACTCCACTCAGGGTTAGAACTAGTCTAGCCTGCTTTTGGTCAAACTTTTCCCTTATTATTATTTTAGTTATTTTCTTCCAAATCAAGCCCTAACGCTCGTTTGATCTTAGATCGACCGGGCCTTTGAGGGAGTGACACAAAAAACAAGGCTCGCCTTGATAAAGGTGTTGATGCTTCGAGAGGACTGCTTGTTGAATCAGTTACTACTACAGGCTTTCTACGGGTGATGCGTGTGTGCGCGTTATTATAAGTGCACATATTGTTCCATATCTGTTGTTTCATCTTCCTATCCTATGATCTAAAATTTAGCCCATCTGTTTATTGTTATAATCTGACAGCTTTGCTTGAAAGGTGACTTTTAGGAATTTCTATAAGAAAGACTTCAAGAATTTTAACTTCTTCATTTTGTTGTTTTTTCTTCGTTGTTCTCTTACTTTCCATGCTCATCTCAATATCTTCACAAAAATGGCTTAGGATAATGTTAGGGTCAATTTGTAGCTTGGGGGATAGTGTTGGATCGAAAGTGCTAGAGGGGGTGAATAGCGCTCGTGGCTATTTCGTTCGTTTAAAGCAATCGAGTAATACGCAGCGGAATAAAAGCAATAAAAGAAATGACACGTTGGTTTTACTTAGTTCAGAGCTTGTGGCGACTCCTACTCCAAGGTCCACGCTCTTTGAGCGTTTACTTTGGGAAATCACTATAAGCTCAGAAATTTACAATTTAAAATACAAGTAAAGCAGTAATGAAGTTATACTGACAACGGAAAATACTGAATTTTAAAGCTTCGGGTCGTCGGTGTCTTGTTACAACTTTATCGGATTTCCTTTGAGTAGTACATGGAAGAAAGGTTGTGAGTTCTTATTGTTTTTTTGCTGCTGCTCGAATCTGCCTTATAAAGCCTGTGGAGGGCACCTCCTGGAGGGTGCCCTCAATCCCGTCGAAACCGCAGCGATGATAAGCTTTGACTCCTTCATCGCTTGCTTATCTTCCTGAAGGGGCCTCCAACCGCATGGAGGGCGCCCTCCACCAGCATCCAGGGCACCCTCAACTCCATGGAGGGCGCCCTCTGCTCAGTGTCCAGGGTGCCTCCAGCTCCATGGAGACGTCCTCGCGCCTTTGCTGTGGAGATGTTGATAAGGGTGCCCGAGGCACCCCCAAGCACCATGGAGGTTGCCTCGGGGACTGTTCATCTGAGGTAATCATGTCTAATTCACTTCTTGTAAAATATGTTAGGTCAAAAAATCAACCATACCCTGCAAAACAAAGTTAGCATAATATAGACATGATAAATAAAATATTTGACAGTCTTCAGACTGTCCGGTCTAACTTTGAATTTCCAACCAGAAATCCTAGGTTGAACCGACTCCTACTATTCCCTCACCGGGGAACATGTCCTCACCTACTCCACACAAGAGAGTTTGCCTGTTGTCAGACCAGTCCTCCAGACCGACTGGAATTTTACTCAGCGCCCGAGGCTCCAGGACTTTCTGCTGGACATCCGTGTTAGAGTGTATACTAAAAGCCTAGCTTTTGTAAACATTTATTTTTGAAATAAAAGAATCACGTTGGTCAATATCTACATTTATTTGTTAAATGTAATTGTTCAATTAATTTATATTGTAGACAACATGGTGTGTGGTGTCCCACACAAAAGATCATGTTGTCGGTTCTTTATAAATTATAAACAGTTGCTCACGACTAAGATGGAAAGGAACAGACCATCGGAATAGTCGTAGTGTAATTAAGTATTAGTTTATCTTGATTAATAAATTACATTGATACACTCTAAGTGTATTGAGTAGGACCATTTTAGGTAAGTTCTTTTTGTACTGACTTAATAAAAGAACTAGACCTTAGTTATTATGGAAGTGTGTGCTCTTAATCCTAATATAATAACAAGCACATATATTTAATATTTATTTCTTTGACTTATCAAAGGGTGAGGTTTAGCTCGATAAATCAATATGCCCGATAAGTTGGGAAATGATATTACTTATAGTGTGTGTTGTTGATTATAGAAGGAATCTGTGTCCTAGTTATCTAGGTTGAGAATATCCCCAAGAGGAGCTGATAAGGATTGTCATGTTAAACCCTGCAGGTGGACTTAGTCCGACATGACAATGAAGTTGAGTGGTACTACTCTTGGAGCTAGATATTAATTAAGTGAGTTGTCAGTAACTTACTTAATTAGTGGACATTTGTTATCTTAAACAAAAGGAGACTAACACACTCATGATAAGAAGGAGCCCATAATGTAATTTGGGATTGATGCAGTAGTGCGATAATAACTCTCTAGTGGAATGAGTTATTATCGATGAACTTGAGTTGTGTGTTCGGGGCGAACACGGGATACTCAAGCTCATCGAAAGGCCAAAACCAATTTCACCTCTTGGTCCCTGTCATAGCCTCATTAAAGCCTCAAGTCCATCCGAATATAAGCCCATCTTGGTGTCCAAGAAGGGGGTCGGTCCAATGCTTGGTGACCAAGCAAGGGCCGGCCACATCCTCTTCTATGGGGGCCGACCCTATTGCTTGGTGACCAAACAACTAGGGGTCGGCCACATTAATCAAACAAGGAGGGGTTTTTTGAATTTTTAAAATCTTCTCTTTGTAGAAAACTATAAGTTTTAAAAGAGAGATTTTAATTTTATAAACTTTTCTTATTTGAATTAGGTCACATGTTTTAAAAGAAAGTTTAAAAGATTTTAAAACTTTCCTTTTTTAACCATCCTCATGGTTTAAGAAAAAAAAGAAGAGAAGTTTTAAAATTTAAATTTTTTGTCACCATGTTAAAAAAGGAAATTTTATAAGAGAAGTTTTAAATTTAAAACATGGTTTTAATTTTTAGAACTTTCCTTTTTTAACTCCTACTTTAGGAAATTAGAAGAGAGCTTGTAAAATTTTATAAGGGATTATAAAATTTTATATAAAAAAATATTTTTTCTTTCTTGATGAGGTGGCCGGCCACCTTGCTTGGTGCCCAGCCAATTGGATTGAACCAAATCCATGATTTTGTGATTGATTCAATCAAGAGGAAAGAAAAGGAAAATAAAACGAAAAAGGAAAAATAAGAGGAAGATTTTAATTTTTGTAAAAATTCTTCCCTTATTTGCCTTGGGCAAGTAATATAAAAGAAGGGGTGAGGAGACTTCATGAGACACAACTCTTATTCTCTTGCTTGGAGGTTCTCTTGGTGCGGTCGGCCCTCTCTCTTCTCCCTTTCCCTTTGCTCTCTTCTCCTTGGTGGTGGTGGTGGCCGAATTTAAGAGGAAGAGGAAGAAAGCTTTTGGGTGGTGTTCATCTTGGAGGATCGTCGTCCACATGACGTCCAAGGCGAGGCGAGGAATACAGCAGAAGATCTCAAGGTCATTAACATACAAAGAGAAGGTATAATTAGCAATTATTTTCCGCATCATGCTAGTTATTTCTTTTTGTAAGAATTCCAAACACAAGAGGCATTAGATCTAGTTTTTCAAATTTATTTTTCGAGTTTGTGCTTTCTTTGTTTTTCGAATTTGTGATTCGATTGTTCCTTTTGGTTAACCTAGAGTTATTTAAAGAAATTAAATATTAGCTTTCCTTAAAAGGCTTTGTCTAGGTGGTGGTGGTTGCTCCCATATCTAAGAAGGCCATGTGCCTCGCCATGCAGTCCTGGATGCCAATTTTGGAAATTAATATTTAATGGAATTAATAACATAGGTGGATTTGAATCAATAGTGTTAAGTTCCGCTTGCGATTCAAATCTAAACCATTAAGAACAGATAAGTTAAATTTGGAATCAATGATGTTAAGTTCCGTCTGCAATTCCTAATTTAACTTCTAAAGAACACAATAGGTTATTTAAGGAAAGGTTCGACACTTGTACAAAATTTTTGTACAATGGAACCAGTACGATTTTCCTAGGACTAACCAACAGTCCGCTCCATGACCCGTCCAGTCTTCCACCTGGTTCACGGCACCGGGAATTTCCACCTAGAGTCCCTGACTCTAGGACTTTTGCACGAAGCCCTCGACCCGCCAAGACTTTTTGCCTAGGATTACCTCCCCTAGGGCCTAAGGTTACTACCCCCTAGGGTTTTCCACCTGCCTAACCGCAGCTAGGACTTTTGCCTAAATACACTTAGGACTTTCCTGCAAACTCATTCAAATACGTTAGATAACAAATAACCTTAACTTTGAACAAATAGGTTCGATCGTCGGATGCTTCCCGCACCAACAAATAGCTCGTCATGATTCATTGTCTTGCTTTGTTATGATGATATGCAGCGGAATGAACCACGAAACACACTTACAATGCTAATAAGTAGATTTACTTGGTATCCACCTCAAGATGAGGTGACTAATCCAAGGATCCACACACACGACACTCTCCACTAAGAAAAATACTCCTTCTCAGTAACTACCGGAGGTGGAGAAACATCGTACAAGACTCACACAACAAAAATATATAAGAAGAATGAAATACAAGCTAATATAATAGCAAATCTTACAAGATTTACAATGAAGAAACCATAGCTTGCTCTTCTTCTAGCTTGAATACACCTCTTGATTTACTTGGAAGTGCAACAACACTCCTCTCTAAGCCTCCAAGATCTAGTGTGTGTGTGTATGTGTGTGTGTGTGTGTGTGTGTGTGTGTGTGTGTGTGTGTGTGTGTGTGTGTGTGTGAGCTCGGTGGAAAAGAACACGTGAAGATCGGGAGAAAAATTGTGAAGACGATGGTATGCCACAGCTTTATAACTTGCGCTTCTAGGGCTCCCAATTGATTGGGCTTACTCCCAATCGATTGTCACATCATATCAGCGTGATCCCAGACGTCCAAAACCTGAATTCTGTGCAACGGTCATATCCTAATCGATATGATGATCGATTGGGGAGGCTGAATCGATCGGTTGATCGATTCAGCCTTCTTCTGTGCTCTCGATCTGCGTGAGAAACCTGGCCCCAATCGATCAACCGATCGATTGGGGAAGCTACTGTGCGTGCGATATAAGCTCCCAATCGATCGGCTGATCGATTGAGCTACCATTTGTCTCGGTTCAATCGATCAGCTAATTGATTGACCACCCTTGACTTGCTTAACTCAAGTCTAGGGTCCCCAATTCCAACATCCGGTCAATCGTGACCTGTTGGAACCCTCATGCCTAGCATCTGGTCAACTTTGACCTGCCGAGACTTCTTTGCCAAGTGTCCGGTGAACCCTTTGACCCATTTAAACTTTTCTCCTCGTGCCAATTGTCTGATCAACCTTGATCCACATGGACTTATCGTCTCGTGCCAAGTGTCTGGTCCTCCATGACCCACTTGGACTTCCACCAGATGTCTGGTCACCCTTAACCCATCTGGATTTCCTCGTGCTAAGTATCAGGTCAATCCTTTGACCTACTTGGGCTTCCCAATACTAGGTGTCCAGTCAACCTTGACTCATTTGGATCTCAACGTGTCTGGCTTCACTCACCAGGTCTTTCCATCACACCCACTAGGACTTTTCATCTGTCTGGCTTCACTCACCAGGACATTCACCTAGCTTCACTCACTAGGGTTTTCACCTAACTTTACTCACTAGGATTTTCTCACTACCCGGCTTCACTCATCGGGACTTTCACCTGCCTAGCTTCACTCACTAGGTCTTTCAGCTGGCTTCACTCACTAGGATTTCCCAACTATCTAGCTTCACTCACTAGGTCTTTCACCTGGCTTCACTCACCAGAACTTTCACCTGGCTTCACTCACCAAGATTTTCCAGCTGCCTAGCTTCACTCACTTGGTCTTTCACCTAGCTTCACTCACCAGGATTTTCCAACTGTCTGGCTTCACTCACCAGGACTTTCACCTGCCTAACCTCCAGTTAGGACTTTCCCAGTCAAGTATCCAATCAATCCTTTGATCTACTTGACTCTTCTTCATATCTAACTGGTCAGTCCTTGACCAGAGGGGAATTGTATCAATAATCTCCCCAATCAGACGATTACATCTGCAAAAATAGAAACTAAAATATCAAGATTTAAGCTTGAGCCAACTAAAGCTTAGTCAACCAGGTCAACCTTGACCTAGGGATATTGCACCAACAATCTCTTCCTTTTTTATGTTTGACAATACCTTTAAGTTAGGCTAATCTCATAGCCACAACTTCTTCTTCATGCCCATGCTTGAATGAGGGTTTCCTTCATTCTCTCTCATGCCAATGATGGCCTAACTTAAACCCTACATTCTCTCCCTTTTGGCACACATCAAAAACTCTCCTCCTGAAGAGTTACTCAACGTTGTTCAGAACCTCACATGTTGTTCACAATACTACAATGAAAGTCTCATACCCTTCATTATCCTCAATGCTCACCCTTGAGCATTAACAATTTCAACAATGAAGGTCTCATACCCTTCATTGTATCCAATGCTCACCCTTGAGCATTCTGCTTTCCAAACAATGAAGGTCTCATACCCTTTATTGTAGCCAATGCTCTTTCTAGAGCATTCTTATTTCCAACAATGAAGATATCCGATCTACCATTATTTCCCCATGCCCAACCTTGAGCATTTTACAAAACGAAGGTTTTACAACCTTTTATGATTTCGAAAAAATATTTCCATGTTTTTAAAGTGTAGCTCCCCCTAAAAACATGCTTCAAACTTTTACCATTGCACTAATAATGACTTGGAACCCCTAAATCTTTAGGAAACCCAAAATTTTGAAGTTTTGAGGTTTAAAAGATTCAATATTGAAACTAATCTCATCCTAAACTTCAACCTAGTGTTCCTTAACCTTTTCTCCTTGTTTTTATCAGGAAAACTACCCTTAAATGTATATAAATATATTCCAAGGATTTAGGAGTGCTTAAAGAGGCTAAACATGGCTCAAAGTGCTGAAATCAAACTTTCCAAGCCAAAATCAGCCTTTTAAATCAATTGGGTTGGGACTCAATCGATTGACACACTTTCAATCGATCGCCTGATCAATTCCACGAGATTCTGTTCGCGGAAATTGCCTCTGAATCGATCCACTAATCGATCCAGGCAAGGTTGAATCGATCGGATGATCGATTCAGTGAGCTTCTGCTCACGACAATACTCATCTCAATCGATCGCCCAATTGATTGAGACACTCCAATCGATCGCCTGATCGATTGGAGGTCTAATTTCCTGAAATCCAATTTCAATGAAATTCAGAAATTTCTTAAAAATTCTATAAATTTCTAAAAATCATGAAAATTACTGTAGACATTATTTAGGGTATATACTATCAAGAAAAATAGTTTTCTAAGAAAATATATCTTATTTTCAAAGATTGACACAAAATTAGAAGTAAAAACTTCAATATTTCTTCCAAGTTTATGTAAAACTTTTCAATGATGATTACTATCAAAGATAGTCTTCACCAAAGTTTTCCAAATTATATTTAAAATAATTTTTAAAACCAATTTCCAACCATGTTCTTTGGGCTCAATGCACATAACTTGGACATTAACTTTCCCAATGATTGAAGTACACACAACTATGTGTTTTGATTAAATCAAAACTCAATTAGATGCACCAAATCAACATCTTGAGTCTTGTTCATCATCCTAGCATCTCACTTATATTTAATGTGTACTAAAACACATACAAGTCACCTTATAGTCTTTGTGAGATGTAGAGTTTGGTTTTACCCTAAACTAGGGATCATGCATATCTATCTAGACATTTTAGGAATTATGAACATCCACCTACGATATCACTTGTTAGTAAATGTCATTGTCCTTGATTGCAAAGAACTAAAAAATAATGCATGATGATTTATGGCATACATCTAAATAAATGATTTTCAAAATAAAATATACTATAGCTACATGATTTATGTATGACATGACATGGTATTTTTGTATTTTTCATAATAAACATTAACGCAAAATATGATGTCATGACATATGATGGGCAAACAATCATAGCAAATTAGCACAAATAAAATATACCTAGATAACCTATCTAAGTATCCTTAATCCTTAGCTAATTTAAAACCTAATCCTAGATTGCCCATATTTTCTCAAGAAAATGCCAAATCCCAACTTGGCATTTCTTTTGTCTTTCCTTAATTGTGCCAATTTAAATTATGTGTAATTTCTCAAGGTTTGGCACATTTTTCTATTCCAAAGAGTAATCACTTAAATTAATACTTAAATTTTCTCTTAACTCCTTAAGAAAATACTAAAATCCCAACTTGGCATTTCTTATACTTTTCTCAAGTGTGTCAATTTAAATTAAGTTCAATTCCTCAAATTTTGGCACATTTTACTCTTCCAAAGAGTAAACAATTAATCCTTTTCATTTACAAAGGTTAACAAAAACCTTGAAAATGCCTCCAAGTGCCAACTTTATCAAGGTTGGGTTAACCACCCTACCCATTTAGAGTTGACACTCTCTAACCCATATAAGGGGTAGAGAATATGCTCCTTAGAACCTAAAACCTATTGGTGCTCCTTGAATGCTCTAGGTACTCACTAGGGATAACTTCCCTAATTACCTTCCTAATGACCTTTCTAGGCTTCTTAGAAGTCTTGGTCACTTACTCTAGGTCAACTCTAGGGATAGCTTCCCTTGTGACCTTCTTAGTGACTTTGTTAGACTTCTTAGAAGTATTAGTTACTTTACTCTTTGCAAAAACACTTTTAAGGATAACTTCCCTTGTGTTTTTGACTTGACCATTCGACCTAGGATTTGTTCCATAACTGTATGGAACTCTATGATAAGAAGAAACATCCATCTTGGCTTGAGGTTTGTGTTAGACAACCGCAAGTCCACGATTTCGTCGTCAGTAATGAAAAGATATTGATCTCATAGGAACTGGTTATAAGCACATGAGATGTCTCACGTAAAATGAGCTAAACAATCAACAAGGTAAGGAATGAACTAAGTAGCAACTAGAAATGGAACTAGGAAAGTAAATGAATATATGGTTTGGTGAGTGTTCTAGGAATTCAATTTCATTGTGATATTCATTGATGTAGCATGGTTCTCCAATTTATATCCTCAATTGACATGCATTTGTAGGAAGTTACCGATTTTCTCCTGCAGAAGACAACTGGCAAGGGACTTCGATCTACACCTCTAGCGATTAAATTGTTATGATCCCTATGAAGTCCGTTAGCAAGGTAGCCTATCACCAACGCCCCTTGGTCATACAACACAGAAACACAACACCACTCAATTCACATAAAAGTGCAGGAACTAAATGCATTCAACTATCCCACCTCCTTGTAGAGACTAGCTTCACCTTTCAAGGTGATCCCCTAGACGTCCGTAAGCGGAGCATCTTGTCACAAACACCCCTCAATCATACGATCTAGGGTATCCCTCTACGTGATCCAAAAGTCTCACAAACATTCAATCAAACATGGTAATTAGATCCAAACACAAGCATCCACACAAGATCAAATAGATACAAAACACATCAACATCATCTAAATAGGAAATTGGCATATCCATGAGATTCATACATCAAATCACACTACCATTACTCCCTTAATCCTAGAACAATGAATCTACTCCATAGTACAAATATAGAGATCCGAAGACAAAGAGATTATAAACATTCCAATCCCCATCGAGAAGAGAAAATAGAAATGCTTATCTAGAGACGATGAGTGATCTTTGGAACCAATCCTTAGCTTCTAGAGTTGATACGAGGTGGAGATGGCTTAGGATCACTGGAACAAAGCTGGAGAGGATGAAGAAAAGCCCCAAATTGAATCTTCCCAAAAGGGAGAGCCTCCTTCCCTTTCAAGAGGAAGAAAGCCCCTTATATAGAGCAAGGCATGGCCACCACACGGCCCGTGCCACAACCATATGACTCTCACACAGCCTCACAAGTTTTGTTCTCGACCAAGGCGACATGGCCGTGTAGATCTACACGGCTGTGTTCTGCTAAATCTCTGGTTGACCTACACGGTCGTGTGGCTCACACAGCCAGGCCATTCTTGGCTTCTAGAAACCTTGCACGGCCGTGTGGCACACACGGCCTGATCTGGCCTTCATTCTGGAATCATTGCATGGTCATGTAGATCTACACGACCGTATGCTGGAAAAGCTACTGAAATGACACGGTCATGTCGATCCACACGGTCATGTCATGCTTCTCCTCTAGTAAAGCTACATGGACTGTCTACACCACACGGCCAAGGTCATTTTCCTCCTTGCTTCTTTGGCATGGTCGTGTGGCTCACATGGCTAGTGCTATCGTCCTTTGTTAACAAGATTAACCATGAACATCGTTTCCTCTCCACATTCGACTCCTGTAAGCAGAAAATACACAAGAGCAGATCTCCGAACAAAGAAAAGTAATTATGCTGAAAGTAAGACTAAGAGTATGAAAGTGCATAGACAAAGCATGCGTAAAATATATGAATGTGTATCAAAATATGCTAAGTAAGTGTATATAATCTACGTACATCACACCCCCCAGACTTAAACCTTTGCTTGTCCTCAAGCAAAATGCCGCAATCTAAACTCATGTGCTCTATAATACATCATAATCCCTAGTGCACTTTCCTAACTGTATCTACAAGTTTCATTGATAAGCATGATCGTGGAAATAACTCAAGTATGGCTTAAGCATAAGTTTCTTTGTACAGTGCAATAAGTGACCCAAACTCTTCAAGTTTCAATCTTTGTCTTAGTTAAGTTGTCATCCAATCGAGTTCCTAATATTCTCGGTGATAGGCACTTACCTGCCACACTTGGCTCATATTTCTCAATCAACCCAAGGTCTCAAAGGCGTGCCTAATATAAAGAGAAACATAGGAGTCATTTCTCCAATAACCTAACTTGATCTCAAAGTGGTAACTTGCTTGTTTCCACTCACGACAACTATTTTTTATATATCCCATTTTTTTTAGTGATTGCAAGATGCAACACTTGAACACGAATGCATTTAAGTGAAAATGTCAAGATATTTTGATTTTTCCAAATGAGCTTACAAGAGTCGAGCATCATCCGGTAACCAAGATGTAGTTTGAGAAATCACCATAGGAACTAAGTACTAAACAAATAGGATGAATCATGATTATTCCAATGATGTCAACAATTCAAGCTCAAGTAAAGTGATAATAGAATCCTTCAGGTTAAGCCAAAACTCGAATTTGTTTTTGTACAATACTTAGTTCATATCATGCAACTTAAGATAGAGAAAAGAGGTATACTAAACATACTAGCATTATATCCAAAACATCATGAATCAAGATATAAACATGCAAACAATTTTACTTGTAGACAAGTCAGTAGAAGTGAGGAATGATGTTCTCAATATGCCACATATTTCAAAAGACAGTCAAGTGACAGTCAAAACCAAATCTAGCAAACAAAGCAAGGAAAAAATGCAAGACATAAGCAAAAACTGAATGCAAGCAAAGCAAAATAGAATGTAGAACAATTGAAAATATAAAAGAAAATGCAGAAATTTCAGGTTGCAAACACCCCCCAGACTTAAACTCTTCATCGTCCCGATGAAATCAATATGGTGGTGGTGGAGGGGGAGGGCAGGGAAATGGAGGTTTACACGGTCGGCCAGCAGGAAAACTAAAAAAACCAGGAGTCTCGCTCATGATCCTATGATATTCATAGAGGGCGTCAACTTGTTGACGCATAACGTTCATGCCCTTTATGAACTCTCTCATTCTAGCTTGATTTGTATCATATTCCTGGACAAATTCAGCCACCAAGCCCTGAAAGTTCCTCATGAATTGAAAATGATCTTGCACCTTGCTCGTTAGGCCCTGAATGTTTGATGGAGTCAAAGAAAGAGAGCAACAAGCTAACGATATGGATCATGGTCAACCCACTCTAGATGTTAATGATAATTCATTATGCATCAATGGAGGCCCAATTACAAGAGCTAAGGCTAGAAAGGTGAAGGAAGCACTTAATGTACTAGTTGAAGATGTGAAGGCCAAAGCTACCATTGAAGAAGGTTTGACCAAGAGCAAGTTATTCGGCATAGTCAACCTAATTCAAGCCTTAGATGAGCTTAATTAGCACTTAAGTCTCATGGCTAAATTAATGAACTTAATTTAGACTCAATTTCTACTTTTATTTGGATTGTAATAAAGCCATAAGCTTAAAATGGCTAAGTAGTCTACATAGGTCTTTACTAAATGGGCTTTCTTTTGGCCTTTTAGGTTTTTTTGGTCACCTTATAGCTATAAATAAAGGGGGAGACGACCACACATTTATCTTTGACATATTTTTCAATCTAAAGCACGGTGAGGCTCTCACTTGTTGGTTCTTCATTGAATTAGAACTTATCAAGGCATTTCCTTGTGTTGTTCGAAGACTTATCAACCTCCATCCCAAGGTTGTGGTGTCTACCATCTTCTATACCAAGGTTCATGCTTTCCTAAGCATTGGGTCAAGGTTCTTTTCATCAATCTTATCGATTTAGTTCTTTCTTTCTTTCTTCTTCCATTCGTTGTGGGTTCTTGAGATATCTTTCTCTTTGGATTCACATCATTTGGTATCAGAGCTTTGATTTTTATAAATCGATTTCATTATCCATTTTCTTTTGTGCTTGAATCTTTGTTTATTTTGTTCAACATTATCAACTTATCGTTATTATCTCAATCTTAGTGAGTTTTAGTCGTCTTGTTGCTAAAAAAAAAAAAAAAAGAGGCTGAAATTCAAAAAAAAAAAAGAAAAAAATATTTTCAGCAAAAAAAGGTCGTAATTCAATATATATATATATATTCAGCAAAAAAAAGGCCAAAATTTTAAAAAAAATCAACAAAAAAAAGGGTCAAAAAAAAAAAAAAAAAGGTGGGTATAAAGAATTATTATTTCTATACTTGCATTTTCCAATTCTGCATTTATCTTTAAAGTCTTGCCTAGTATACTTGTGTTTTCCAATTCCGTATCTTTCTTTAAAGTCTTGCCTAGTATAACTCCGCATCTCCTTTAAAGTCATGCCTAGTATACTTGCGTTTTCCAATTCCGTATTTTCTTTAAAGTCTTGCCTAGTATACTCCGCATCTCTTTTAAAGTCTTGCCTAGTACACTTGTGTTTTCCAATTCCATATCTTTCTTTAAAGTCTTGCCTAGTATACTCCGCATCTCCTTTAGAGTCTTGCCTAGTATACTTGCATTTTCCAATTCTGTATCATTCTGTAAAGTCTTGCCTAGTATACTCCGCATCTCTTTTAAAGTCTTGCCTAGTATACTTGTATTTTCCAATTCCATATTTTCTTTAAAGTCTTGCCTAGTATACTCGCGCTTTCCAATTCTATATTTTCTTTAAAGTCTTGCCTAGTATTCTTGCGTTTTCCAATTTCGTATCTTTCTTTAAAGTCTTGCCTAGTATACTCCGCATCTACTTTAAAGTCTTGCCTAGTATACTTGCGTTTTCCAATTCCATATCTTTCTTTAAAGTCTTGCCTAGATTTAATTCTGGTAAATTTCCTTTCAGTCCTTAATATCAATTTTCAATTTTGCAACTTGTATTTTTATATCAATTTCTATCTTTTATCCTAATACCCTTGGGAGTTTAAATTAGTCAACGAACGCTTATAAGGAAATTGCCACCATTCTAAGTTCTTTAAAGAGCTAACATTAGTGAGTTGAGTGATTGAGTGTCAATAGATTGCATTAATGGTGACAAATGGAGAGGAAGCAAGACCGAGAGAAACACTTGAACAACGAGCCTTGAGACAACACTTGGAACACATGGAAATCAGATTTAATCAAATCCTCGACGGATTAGAGAGACAAGATGCTGTAATTTCAGGATTGCAAAATAGCCAAGTGGGTAGAGTTCCTACATGAAATTCAAGGCAATATAACTGTGATGACAACAACAACAATGATGATGATGATGATGATGATGATGATGATGATGATGATGATGATGATGGCGTATCTGAGGATATTGATGATAGAGTTTCTAGTGGCAGATTTGGTCATGCTAGAAGTGGTGGGAAAAGAGAAAGAATGAATGATTATGTTGATAGAAACTTGGGAAATATCAAGATAAAGATTCCTTCATTTCAAGGCAAAAGCGATCCAAACGTATATTTGGAGTGGGAAAAGAAAGTTGAATTAGTGTTTGATTGTCGCAACTACTCTGAAGAGAAGAAGGTAAAACTAGCTGCAGTTGAATTTATTGATTATGTTATTATTTGGTGGGATCAAATTATTCTAAGCAGGAGAAGAAACAATGAGAGACCCGTTGGCACTTGGGAAGAGATGAAATCGATTATGAGAAAGAGGTTCGTGCCATCACATTACTATCGAGATTTGTACCAACGACTACAAAGTCTAACCCAAGGATCCAAAACTTTGGAGGAATATCACAAGGAGATGGAGATTGCCATGATTCGAGCCAATGTGGAGGAGGACCGAGAAGAAACCATGGCAAGATTTTTACAAGGTTTGAATTCAAAAATTACAAATGTAGCGGAGTTGCAACATTATGTGGAGTTGGAAGATATGGTGCATATGTCCATGAAAGTTGAAAGGCAACTCAAAAAGGAAGGGTTCAATCAAGCATGGTCAAAACTCATCCACTTGGAAATCTAGTTGGAACAAAAGATATGATAAATTGGCATCAAAGAGTAAGACCGAGTTTTTGAAGAATAAAGATGTCGGTTCTCCATTAGTCAAAGGTAAAGAACCTATCCAATCTTCAAGAAATAGAGATATTAAATGCTTTAAATGTTTGGGAAGAGGACATATTACTTCACAATGTCCAAACAAAAGAATTATTCTTTTGAAAGAAAATGGTGATAATGAAACTGAGAGTGAGTCCGAAGATGATAATGTCGTGCCACCATTGATGGAAAGTGATGTAGAAGACTATCCCATCGAAGGTGAAGCCCTTATCACTAGGCATGCTCTAAATGTGCAAGTAAAGGAAGAAGATGAAGAACAACGAGAAAACATATTTCATACCCGTTGCCACATCAAAAACAAGGTATGTAGTATGATTATAGATGGGGGAAGTTGCACTAATGTTGCTAGTACTATCTTGGTTGAGAAACTATGCTTACCTACCACTAAACATCCTAGACCTTATAAACTGCAATGGTTGAATGATTGCGGGGAAGTTAAGGTCACTAAGTAAGTGTTGGTTTCATTATCCATTGGTAGGTATCATGATGGTATTCTTTGTGATGTAGTACCAATGCATGCAAGTCATTTGCTTTTAGGTAGACCATGGCAATTTGATAGGAGGGTCATGCACGATGGCTTCACAAATAAATATTCTTTTAAGATGCATGGTAAAATTGTAACTCTTGTACCATTAACTCCTAAGCAAGTATATGAAGATCAATTGAGGATAAAAAAAGAGAGTGAAAAAAATAAAAGATTGTGAGAGAAAAAAAATGAAAAAGAAAAGGAGTGTGAGAAAAGAAAAAGTGAGGATGAGAGTAGTGAAAAAAAATGAAAAAGAAACAAAAAAAGAGAGCAAGAGAGTAAAAAAGGGAGCTTTTATGCACAAGAAAGAGAGGTTAAGAGAGCTTTTTATTCTCAACAGCCGATGATTGTACTTTTGTACAAGGAGGCTTATTTCAACACTAACAATCTTAACCCTTCTTTGCCTAGTGTTGTTAAATCTCTTTTGTAGGAATTTGATAATGTCTTTCCTGAAGAAGTTCCTGATGGATTGCCACCACCTAAGGGAATAGCAGTTGATGAAGAAAAGGTTAAGGCAATTCGTGAGTGGCCAACAGCAAAAATGATAACTGAGTGTGATCCATCAGGAATAGGTATTGGAGGTGTGCTAATACAGGAAGGTCGACCACTTGCTTATTTTAGTGAGAAATTTAGTGGAGCAACTTTGAACTATCCAACTTATGACAAGGAGATGTATGCATTAGTGAGGGCTTTAGAGACTTGGCAGCATTACTTGTGGCCCAAAGAGTTTGTCATTTGTAGGGACTTTCGAGCCGTAAAAATTGCTTTTTGCGTTACGGAAACCCCGAAGTCCCATGCCACCAGATTTGTGCGAAGATAAAATTTCATTTACATGTTTTTCTAACCAAGATCTACTCTAGATCTGCATGGTAGAGATTTATACCTTTGATGTGAAGCTCTTCGCTTATCCCGCTCGTCCAAGGTTCGCCGGATATCAAGGGTGTCATGTGAACACCCCTCTATGTGTATCCACACGAACAAAAAGGTGGAGAAGAAACCTTAGAGTGTGCTAGCACCCTTGAAGGTTTCGGCCAAGGTGGAGGAGAGGGAGAGAAGAAGAAGCAAGGAGGAAGAAGATGAAATCAATGAGCACAAAAATTGTAGCTCACACACCTAATGGTGGCCGGCCACTTTAGAGGCTTTTAAACCTCTATGGAATATCAAGAGTCACAATTCTTAATCTCCCTCATGAGGTGGCACACACATAAGACAATCTTGATGATGTGGAACATCATCATTGGCCCACCTTATGCCAACTTACAAATGAGGTGGCAAATGGTCAAGTCAAGGTCAAGTCAAACTTGACCTTTCATCTTCCCTCTCAAGTCAAGTCAAACTTGACCTCTTCTCTCCCATGGTTGATCAAATCTAACCATTTGATTCAAACTAATTTAATTTAATGAATCTATATTCATTGAATTAAATTGATTCAATGAATCCAAGTCCAAATTAGACCCATTGAACACATGAATCAAATTGAGTCAAACTCAATTAGTTTAATTTAGATTACTCTTAATCCAATTTGGTTCATCACATGAACCTAATCCTCTTGGTTCATCATATGAACATATTCTTCATCTAATTTCCCTTTGTGTGTGACCTTATAGATTCTTGTAACGTTGGCAATGCTCCTAAACCCATTTAGAAGCATAAGTAATGAGCGGTATCTAGCAACACATCATTACTACCCAAGTTACAAGAATGTTGAGATCCAACATCACCTTGTGACTACTAATTGTGACTCTTCACAATATATGACAAGTGTCCTTCTATCCTTGACATCTAGATTGATCAATTTGAGGCATAGACGGTGTCATCCTCTGATCAATCTAAATCTTGAACTCCAAGTAGACTCACTATAATCAAATGAGCTCAATATCTCATATTGACTCATTTGGGCATGGTCATGCACTTAGTGGTCTCACTCTATCAAGAATAACGATGCCACTCCTGTTATATAGGAGGGATAGATCCCATCTACATCACTCACATCCCTCCGCATAATTTGTTACATACCCAGTAATCGCCTTTATAGTCCACCCAGTTACAAGTGACGTTTGACGAAGCCAAAGTATGTAACTCCTTATGTAGGAAACCATGGTGACTTCAAGTCCAAGTACTAATAGTCATACTAATAGCCACATGAGAAAGTATATGACACTCATATAACAATCCATGATACTTTCTCATGGTGGGTCATTCAGTATACATTCTCCAATGCATACCCATGTGTCAACTTGATATCTCTATATCCATGACTTGTGAGATCAAGTCATCGAGTTGACCTACATGCTAGTCTCGTCGCATTAACATTGTCCCTGAATGTTAATACTTGACTAGGAATGATTAAGAGTAGTGTTCTCTATATCATCTCACTATCGATTCAACCAATCGATTGATATAGATAAGAACCTTCTACTCGAGGATACTATTATACTTAGTTATTTGGCACCAATACAAGTAAGTATAATAACTAAAACAAATGCCTTTATATACATAGGAATATGATACAATGAGTCCATACAACAATCATCATATGATTGGCTCTAGGGCTCTAACTAACAATCTCCCACTAGAACTAGTGTCAATCAGTGTAGGCTCTAAGGCCCAATGACCTAGTGTGACCATCATGCTTTCTCTGTACCAAAGCCTTGGTCAAGGGATCAGCGATGTTAGCCTCTGTGGGTACTCTGCAAATCTTCACATCTCCTCTATCGATGATCTCTCGAATGAGATGGAAGCGTCGTAGTATGTGTTTGGTCCGCTGGTGTGAGCGAGGTTCCTTAGCCTGTGTAATTGCTCCATTGTTGTCACAATAGAGCTCTATCGGATCGGCTATGCTAGGAACCACCCCAAGCTCAGTAATGAACTTGCGGATCCAAACTGCCTCCTTTGCTGCTTCTGATGCAGCAATATACTCGGCCACTGTTGTAAAATCAGCAACTGTGTCATGCTTTAAACTCTTCCAGCTCACAGCACCACCATTTATGCAAAACACGAACCTAGACTGCGATCTATAATCATCCTAGTCAGTTTGGAAGCTAGCATCATTGTAACCCTTTACAGCTAGCTCGTCATCGCCTCCATATATCAAGAAATATTCTTTAGTCCTTCTCAAGTACTTAAGAATATTCTTGACCGCTATCCAGTGACTTTCACCTGGATCTGACTGGTATCTGCTCGTCATGCTCAAAGCATACGAGACATCAGGACGAGTACATAGTATGACGTACATGATAGATCCTATGGCTGAGGCATAAGAGATCATATCCATACGGTCTCTCTCCTCTCTAGAAGAGGGACTTTGAGTTTTCGAAAGACTCACACCATGTGACATCGGTAGAAATCCCTTCTTGGAGTTCTGCATGGCAAACCGTAGTAATACCTTGTCAATATATGTACTCTGACTTATGCCAAGCAATCTATTAGATCTCTCTCTATAGATCTGTATGCCTAGAATACAGACTGCTTCACCTAAGTCCTTCATTGAGAAACAATTCCCTAGCCAAGTCTTTACAGACTGCAACAAAGGGATGTCGTTCCCAATGAGTAGTATGTCATCCACATACAATACAAGGAAGACAACTGTACTCCCTATAACCTTCTTGTAGACACAAGGTTCATCTTCATTCTTGATGAAACCAAACTGTTTGATCGCATCATCAAATCAAAGATTCCAGCTCCGAGAAACTTGCTTTAGTCCATAAATGGACTTATACAGCTTGCATACTCTGTCTGTATGTTGTGGATCTACAAAACCCTCAGGTTGTGTCATGTACACATCCTCGAGCAGGTTTCCATTCAGAAACGCGATTTTGACATCCATCTGCCAGATCTCATAATCATGGTATACTGCAATAGCAAGCATGATCCGAATGGACTTAAACATTGCTACTGGAGAAAATGTTTCATCATAATCAATACCATGAATTTGCTTGAAACCTTTAGCTACCAGACGACCCTTATATATAAGTCCATCCATGTCAGTCTTTCTCTTAAAGACCCTTTACACCCAATGGGTTTAACCCCTTCAGATGGATCAACCAAAGTCCATACTTGGTTGGTGTACATGTATTCCATTTCAGATCTCATGGCCTCTAGCCATTTCTCAGAATCTGGTCTCATCACAGCTTCCTGATAAGAGGTAGACTCATTCTCAATGAGCATAGCGTCATCATGGTCAGACAAGAGAAATGAGTATCTCTCAGGCTGACTACGTACTCTATCAGACCTGCGAAGAGGTATGTCTACTTGAACTGGTTGTTGTTCCTCAACTCCTTGTGGAACAATCTCATCATCCACAAAACTTTGTGGTTCCAGTTCAACTTCCATCAAGGCTTCAGTGCTATGGTCCATATCTTGAACTTCTTCAAGATTGAATGTACTCTCACTAGTTTTTCTAGAAACAAAGTCCCTTTCTAGAAAAACCCCAATCTTAGCCACAACTACTTTATGTTGACTGGGAATGTAGAAGTAATATCCTTCGTTTCCTTGGGATATCCTATAAAATAGCACTTATCGGATTTGGGTCCCAATTTGTCTGAGACATGACGTCGAACGTAAGCCTCACAACCCCAAATCCTCATAAAAGACACTTGGGCATCTCTCCCAGTCCATATCCTATATGGTGTCTTTATCACAGCCTTGGATGGAACACGGTTGAGTATGAAGGTTGCTGTGTCGAGTGCATAGCCCCAAAGAGATATAGGAAGATCTGTGTGACTCATCATAGACCGTACCATATCTAATAGGGTATGATTCCTCCTTTCGGATACACCATTCCACTATGGTGTTCCAGGAGGAGTGAGCTGGGATAGAATCCCACACTTAGCTAGATAGTCATGAAACTCATGGCTAAGGTATTCTTCACCTCGATCTGATCGAAGTATCTTAATACTCTTGCCAAGCTGATTTTGTACTTCATTCTTGAATTCTTTGAACTTTTCAAAGGATTCGGACTTATGTGTCATCAAATACACATAACCATATCTACTAAAGTCATCAGTAAATGTAATGAAGTACCTATAACCACCTCTAACAGTAACATTGAAAGGTCCACATACATCACTATGTATAAGTCCTAAAAAGTCAATCGCTCTCTCGTTGTGTCCACTGAAGGAAGTCTTGGTCATCTTGCCCAGTCGGCATGACTCACATGTCTCATATGATTCAAAATCAAATGAGTCCAGCAAACCATCTTTATGAAGCTGGGATAAGCGTTTGTCATTTATATGACCTAAGAGACAATGTCAGAGATAGGTTTGGTTCATTTCATTTGATTTGAACCTCTTGGTATTTATGTTATAGATGGGGTTCTCTAAGTCTAGAATGTAGAGTCCGTTCATCAAAGGTGCACTACAATAGAACATATCATTTAAATAAATTGAACAACATTTGTTCTTTATTATAAATGAAAAACCTTTCTTGTCCAAACAAGAAACTGAAATTATATTCTTAGTAAGAGCAGGCACATAACAACATTCATCTAGTTCTAGTACAAGCCGAGAGGGCAGAGATAGATAGTAAGTCCCTATAGCAACAAAAGAAACCCGTGCTCCATTGCCTACTCATAGGTCCACCTCGTCCTTCGTCAATGCCCTGCTATTTCTCAACGCCTGTACATTAGTACAAATGTGAGAAGCACATCCGGTATCTAATACCCATGATGAAGAAATAGATAGATTAACTTCTATAATATATATACCTGAAGTAGAAGTCTCACTTCTCTTCTTCTTAAGATCTTCCAGGTAGACTTTGCAATTCCTCTTCCAGTGCCTGGTCTGACCGTAGTGGAAGCAGGTAGCATCCTTGGCGACCCCTCCTTTGGGTTTCAGTGCCTTGCCTTTGCCCTTGGCTTGGGACATTCCCTTACCTTTAGGCTTGCCCTTGCCTTTGCCCTTTTACACCATAAAAATGGAGTTGGGCTTAACCTTCTTAAGGTTGATCTCAGCAGTTCTCAACATACTCAGAAGCTCAGGTAGTGGCTTATCAATTTCATTCATGTTGTAGTTCATGACAAATTGACTGTAGCTCTCTGGCAAGGATTGCAAGACCAAATCAGTGGAAAGCTCTTGGCCAAGGGGGAATCCCAACCTCTGTAGGTTTTCTATGTACCCAATCATCTTGAGTACATATGGACTTACGGGAGTCCCATCTTGCATCTTGCACTGAAACAGTGCCTTAGAGATCTCGAATCTCTCGTGCCTAGCTTGTCCTTGATATAGTTGACGAAGATGTTCAACCATATCATAAGCACCCATCAACTCATGTTGCTTCTGAAGCTTAGAGTTCATGGTCGCGAGCATGAGATAGGACACATCTAATGCGTCATCTTGATGCTTCTTATAAGCATCACAGTCAGCTCGCGTGGCAGTGGCAGGAGGTGCCTCGGGAATGGGCTGCTCCAGGACGTACAGTTTTCGTTCCTGTGTGAGAACAATTCTCATGTTCCTATATCAGTCCAGGAAGTTAGCCCCATTGAGCTTGTCCTTATCAAGGACAGAACACAGGGAGAAGGTGTTCATGTTTGACGACATGACAATCTACAACAGAAAATGTAGAAAATAAATAATCATATTTTACTAATCATTTAATTAGGCCTTTAACTAAATGATGCTCCCACTGAATTATAGAACCTTTGTAGAATCATGTCATGGATGTGGTCAAACCACACTCATTAGATTCTAACCAACTAGCTATAATTATTGCGGGACAAGATCCACATCATACTACACCCTGAGTTAAATTTGGCTAAATCGCCCAAGACTTAGTATGATCAATAGGTAACTAATTACCAATTACATCTCTATGCAACTCTTGTTTATAGGATCAAGATCCGCATATATATTAAAACTTGAGTTAGCTTTGGCTAAATCGCCCAAGAATTAATATAAATGTGATTTTGACCTATCTACCAACCATTGAAAAATGCATATAGTAAAACCCGATCTAATTGAGTTTAATTAGTTTTACTCAATCTGATTGAGTTTGTACTCACCCATGCATTGATAGGCGGGACCAAGATTGTCCCTCCGCACCCCACTAAGATAATATGCATTGCTCTGCTTTGGCAGATTCAACAACAACATGTGATCGAGGTAGTAATGGGTATCACGGCATGGTAGCACTACAAGAAAAACCCTCATAGACATCGGTGGAACAACATCGGTTTTAAGCAAAAACCGATGTCTTTGAGTATTTTACACCGATTTTTCCAAAAATCGGTGTCTATAAGCGCAGATTTTCGCTCATAGACATCGGTTTTTTAAGCTGATGTATATGAGCGCCTTTTTTTTGTTAATAGATACCGATTTTAATAGCGGTTTTTAAAACCCGGTGTCTATGATAAAATAAAATAATTTATTTTTCCCACCAATACTTAAGCCAAATTTGCAACACTTCAATATTTCCTCCAAACCTAAACCTATATCGCGCCGTCCACCATCTCTCTCAGCCTCATCTCCCTCTTCCCCTTCCTAGATCGACGCACGATGCCCTTGCTTCTTCAGCCAACCACACCGCATCTCCTCCATCTCCTCCTCTGGGTAAGAAGAGGCTGCCTGTGTGGATTGGAGTCATCGCCGAGTCACTAGAAGTAGCCCTCCTCCACTCTTACTTGATCTCATATCTGGTAACCTCGATTCCTCATCTCCTTCTTCTGATTTGATCCCTCCTTGTCGATCCTTGTGTGGCTAGGACTGATCGGAGCTCCTTGCTCGCTGATTTTGCTGCTCACGGTAGGATTCGGCGCTGCCTCCGGGTATGTTATCGACTAATCGGTCGACATGGTGAGGGGGAAGACGCAGATGAGGAGGATAGAGAAACTGGCCAGCCGGCAGGTGACCTTTTTCGAGCACCGGAGAGGCCTTCTGAAGAAGGCCTTTGAGCTCTCCGTGCTAGATTAAAAAGGGGCGTTGTGTCCTGGGAACCCTAAAGATACTCCCGCTATGGGTTTAGGAAATGCATGATAAATATACCCAATTATTTACCTGGTCTTCCAACTTTCAATCCCGAAGCCATGGCTTCCTCCTCCAAAGCCCTAGGCGAGCTTCTCCGCTCGCCAAAGCGTCTCCGCCCGATCTCCCTCTCCCCGGAATCCATGACCCTCAAATCCCCCCTCTCCACCCTCCACGCCCCTCCTCTCGTCGCCGGTGAACACCCCTCCGCACTCACGTCGGAGCAGGCGAAGAGGGCGAAGAGGGTCGACGTCGGCCGATCCCTTTCCCGATGGAAGCGAAACCTCAGTATCTGTTCTGAAAGGATCGCGACAAGGAAAGGTACTCATTCCGATCCCTATGTGAAGCTGGGAGAGCTCTTGGTCGAGGAGACATGGCTGGAGGCTCTCCCCGGCGAGCTTCAGAAACCCTACGCGCAGAACTTGTACAAGTTTATGGAGATGGAGATGCGCGGCAGCGTCCCTATCTACCCTCCGCCCCACCTTATATTTAATCCTCTTCATTTGACTTCCTTTGATGAAGTCAAGGCAGTCATTATTGGACAGGTAGACTCCTTGACCTAAATCATTTTGTTATGCCTCATTGTATGTCTTGTTCTTTGAGTTTCTTGTTTCTTACGCATGCTACAACTTTGACATTTTGTGCCTCCTGATTCCCATTTATTAACTAGATGAATATCAAGTTTATTCATACTGTCATAGTGTATTGATCTAGTAGCAGTGGCTTGTAGAATGATGTTGGTCATTTTATCTGAGGCCTCCATTATTTGGTTCCATGTAGAAAATCGAAAAGAACATGATTTAAATTTTGGTTTCTATGTCTTGCTTTGGTTTGATGAGTTTGATAGTTTAATTATATTTGGTTCTTGTTTTTTTTTTTGAAAAAAAAAATTAACCAAAAATGCCAAAATATAATTTGTAATATATTTTCAAGTAAATCCTGAAAGCCTTGTCCAACCATAATAATCTTGTCAAATTTTATGATGCATGTGAGGATGCACTTAACGTCTACGTAGTCATGGAGTATGTCTTAATTAACTCTATTTAACTTAACAATGAATAACAACGTTTCTACATATGATATTTGTTCCATGTCACAAGATAGAGTTGATATATCCAAAACTTTTTGCATGTAGTATCCTACTAATATGCCTCTTTGCTTTCCACTTTGTATCCTGCACTAAGGAAAAATGATAATACTTTTCCATACAAATTTTAAAATGAACACTTCTAAGATGATGGGCAGTAATTTTTTTTTTAAAAAAAATTATGTAGTACTTCTGTTAATTTGGAACTCAACAATATATTTTTCTCTTTTCCAGATTATGTGAAGGTGGAGAATTATTAGAAAGAATTTTATCCAGGTAAAAAAGTGATTTTATTGGCCATAATTATATCTATTTAATTATTTGAATTTGAAAATTAATAACTTTTGATTGCTTTTTTTCCCTTGTGTTCTCAAGAGGTGGAAGGTACTCAGAGGAGGATGCAAAAGCTATAGTTATTCAAATACTGAGTGTAATCGCCTTTTGTCATCTTCAAGGTGTTGTGCATAGTGATTTAAAGCCAGAGGTTTGTATCATAGAGAACTTTGATTCAATTTATGCAGACATGATATTACTTTAGATCTCTTATTTTACAGGAGCAACTTAGGGTATTCTAATGTTCATTTCTTTTTCAACATATATTTTTCAGCGCTGTTAATATTTCTTCCTTGTATTTAACAACAGAATTTTCTTTTCACCACTAGAGATGAAAATGCTCAGATGAAGTTGATTGATTTTGGCCTTTCCGATTTTGTTAAACCAAGTGAGCATTGTTTAGTGGCATGGTCTAGTTGATTGCTTTTTTGGTGATGTTAAACATGAAAATGTTATCCTATTTTGTTATGGATTCCTTTTGTTGTTTTCTCTGGTACCATTTGTTGTGAGTTTCCTTTGCCACTGAAGTTTTTGAATGTGTCATTCAACCTATCATTTTCTGCATTATATTTTAGGTATTTTACAGATTTTTGCTGTAATGGAATAGAGTCCTCTTTTTTCAGCTTTTATTTTTTATGAAAGCATCATGTAAGAATTGTTGCATTAACATAAATCTATCAAAGTACAATAGCAAATGATGAGAAGTAATAATAATCTTGAATAGGATATAAGTAATATTAGATTGGAAAGAGAAAAGTGGGAAGGGTTACAAACTAATAATTGTCAACATCGTGTGGCACTCATATTTAACTTGGCTACTTGGAAGACATTTTTGAGTTTGATCACCTCAAGATGCCAATTGAAATTGTTTCAAATTTTTCTAGCAGGTCTTTTCAATTATTCTTTAGTTGGCTTTGGATTTATAGAATTTTATACAGTAGTTACTTGTTTGTTCACATCATTCTTGAATCATATGTCAAATTGTTTTGTGACAACTTATAGCATCCACTGTTACTAAGAAACTATTTCGACCTGATAATTACTCTCAATTATCCATACATTGATAACCCAAATATCCTCAGTTGATATGGGTTAGTGCATGAGATGGAATTTCCACAACAAACTTAAGCAATGCTAATGTAGAATGGGGAAGGATTAAATACCAGGTTTAACATGAAAACAAGATAGAAGTATTTAACAATATTAGAAGGCAAAATTTCAACTCAATGAATAATGCATGCAAGTGTTAGATCTATGTGTCTTGAACATTAAGGGATCTACAATGTATAGTGCCTTTAAACTAACAATTAAAGGTTCAAAAATTGATATAGCAATAGATGACTTAGAAGGCAAACCCAATATGGATATCTTAGAGCTACTACTCTACAAACCCGATAAATGTGTGCTTAAATTTCAAATCTTGTAGCACCAAACGGAGAAGGTCTTTCCACTGGCATGGTTAAAACTTTTATGTATTATTGACCTGTAGAGTCTTGGTACTTGGGAGGATGTATGGTTAAGTTTGACTTCTTCCTCCTCATGGATCCTTGAGAATACTTCGTTTTCTTTTTGGAAAAATTAGTTTATGGCGACTTGAGAGTAATCTTTTTATTGAATTTCAACAAAGTTACATAACTTGGGAGAGAACTAATGAAAAACATAATCAGTTGACCTTTGTATTCTAGTAAATTTCATAGGTTACCTCTTAGAGTTTTCAGCATCGAACAAAATTTGACAACCTATTCTTGGTTTTTAGCTTGATCATAATGAATTTGATATCGCTATATTTCTTATGTACCTATGTTAGTTCCTTATTGATGTTGTTCCTTCATATTTCAGAAGTATCACCCTACAAGAGTTCTCACAATTGTGTATCAACCATTTGCACTTGTAACAACTGCCATATTTACATACCATGAAGCAAAAGTTAACACTAGGCTGCGCAACTTAACTGGTTATATCTTGTTTTTCCTATGTTCGCTTTGCCTTATCGTGGTAATCTCCTATTATTCTATGCCAATTTCTCCTAAAATTTCAGTTTAGATTGTAATTTTCAGCACTGAAAGGTTCCATACAGTTGGGCGTTGCTATATTTTCAGCAACTGCCTTCTTGCCACATTCCTTGCTGCTGTGGTTGGTAGCAGAAATCACAGAAAATAGGGGGCTTTGTGCAGGATATTCAGGATACTAAGATGGCATCAGAGGTAGTACAATAAATAGTATATCTCTTCATCAGAGGTAGCTTTGTTCTTCTATGCTTCCTTCATTGGATTTGTTGTGTAGTCATATTTCTTTGTCCAACCATTATCATGCCTAGTAAGTTGTTGTATGATGTTGTCGGTTCTTATCAATCTGTACACTTGAATTAGAAGGAGCAAATTATCTATGTTATATTCTAAGCAGCATATATAAGTGTCATATATGAAAGTTTTAGATTCTATGTTATATTCGTTATCTTCCACAACAACCTTTAAAAACTCAGTATTCTATTTTATTTGATACATGTACACATTTGTTTTAGTTATTTGACATATGGTGGATTTATGTGTTTTTACAGTTTACAAATCTCAAGTACCCCAGAGTTGAAATTGATGAAGTGCGGTTCGAGTGGGTTGAATGCATGCTAGATTACATTTGAAGTGCGGTTCTACCTTGATGTGTTAAAAGAATGTTCTACCTGGATTTTGATATCTATTAGCTAGCTTTTGATGTAAAAAGAATGTTTGGGTATTTTATGGATATTGTTGTAAGAAGATTATTTATATAATTTGTGAATATTTGTGTATTTTATGGATATTATTGAATGAAGAATATTTGTATAATTTGTGAATATTTGTGTATTTTTTTTATTGTTAGTTTTTCATTGTTTCGGAAATCAAATGTGTGCTATTAAAAAATATACATATTACATCGATTTTCCACCGCTGCAAAACCGGTGTTATTAACTAATATTACATCGGTCATTTACCGCTGCCAAAACTGGTGTTATTAACATACAATATTACATTGGTTTTACACCGTTGATGAAACGGTGTCGTTAAGTGATACTACACCGGTTAATAACCGATTCGAAGACTGGTGTCGTTAAGAGATACTACACCGGTTTTTACCCGATGTCTAAAATGACAGACTTTTAACATCGGCTTCATAGACATCGGTCGAAAATGAAATAGACACCAGTGGAAAACCGATGTCTATGAAGGTTTTTGTTGTAGTGTAGGCATTTCGGGTTGACTTGATTTAGATCTAATCTAATCGTTGATGTGTATCATATACTCGATTTAGATCTAATTTAATCGTGGTGCATCATATACTCGATTTAGATCTAATCTAATCGTTAAAGCACTAATTAATTACTCTACTCTAGCATGCATCACATACACACACACAAGTAATTAATTAAATTGTGATTAGTCATGGCCCTACTAGATCCTCTCAAGCCAATGAGAAGATCGGATGGTTAACCTAAGGTCAACAGCTTCTCCAAGCTCCTCCCTTTGGCGCCACGTGTTGCTC
Source organism: Zingiber officinale (assembly GCF_018446385.1). Lineage (NCBI taxonomy): Eukaryota > Viridiplantae > Streptophyta > Magnoliopsida > Zingiberales > Zingiberaceae > Zingiber > Zingiber officinale. Next base: position 56,023,494 of record NC_055993.1, read on the forward strand.
GCACCCTCCTCGTAACTCCTCCTCGAGTGGACCTTCCACCGCTCCAATTTTGTACATTAAAAATTTGAAACTCGAGTTACATTCGAGTCTAAAGTATTTACAACAGGAATATAAAATAAAGGAAGGCACGACGCGTAGGTCGCGATCATATACAACACGCACAATCACACAAAAATGGCGCGCAGACCATATTATGAATTACAACACATATTTCCAATCAAATTGGGTTCTTTGGGCCATGACCATCACAATATCATACATAATTCTAAATTATGTATTTTATATAAATTTCTGTGATTTTACTGCTATTTTTACAATTTTATGAGTAATAATTTCCCGGCGATCCCGTTTAGCGATTTTCGGGCGCGACCACGGGACAATGCCCCTTGCGGGGTTAGGGGCAGCACCCCTTCTCATGAAATGAGTCTCACGAGTGTCCCACGATGATCTTACAGTGCCCTAAGCCGCTATCCCAAAACATTTTTGGAGAGAACTTGCCGTTTCGGAAAATTTTTCTCAGTAGTCAAAGCCTACAAGTGTCCTAGCACTCGTTGCTTTGCTTCTACGAGAAAAATACTCATAAAAACCATAAAAATCATAAAATCACAGAAACTTACAGAACTTTAATTTTTCATAAAAATTAAAATAAAAACAAGTACATGTTCGCACGTGACTCTGATACCACTGTTGGGATTTTCGAGCCGCAAAAATCGCTTTTTGTGTTGCGGAAACCCCGAAATCCCACGCCACCGGATCCGTGCAAAGATAAAATTTTACATGTACAAGTTTTTCTACCCTAGATCTACATTAGATCTATATGGTTAAGAAATTACCCTTGTAGCGAAGCCCTTCGCGAATCTCGCTCGTCCAAAAGTTGCCGGATCTCGAGTGTGTTCAAGTGGACACACCTCTATACGTATCCACACGAATAATAGAGATGGAGAAAACACTTAGAGTGTGCTAGCACTCTAATGGTGTTCGGCCAAGGAGGAGGAGAGGGAGAGCAAGAAGAGAGGAGGAAGAAGATGAAGTTAAGGTTGCCTGGAATTAGCATACAAATGTACTAATTCCTCCTTTTAAGTGGCCGGCCACACAAGGACAATATTGGCCAACCAATTTGAGAATTGGACTTCGTGAATGTAGCCTGCCTCCAGTAATTTGTTCATCTCCTCTTTGATAATCTTATTTTGATTGGCCCCTAAATCCCGTTTTCTTTACTTGACTGGCCGAGCGTCTAGGTAGACATGAAATACATACTCCATGTCATTTGTGACACCCCGATTACTTCCTCAAGCGTCTAGGCAAGAACATCGTTGTTGCGTGTAAGACACGCAATAAGTTCTTTTTTGAGTTCTTGAGGTGGGTCGACCACCATTTGCATACCAGCTTCCAATCAGCCTGATCAAATATGGACTTTCTCTCTTTCTTCATACACCAGGGTGGTGGTACCTCTCGGATGGTGTTGACCTCCATCCGCTGCATCTTCCATGAGGAGTTGACCTCAGTTTTGATCATTCACGAGGAACTTTATCTTCTGGCAGAAAGTGGAGACTACTGCCCAGAACTCATTCAGAGTCGAGTGACCCAAAATGACATTGTAGGTCAAGGGCGCATCCACTCCTACGAAGGTTGATTGGTGCATCCTCGCTAAGGGATCCTCCCCTAAGGATATGACCAACTTTATTTAGTCGAGCGGTTAAACCTCATTACCAATGAATCCATACAAAGAGTTGACATGGGGTTGAAGTTCGCTCTGATCTATCTACAACTGCTCAAACGTCTGCTTGAAAATAATATTGATTGACCTTCTTGTGTCAACAAAAGTAGGAGAAATATTATAATTGGGTATAATAGCCTTAACTATTAAAGCGTCATCATGGGGTATTTCCACCCCCTCTAAATCTTTAGCTCCAAAGCTGATTTTGGGCCCGACCGCATGCACTATGTTTTAGCCAACCGCGTGAATCTCCAAACGTTGAGCATGTGACTTTCTCGCTCGGTTGGAGTCTCCATCAGTCGGACCCCCAACTATCATATGGATGTTGCCTCGGGAAGCATTGTTGTGGTTCTCCTCATGTCGGTTTGGTAGCTCTGGTTGAACCCAGGCTAAAACTGTGCTCGATCTGCTAGCGGTGGAGGTGTTCTTTGGTGCTACCTGACCTCTCGTTGGTTTCTCTTGGGTGACCTGTTTGGCCCTCAATAAGGGCAATGATTTGGTGACAGAGAGCACCGACGGAATCTCTGATCGTTGTTCTGATGATTTGCTAGACTATAGCAATCCTCCGTATCATGGGTAGCAGATCGGTGGTATGTGGAATACTACCGTGAGGCTTCCCGAGGGGGCTCGAGATATCTTTCCCTCTTGACCTTCTCAAGTTGCACTACCTAAAGCCGTAGTTCTTGATGTCGGGGTTAAGGACCTGTTCGGGGTCCCCTGGGCGGAGGAGCGAGTACGGCTCAACTCTCGGTCGCGGGAGTCGGTGTAGTGGTCTCTTTCCTCTGGGCGACCTATGCCTCCTCGACATTAATAAATTTAATCGCCTGATCAAGTAAATGATCAAAGTTCCTTGGAGGTCTTCTAACCAAAGAAACAAAGAAGTCATTATTACTGAGCCCTTAGTAAAAGGCGCTCACTAAAATCTCGATAGTGTCTGTAGGGACGTCCATGGCCACTTTATTAAATTTTTTAATGTAAGCTCTAAGCGACTCCTTAGGCCCTTGTTTGAGTGAGAAGAGGCTTAGGGGAGTCTTTTGATAACGTCAACTACTAGCAAAGTGATGGAGGAAAACTTTATGAAAATCCTTGAAATTATGAATGAATTTAGTCTGTAGTCGCTTAAACCACCTTTGTGTCAAGCCACCGAATGTAGTGAGGAACACCTGGCACTTTACCCCATCAGTAAATTGATGGAGAAGATCAACATGCTCAAACTTAAGGAGATGACTTTTAGGGTCAGTCGACCCTGAGTATTCCCCTATTGCTAAAGTTTGATAATGCTTTGGCAGCTTGTCTTCTAGCACCTTCTGAGAGAACAGGGTGCTAATTTCTTCAAGGGAGCTGCACCTTGCAGGAGCCTTTCCCCTACGTCCTTCTCGGGCGGGCGCTTCTCCAGAGGATTCTTGATGCAGCCCCCCTTGGCCCAAGTAGCGTGCGAAAGAGTTCACGATGGTGTGGAAACAATGAGTGGGACACGTGCGGTAGAGGAACTGGGCCTTCCTCCCCATCTCCTCTCTCCCTATGATTGGTTGTTGTTGATACAACGGGATTGGGTGGCGTTAGGGTGCCACCGATAGCAACTTATTGTTGTTGTTGCAATAATTTTTGCGCTCGGGCATTGATGAGCAGATCCAAGTCTTCTTGCGTCAAGGTAAAAGCAATAAGTCTTCCAGCTTCTTCCATCTCTGATTCTCATATTCAGGAAAAGTTCCAATAGATGATGCCAAATTTGATCCTAAAAATTGTAGAGATGACGTGCTGGGCATGGGGGATTAGTGGAAGACCTTTCTTTCCAAGGTGAAGGTTTCCTTCGATCTTGCGCATAAAGATACGAGCCAACAAAATGTCAATGCCTAGAAACCAGGGAGAGTCTCTGGCAAAGGTCCTCCGACGCTCAAATCAGGATAAATCCAGATGGGTGGATGAAGAACACTAAAAACATGTGCGTCAAAGTAAAGTTACAAATGTCCAAAGAACGTACCTTCATCATGAAGAGGACTTCCCCTTTATATACCACCTCTCAGAATCTCTGTAATTGTGGCGTGGCAATTTGTGCAAAGTTTATTAGGTAATGGCCTTAATTGTTCAAGGAATCTTTCTTTTACCCACATGTATACCTCTTTTGTCGTTTATAGCTTCTGTTACAACTAGGGTTGATGAGAACATATTCTGTCATAAATGGTCTGCTGATGGGAGACATGATGGTCTCCAAAGAAGTTTCTTGAATAATATTCTCTGACACATAGTTGTTATTCTAACAGGTTGTTAGGATGTTATTTGCTAAGTATATCTCGGTCGGTCTTTAAGGTCAGTCGTCTCTACTAAGGTACTCGATTACACTCTCTACTAAGGTACTCGATTGCACTCTGTATAGTTTGCTCTGTAATATAATGTACTGCATGTATCTTGTTAGAAATAATATGATGCCCCATGTTTCCTAGAATTTCATCTGATAACATATGCTTTGCTAGAAATCCTTCTGGCTAGTGATATGAGGATAAATAGTTCATAGTCGGCCGGCCTTTTATCCGACCAACACTACAAAAAAACAGTCTATTAGGGACGACAGTTTGCAACGAATTTAAATTTTGTTCCAAACTTTCCAACAAAATTTGCAACAAAATAATAAATTGTTCCAAATTAGCAACGAATTTAGCAACAAAATAAATTCGTTGCAAATTAGCAACAAAATATATTTTGTCGCTAATATTGTTGCAAGTTAGCAACAAAGAATAAAATTTGTTGCGGTACTCGATTACACTCTCTACTAAGGTACTCGATTGCACTCTGTATAGTCTGCTCTGTAATATAATGTACTGCATGTATCTTGTTAGAAATAATATGATGCCCCATGTTTCTTAGAATTTCATCTGATAACATATGCTTTGTTAGAAATCCTTCTGGCTAGTGATATGAGGATAAATAGTTCATAGTCGGCCGGCCTTTTATCCGACCAACACTACAAAAAAACAGTCTATTAGGGACGACAGTTTGCAACGAATTTAAATTTTGTTCCAAACTTTCCAACAAAATTTGCAACAAAATAATAAATTGTTCCAAATTAGCAACGAATTTAGCAACAAAATAAATTAGTTGCAAATTAGCAACAAAATATATTTTGTCGCTAATATTGTTGCAAGTTAGCAACAAAGAATAAAATTTGTTGCAAATTTTGGAACGAATAATTTATTCGTTGCAAATTTTGCAACGAATAATTTATTCGTTGCAAAATTTGCAACGAATAATTTGTTCGTTGCAAATATTTGCAATGAATAGTATTTTCGTCGCAAATATTGCAACGAAACTATTATTTGTTGGAACTCCCCAACAAATATATAATTTATCGCAATTCTATAGTAAAAAAATTTGTAGGATAAGGTTTCCAACGAATCTGTAATTCGTTGGAAATCTCCAACGAATTACAGATTCATTGCAAAGTATGGTATGGCTTAAAAACCCGTTTGACCGACCTAGAGACCTCGGAATCGGATGAAACAAGTTTCTATGTGCTCCCCTTGGTCTCCTGATTATACAGATGAGCTCAAATATTTTTTTTGAAATAATATGAATTTTTAACATCTAGGTCAATTGAATTTGAGCTTGAAAGTGTTAGAGTTTTAAATCAAATTGGAGTATAGTTAAACTTGCTAGATTTAAATAATGATGTTTGAGTGCTCAAAATGAGGGGAAATTAGTTTGGTGGTGTTCGTAAGGTTCTCGTGATTATATCCATGAAATAAAAATAATTACGGAGCTAATTTATGTTGATTTGTGAATTTTTAAACTTGAGTTTATATTTTCTAACACATTCGGGATTAAAAAAATAAAGGAAAAAAATATATGAAATAAAAAAAATAATTGAAGACATATATGAAGTTAGGACAAATAGAGGAGCACACAGGAACTGGTTTCATCTAATTCGGAGGTCTCTAGGTCGGTCAACCGTGGATTTAAGAAAATGTAGGGTTTCCAACGAATCTGTAATTTGTTGGAAACATTTCCAACGAATCTGCCAATTCGTTGGAAATCTCCAATGAATTACAGTTTCGTTGCTAAGTATGTATGGCTTAAAACCCGTTTGACCGACCTAGAGACCTCGGAATCGGATGAAACAAGTTCCTGTGTGCTCCTCTTGGTCTCATGATTCTATAGATGAGCTCAAATATTTTTTTTGAAATTAGATGAATTTTTAACATCTAGGTCAATTGGATGAAATTGAATTTGAGCTTAAAAGTGTTAGAGTTTTAAATCAAATTGGAGTATAGTTGAACTTGCTAGATTTAAAAAATGATGTTCGAGTGCTCAGAACGAGGGAAAATCAGTTTGGTGGCGTTCGTAAGGTTCTCGTGATTATATCCATGAATTAAAAATAATTACGGAGCTAATTTATGTTGATTTGTAAATTTTTAAACTTGAGTTTATATTTTCTAACACATTGGGGATTAAAAAAATAAAGGAAAAAAATATATGAAATAAAAAAAATAATTGAAGACATATATGAAGTTAGGACAAATAGAGGAGCACACAGGAACTGGTTTTATCCAATTCGGAGGTCTCTAGGTCGGTCAACCGTGGATTTAAGAAAATGTAGGGTTTCCAACGAATCTGAAATTCATTGGAGATTTCCAACGAACTGGCAGATTCGTTGGAAACATTTCCAACGAATCTTCCAATTCGTTGGAAATCTCCAACGAATTACAGATTCGTTGCAAAGTATGGTATGGCTTAAAAACCCGTTTGACCGACCTAGAAATCTTGGAATCGGATGAAACAAGTTCCTATGTACTCCTCTTGGTCTCATGATTCTATAGATGAGCTCAAATATTTTTTTTGAAATTAGATGAATTTTTAACATCTAGGTCAATTGGATGAAATTGAATTTGAGCTTGAAAGTGTTAGAGTTTTAAATCAAATTGGAGTATAGTTCAACTTGCTAGATTTAAAAAATGATGTTCGAGTGCTCAGAACGAGGGGAAATCAGTTTGGTGGCGTTCGTAAGGTTCTCGTGATTATATCCATGAATTAAAAATAATTACGGAGCTAATTTATGTTGATTTGTGAATTTTTAAACTTGAGTTTATATTTTCTAACACATTGGAGATTAAAAAAATAAAGGAAAAAATATATGAAATAAAAAAAATATTTGAGGAGATATATGAAGTCAGAACAAATAGAGGAGCACACAGGAACTAGTTTCATCCAATTCGGAGGTCTCTAGGTCGGTTAACCGTGGATTTAAGAAAATGTAGGGTTTCCAACGAATCTGTAATTCGTTGAAGATTTCCAACGAACTGGCAGATTCGTTGGAAACATTTCCAACGAATCTGCCAGTTCGTTGGAAATCTCCAACGAATCTGCCAGTTCGTTGGAAATCTCCAACGAATCTTCCAATTCGTTGGAAATCTCCAACGAATTACAGATTCGTTGCAAAGTATGGTATGGCTTAAAAACCCGTTTGACCGACCTAGAGACCTCAGAATCGGATGAAACAAGTTCCTATGTGCTCCTCTTCATGATTCTATAGATGAGCTTAAATATTTTTTTTGAAATTTGATGAATTTTTAACATCGAGGTCAATTGGATGAAATTGAATTTGAGCTTGAAAGTGTTAGAGTTTTAAATCAAATTGGAGTATAGTTGAACTTGCAAGATTTAAAAAATGATGTTCGAGTGCTCAGAACAAGGGGAAATTAGTTTGGTGGCGTTTGTAAGGTTCTCGTGATTATATCCATGAATTAAAAATAATTATGGAGCTAATTTATGTTGATTTGTGAATTTTTAAACTTGAGTTTATATTTTCTAACACATTGGGGATTAAAAAAATAAAGGAAAAAATATATGAAATAAAAAAAATATTTGAGGGCATATATGAAGTCAGGACAAATAGAGGAGCACACAGGAACTAGTTTCATCCAACTCAGAGGTCTCTAGGTCGGTCAACCGTGGATTTAAAAAATGTAGGGTTTCCAACGAATCTGTAATTCGTTGGAGAATTCCAACGAACTGGCATTTTCGTTGGAAACATTTCCAACGAATCTGCCAATTCGTTGGAAATCTCCAACGAATTACAGATTCGTTGCAAAGTATGGTATGGCTTAAAAACCCGTTTGACCGACCTAGAGACCTCGGAATCGGATGAAAAAAGTTCCTGTGTGCTCCTCTTGGTCTCATGATTCTATAGATGAGCTCAAATATTTTTTTTGAAATTAGATGAATTTTTAACATCTAGGTCAATTGGATGAAATTGAATTTGAGCTTGAAAGTGTTAGAGTTTTAAATCAAATTTTTGTATAGTTGAACTTGCTAGATTTTAAAAATGATGTTCGAGTGCTCAGAACGAGGGAAAATCAGTTTGGTGGCATTCGTAAGGTTCTCGTGATTATATCCATGAATTATAAATAATTATGGAGCTAATTTATGTTGATTTGTGAATTTTTAAACTTAAGTTTTTATTTTCTAACACATTGGGGATTAAAAAAATAAATAAAAAAAATATATGAAATAAAAAAAATATTTGAGGACAAATATGAAGTTAGGACAAATAGAGGAGCACACAGGAACTGGTTTCATCCAATTCGGAGGTCTCTAGGTTGGTCAACCGTGGATTTAAGAAAATGTAGGGTTTCCAACGAATCTGTAATTCTTTGGAGGTTTCCAACGAACTGGCAGATTCGTTTGAAACATTTCCAACGAATCTGCCAATTCGTTGGAAATCTCCAATGAATTACAGATTCTTTGCAAAGTATGGTATGGCTTAAAAACCTGTTTGACCGACCTAGAGACCTCGGAATCAGATGAAACAAGTTCCTGTATGCTCCTCTTGGTCTCATGATTCTATAGATGAGCTCAAATATTTTTTTTGAAATTAGATGAATTTTTAACATCTAGGTCAATTGGATGAAATTGAATTTGTGCTTGAAAGTGTTAGAGTTTTAAATCAAATTGGAGTATAGTTGAACTTGCTAGATTTAAAAAATGATGTTCGAGTGCTAAGAACGAGGGGAAATCAGTTTGGTGGCGTTCGTAAGTTTCTCGTGATTATATCCATGAATTAAAAATAATTACGGAGCTAATTTATTGTAACGCCCGAAAATTCTCAAAATTATTTTAGAAATATTCTATGATTTTTCTGGAATTTTAAGATATTTTTACAGAATTTTTAGAGTAGTAGAAGTAGCAAAAATAAATAGAATCATAGAATAGCCTACACGGGAATTGAACCCGAGACCTATGAGGCCCTATGTCTTATAGATAGCTTTAGTAACCAAGTGAACCCAGCAGGGTCGTGCTGAAAGGAAAGGGGAACAATTATATTTATATTTGAGTTGGGCTGAATTACCCACTTAATATAAATAGGGAAGAATTTAGTAAAGAGTTATTTTTTTTTTAGCGTAACTCTCCTCTCCCTCAAAACCCTTACACGCCGCTCCTCTCCCTACTCTTCTCCTCTCGGCGCACCAAGCCCCAAGGGCTAGGGTTCCATCCCAAGGGTTCCAAGAGCACCTTCTGGCGACAACTCCGACACGAGGATGTTTCTCTCCGCGAGAAGAACGCGTGGGCGCAGGAGAATCGTCGAGAAGATCGTCTCTACCAGAAAACTAGCGACTAGATTCGTAAGAAAACTAGCGCAAGAGGTAAGAAACCCCTCACCTGCAGTATAAGTATTTTTCGTATGATTTCATGCTTTAGTTTAATAGTATATGGATTTTTGGCACATAGGGTGAGCAATAGCGAACACCAAGTGCTCGATAGTAGGTGCAGCTCATTTAAAAATGCAACTTAGGCATTTTAATAGCTCAGTAAATGCAATAGAAGCATTTTTACAGCATGTTCTGTTTTATTACAGTGTTTATGGGACTACGGTCCAATGGGTCGGCTCCCACAGTCGCCTCTATGTTCAGACAACCTAGCTCTAGGTTCAGAAAACCTAGAAATAGCAAAATAAGAAGAATTTAGCTATAATCAGTATTTTATTTTAACAGTGGCACTGTACTGGATTAGATATCCATTGGGTTGGGCTCCCACAGTCGTCCCTAGGTTTAGATAACCTAGTAAACCCTACTAGATTCGGAATTTGCAACCTCGGGTTTAGTTAGGGATGCGCGCATAGCAAGTACAGTTGTCGGGCCCATCAACAGCATGATTATGTATTTTTATCTAGTATGATAATAGCTTTCAAACTCACAAATCAGTCAGGTGATTATATTTTTAAAATCAGTTCTAGTTCAGCTTTAGTTTAGCTCAGCATGTTTCAGTTTAGTCCTTTCTTATTGACATTTCAGTTATAGCCAAGATTAGCTTTTGGTTTCTATGTTTTGTATGATAGTATGACATGTTTTAGCATGTTCAGCACATGTTTCAAATATCATGTTTTAAAAAAAACACAAATTGCATCGTATGCATGTTTTAGTGAGGTAGATGGTTTCTTACTATGCTCTCAAGCTTACAGATACTCTTCCTTATACTGCAGATAAAGGTAAAGGAAAGATGGACTAGCGGAGGCTGGAGGACAATGCGATGAAGATGTGTGTGGAAAAAGGAAATTGGAATAACGATGCTTGGGAACTAGCCCACTTAGAACATAGCATTTTCTTTATGTCATTACTTTCCTACACTTTAGTTGTTTAAGTGTCTTGAATTATGACAGTTATGCATAGATTGTTAGTTGTCATGATATTAGATAGCGTTCCATGAGTAATGTTATGCCTAGTAGTTCTATTTTATGCTTATAGAATTGATGTATGTGATTTTAGCACGATCCAGTGCTGAAATCAGACTTCTGATACGAAATCAGAAACCCCGATCGATCAGCCGATCGATTGGGGGTCTTCAATCGATCCGTTGATCGATTGGTGAACTTGTTCCGCGAACAGTAAGCTCCTGGATCGATCAGCCGATCGATCCAGTCGCTTTCTGTCGCGAACAAGAAGCTGCCGGATCGATCAACCGATCGATCGAGGAATCGGGGAATTTGCTCCCACGAACAGAGAGATTCGGAATCGATCACTAGATCGATTGGCCAGCCTGGATCGATCAGCCGATCGATCCAGAATATTACCCCGAGCACAGTAGCAATCTGAATCGATCCATGGATCGATCCAACAGCTTGCAATCGATTGAGTTGAGTCTGAATCGATTGGGAAGCTGGGTTTCGACCAGGAAACCCTGTAACTCAGCTCCTTGACCATAGGGGATGTAGGATATGCCATGTATACCTTAGATTGCATCCCTTAGCATAAGTAGGACCAAGGACCTGTATTAGCTTAGCAAAGTTTAAATTAGTTCAGGTTTTCCGCACCTTAAAAAAATAGCTAGAACAGCATAAGGTGACGGTCCGGCCTTACAGCTTAGCCAGTAGAAGGTGGATCGTTACATTTATGTTGATTTGTAAACTTTTAAACTTGAGTTTATATTTTCCAACACATTGGGGATTAAAAATATAAAGGAAAAAAATATATGAAATAAAAAAAATATTTGTGGAGACATATGAAGCCAGGACAAAAAGAGGAGCACACAGGAACTGATTTCATCCAATTCGGAGGTCTCTAGGTCAGTCAACCATGGATTTAAGAAAATGTAGGGTTTCCAACGAATCTGTAATTCGTTGGAGATTTCCAACGAACTGGCAGATTCGTTGGAAACATTTCCAACGAATCTGCCAATTCGTTGGAAATCTCCAACGAATTACAGATTCGTTGCAAAGTATGGTATGGCTTAAAAACCCGTTTGACCGACCTAGAGACCTCGGAATCGGATGAAACAAGTTCCTAAGTGCTCCTCTTGGTCTCATGATTCTATAGATGAGCTCAAATATTTTTTTTGAAATTAGATGAATTTTTAACATCTAGGTCAATTGGATGAAATTGAATTTGAGCTTGAAAGTGTTAGAGTTTTAAATCAAATTGGAGTATAGTTTAACTTGCAAGATTTAAAAAATGATGTTCGAGTGCTCAGAACGAGGGGAAATCAGTTTGGTGGCATTCGTAAGGTTCTCATGATTATATCTATGAATTAAAAATAATTACGGAGCTAATTTATATTGATTTGTGAATTTTTAAGCTTGAGTTTATATTTTCTAACACATTGGGGATTAAAAAAATAAAGGAAAAAAATATATGAAATAAAAAAATTATTTGAGGACATATATGAAGTCAGGACAAAGAGAGGAGCACACGGGAACTGGTTTCATCCAATTCGGAGGTCTCTAGGTCGGTCAACCGTGGATTTAAGAAAATGTAGGGTTTCCAACGAATCTGTAATTCGTTGGAGGTTTCCAACGAACTGGCAGATTCATTGGATACATTTCCAACGAATCTTCCAATTCGTTGAAAATCTCCAACGAATTACAGATTCGTTGCAAAGTATGGTATGGCTTAAAAACCCGTTTGACCGACCTAGAGACCTCGGAATCGGATGAAACAAGTTCCTATGTGCTCCTCTTGGTCTCATGATTCTATAGATGAGCTCAAATATTTTTTTTTTAAATTAGATGAATTTTTAACATCTAGGTCAATTGGATGAAATTGAATTTGAGCTAGAAAGTGTTAGAGTTTTAAATCAAATTGGAGTATAGTTCAACTTGCTAGATTTAAAAAATGATGTTCGAGTGCTCAGAACGAGGGGAAATCAGTTTGGTGGCATTCGTAAGGTACTCGTGATTATATCTATGAATTAAAAATAATTACGGAGCTATTTTTTGTTGATTTGTGAATTTTTAAACTTGAGTTTATATTTTCTAACACATTGGGGATTAAAAAAATAAAGGAAAAAAATATATGAAATAAAAAAATATTTGAGGACATATATGAAGTCAGGACAAATAGAGGAGTACACAGGAACTGGTTTCATCCAATTCGGAGGTGTTTAGGTCGGTCAACCGTGGATTTAAGTAAATGTAGGGTTTCCAACGAATCTGTAATTCGTTGGAGATTTCCAACGAACTAGCAGATTCGTTGGAAACATTTCCAACGAATTTAATATTTGTTGGAAACATCTCCAACGAATTTAATATTCGTTTCCCTAATTATTTATCCTTACCCAGCCCGAATTCTTCTCTTCACCTCTTCTCTTGACGTAATTTGTGCGTGACGGCGGGCGATTTTTTCGACCTTCTCTGGACTGGTAAGCCTCTCTCCGTCGATCGCTTGTACTTTTTTTCCCTGATCTCACAGCTCACGGCCGCGCGTGGCCGGTCGCGGCCGCGCGTGGCCGGTCACGGCCACGCGTGTTCTGTCGCGGCCTCGCCTGGCTGTGAGAGGACGCGACTGGCCGCGAGCGGCCGCGACCGGCCGCGACTGGCCGCGACTGGCCGCGAGCTGCCGCTCCTGGCCGCGAGCAGGCGCGCCTGGCCTCGAGCGATGCAAGGACGTGAATGGCCGCGAGCTGCCGTGCCTAGCGGCTGGCAGCGTCGCCTAGCGGCTGGTACAGTTATCTCCTGATTTCGTTTCAGTTGCATTTATCCTTCTCATATTCAGGAGACTGTACGCATGATTAGTGTTGTCTGTTATTTGTTTTATTATGCATATCAGTTGTACCTGCTGAGTGTTGGACTCACCCCGCTTCCATTGTTGATATATTTTCAGGTTGAGGCTGTCAGGAGCAGTTCCAGTCGCTGGTTCCCACAGCACGTAGTGCTAATCCTTTGCTAGTTTTGAGTTGTTATTTTATTTTAGTTTTTTTTTCTATCAGACTTTGTTTTAGTCTTGTTTTGGATTTTTCATATGGATATTGTATGGAATCCTTCCGTTTGATGGACTTTTGGTATGATTTGGATTTTATTCTACTACATGCCTGCCTGGACGGCAGAAGAGGTGAGTTCGTCGGATTTGAGCTTTACGAGTGTAGTTGAGTAGGGTGGATTTCGAGTTAGAGTACTATTGTTTGTGATTACTATTATTAACTGCGTGGTTGTGACAGTCAGAGGCTGAATATCTATAAAAACTGCGTGGTGACTGTTTTTTTATTTATTGTTATAATTCCAGTCGCCTGTGGCTGAGGTATATGTGTTATGTAGAAGTTTCAGATTGTCCGCCGTACAGGGGAGATGCTGCCAAAATTTCTTCGGACAGGGACTCCTCTGGGGCGTGACAATTTATTTGGTATCAGAGCTTAAGTTTTACGATCGTTGTTTTCGTATTTTGGATGTTTGGGATAACCTGATACCTATTGATATGGTATCAGAGCGCCAAAGTTTGGCAATACTTGTTTGGTTTCCGTGTGTTGGATTTTCAAGATTTATCTGATACCAATTTATTGGTATCAGAGCAGGGTGTGATACCTACTTTTAGTATTCTGGATATATTGTGCTAGCCCAAGTTTGCGAGTCAAGCTGGGTAGTTATTTTTAGTTGTACGGATTTTCCATTACATATATGTTTTGGACTTTCGTTTCAGATTTTATTATAGATTTCCGATGATTTTCTCGTTCAAAATTTTGAGGTCAAATTGGGGACTTGACAGCGACGGAACATCTCCAGACAGCAATTAGGTATGATGTCATTTTGGTAGTTGGTTATACTGGTAGTAATATCTGTAATATAATTTAACAGATATGAGGCGATCTACACGTATTGGTGCGAGACGTGGTGCTGGACGACCACGTACGAGGACCGCGGGATCTCTGGATATGCCAGAGATGCCTTCTGTTGATGAGCCTGTCAGCCAGGGACAGACTCAGCATGCTGCGGGCGCGTCGGGCTCTCAGACCCCGATGGCTTCCTTAGAGGTACCTACCTCAGCTGCACCGACAGTATCTACTCCTACTGTATTTCCGGTATCATCAGGGGTACCGTTGACATTTCCGACACCAGCTCCAGCCCAGCCTATGGCATACGCGGCACCACCGCCACCTAGGCCTACAGTGTACCCGACACCAGCGACACCTGTGCTCCCAGTACATACAGTGTACCCAGCAGCACCTGCACTAGGGATACCGGCCACTCCACATCCGGTACCATTGCCTACCGTACATCCAGTCGCGGCCACCTATGTTCACCCTACAGTTCCACCGACGGCATATGCTCCAGTTTACTCGGCAGCACCGAGAGTACCTCCTCCGGTTTATGCACCGGTACCACCTGTAGCACCAGCTCCAGTGTTTCCGCCAGTTCCGACAGCCGTTCCAACACATCTCACTGACTTTGTCGCGGCACGAGCCAGGATTCCAGTGTTGGCAGAGTCGATGAAGAGTCGATTCACACTCTTCCGAGGAGACCGAGATCCGAGTGTGGCCTTGTCTTGGATTGAGACTATGGAGCGGACTTTCTTTTATATTGCTTGCTCCGAGTGGGAGAAAGCAGAGCTGGCTGCTTTTCACTTACGGGATGCGGTCGACACTTGGTGGCTTACTCAGCGTTCCATCATCGGTGAGCAGAACATCACTTGGGCCAGATTCAGAGAGGCTTTTGAGAGCCGTTTCTTTCCACGAGCTTATCAGATGGCTCGTCGACAGGATTTCCTGAGTTTGCGACAGAATAATCAGACAGTGACTGAGTATAATGCAGAGTTTGACAGATTGGCCAGATTTTGTCCAGAGCTAGTTGCTGAGGATAGTTCACGTATGCAGTAGTTCATTCAGGGGCTGGATGGACATTTGCAACTAAGACTTGTCGGTCTTGGTATCACATCTTATGCGGAGATGTTGGACAGAGCCCTCATTATTGAGTCAGCTCAGCAGAGAGTTTTTCCAGACAGAAAAAGGAAACAACCGGGACAGACATCTGGGCAGATTCAGCAGCCTCAGGCTACACCACAGCAGAGCAGGCGCAGTCAGTCAGATCAGGGTACTTCTGGGGTATCACGTAGGCCTCAGAAATCAGGGCAGTCTTCTTCAGGATGTTTCCGATCTCCACAGCAGAACCGGAAACACCCCGCCAGCGACATTCGCTGTTTCAGATGTGGGTCCAGAGATCATGTCACTTCAGCCTGTTCTCTAGGATAGTCAGTTTGCTTTCATTGCAAACTACCTGGGCACCAGAGCCGAGATTGTCCGCAGAAGACTCAGTATATGACTTCCGGAGGGTCTGATCATGGAGGACAGTCTGGTCAGTCCGGTACTTATCGAGGAGGGCGAAGAGTCCAACCTTCGCATGGCCAGCAGCGGAGTGCTTCACCTGCAGCAGCGGCATTTGGCATGCTTGGACAGGAGTACTCCAGTGCTTCCATGGCACCTCAGAGTTCTGTTCCGGGACTTTATTATCCGACGCAGGAGCAGTATTAGATGCAGCCTCAGCCTTTAGGCCAGTACCAGACTCAGTCCCAGCCAGCTGCACCAGCACCGCCTCAGTGGCAGGCTTCTGCCCAGCCGCAGCAGCCACTGGCAGCGTTACCTCCTCCTCCTCCACCAGAGACTGGACGTGTTCATGCGATGACCAGAGAGGATGCACAGCGAGCCGATGGATCCGTTTTCCGAGGTATGATTTCTATTTATGCCTTATCTGCAGATATATTGATAGATACTGGTAGCTCGCATTCATTTATATCTCGCACTTTTATGCGGGAGGTTGGTAGATTACCCACTTTCAGACCCCAGCGATTGACCGTTTCCCTACCGGCCGGTGATTCATTGGACGTCACCCAGGAGGTCAGAGGTTGCCCGTTAGATTTTGGCAACCTAATACTTATAGTGGATCTTTTAGTATTAGAAATGGTCGATTTTGATATTATTCTTGGCATGGACTGTTTGTCAGCATATCATGCCACAGTTGATTGCCAGACGAGGGTGGTCACATTTCGGCCTCCGAACCAACCCTCGTGGGATTTCACTGGCATCAGAGACGATGGCTTATCGATCATTTCGGCGATACAAGGTTTTCTGTTATCTTTGATCAGTACTGAGGACAGCAGCAGTTCGCAGCTCTCCGACGTTCCTGTAGTCCGGGAGTACCCAGATGTATTTCCAGAGGAGCTGCCAGGTTTGCCTCCTAGAAGGCCAGTGGAGTTCGCTATTGAGTTGATTCCGGGAACCACACCGGCATCGAAAGCTCCTTATCGTATGGCACCAAAAGAGTTGAACGAGCTGAAGGTTCAACTCCAGGAGCTTTTAGACAGGGGATTTATTCGCCCTAGTGTTTCCCCATGGGGTTCTCCAGTATTATTTGTCAAGAAAAAGGATGGCACCATGAGGTTATGTATTGACTACAGACAGTTGAATGCAGTTACCGTTAGAAATAAATATCCTTTACCATGGATCGAGGACTTGTTTGATCAGCTCAGAGGTACATCAGTGTATTCTAAGTTTGATCTGCGATCCGGATATCATCAGTTGAGGGTCAGAGACTCAGATATCCAGAAGACAGCTTTCCGTACGAGATACGGTCATTATGAGTTTTTGGTAAGGCCATTTGGGCTTACCAATGCTCCAGCAGTGTTTATGGACTTGATGAACCGCATCTTTCTGGAGTATCTGGATCAGTTTGTTATCATTTTCATTGATGACATATTGGTCTATTCGCATTCCGAGGAGGAGCATGCACAGCATCTTCATATAGTCTTGGAGATTCTTAGACGACATCAGCTGTACGCGAAGTTCAGCAAGTGTGCATTCTGGTTATCCTCAGTCGGTTTTCTGGGACACGTGGTTTCTAGCATAGGTATTTCAGTAGACCCTCAGAAGATCGAGGTTGTCACCGGTTGGGAGCAGCCGAAGTCAGTACAGGAGATCCGCAGTTTTCTGGGATTGGCCGGATATTACCGACGTTTTGTCGAGGGTTTCTCGCGTATTGCTATGCCGCTAACACACCTTACCAGGAAGGGCATGAAGTTTACGTAGACTGAGGATTGCGAGACCAGCTTTCAGGAGCTGAAGCGGAGATTAGTGTCGGCTCCAGTTTTGGTTCTACCTTCTAGAGAGGACGGATTTGTACTCTACACTGACGCTTCTCTTCAGGGTTTGGGTGCTGTTCTGATGTAGCACGGCAGAGTAGTCTCTTATGCTTCTCGTCAGCTGAAGGAGCATGAGAAGAACTACCCAGTTCATGACCTAGAGTTAGCCGCCATCATTTATGCTTTGAAGATTTGGCGTCATCATTTGTACGGTATTACATTTGAGATTCTCACTGATCATAAGAGTCTCAAATACATTTTCACTCAGAAGGAACTTAATCTCCGACAGAGGAGATGGATGGAGTTCCTGAAGGATTACGATTGTACCATTAGCTACCACCCGGGGAAAGCTAATGTGGTTGCCGATGCACTCAGCAGGAAGTCCAGAGGGACTTTAGCTTGCCACCGGACTTCAGTCACGGACTTGATTCAGAGTTTTTCTGAGTTAGACCTTGAGGAGCAGGGATCTACAGAGCAGGGTATTCTTGTTACTATGGTTGCTCAGTCATCAATCAGGACGAAGATCCGAGAGGCACAGGCTAGTGATCAGCATTTGCAGTTCATTAGCAGTCAGATAGCTTCTGGGCAGCAGACCGAGTTTACACGAGACGAGGAGGGTATTATATACTTCCGAGGTAGATTATGTGTACCTCAGTCTCATCCGGTCTTACAGGAGCTACTTCAGGAGGCTCATTGCTCTCGATTTGCGATCCATCCAGGCGGGACCCGTATGTATCGAGACTTGAGGCGTTCCTACTGGTGGAACGACATGAAGAAAGACATCGCAGATTTTGTAGCTAGATGTCTTGTCTGTCAGCAGGTGAAGGCTGAACACCAGAGACCTGCAGGATTACTTCAGCGGATTCCTATTCCTGAGTGGAAGTGGGATCACATTACCATGGACTTTATGGTAGGGTTGCCGAGGACACGACGAGGCCATGATGCGATTTGGGTAATCGTGGATCGATTAACCAAATCTACGCATTTCTTAGTGATCCGGAGGACTGATCCTCTGGATCGATTGGCAGATCCCTATTGTCGGGAGATTATCAGACTACATGGTGTTCCGTTGAGTATCATTTCGGATAGGGATCCACGGTTCACGTCTCGTTTCTGGCAGAGTCTGCAGCAGGCCTTGGGCACACAGCTCCGTTTCAGTACAGCCTTCCATCCACAGACAGATGGACAGTCAGAGCGGACCATTCAGACTCTAGAGGACCTGCTGAGGTCATGTGTTATGAATTTCGGAGGCAGTTGGGAGGACCATCTGCCGTTAGTAGAGTTTGCTTACAACAACAGCTTCCATTCGGCTATCCAGATGGCACCGTTTAAGGCGTTGTATGGTAGACCTTGTCGGACACCCGTCCTCTGGGATGAGGTTGGAGAGGCCCAGTTGTTGGGACCTCATGGAGTTCAGCAGGATGCAAAGTTGCTCCGTACTATCAGACAGAGGATGTCAGAGGCGCAGGATCGCCAAAAGAGTTATGCTGATCGGAGACGCAGACCACTAGAGTTCTCTGTTAGCGACCATGTATTTCTGCGATTTCACCTACGAAAGGGGTGAAGAGATTTGGCCTCAGAGGCAAGCTAGC
Organism: Zingiber officinale; assembly: GCF_018446385.1. Classification (NCBI taxonomy): domain Eukaryota; kingdom Viridiplantae; phylum Streptophyta; class Magnoliopsida; order Zingiberales; family Zingiberaceae; genus Zingiber; species Zingiber officinale. The sequence continues at coordinate 56,042,624 of NC_055993.1, forward strand.
TCCGCGATACATTGGCCCTTTCGAGATCTTGGAGAGGATCGGAGCGGTAGCTTACCGACTGGCACTACCACCGTCCCTGGCAGGTGTCCACGATGTATTCCACGTATCTATGCTGCGGAGATACGTACATGACCCGACACATGTGCTGGCAGATATCCCAGTTCCAGTTCAGCCTGACATTACTTATGAGGAGGTTCCGGTACGGATACTCGACCGGAAAGAGCGTCAGTTGCGGAACAAGACTATCCGGCTGGTTAAAGTCGGATGGCAGCATCATTCGGATGAGGAGGCTACTTGGGAGCTCGAGGATACTATCCGAGCTCGATATCCCCATCTTTTCACTTGAGGTATGTGATTTATTTACCGTTCAGTATTTTGTACTCTTTATCTGTTGTTAGTACTTGCTGATGGTAGATAACGAAATTTGGGGACCAAATTTTTATTAGTGGGGGAGAATGTAAAATATCGGAAATAGGCGAATATTAATAAGGGAATTTTCAGGAATTTTTGGAAATTTTTCAGAGCTCGTACGGACGAGTTACCGGGGATCAAGATGGGGCCCGAAAAAGCCTGTTTAGGCTACCCAGTTTTAATAAGGAAAAGTTTTATTTTCTTTTCCTTTTTCCTTTTCTTTTTCTTTATATTTTTCTTTATTTTCTTTAAATCCTTCGTTTCTCTCCCTCCTCGCACCCGAGCCATCCCGACGCCGCCTTCCTTTCTCCTCCTTGCCCTAACCGCCGGCGGCGGTTACTCCTCCTCAAGCGTACAACCCCTCCGCCGAGCCTTCCTTTTCATTTTCTCCTCTTATCTGTGAAGCCGAGCCCTTCCGCCTAGAGCCGATCGCCTCTGTGCCTAGTGTCACCGCCGACGCCGCCTCCGGTTTTTCCCCTCCCTTCCTCTGGTCCGCCGAGACACCGCCGACCTTCTTTCTGCCGACGCCGCCATCTTCGACCCTAGCGCCGACCGCCCCTTTCACTGGAGAGACGAACCCTAGCTTCAGCCGCGACACCCCTCTCTTCAGCGACATTCGAGCACAGCCGACACCCATACAGCGCTGTGCCTGCTTCCCGAGCAGTGTTCGATCTCTCCGGTGATCACCTTTGTTACTGTCCCTGCTGTTCCCTAGCGCCGGCAGAAAGAAAAACCAGAGGAAGAACTTGGCTTCGTGCAGGTAAGGCATATTTGGGTATTAGATTTTGACTGGGATGTTGACACATAGGGAGAAGTAGTTCTTTGCAGTGTAGGCAACAGAACTGTGGCAACGGTTTCACCTCGCTCCGGATAGGATTATTGGCAGCAACTTTGTCTACTGTGCTGCAACAGCGAATCTTCTCCAGCTGTGATTTGAGGTGAAAATGTGTTTTATGTATGAATTGATACGTACCTAATTTGGTTATAGGATGATACATTGAGGGCGGATCCTTGTTGTAGATTGAGTTGGTTTTAAATGAATCTAATGGAATGATTAGGGTTAAGACCATTAACTTTAGTCAATGGTTAGAATTAATTTTGGGTAGGCAATTGGTTATGTTAATTTGGGTTTTCCCTGATATTAGTTTCGTGGATTTTATTAAGCTATTTAAATTCATTTGAATTGTAGCTAAATAAAATATATCTATATGTTCGACACAGGACTTTGATTCGGGACGGTATCTCGACGAGTATCTTGATTACCGGATTAGACCACTTTATTGGAGGCGGGTACTTTGACTTATGTCTTTGATATGCATAATAATATGTTTAACATATAGCAGTGATTGTGTAATCATTTTGTTTCGGTTGGTCACTACATGATAGTTACATGGTTGCTTGTTTATTTATCCTGCACTGCATATTATTTACCTGATCATATATGCTTTAGGTAGTGACCCAACCACATGCTATGTTATCTTCTGGATCTAGGGTTTATTTGATGCCCTATCTGATTTGTGTACCTTCTATCTGATACATCTTCCAGTGGTACACACTTTGTATTATTTATATGGTCATTACTATGTTATTCATGAGATTGTCATGCTTAGTGTCATGCATCATGATTGCATGTTGTGCGATTGTCGGCTCCACTATGGTTGAGCCCATCGCCAGTTACATGTACTGCACACACCACCACCCATGGATTAGTGGTATATCAGGCAGGTGTGTGGCGGTTCTGCTGTTTGGCTCCGTTGGTCAGGTGACCCAGCGTGGTAGCCGGCAGTCAACTCGCTCTGTTTGGCTCTGTTGGCATTTAGTGTAGCAGCGTGGTAGCCGGCAGATGGTGGACTCTGTTTGGCTCCATTGGTCAGATGACTCAGCGTGGTAGCCGGCAGAGATATCCTCCCCGTCATCGTGTACCGGAGATGAGAGCATTGAGCTCCCCCATTTATGATTTGGGGTCAGAGGACAGGAGTACTCCGACAGCATCCCGTCCACTCGGTCGCTCATCAAGAGCAGTGATGTCAGAGTGCACGGTCACCATATGCATTTATTGCATTTATTGTTTGTGATTGCTCCATTTACTTGCTGCATTTATATGGATGCATATGATTGACATGCATACAGGATTATGACTTCCCCGGTCTGACGACCCTGTTACCTTTGTACTTTGATTCCGGTTAGTACAGTTATCTCCTGATTTCGTTTCAGTTGCATTTATCCTTCTCGTATTCAGGAGACTGTACGCATGATTAGTGTTGTCTGTTATTTGTTTTATTATGCATATCAGTTGTACCTGTTGAGTGTTGGACTCACCCCGCTTCCATTGTTGATATATTTTCAGGTTGAGGCTGTCAGGAGCAGTTCCAGTCGCTGGTTCCCACAGCACGTAGTGCTAGTCCTTTGCTAGTTTTGAGTTGTTATTTTATTTTAGTTTTTTTTTCTATCAGACTTTGTTTTAGTCTTGTTTTGGATTTTACATATGGATATTGTATGGAATCCTTCCGTTTGATGGACTTTTGGTATGATTTGGATTTTATTCTACTACATGCCTGCCTGGACGGCAAAAGAGGTGAGTTCGTCGGATTTGAGCTTTACGAGTGTAGTTGAGTAGGGTGGATTTTGAGTCAGAGTACTATTGTTTGTGATTACTATTATTAACTGCGTGGTTGTGACAGCCAGAGGCTGAATATCTATATAAAACTGCGTGGTGACTGTTTTTTTATTTATTGTTATAATTCCAGCCGCCTGTGGCTGAGGTATATGTGTTATGTAAAAGTTTCAGATTGTCCGCCGTACAGGGGAGATGTTGCCGAAATTTCTTCGGACAAGGACTCCTCTGGGGCGTGACAATTTATTTTAGAGTTTATGAATCATGGTAAAGGCAAAAATCCACTGACCAGGGGTGGAAAGTCCTAGTGAGTAACGGCACGGCCAAGGGTCGTCGGTCGACGACATGAGAGGTCGCCAAATGGGTCGACGACATAAGGGCCAACGGTGGACGACATGAGAGGTCGCCAAATGGGCCGCCAAATGGGCCAACAGGGCTGGGTCGTTACACTGTCGGCATAGCATGGCTGCTGGTGGCCTCTCCTAGCTACTGTTTGGCGTTGGTTATCCCGCTGGCAGCGTAGGCTCGCCGCTTACAGCATTGGGTGGTGATCTCTGTTTGTAAATCGGCATGCCATTGTTTGATAATTTCTAGACTTTTTTACTGTATTGTAAATTTAATATTATTGTTTGTGCAGGTTTGGATTTGACGTGGGTGGGAGAGACGTTTGGTTTTATTTACCTTTGTTAGGTATATTTTTTTACACATGATATTTTAATAATGATTACATATTTTTATTTTCCTCTATTATATGTTATTTGCAGTTATATGTGAGCTAAGTAATATTGACCATTAGTATTTATGTTCTAGGAGTTTTTATTACTATATTTTATTTGAAACAGGCAACATGCAGAATGAAAGTAGTTGGATGTATAATAAAAATTTACCCGACCGTGGGGGTTTAACTGATGAGTTTATCATTGGGTTGAGATAGTTTTTAAATTTTGCATCTAGTAATGTTGAGTTTATGGATGGTAATCAGATATGATGTCCATGCAGAAAGTGTCATAATGGAAAATTTTTACCATCTAATAAAGTTTCAGAGCATCTTTGTAGATTTGGTTTTACTCCGAATTATTATAATTGGACATGTCATGGTGAACCATTCATATCTGATGAGGATTATTATGGACACAACATACAATTCTCTAGGGATCAAAGTTATTATAATCAATTAAATCCATATCAGAGAATGATATTTGATGCAGCGGGTCCGAATTTAAATCCTGAACCACATGGTGCCAGTTCTAGCTGCCCTCCAACAGTTGAGTAAATGTTTACAACATATGCATCACCATTAGAAGAGGTACAAGTACCAGGTGTTGATGAAATTGTGAATAATGAAACATATCTTAAATTTCAGGAAGTGTTGAGTGCTGCAAATGAACCTTTATGGACTGGTTGTGGCAATCATACTAAATTATCATTCACAGCAAGACTGTTGAATATCAAGGCAGAGTCTAATTTGTCGGAAGATAATTTCAATAAGTTTGTTCAAGCTGTTGAAGAGGCATTGCCCCGTGATAATATACTGCCTAATGATTTTTACAGTATGATAAAACTTACGAAAGAATTAGGTTTTCCGGTGGAAAGAATTGATGTTTACAGAGACGGTTGTATGCTATATTGGGGAGATGATGCAGATGCAATTGTTTGTAGATTCTGTAATCAAGATAGGTACAAGATCTCTAGAAGGAGTCAACAACGACGTAAATCATACAGTCAGTTATTTTATTTGCCATTAACTCCTAGGTTACAAAGGCTTTATGAATCAAAGACCACTGCTGAACACATGACTTGACATGCAAATCATCGAATAGAGGAGGGATTAATGTGCCATCCATCAGATGCAGAGGCATGGAAAAATTTTGATAGAACATATCCTGAATTTGCGAAAGAGACTCGAAACATTCGGTTAGATCTTTGTGCTGATGGTTTTGCTCCATTTGGTAAATCAGGAAGACAGTATTCTTGTTGGCCAGTTATATTAACTCCATATAATCTTCCGCCTGGGATGTGCATGAAAACACCGTATATGTTTTTAACATTAGTTGTGCCTGGCCCGAAAAATCCAAAGAAGTTAATAGATGTTTATATGCAACCACTTATTGCAGAGCTAAAACAACTATGGGATGAAGGGTTTCCTACCTATGACGTTCATACTAATCAGATGTTTGTTATGAAGGCTGCTCTTCTTTGGACCATTAATGATTTTCCGGCTTATGGTATGCTATCTGGTTGGAGTACTGCGGGAATCTTAGGTTGTCCAATATGTATGGAGAGATCAAAGTCGATCAGATTGAAATATGGGAAAAAGCCGAGTTATTTTGATTGTCATAGACAATTTTTGCCATTAAATCATAATTTCAGAAGGAATACAGATGAGTTCACTAGGAATAGAATTGAAAGAACACCTCCGCCATTAAGATTGACAGGTCAAGATATTTGGTATAGAGTGCTTCACTTTCCATCTGTTATTGAAGAACCACATGGTACAACATATGAATATGGAAGCACTCATAAATGGACTAAACGGAATATATTTTGGGATTTACCTTATTGGTATAGTAATTTAATTCATCATAATCTGGATGTAATGCATATTGAGAAAAATATTTTTGATAATCTCATAAATACAGTGATGGATATCGCCGGAAAAACAAAAGATAATTTGAATGCAAGAAAAGATATGCGACTAATTTGTAAACGACCCACTCTTGATGTGGATGAAAGTAGTAGGGGACCAAAGCCAAAAGCAATTTATACATTGAATAAAGAACAGAGACGTGTGGTTTGTGAATGGTTGAAATCATTGAGATTTCCTGATGGGTATGTCTCTAATCTTGGGAGATGCATCGATATGAAGGAATTCAAATTGATTGGTTTGAAAAGTCACGATTGTCATATATTTATGGAAAGACTTATTCCAATTTCTTTTAAGGAACTCTTACCAAATTTTGTATAGGGTACAATTACGGAGTTAAGTATTTTCCTTCATGATATTTGCTCAACAGTTTTGAGATATTCACAGATGGAGAAGTTAGAAAGAGACATTCCAATTATTTTGTGTAATTTAGAAAGAATCTTTCCACCTTCATTTTTTGATTCAATGGAACATCTTTTGGTTCACTTGTCATACGAGGCCAAAGTTGGAGGTCCTGTCCATTTTCGATGGATGTATCCATTTGAAAGGTATTTTTTGTTTTATCTTATATACTTCGTTATTAATGTGTTGTAAATTTATAACTCTTTTATATATATTAATATAATACAAATTGTTATATTTCAATCAGATTTTTATATCATTTGAAGAAAAAAGTAAAAAATAAGGCACATGTTGAAGCCTCTATTGTTAATGAATACATTGTGGAGGAAGTAACAACTTTTGCATCGTATTATTTTGAGCCTCACATTCAGACCAAAAGACGGAGACCTGGAAGAAATGATGAGGGTTCTATTGATCCCAATACGAACATATTCTCAATTTTTAATTATCTTGGTTGACCGAGTGGACAATGTAAGCAAAGATATTTAACTGATCAAGAATGGCGAGCAGCCCAGACATATGTTTTACTTAATTGTCCAGAAGTATCACCATATTTCGAGTTAGTATATCTTTCCTATTTTTTTTATCGTAAATTTTTGGTGTTATAATTTAATTTTTTATGATAGGATTTTTCAAAACTTGTATTCTGATATGCCAATACTAGAGTTTGATCGTTTCTGCGATCAAGAATTTGCACCTTGGTTCAAATCATATGTAAGTAATTTTTACCTTGTATTCTAATTTACCGTATTGGTATAGTATATTTTAACTTTTAAATGAATAACATATTCATTTGAGTTTAGGTTTATGATAATCAAGATCACCTCGAACATCAAATGTTATTTCATCTATCTTGGGGTCCAAAAGCACTAGTATGCACTTGGCCAGCATATTTCATAAATGAATATAATTTTCATACTCAAGAATATGGAAAAGGGAAGACTACAATGAATAGTGGGGTATGTGTTCAGTCATCCAATGATGGAGGTGTAAGCAATGATTTTTATGGTCTACTGGATGAAATTATAAAGATAGAATACCCTGGTCCAGAAATGCGAGTTATCTTATTTATGTGTCGCTGGTTTGATCCTATCAGAGGGATGAAGGTGCATCCACGTTATAATTTGGTTGAAATAAATCATAAAAGATTATATAAGAGATATGAACCTTTTGTTTTGGCACAACAAGTGATTCAAGTGTTCTATGCTTCATATCCTAGCTTGAAACGTGATAAAATTGATTGGTGGGCTATTTGTAAAACTAAAGCACGAAAAAAAATAGAGGAACATTGGGAAGACATTGCATATCAACAAGAGGAGGTTGTAAATACATTTCAAACCTAGGAATAAATTATTCCAACATTACGAGATCCCAGCGGAGTAGTGATAAATGTGGATGCCAGTGAATTTCATGAGGTTGATGATGATGATGATGACGAGGACGAGGACGAGGACGAGGACGAGGAGGACGACGACAACTTTGATTTTTGACATGTACGATAAGGTTTTTTATATTTAATTTTAATCTGTAAATTTATAAAATTCATAGTTTAATTAGTTGTCTATATAATATCTCATGGTTAAATTTATATATCTTATATGTGTGCTATTTTTTTTCTATAGGTCATTGGAAGTGAGACATTATCATTGCAGATTCTTGCTCTCTGACTTTTATATTATGGATATTGTAAGTTTTTCATATTTCTTCAGCAAGCATCAAGTTTTTATTTCTTTTATTCTAATTTTGATTTTTGGTTCACAGTTTCGACGGGCACGCCATAGACGACACCATTCAAGCATTGGTCAGACTGATTCACCATCTGATAGGATGGTACATACACCTTCCCCTCAGTTAGGACCTTCACATGGCCAGTCGCCGCTAGGACCTTCTTGTGGGCAGTCACCAGTAGAACCTTCTCATGGCCAGTCGCCGCCAGGACCCTCACGTGGACCGTCCTCGGCAAGACCTTCACGTGGCCAGTCGCCAGCAGGACCTTCATGTGGCCAGTCATCGGCAGGACCTTCACATGACCATTCACCTTCCCCACTTGAGTCGCCGATACCTGCCAGACACTCAGCCGTTGATATTGCTGACGCTCGACTGCATATAGTCCCTCTTGGAGACTCGTAAGTATTAAAATTATTATATTTGAACTATCTTAATTATTTAATGTTGTTTATTGTAATTTTATGATAGATTTGAAAATTCAGTAACTGTTGTTCGCGAGATTAATCAAATTGTGAATAACTTTTGGAAAGGAGACTCAATGTCATACTCAAGCACTCCAGCACCCACAAAAGAACTCTGGTGGGGCGAGTTTAAGGTATAACTAATTTATTTTATATATAAAACAATTACGTTAATGTATAATCTATTGTTTTTTTTTCATTTCAGTGATTATTTAGTTGGGACCCTTATTTTGAGATGGAAGTTAAAAGAATTTTCAAAAAGAAATGTGGTGATCACATTCGCCATGTATTAAATCATGCCAAAAGTACTGGAAAAAAGCCTCCCTTTATCACGACGGACAATTGGGTTAAGATCGGCAATTTTTGGCAAACTGATGAGTGCAAAGAAAGGAGTTTGCGGAATAAAATAAATCAAGCTTATAATTCTGGAGACTCACGTGCAATATATGTAGGAGGATCTATAAATATGGAGGAGCATTCACGTAGATTGGTAAATTTTTAACTCTACAATTAGATTTTTAATATATTTGATGTTATTATATTATTTCTAACTGTGTTATTTTTAGTCTAAGGATTTGGGAAGAGAGCCCGATTTTATAGACACTTTCGTCCACACTTTCCAAAAAAAAGACAAGACGTGGAGTGGAGATAGAGCTAGAATAATTAAGGTTTGATTTAATCTTTAATCTTAATTTTAACTTAGATTTTATTATTTATCTATTTGCTCTAATTAAGGTTTTAATTTTTCATAGGAGAGATATGATGAGCTATCATTATCACAGAGAAGTTCAGGTGATGGCGATAATATTGAGGGATCTGTGCCATCTGTTACTAATAATTTAGATTTATGGTTAGAGGCTTGTGGGGGAGTCAAAGGGGGAAGGATAATAGGTATGAGTTCTATGAGTAGAATCCATAATGTTCCTCGGAGATCTTTATCTTCTTCTACCCCACCTGCAGTAACGGCACAGATTCATAGCTTAACTGAAGAGGTTGACAATTTGAAAGGCATAATATCTCAAAGGGATCAACAAATTTTAGAAATTCAAAAACAAAATTCACAAAGAGATCTAGATATGGTTGAAATGCGCAAACAACAAGCCTTTCTTTTACAACAATTTCAACAATTTAGATCGGGTTCAAGCTATATTCCTCCTGGTATTGGTGATGATGCTAACGCCGATGATGATGCCGCCGATGATGTTGATGATGATGCATGAGTGTTTGTAATTAGAATTTTTTACTTCTTTTATTTTATCAAATTTATAAATTTTTAATTTTTTTATTTTGATTAGTATTGTTATTTTTGTTCCAAACAGGGTTGGTAGGTGAAGATGATGGTGGTATTAACGTAAAAATATGTAAGTCTTTACCTATTTACTTTTGTGTTGGTTTATAATATTTTCTTTTTCTTTGTTTATCTTTTGATGTAGGTAGAAGAAGGATTTGGACTGAGAAGGATCTCCATAAGATTATCTTCTACTCTATCTTTTTCATGTTCTTGTATGATATTAGAATTTGGATACTATGATATTTTTGTTGTAACTTTATTGCAGTGTTTGGTTTAGGGTGTTAGTTGTAGTTGTATATTGTTGTAGTTTATATTGTTGGATGATGATGTGTTGTATTGTTAGTTTTATGCTCTTAGTTTAAGTTGTATATGGAACATGTTTTAATGGTGCATGTGTTTGGATTTATATTATCGATGTTTGTATTTATTTTGTTGTACACTAATATGTTAGTTGATTTTTGGTTTATATTTGTGCTATTGTGTTTAGTGGTGTATTATATATATGTTGAATCACTTTGAAAAAAATTGTAATAGGAAAAAATATTGAAAAAAGATGGGGCTGGATATTTCTTTTTAATTTTGGGATGAATTTTGCAACGAATTTGGATTCGTTGGAAATATCGTATTTTATGAGAATACTGCAACAAAAATGCCTTTTCGTTGGAAATTTCCAACGAATCAATATTTTCGTTGGAAGTTTCCAATGAAATAGAAATTCGTAGGAAATCTCCAACGAAATAGATATTCGTTGGAAATTTCCAACGAATATGAATTTTGTTTGAAATTTCCAACGAAAATCTGGATTCGTTGGAAATTTTCAACGAATTTCTATTTCGTTGGAAAGTTCCAACAAAATTCATATTCGTTGGGAATTTCCAACGAATTTCTATTTCGTTGGAGATTTCCAACGAAATATAAATTCGTTGGAAATCTCCAACGAATTCATATTTTTGTTTGAACTTTCCAACGAAATTCATATTCGTTGGAAATTTCCAACAAAATTCATATTCGTTGGAAATTTCCAACGAATTTCTATTTTCGTTGGTAATTTTGTATTTTGTAACTTTTCCAACAAATAATTATTCGTCACAAATCTGTTTGCAACGAATACATTTTTCGTTGCTAATTCGGGACAAATTTGGGGTTCGTCGGAGATTTTTCCTGCTGACATTTCCAACAAATATTTATTTTCGTTGCAATATTTCCAACGAATTTTGCAACGAATTTTGGTTTTGTCGCAAAGTTTCCAACGAACTTTGCAACGAATATTATTTTCGTTGCAAAATTTCCAACGAAATTATAATTTTTTGTCGCAAATTTTTGGAACACCAAATTTCCAACGAATTTTTTTTGTCGCAATTTTCGTCCCAAATCTAATCTCCAACGAAATTTTTTCTAAAATTTGTTGCAAATTTTGTCCCTAAGTGGCTGTATTTTTGTAGTGCAAGTGTGCATAGAGGGATTCGCAATCCTCAAGGAAGCCAACTCATACTCTAACCAACCCTATGACTGAGATGGCTTGGACATCCCGGTCAGCCTAGGAGGTTGGTCGTCTCAAAACCCCGATCAACTGTTGAACGACCAACTGACACGTTATCTTTTAAGTGGAGTACTAGGTTTTATATGTTTGATAGCTTAAAGGTTGATCGGCCACTACTCACTCGGCTAGCCTATTACTCAGTCGGATCTAGGTAACCAATCATAGTCAGGTGAGAAGATATTCTCCTTTCTTGACTTAGACTACCACGCTATCAACTTTGACCATTTTATCATCTTGACTCTAATTGTCATATCATCCTTGGGTCTCTTCATCATAATAATCTGTATCAATAAAGAAAAGAGATAAATAGACATTAAATGTAATAACAAAAAAGACTAGTGGGAGGAGTCGTCCTCGTCCTCGTCCTCGTCCTCTTAGTTATACTAAGAATTACTAACCTGTGAAGAACTTCTAATAGTGTGTCTTGCACCTTTGTCTCTCGTTGAGAGCCTTGGAGAATCTTTTCAGACGATGTTACACCAACTCAACATAAGCATCGGTGAAACGGGACAACATGAATACAAACAGTGCATGTGGAAATGATTTTCGAGAACAGACAGTGATAACCAAGGGCGGCAAGTGTACCTATTGGGCTTTTCATTTAATTATTTTGGCCGGCCAGAGAAGGTGTAATTCGCAAATTTACTTAATTATTTGACGGTTGATAATAATTTTATCATGTAATTTACCTCTATGTGTATAATATAGAGATTAACTATAAAGGTTAGTCCCTAAAGTTATGATATCATGGTAGGATATTCAAATTATCATTCAAGTATTTACAGTTCGAATCCTAGTTATGATATATTTGTAAAAAAATTTCCTTCGAATGGGGGACATAACCAAATGATGTTGGCCGCGCACTTCCCGATTTATCCTGGTGACAGGTGGAAAACTTCTGTGAGACTGGGCCGATCACCCCAGGGATAGTCAATGAGGCGAACTGGGATTATCATTTTTTTTTTTGTCCCCGGGATCATAGTGTCGCGGTAAGACATTCAGGTTGTCACCCAGGCACCCGCAGTTCGAATCCTAGTTACGGCGTATTTGTAGGAATTTTTCTTCCAAATGAGGGACGTAATCAAAGGATGCAGGCCTTCTGGGTTGACCGCCATATGCGCTTCCCGATTTATCCTAGTAGCTAGTAGGAAATTTCTATGGGACTGAGCTGATTACCCTAAAGATAGCCAATATGACTAACTTGGATTACTTTTTTAGAGACCAACTGTAAAAATTTTGAGCCATCGTTTATATGATACATGAAAATGAAACGGCCATTTAATGATTCAGTAAATAATATATCCAAATTAAAATCTTAGAGTTGAGTCTTACATGGAAAATCTTTTTAGAGCACTTACATTTGATAATAAATACTGATATGGATTATGATAGGTCGGCTTATCGAATGAAGGAGTAAAATTAAGAAAGATAGGAGAGGTATATAGTCGGGTGAATGTATAAGATCATGAATGACCAAATAAAAGAATTTTTTATATGCGTTCGGTCAGGCAAAGTCCAACCGAGCGTAAAGGTACTTAGCCTTATAGAAGCTTTTAGTATATTACCGACCGAGTGAATGCCGAGTAAACACCAATGTATCTTCGCTCGCTCAATCAGGCAAAGCCCGACTGAGCGTAAAGGTACTTAACCTTATAGAAGCTTTTAGTATATTATCGGCCAAGTGAAGGCCGAATAAGCACTAATGTGTCTTCGCTCGCTCGGTTAGGCAAAGTCCGACCAAGCATAAAGGTACTTAGCCTTATAGAAGCTTTTAGTATACTACCAGCCGAGTGAAGACCGAGTGAGTGCCAATGTACCTTCACACGTTCGGTCAGGCAAAGCCCGACCGAGCTTAAAGGTACTTAGCCTTATAGAAACTTTTAGTATATTACCGACCGAGTGAAGGTCGAGTGAGCACCAATGTACCTTCACGCGCTCAGTCAGGCAAAGTCCGACCGAGCATAAAGGTACTTAGCCTTATAGAAGCTTTTAGTATATTACCGGCCGAGTGAAGGCCGAGTAAGCACCAATGTGTCTTCACCCACTCAGTCAAACAAAGTCCGACCGAGCGTAAAGGTACTTAAGCCTTAAAGAGGCTTTTAGTATATTACCGGCCGAGTGAAGGTTGAGTGAACATCAATATACCTTCACACACTCGGTCAAGCAAAGCCCGACCAAGCGTAAAGGTACTTAGCCTTATAGAAGCTTTTAATATATTACCGGCCGAGTGAAGGACGAGTAAGCACCAATATGCTTACACATGCTCAGTCAGGCAAAGCCCGACCGAGCGTAAAGGTACTTAGCCTTATATATAGTTTTCAGTATATTACCGACCGAGTAAAAGTCGAGCGAGTGCCAATATGTGTATATGCACTCGACCGGACAAAGTCTGATCGAGCGTAAGGGCACTTAACCTTATATATAGTTTTAGTACGTTCCTGACCAAGAGAAGGTCAAGCGAGCACCCATGTGCTTACACGTGTCTGGTCAAGTAAAGCCCGATCGAGCATAAAAGCATTTAGCCTTATAGAAGCTTTTAGTATATTATCGACCGATTGAAGGCCAAACAAGCACCAGTGTGTGTATATGTGCTCAGTCGGGCAAAGCCCAACCAAGCGTAGGAGCATTCAGCCTTATAGAGCTCATAGATATTGTCAGCCAAAATATGCTTAGCAGAAAGTATTCTCAAGATATTCTCAATATATACACGACTAGCTTGAACGATCGGTCGAGACATGCTTAATAGAAGTATATAAGTATGACAGCCTTGTAAATTTGGCCGGAAATGTCTTCTAGAAGATTCTTCAGTTATAATGATATGTTCATATGCATACCTCATCATAAATATGAGTCACAAACGACAAAAGAGGTACATCTGGGGTGCAAAAAAAATCCTTAAAAGATTATTGCACGAAGCTTAGAAGATGACTTCATCTCCTAACAAACTCTAACAAACCGAGGATCATTTCATGACTACGAAGGTTACATGAGGTAGTATAAAAAGGGGTATCCTCTCGGTTGGCAAGGTAAGTAAGTTCTAGCATCTAAACTATATTTCAAAGTACTTTAGTTACTGTACTACTTCTTCTTCTTCTACCTTTTGAGAGAGGAATAACTTGAGCATCGGAGGGCCTAGCCAGGGATCCCCACCCCGGTCTTAGGTCACTAACGCTTTATTAGTTCGTCTCATTATGCGTAGGATCGTGGAGGAGCTCTTCCGGATCTTCAAAAGTTCATCTTCATCAGAAAATGTCGTTCACCAAAGCTAGCGCACTACCTGGCAGATTTCAGACAGAATCAAATTTGGCTCCATCTGTGGGAACTATTCACCTGAATCTGAAGCTACGAAGATGGAGAATGTTGGAAAACTCAACACTATTACTATATCTCAGGAGGATCTAGATCTTCTCATCTAGGATAAAGCGCAAAAGCCTTTTCAACAACATCAAGCCAATACTGGAGGTACGACGCCTGCAACTCCAAACCCCGCTATATCAACCACTGTTCATCCAAGGGAAAGAGGGGTAGAACAAGTTGATCTAGTTCATCTATTCCCTACTCCTCTCTCCCCAACTTGACGCCCTAGGGTATTCTTCCGTACCCCTCTTGAACAAGGAGGTCGAAAGGAGGTTCCCTAGGAATCTTTTGGAGAAGCGCCGGTGCGTGATAAGCGCAAAGGGAAGACAGTAGCTAGTGATAGTTCTCCGGAGTGGATCGTCACTCCATTCTCTCAGCAAGTGCTGGATGATCTACTTCCAAAGTATTTACCAAAATCTAAATATTGGAGAATATTCAAGAACAATGATCCTGAGGATCATATGTTGAAATTTGAAAATGCTGCTCTGCTTCAACAATTCTCTGATGGCATTAAGTGCCGAATGTTTCTTACTACGTTTGGAGGAGCGGCACAAATATGGTTCAAGCGATTAACGGATAATTCTATTCGACGCTTTAAGGACTTTCGTAAGGTGTTTGTACATCATTTTTTTAGCAATCGGAGGTATCATAAAACCTCCTAGAGTTTCTTTTAAATCAAGCAAAGACCTAAAGAATCTATTAGAGCTTATATTAAAAGGTTTAACCAAGTAGTCATTGATATCCCTTTGGCCACCACGGAGATCTTGGTAAGCATTTTTCCTAGGGGCTTAACGATAACGATTTCTTTAAAGATTTGGTCAGAAACCCTCCCACCAATTTTGATATATTGATTGAGCGAGCTTCGGAGTTCATCAATGTGAAGGAGGCTCAAGATGTCCGGAGGAAAGATAATACCACTTCTTCACCGGTTCCTGTTGTATTGCGTCCGGTAGGACCTGCCCAGTCTCCTAAAGGACCTCAGGCAGATCCGCATTATCGTCACCCAAAGCCTAGGCCTCAAGGAGTGCAGCATGTGGATGTTCCTCCATATTTCTCTCAAAGGTGGTGTACGTATCATCTGACGAATACTCACAACACGAAAAATTATTTTACTCTGAAAAATCAGCAGGCGGACAACACTCGTTATCGTTGGCATTCCCCAATTCCAAACCATCGGCGATATCCACGACAGAATAGTCCTCTCAAAATTGAATATCAGCTGAGCTAATCACAAGTAGAAATTTTACCCCTCCCAGCGGGACAAACTCAAGTGCTAGATCAAATACAAGAAGAACAATCATCAACTCTGCAAAAAGAAAATTGCAACAATGCTACTCAGGGCAGTATAAATATGATAGCAGGAGGACCTACTGATGGTGATTCTAACCGGGTGAGAAAGTCGCACGCTCGGCGACAAGTAATTCATGTCATTGGATGCAGTGCCAAGAAGGCGGCGGGGCCAGAAATCAGTTTTGGGCCGAGAGATTTAGTAGGGGTAGAAGTGTCCCATGATGATGCATTGATAATCAAGGCTGTTATAGCCAATTATAACATTTCTCACACTTTTATGATACCAGCAGCTCTGTTAATATTATATTTAAACAAGCTTTTGATCAGCTGCATATAGACCCAAGTGAGCTTCAGCCTATGATCACTCCAATATATGGGTTTGCAAGCAATGAAGTACAGCCACTGGGTCAAATAAAATTGGTCATATCATTAGGGGAGGAGCCCCTTATGCGGGCACGCTTATTGTCCTTCATGGTGGTTGATGCCCCATTAGTATATAATGTTATCTTAGGTCAGCCGGCCTTGAATGAGTTCAGGACAGTCATTTCTACTTTTTATCAAAAGATTAAATTCCCTATTGATGACCAAGTGGGTGAGGTTAAGGGAGATCAAGTAGTTAAGCGCAAATGTTATGTGGAGGTGGTTAGGATAGAGGCTAATGCTACCCTGAAAGTACAAAGGATGGAGATTAATGTCGTCCATGAAAAGCCGCCCATCCTTGTATATGAGGAAAAAAAGGAGGTGCAAATACAAATTGATCGACCGGAAGCTACTACTCATATTGCGTCTGATCTCGCTCCTGAACTCAAAGAGGACCTTGTAGAATGTCTGATGAAGAATAGTGATGTGTTTGCATGGACTCCCAAGGAGGTAAAAGGAGTGGCACCAACAGTTATGGAGCACGCTCTTCATGTGCATCCAAACGTTCGGCCCATCAAGCAAAAGAAAAGAGACTTCCGAGCATATCAGAATAAAATTATCAAAAACAAAGTGGACAAACTATTGGATGCTGGATATATTCGGGAAGTACAATTCCTGAGCTGGTTAGCTAATGTCGTCCTGGTTTCCAAGCCAAGGAACAAGTGGAGAGTTTGCATTGATTTTCGGGATCTCAACAAAGCTTGCTCGAAAGATTATTATCCTTTGCCTCGTATAGATCAAGTAGTGGATTCCACTACTGGGTATGAATTTATCAGTATGCTAGATGCTTATCAGGGATATCATCAAGTCCGCTCATCAAAGAGGACCAGGAAAAGGTTAGCTTTATAACTGCCGAAGATACTTATTGTTATAATGTTATCCCTTTTGGTCTAAAGAATACAGAAGCTACTTATCAGTGACTTATGAACAAGGTTTTTCAGAAACAGATTGGTAGAAACATAGAAGTTTATGTGGATGCTATCCTTATTAAATCTATACAGGCTTTAAGTTTATGTGTTGATATCAAAGAAACTTGTAGGACTCTGAGGAGGTATGGACTCAAGCTTAATCCTGACAAATATTTATTTGGGGCCAAGAGTGGAAAGTTCCTAGATACATGGTGACCAAGCTGGGAATAGAAGTCAATCCCAGCAAAGTAAAAGCATTGTAAGATATGGCTCTCCCACGCAACCTAAGGGAAGCCTAAAGATTGACAGGAAGGATTACCGCTCTATTTTGCTTCATCTCTCAGTCGGCTGATCGGAGTCTTCCCTTTTTCAAAATACTCCGACGAGCAACTAAATTTTAATGGGATGAGGACTGTAGCAAGGCATTTGAGGAGCTGAAAGAATATTTATCTACTCTCCCTGTATTAGCTAAACCAGTAGTAGGAGAAACCTTGTGGATGTACTTGCCAGCCAATGAACATGTTGTTGGTTATGTATTAGTTAGGCAGGAAGAAAAAGAATAATTACTTATGTATTTTTGAGTCATTTATTAAAAGGAGCAGAATGTCGATATACGACACTCGAGAAGTTGGCTTATGGATTGGTTTTAGCGGCTCGAAGATTGTGTCCTTATTTTCTGTCACACCCGATTATAGTATTGACTAATAGCACTTTGGGTCAGGTACTCATTAACTCAGAGGCATCCGGAAGGTTGATCAAGTGGACAACCGAGCTTGTAAATATGATATACAGTATCAGTCTCGGACGACCATCAAGGCTCAAGCTCTGACAGACTTCATAACAGATATGCCAAGTCCAGAAACAGAGGAAACTTGGATCATCTATGTGGATGGATCTTCTACTCGGTAAAGTAGTGGAGTAGGGATTCTGCTTATATCTCCCAGAGAAGATCGAATACAGCTATCGGTTAGATTGAATATAGAGCTACCAACAATGAGGCCGAGTATAAAGCATTTATAGTAGGTTTGCAGGTTACTAAGCATGTGGGAGCTGCTCGTGTGGTAATTCATTCTGATTCTCAATTAGCAGCACAACAATTAATAGGTAACTTTGAAATTAGTAATGAATGGCTCAAGTTATATGCAGAGGCATTCGACAAATAAAAGTTGAATTTCATGAAGTAGGTATAATGAAAATCCCCCGAGCAGACAATCAAGTAGCAAATGAATTAGCTAAATTAGCTTCGGCCATTATACCTTGGGATTTAGATAGATCGGTAGAACAAACATTATTAGTATCCTATATTGAGCAACAGGCTAATCTAGAAATCCAGAGTGATTGGAGAACATCTATCATTCTATTTTTATGGTAAGGAATTCTACCCATTGATACGGAACAAGATAGAGTATTCAAGAAGAGGGCAAGCTAGTATACTATGATTGGAGATCATCTATCTAAAAGGGTCTTCTCTAGTCCTTTACTTAAATGTGTTGGATTGGATGACATATAATATATTTTGCAAGAAATGCATCAAGGTTCTTGTGGTAGCCATATGGGAGGTTGATCTCTTGCTAGAAAAATATTATTAGCTGGATACTTTTGGCCTACTTTACAAGCAGAAGCTGCTCAACTTGTGAGAACATGTTTATCTTGTCAGAAACATTAAAATATTCCTCATCATCCCATTGAATTATTAAAGACCTCTATAATATCTTGTCCTTTTGATCAATAGGGCATGGATATAGTTGGGAGAAAACTCTTGTCCTTATATCAAGCTCCTATTACCTCTAAGATGCAGAAGGGAGAAAACTCGAATGGCCTTAGAGTGTAATCATTTGCAACCATACAGAACTTAACAAATATACCTGTAGGTCATTCATGTATTTTGTTCAAACATTGTTGATATGAGTAATAGAAAAGGTGCAGGCAATATTATTTGAAGAAGGTCATATACTCCTCTTTAAACCTCCATCTAGTCAATCGGGGACCTTAAAGAGTGACTGAACAGGCTTCCTTAAAGAGAACCGGAGACTTTAAACCATTATATAGTCGATTGAGGACCTTAAAAAGTGACCGGACAGGCTTCCTTAAGGGGAACCGGAGACTTTAAACCTCCATCTAGTCGATCAAGAACCTTAAGGAGTGACCAGACAGGCTTCCTTAAGGAGAACCAGAGACCTTAAACCATCATATAGTCGATCGGGGACCTTAAGGAGTGACCAGACAAACTTCCTTAAGGGGAACCGTAGACTTTAAACCATCATATAATCGATTGGGAACCTTAAGGAGTAACCGGACAGACTTCCTTAAGGGGAACCTTAGAATTTAAAACTCCATCTAGTCGATCGGGGACCTTAAAGGGTGACCAGACATGTTCCTTTAAGGAGAACCGGAGACTTTAAACCTCCTTCTAGTCAATCGGGAACCTTAAGGAGTGACCGGACAAGTTTCCTTAAGGGGAACCGGAGACTTTAAACCATCATATAGTCGATCGGGGACCTTAAGGAGTGACCAGATAGGCCTCCTTAAGGGGAACCGGGGACTTTAAACTATCATATAGTCGATCGGGGACCTTAAGGAGTAACCGGACAAGCTTCATTAAGGGGAACCGGAGACTTTAAACCGCCATCTAATCGATCGGGGACCTTAAAGGGTGACTGGACAGACTCCTTTAAGGGGAACCGGAGACTTTAAACCTCCATCTAGTCGATCAGGGACCTTAAGGAGTGATCAGACAGGCTTCCTTAAGGGGAACCGGAGACTTTAAACCATCATATAGTCGATCAGGGACCTTAAGGAGTGACCGGACAAGCTTCCTTAAGGGGAACTGGAGACTTTAAACCATCATATAGTCGATCGAGGATCTTAAGCAATGACCGGACAAGCTTCCTTAAGGGGAATCGGAGACTTTAAATCATCATACGGTCGATCGGGGACCTTAAGCAATGACTGGACAGACTTCCTTAAGGGGAACCGGAGACTTCAAGCTCTCATCAAGTTAATCAAAGTATACGGATTATGAGGATTATCTCCATTTTACTTCGTTTGGTGATGTAAGACCGATCGGTTTGTCATGTATAGTTAGTTCGTCCGTGAATATATGCCCGATCGAGCCACTAGACAGGTCAAGGATTCTTTATATATGAGCAAAGCATTCAGCCCATCATAAAAATCTGGAGATCATTAGGAAAAATTCATTCAGCATTATATATCACTCAGGAGATAACTATGAGGTCTACTTATTTTGATTATAATTTCTCTATGGGATTTTTCTACAATATATATGTAGCGAATATATTGAAAGAGTTAATTTATATGAATACTTGGGTGGTTCTGAAGTCAGAAGGAGCTACACAAGGAAAAATAGGTAATTACAAATTTTCATTAATATTTGATAAATAACAAGTAGTATATAATAGTGATGAAATGATAAGAAAGTACAGATATAAAATTCCAAGTTCATTCAAATCTACTTAGAAAGTCTTTTGGAAGCTCCTGGTTAAGTCATCGGCGATCTACGAACAAAAGAGGAGGTTCTCTTGATAAGTAGCTCCCTTCTCTTAACTGTTGAATTACCCCTTCAACAGAATGGGTAAGGATCCCTATGATGCGTTGAGCGTATTTTTTACCAAATCCAGGAGAATCTAAATAGGATCTGCGCTTGCTTTGCCAGTGCTCTTCCTCATTTGCCTTATATGTTTGGAATTCAGATTGCAGGCTATCCTTCTCCCCCTATAAGGTAGCTTTCTCTGCCTTAGCATCCTCTAGTTCTTTCAAAATTGAGCTTACCTGTGAGTCTTGGGCTCGTAATCTTTCCTGTTGCTGAAATAAGGCGAAATCTTTAGAAGCCAATTTTGGGGCTAACTCAGGAGACCTCAAGCTATATGATAATTGTAGCTGAGCAACGTCTGAGAGAGCTTTATCTTTTAAGGCCTTTTCAACATCAAGTTGAGAATTAAGTCCCTATAATTGTAGTTCTAAGCTTTTCTTTTCCTCTTCTTGAGATTGTAGCAATTGGTGACAATCTTGCAGGGCTTTTTCTAGGCTAGCATTGAGTTCAGTTTGTGAATTCACTTTGTCCCGTAGCTGAATGAGTTTATTGTTAGGAAGGTTGACAGTAGCATTCAATTCCTCCATTTATCTTTTAAGGTTTGATTAGTCCTTTCTAAATTCGCAACTAGCTTACCGAAATATAGGCTCGAAGCATAGAGCTGGATAGAATAACAGCATGGTTACATTTTGTAGTTACAAACCAAGGAAGTATGGTTAGAGACTTACGACAATTATGATCATCGGCACGTTTAGATATAGTGCTTCTTTTCATATGTGCCTGTGACTATAACCAGGATTTACCCAGTGACCCCTTCAGCTAAAGTATCCCATATGAGGTGGGAATAGAAGTCTGACCAAGTTGGGATGGTAGCCCATGAGATTTTTTGAAGAGAATGGAGGAACTGGTGGAAGTTAAATGGGGAAGAAGAAGAAGGAAGTTCAGAAGCTTATGGAGATGAATCAGGAGATGAAAGGCTAGTTAATGAAGGATCTTATTCAGTAGGTGTTCTAATAGGTCCAAGGGTCGGGTAACCGATCTCCTGCAAGGAGTTCTCTTGGCACGCGGCTTGGTGGAAAAAGAGGGTAGAGCTTGAAGAAGGGGCAACAGAGCCACAGGAACAATTGGTGCTTCCTCAAGTGAAAGAACAACTGGAGGAATAGCAAGAGACATATAAATGAGAAGTCCTAACCTCATCATATCAAAGCAGAATTAGAACGAGTATGTGTGGAAAAAGCGGGTTCCTTACCTTTAGTGTAGGAGATTTCAGAAGGAGTAATAGAAATCTGTTCAAAAGTAGCTATGGTGGAAGCAAGTGGACATAGGAAGGAGAGATGAGGTTTTCTACGCTTCACAATGAAGGGATCTTCTTAATCTGATGAATTTGATGATTCCTTAGGTTGCTTAGATGGAGGTAATAAACCAAGAGAATGTTGGGAGATTGTTGGTGCAATATTCCCCAGGTCAAGGTTGACCTAGTGTGACTGAGCTTGAATTGGGTCAAGCTCGAGTCTTAAAGTTTATGTTTTGATGGTTTGACAATACATGTTGAAAATACATGTTTGACAATACATGTAGACAATACATGGAGATTACAGGTAAAATTATTCATGTGTGGAGATTGTGATGGAGAGTCAAGTAGGTCAAGGTTGACTGGATACTTGACTAGGAAATTCTGGTGAGTGAAGCTAGGTGAAAGTCCTAACTTGGAGGCTAGGCAAAGAAAGTCCTGGTGAGTAAAGTTAGGTGAAAGTCCTGGTGAGTGAAGACAGGCAGAAGAAAATCCTAGTGAGTGAAGCTAGGTGAAAGTCCTGGTGAGTGAAGTCAGGCAGAAGAGAAGTCCTAGTGAGTCAAACTAGGCAGAAGGAAAGTCCTGGTGAGTGAAGCCAGGCACAGGGAAATCCAGATGGGTCAAGGTTGACCAGACATCTGGTGAAAGTCCGAGTAGGTCAAAGGGATTGACCGGATACTTGGCACGAGGAAGAAAAGTCCAAGTAGGTCAAAGGGATTGACCGGATACTTGGTGAGAGAATCCTAGCTGGTCAAGGGTGACCGGATGCTAGGTTTTATGTACCAACAAGTCATGGTTGACTAGATGTTGGTTTAGGAGGCTTTAGACTTGATTTTGGGAGAAATCATGAGCTGGATCGATCAGCCGATCGATTGGATCATGTCCAATCGATCGACTGATCGATTGGGCAAGTCTTCGCGACAAGTCTCCTCCCAATCGATTAGTAGATCGATTGGGACAAGTGCGCGATCGCACAGAACAACCCTGGATCGATCCGTTGATCGATTCAGAGCCCCCAATCGATCAGTGGATCGATTGGGGAGCTGCGATTTCGCGCGATAAAGGCTGGATCGATCAGCCGATCGATCCAGGCAAATTCACAGAGCACAGAGGCGCTCTGGATCAATCGGTTGATCGATCCAAAGCCTCCCCGATCGATTGGGAGCAATCCAATCGATCAGGATCCGACCGTTGGCGCAGATAAAGGCCGTTGGCGTGCGTCTTCTTCGGTAGAGCTCGTACTGTTCATCTCAGCAACTCCACAGTTTCTCCACAAAGTTCAGATCGCCAGTTCTTGAAGGTTCTTGGAGGTTTAACAAGTCAAGAGGCGGATCTACAGCTGAAGAAGAAATCTATGGTTAGGGTTTCCTTGTAAGCTTGTGCTATATTGTGTTTCCCTTTCCCTTTCTTCTTGTAGTGTGAACTTGTAGGGCTTCTCCGCCTTCGGTAGTTACCAAAAAGGAGTGTTTATTAGTGGAGGTGTATGTGTGTGCGTCGATCCTCGGACTAGTCACCTCTTGTGAGGTGGATACCAAGTAAAATCCATTTGTTAGCATTGTTGTAGTTGTTTCTTGTATATTTCCGCTGCACATCTTTGAAGAAACAAGCAACGCCGACCACGAACACGCGACGAGCTATTCACCCCCCCCCCCCCCTCTAGCTACACATTTGGTCCCAACAATTGGTATCAGAGCGAGGTCGCTCTTCACCGGAATCATCGCCGGAAGGGGCAAACATAACAAGAAGAGCTAGAGGGTGAAGAAGTTGGAGCAAAATTATCAAAGTCAAAGAATTCAAGAATCTCAACTTCAAGATGCAATTCCAAGATGGACTTAGATTTGACACAAGGGTGGCTCCACCGTACACATCTACAAGCTTCGATCTTTGGAAATCAAGGATCGAAAACTTCTTAATAGTGGAGATAGAGCAATGGTTTGCTCTTATGGAAGGCTTCGAAACTCCAACGAATTCAAAGGGTAAAGTTCTCAAGAGGAGCAAATGAAGCCCGGAGCAAGTCCAAAGGTGCGAAGCAAATGACAAGGTAACCAAATTATTGGTTAATTTATTGCCTAGCACAATTCTATGCAAAATTGGACAATATGAAGATGCCAAAGAGCTTTGGAGCAAGTTGGCTAAGCTCCATGAAGAACCCTCCACTGTACCAAATCAAGAGGAATCCAAAGAGGGCGACTCATTGGAGCAAGACCAAGAGGAGGACTCCGAAGTTGAGAGATGCTCAACTTCTGAAGAGAAGTCCAAGAAGAAGCTTCATCTTCAAGGGAATGCAATGAAGGGAACAAGGAGGGAGCATACTCCTTGTTCCATGTACAAGATGATGAAGCCTCCACCTCTAGGATTGAGGGGGAGTGTAGATTATTGACCCTGGAGCAAGAAGAAGTTTCTACATCCGGGTCAAATTGAGAAGAAGAGGATGAAGTAGCTTCCACCTCCACAAGTCAAGACAAATTAAATGGAGGAGTATCATCATCGGATCAAGAGGAAGCATCTACCTCCGGATCAAATGGAGGATCATGTGCCATCCCTACACATGAAGGTATAAGTGTGTTAATTAATAATAAAAATCATATTATATGTTTTGAGTGTAGGGAGAATGGGCACTACAAGAGCAAGTGTCCCAACTTGGCCAAGAAGAAGAGCCAAGTGGCACCAAAGGGCAAGGAGAAGCCCAAGGAGACCATCCCCACAACAAATAAGAGCAAGGAGCACATTGTGTGCTTCTTGTGCCAACAAAGAGGGCATTACCGAAGTCAATTCCCTAAGGGGAAGAAGGTAGTCAAGGCTCAAGGAGGAAGCTCAATTCAAGGGGGAGCCTCCAAGGTAAAAAGAAAGGTAACTTTTATTGAGTCTACCCCTTTAAATTATGGTAAAAAGCATGCTAGTTCTAATTTATATCATTTCAATGATATTTACCATGAAAATAGGAGGCATGATAAAGTTAAGGAAAATCATGTAGCTTTTCATGCTAAAACCTCTCAACCTAGGTTTAGAAAGGTAGATAAGAATTTAGGCAAGAACCATAAGGATTCTAGGTATTTGCTTAAGAAAAAAAAAAGTCATGATTTTAATGAAAAATCTATGGTTGAGGGATTATGGAAGGAAAATCAAGTCTTGAGGTCAAGACTTGATAAATTAGAGAAGACCCTTAGAAAAATTAAAAATGAAACACAAGGGTCTAAGGGTAAAAATCTAGGGCTAGGAGTATCAAAGTCATCCAATGGCCATAGAGGTTTGGGATACAAACCAAAGGCCAAGAAGGATGTAATTTCCTATCATAGGGTTCCATATAACTATGGAACTAACTCTAAGTCTAAGGGTCAAGTCAAGGATACAAGAGAAGTTATCCCTAGAAGTATCTTTGCAACAACAAATGTGACTAAGACTTCTAAGAAGTCAAAGAAAGTCACTAAGAAGGTCACAAGGGAAGAAATCCCTAGAGTTGACCTAGAAAAAGTGACCAAGGCTTCTAAGAAGCCAAACAAGGTCACTAGGAAGGTATCTAGGGAAGTTATCCCTAGTGAATACCTAGAGCATCCAAGGAGTACCAATAGGTTTTGAGTTCCTAGGAGCATTTTCTCTACCCCATAGATGGGTTAGAGAGTGTCAACTCTAAGAAGAAGGGTAGTTAACCCAACTTTAAAGAAATTGACACTCAAGGAGCATTTTCAAGGTTATTATTAACCTTTGAAAATGAAATAGATTTATCATTTACTCTTTGGAAGAGTAAAATGTGCCTAATTCCGGAGATATTGATTTTAAACTTAATTGGCACAAATTTGGGAAAACATAAGAAATACCAAGTTGGGACTTTGGTATTTTCTTAGTAATTTAAGGCAAATCTAAGCCTTAATTTAAAAGTGCTACTCATGTGGAAAAATGAAATATGCCAACACTTGAGGAATGTGCTTAAATTCAATTGGCATAAATTAATCAAGAGAATTAGAAATGTCAATTTAGGTTTTGGCACTTTCTTGAAGCACTTTGGACAAATCTAGGTTAGATTTTAAGTTAGCTAAGATTAAGGATACTTAGATAGGTAATCTAGGTATTTTATTTATGCTAGTTTGTCATGTTTTGTTTACCCATTATATGTCATGACATCATGACTATTTTTGCATTCATACCTTATGATGAAAAACACAAAAATACCATGTCATGACATACATACATCATGTAGTTATAGGAAATTTTCTTTTAAAAATTATTTCTTTTTGATGTATGTCATAACATTATCATGCATTATGTTTATTTCCTTAAAATTAAGGACAAATGACATTTATCAACAGGTGATATCAACAAGTGACATCCTAGGTGGATGTTCAATATCTACAAAATGCCTAGATAGATATGCATGATCCCTAGATTAGGACAAAACTAAATTTTACATCTCACAAAGACCTATAAGATAACTTGTATGTGTTTTGTGCACATTAGATATAAGTGAGATGTTAGGATGATGAACAAAACTCAACATGCTGATTTAGTGCATTTCCTTGAGTTTTAAGTTCATCAAAACACATAGTTATGTGTTTTCCCATCATTGGGAAAGTTAATGTACAAGTCATGTGCATTAAGCCCAAGGAATATGGTGGGATATTGGTTTTGAAAATCATTTTAAAATGCTTTTGGAAAACCTTGGTGAAGGCTATCTTTTGATAGTAATCATCATTGAAAAGTTAGACACAAACTAGAAGAAAACACTAAAGTTTTTACAAGTTTTCTAGTTTGTGTCAATCTTGGAAAATATGGATTATTTTCTTAGAAAACTATTTTTCCTTGATAGTATATACCCTAATAAATATCTACACGAATTTTTATGATTTTTGGAATTTTATAGAATTTTCTAGGGGTTTCTGAAATTAGCTGAAATTGAATTTCAGTAATTTCAGGTCTCCAATCGACCACCCGATCGATTGGAGTGCCTCAATAAATCAGCCGATCAATTGAGAAGGTCATTCTCGCGAGCAGAAGCTCGCTGGATCGATCATTCGATCGATCCAGACTAGCTGAATCGATCAGTGGATCGATTCAAGGCAGTGTAATCGATTGGGACCCAACTCCAATCGATTGGGGAACCTGATTTTAGCTGGGAAAGTTGATTTTCAGTGGTTTGACCCTTGTTTAGTCTAGGAAATCATTCCTAACCCCTCAAAATACATTTGTATACATAAAAAGGGTGTTTTCATGTTGAAAACAAGGTTGGATTGGTTGAGGAAGACTAAATTGAAGTTTAGGTTGAGGTTTGGTTTCAATATTGAATTTTTGAACCTCAAACTTCTAAATTTAGGTTTCCTAAAGGTTTAGGGATTCCAAGTCATTGTTGGTGCAATGATAGAAGTTACTTGCATGTCTTTAGGGGGAGTTACTCTTTAAGGACATGAAAATCTAAATTTTCATACACCTTGGAAGGTGGTTAACCTTCTGTAGTGAAAATACTCAAGGTTGGGCATTTGTCTACATTGGGGAAGAATGTAGGGTTAAAGGAAAATGAAAGGTATGGGACTTTCACTATCGGGTTGATCACAACGAGTGAAGTTGTGAACAACGTTTAAGTAACTCTTCAGGGGGAGAGTTTGTTTTTGATGTGTGCCCAAAGATGGGGAGTGTTTGTGATGTGTGCCAATAGGGGGAGAATGAAAGGGTTTAAGTTAGGCATTCATTATCTAAGAGGGAGTTTTCCCTCTTAGGGGGAGAATGTAGGGTTTAACTTACGCATTCATTACCTAGTGACATGAAGGAGGTTTAGGCTATGGAATTAGCCTAACTTAAAGAAGGTATTATCAAACATCAAAAAGGGGGAGATTGTTGGGAGATTGTTGGTGTAATATTCCCCAGGTCAAGGTTGACCTAGTGTGACTGAGCTTGAATTGGGTCAAGCTCGAGTCTTAAAGTTTATGTTTTGATGGTTTGACAATACATGTTGAAAATACATGTTTGACAATACATGTAGACAACACATGGAGATTGCAGGTGCAATTGTACATGTGTGGAGATTGTGATGGAGAGTCAAGTAGGTCAAGGTTGACCGGATACTTGACTGGGAAATTTTGGTGAGTGAAGCCAGGTGAAAGTCCTAACTTGGAGGCTAGGCAAAGAAAGTTCTGGTGAGTGAAGCTAGGTGAAAGTCCTGGTGAGTGAAGCCAGGCAGAAGAAAATCCTAGTGAGTGAAGCTAGGTGAAAGTCCTGGTGAGTGAAGCCAGGCAGAAGAGAAGTCCTAGTGAGTGAAACTAAGCAGAAGGAAAGTCCTGGTGAGTGAAGCCAGGCACGGGGAAATCCAGATGGGTCAAGGTTGACCAGACATTTGGTGAAAGTCCGAGTAGGTCAAAGGGAATGACCGGATACTTGGCACGAGGAAGAAAAGTCCAAGTAGGTCAAAGGGATTGACTGAATACTTGGCAAGAGGAGAAAAGTCCAAGTGGGTCAACAGAATTGACCAGACACTTGGTGAGAGAATCCTAGCTAGTCAAGGGTGGCCGGATGCTAGGTTTTATGTACCAACAAGTCATGGTTGACTAGATGTTGGTTTAGGAGGCTTTAGACTTGATTTTGGGAGAAATCATAAGCTGGATCGATCAGCCGATCGATTAGCTCATTCATGTCCAATCGATCGGCCGATCGATTGGGCAAGTCTTCGCGATAAGTCTCCTCCCAATCAATCAGTAGATCGATTGGGACAAGTGCGTGATCGCACAGAACAGTGCTGGATCGATCCGTTGATCGATTCAGAGCCCCCAATCGATCAGTGGATCGATTGGGGAGCTGCGATTTCGCGCGATAAAGGCTGGATCGATCAACCGATCGATCCAGGCAAATTCCCAGAGTACAGAGGCGATCTGGATCGATCGATTGATCGATCCAAAGCCTCCCCGATCGATTGGGAGCAATCCAATCGATCGGGATCCGACCGTTGGCTCAGATAAAGGTCGTTGGCGTGCATCTTCTTCGGTAGAGCTTGCACTGTTCATCTCAGCAACTCCACAGCTTCTCCACAAAGTTCAGATCGCCAGTTCTTGAAGGTTCTTGGAGGTTTTCCAAGTCAAGAGGCGGATCTACAGCTGAAGAAGAAAGGTAGGGTTAGGGTTTCCTTATAAGCTTGTGCTGTATTTTGTTTCCCTTTCCCTTTCTTCTTATAGTGTGAACTTGTAGGGCTTCTCCGCCTTCGGTAGTTACCAAAAAGGAATGTTTATTAGTGGAGGTGTGTGTGTGTGCGTGGATCCTTGGACTAGTCACCTCTTGTGAGGTGGATACCAAGTAAAATCCATTTGTTAGCATTGTTGTAGTTGTTTCTTGTATATTTCCGCTGCACATCTTTAAAGAAACAAGCAACGCCGACCACGAGCACGCGACGAGCTATTCACCCCCCCCCCCCTCTAGCTACACATTCGGTCCCAACAGAGAAGAGGAAGGATGATTGAGATGACGATCCCTTAATAAGTCTTCCCCCATTCTAGGCAAGACCGCTCTTGTTAGGCAAGCACTTTTGTACATGAAAGCAGGAAGAATAGCATCAGCTAGAAAAAAAAAGAGAAATTCATGTTCAAAACAATATGAAAATGATCAAAGAACATACATAAGGAGGATAATCTTACCAAAGGGAGCGTCCAAGGCTGTGTGTCAACTAAGCTAAGACCAAAGGCAAATAATAAGCCTTTGGCGATTAGAGCAGGCAGGTTGAATTTTACTCCTTTTAATTTTTCCATGGAAGAACGAAGAGAGGGATCTTTAAAAATATCGCCTAATGGGGGAATGGGAGAAAAGTTTCGATGCCAGGTTATAAGATATGGTGGGGGAGAAGGAAGATGCATAAAAAAGTTGTCCCGTCATTCTCCTTGAGGTGGAATTCTATTGAATAGAGTGGCTTTAGAGCGTGATTGGAACTTAAAAAGGTTATCTTCCACTTGATGAGGAATGAAAAAATGGTGGAATAGTCGAGGAGATAAGGGATGAATAGGAAACCTAAAACCACATAGGGTCTGTTCCTAAAAGATGGCCACATTATTTGGAGGCGGAATATGAGGACGATCCTTGGAAGTAGGGGTGGCTAGGTACGGAGGAAAGTCATAGTCATATATATATATATAAACTCGGTCGACCATTACTGGCTAATCGAGTCCGAATGTTAATTAAAGATGCATATATTCTCGTATTATAAACTCGATCAGTCATTATTAACTAATCAAATGACTAATTTAAAATATATATATATAAACTCGGTCGGTCATTACTAGCTAATCGAGTCCGAAGGATAATTAAAGACATATATCTAAACTTGACCGGTCATTAAAGGCCAGTCAAGTATTAAGTTCGAGTGAAATTAAATACAGAAGTGAGCTTGCCCAGCCGGTAAAGGTCTGACAAAAATTATTATCAAGAAATAATGTATAGATTAAAATATGGATAATCTGCTTGTAGGAAGATTAATAAATTATAACCCTAAGGACAATGAAATAAATCCGAGCGAATGTTAAAACCTAAATGGATGCCAATTTTGATTAAAGATAACAACTCAACCCTTCAATAATGAGTTCAAATCAACTAAAATCAACATAACTTCATCTAAATATGTAAGTTTCTAGGTACTCAACCAATAAGGACAGAAACAAATTATGTAAATAGTTAAAACATCATAAGAGAAAGTTAACAATTAAAATTATTCTACAAGATCAGAGATTAGATCAACTTGGGGAACAAGTCAAGGGGTATGGTATCAAGTTGTTTTCGACGATCGAGGAAGTTAGCTGGAGGGTCAGAAGTTAGATGTCCTTTTTCTTTTAGTTGCTTTACAACCCCCTCAGCCCCATGAGTGAAAACCTTGGCGATCGAAGCAGCAATAGGGGCATAGAATTCAGAAGACTCCAAAAGTATTCTTTTCCTCTTTTCGAACCGGTCATCTTCACCCGCTTGATAATCCGCTAGAGTATCTTGAGAAGCTTTCAATTCAGACTCTTTGGAGGAAATATTTGCCCGAGCTATGGTTAGGGATGAACGTAGAGAGTCTAGTTCAGAGTCTTTAGATTGTAAGTCAGAGACTTTGGTAGACAATTCTAAAGCGCTTGCAACTGAGATGACAATTGAGCATTCTCGATGGTATACTTATCCAGTTTGGATGTCAGTTTCGCGTGAAGGTTGGTCTTTGATTTAATTTGAGACTTAAAGTTCTCTGCAGAGGCTTTCCATTGACTCAAATTTTTAAATTCTGCCTCAAAAAGTTTGCGAGTCTCTTGTAGCTGGGTGGATAACTCAGATAATTCTCTAGAGGCATGAGAAGAAGATGCTCTAGAAGTTTGCTGCCTCAATGAATCGTTTTCTCGAGCCAAATCATATAATTGGCGGGTCACACTCATATTAATGACCCATCGCTGTAGGAAGAAAAATTATTAGTAGAATGCATTAACAAAAAAACAAAGGGACGAAGGGCATGTTACCTTAGTTTCCTCGAAAGAAAACTTATCGACCAAATTAGCAAAGGTGAACTTTTCAAGCTGTTGGCAAGCCTCTGCCCAAACTGTGATTAAAGAACCTCCCAATAATATTGGAAGGGTGGAAGAAGATGTGGAGGATGATAAAGAACTGTGAAGTGAGGGAGGAGCAAAGAGAAGAATAGGAGGACCCTGACTTTCTTGGTTAGGTAAAGGAAATTATTCTAGGAAGGTCATAATAAACTCAAGATCCGAACTAACATTGTGGATGGAAGGATCTTACGGCGGTTGAATAGGTGGGGAAGCGAGGTACAAGAAAGATAGGGTAGGTTCAGGAAAAGTGGGTTGAATATCTCCTATAGTCATATCTTTAGAAACAAAGATAGCCTGTTTCTTAGGAAGGGGCGCTAAGGTTAACCTCCGCCCAGGACGTTTTCTTGTAGGAGTAGTTTCAGTCCCCTGTTCTTGTAGCTCCAAAGGATATCCTCAGGTAAAGGAGGTAAACTTGTGGATGTCTCCTCGGAAATGGTGTGAGAACTAGAAGCGAGCGTAGGTCGAGTAGAGGGTTGAGACAAGGGAGTATCAGAAGCTTGAGCTAATGTGGCGTTAAGCTCTGCATTGAGCTCCTGTTTCTTGGCTAGTAATGCCTCCTCTTCTATGCAGATTTCCTTATCAACTAGAGCTCTAAATACAGCATCCACTATAACAAATAAAAGAATATTTTAATTAGTAAAAGAGTGATGACTAAAATGTTAAGACTTACCAAAGGAACCTTACAATCTTTTTTGAACAGGGCTCAAGCCAAAAAGGTATAGAAGGTCATTATGTAGTCATTCATAGATGTAAAAACGGTGACCAAGTAATCTGTTGTAATAATCAAAGAAGGCTGATTGTTGATGAAGTTCTTTTACATCAGGAAGAGAAGGGAAGAAAATTGTCATGAGGTAGACCATGTAACAGGTCTAGAAAATTTAATGAAGAAGAAGCATGATTTCCAACCCTTGTTAGAGGAGGGCATGTCTGTAAAAAACACCATCTTAGGACAGGACTGAAAAAGGAATACTCCCGGCTCTAATTTTTTAGAATAGGAGAACATGAAGAAGTTTTGAAAAGTGGGGGAGATATTGAAAAGGTGAAATAGCATGTATAACCCACATAGATGTCAAAAAACATTTGGAGCAAATTGTTGTAAAGGGATACCGAAATACTGGCTTATCTCCGACAAGAAGGGAGGAATAAAGAAGCGTAAGCCTGCTACTAATTGGTCTTTGAAGAAGGTAACACAGTTATTAGGAGGAAGATGGGGATGAGCCTCAGGTTGCGAGACGTTGATGTCATATTCTTTAGGGATTTCATACTGGAAGCGAATAGAAATTCGATTATCGGTACTAAAGGAGGAATGAGTCAGAGCGTACCAAGGAACTAGTAACTCCTCAGCCATGGAAAAAAATAGAAACACTTAAAGGGTAGGTAACTTACTGGGTCCTTAAGGATGGAAGGTAACAGAAGAAAGTTGAGGAAGATGAAGAAGCGCAGAATGTTGAAGAATGTCGAAAAAGAGAAGCACCGAAAAATGAGTTAAGGAAGACAAAGAGTAAAGAAATGAAAAAGATTTAGGGTTTAAGAGGATATAAGGATCTCCGTCAAAATGAAGCATCTCGCGAAAGGAGAAGTGTTGATTTGCTAAGAGGCATGTGATAGGACGTCGATAAAGAGGCAGGTTAAAGGTTGCTTCAAGAAATAGGAAAAAAATAACACGTGGCAATCACCCATAAAGAGACATTTATGATAGACAGAACAGACCAAATCATATACTGATATGTCATATCTTCGGGCACCTCTGACATTCTCTTTCCGTTGAACGACCAATTACCAACAAGTCAATTTTGAAAAATCGCATGACTTTCAAGATATAGTTAAAAAAATAATAATAATAATAAAATATATAAAAATATAAAAATAATGAGTTAAGAGAATAGAGTAAATAAACAAAATTGAAACTTATGTATAGTCAGTCGGTTATACCTCCTTCGACTAAACTTGAAGGGGAGGCTAGTGATATGGGTTATGATAGGTCGATCTATCAAATGAAGGAGGAGTAAGATCGAGAAAGATAGGAAAGGTATATAGTCGAGTGAATGTATAAGATAATGAACGATCAAATAAAAGGTTTTTATATATGCACTCGGTCAGGCAAAGCCCAACTGAGCGTAAAGGTACTTAGCCTTATAGAAGCTTTTAGTATATTACCGGCCATGTGAAGGCCGGTAAGCACCAATGTGCCTTCGCTCAGTCGGTCAGGCAAAGCCCGACCGAGCGTAAAGGTACTTAGCCTTATAGAAGCTTTTAGTATATTACCAGCTGAGTAAAGGCCGAGTAAGCACCAATGTGCCTTCGTTCGCTCGGTCAAGCAAAGTCCAACCGAGCATAAAAGTACTTAACCTTATAGAAGCTTTTAGTATAATACCGGCTGAGTGAAGACCGAGTGAGTGTCAATGTACCTTCACGCATTCGGTCAAACAAAGCCCGACAGAGCGTAAAGGTACTTAGTTTTATAAAAGCTTTTAGTATATTACCGGTCGAGTGAAGGCCAAGTGAGCACCAATATACCTTCACGCGCTCGGTCGGGCAAAGCCTGACCAAACGTAAAGGTATTTAATCTTATAGAAGCTTTTAGTATATTATCGGTCGAGTGAAGGTCGAGTAAGCACCAATGTACCTTCGCTCGCTCGATCAAGTAAAGCCTGACCGAGCGTAAAGGTACTTAGCCTTATAGAAGCTTTTAGTATATTACCGGCCGAGTGAAGGCCGAGTGAGCACCAATGTATATTCACGCGCTTGGTCAAGAAAATCCCAATCGAGCATAAAAGTACTTAGCCTTATAGAAGCTTTTAATATATTACCGACCGAGTGAAGGTCGAGTAAGCACCAATATGTTTACACGCGCTCGGTCAGGCAAAGCCTGACCGAGCGTAAAGACACTTAGTCTTATATATAGTTTTCAGTACGTTACTGGTTGAATGAAGGCCGAGCGAGCGCCAGTATGTGTATATGTGCTCAGCCAGACAAAGTTTGACTGAGCGTAAAGGCATTAAGTCTTATACATCTTGTAGTATATTACCGGCCAAGTGAAGGCCAAGCGAGTGTCAATATATGTATATGCACTCAATCGAACAAAGTCTGATAGAGCGTAAGGGCACTTAACCTTATATATAGTTTTTAGTATGTTCCCGGCCAAGAGAAGGTCAAGCGAGCACCCATGTGCTTACACGTGCCCGGTCAAGTAAAGTCCGACCGAGCATAAAGGCATTTAGCCTTATAGAAGTTTTTAGTATATTATCGACCGATTGAAGGTCAAACAAGTACTAGTGTGCGTATATTGCTCGGCCGGACAGAGCCCGACCAAGCATAGGGGCATTCAGCCTTATAGAGCTCATAGATATTCTCGGTCGAAACATGCTTAGCGGAAGGTATTCTCAAGGTATTCTCAATATATACACGACCGACTTGAACGATCGGTTGAGATATGCTTAACAAAAGTATATAAGTATGACAACTTGATAAATTTAGCAGGAAATGTTTTTTAGAAGCTTCTTCAGTTATAATGACGTGTTCATATGCATACATCATCATAAATATGAGTCACAAACGATAAAAAAAGGTACATCTGGGGTAAAAAAAAATTCCTTAAAAGATTATTGCACGGAACTTAGTAGATTACTTCATCTCCTAATAAACTCTAGCAAACCGAGAACCACTTCATGATTACGAAAGTTACATGAAGTGGTATAAAAAGAGAAATCCTCTCCGTTGGTAAGGTAAGCAAATTCTAGCATCTAAACTCTTTCAAAGTACTTCAGTTACTGTACTTCTTCTTCTTCCACTTTTTGAAAGAAGAACTGGCTTGAGCGTCCAAGGACCTAGCTAGGAATCCCCACCCCAATTTTAGATCACTAAGGCTTTGTTGGCTTGTCTCATTGTGCGTAGAATCGTGGAGGAACTCTTTCAGATTTTCAAAAGTTCATCTTCATCAAAAATTATCGTTCACCGAAATCAGCGCACCACCTCACATATTTCAAACAAGATAAAATATCATCTAAATATCTTCTCCCTCATCTACTAATACAAAGGATACACATTTGCTTTAACTCTAGAGATGACAACGCCTTGAATTACCATAGCGTTGAAAACTTGCAAGGTTATTCATGTTTTGGTATGTTTGAATTTTCTCCTTCAGATAAAATTCATACGTTAAAGTGAAAGGAGAAATCAAAAGTTTCCTATTTTTAAAAATAAAAACTAATTCAACGGTTGAGATGTAGATAGATCATGGGAGAAACAAGAAATGCATCTTCAGTTTGCTCCAAATCACACACAATAACGATGCATGCATAAATAAGATGACACCTAATGATTCGGAGTTTTTAGCTTAAAATGGCCTCCACGGCGGTTCAAAAGAACAGAACTTATTAATCACTGTTGTTTCGATCATCTGTTTCCGTCATTACAAAATGACAGCAACAAACTGAGTTACTAGCAACAGTAGAATTGTTATCCTCCACTGACGGATCACATATATTTAGCAACAAAAGTATGAAAATAGCTCCAACATCATATCATTGACAGGATCCGGGATGTCACACGATCTCCACTATCCTTATTTGAAAAGTTTTCTGAACCCATTTAATATTGTTAGGGCTCTTAGTTCTCCGTTCCTCATGTCCCGCAACCTCCTCCTTAGTATCTGTAGTCCATATCAAGCAAAAATGAAAACAGAAAAGCCGATTTAGTGAGGAGTGCTATTTAACCCTCAGATTTCTGCTGAATGTCATTATTGCAAATTATAAGAACGATGCATCTCACTTGGTTACCAGGATTCATAAACTCTAATACTTAAACCTGGAGGTTTAGAGTTCGAATCCTGGGAGAGGCAAAAATCCACTGACCAGGGGTGGAAAGTCCTAGTGAGTAACGGCACGGCCAAGGGTCGTCGGTCGACGACATTAGAGGTCGCCAAATGGACCGACGGCATAAGGGCCGACGGTCGACAATAAAAAGGCGCCTTTTTATTGTAACGACCCGGCCCTCTTGGCCCATTTGGCGGCCCATTTGGCGACATCTCATGTCGTCGACCGTCGGCCCTTATGTCGTCGGCCCATTTGGCGACTTCTCATGTCGTCGACCGACGACCCTTGGTCGTGTCGTTACTCACTGGGACTTTCCACCCTGACAGTGAATTTTTGCCTCCCCCAGGATTCGAACTCTAAACCTCCAGGCTTAAGTATTAGAGTTTATGAATCCTGGTAACCAAGTGAGATGGGCTGTAGCATATATTTTCTGTATGTTTCCTAATACCATCAACAATTTTTAAGCTATATAGCAGGAGATCAGCATGAACCTAACCCTATGCCTCAGGTAGAAAATATCTAGGATGAAAGACATCATGCTCCTACTACTTGATCTGAAATTGGCCAAGAATGCTAACGAAACCATAAAATACATAGCTCTAACAATGATGCAAAAGAATGTTTATATAATTTACGTATTGTGCACGGAATAGTATCCTTTGCTCACTGGTACATAGATCTGTTGCCAGCTTTTTCAGAAGAGACTTTCGATCTGCTTGCTTGGCACTTAATTGACCTGAATTCAGTGTATCACCATCCTAGAAATACATGAAATATATCAGATGCAAGCTCCAAA
This sequence comes from Zingiber officinale, assembly GCF_018446385.1. Classification (NCBI taxonomy): domain Eukaryota; kingdom Viridiplantae; phylum Streptophyta; class Magnoliopsida; order Zingiberales; family Zingiberaceae; genus Zingiber; species Zingiber officinale. The sequence continues at coordinate 56,079,671 of NC_055993.1, forward strand.
ATCCTTTTCACAATAAAAAAATACCCATTTATAAATATACTTCATTGATTTGTAAATTCATCTAAGAATCAAAATATCATTGGCAAGTTATGTCTAGAATTCCAAATAAAAATAAGATCATTATAGAAAACCGATGAATTTATTTGCGCAGATTCATCATTGCGACATAGTGTTATAGCTATCAAGTGAATGGTGTTATGGTACATTAGACGTTTAAAGTTTAAGGTTTTGTTATGAATCCTATCTATACCATGTAATAGCCCTATTGTCAGAAAATAATTCTAAATTCAAAACAGAAATCTAAATTCAGATCCTCCATATCATATCAACATAATAAACAATAATATATCAATCAAACCTCCCTAATGACAGATGTTTAAACTTATTACAATCTTCAAAATCAATATGCACCCTTTAAGAATTTTATGATGATGGGATGTCACTAAAATTAGGGATACTTATGGACAAAGGACCTCAACCCTTATTTCTAACTGAAGAGTTATAAATTTTCCTTATTTCTAATTTAGCCCATCATAAATTAGTAAATAAGAAAATAGACATCTACACAAAATAAAATTCATATTCAAATTTAATGCTATGATCTAATTAAGTTGCCACCATAACTTAATTAGATCACTTAATTGGGTTGCACTTTTAAAATAGTCATTTATAAACATTTAATTAAATATGTTAGCCGACATGATTATTTTTCCAACAATCTCCCGCTTGGACTATATATCTTATATTAGAAATGTGTTCATTCTAAAGAGCACTCAAAATTTTGCTATCTTGAATTAGTATGTGGTACAGTCTAATCCATTAATCATATCAATATTGGATGAAGGCAGTCTTTGTTGCATTAATCACAATCGAACCTTCAATGCTCACAAATATCAATATAATTGAAAATAGATCTAATATGAACGTGTAGTATAGAAATTACATGTAATTTCTATCTAAACATATCTATTTTTAGCTAGTCCTCCCTTAAACTTTAGTGAGGTAACCAAAAACTTTATTTCCTTGACCAAAATTCGAAATCAAATAATGAAGGTATACCTTTAATAATTAAGCATTTTAATGTACAAACTCTTGCTAAAACTAAATATCCTGAAGAAGCATAACACCCATGCGAGCAATTGTTCATGAGAGACCATGGGTGTTAAACCTTTAGTGAGCGGATTTGCAATCGAGTTTGTTCCAATTTGTTCTATAACCACTTGGTCATTCTGTACCCTTTCTTTACAATAAGGAATTTGATGCTAATGTTATTCAATTTTAACAAGCTCCTATTGTTATTAGATAACTGCTGATTTCTTGTCACAAAATATCTTTAACGGTTTTCCAATGTCATCCATAATTTGCAGCCCGTGACAAAATTTTGCATTTGGATGCCTTATAAAATGCTGTGAATTCTGGCATGGTGGAAGAAGTTGGTACAGGGAGCATCAGACGATCGAACCTGAATTTTGATGATGGCAAAGAATTCTAAATTAAGGGTTATTGTTATTCTAACAAGTTGAACTAAATCTGCAGGAAAGTCCTAAGTAAACTTAGACAAAGAGAAGTCCTAGTTGAGGCTAGGCAGGTGGAATGTCCTAAATGTGGTGAGGCAATGAAGTCCTGGTGGCAAAGAATTGACAGGTCGAGGATGTCGAGCGAAATCCTATGGTTGAGGACACTAGTTAAAAGTCCTGAGGTCTCTGATGCTGAGCAAAAGTCCAAATGGTCTGAGGACCAATTTGGCAAAAAACAAATTTTCTTGAGGTGAGGACGCATTCCCCGAAGAGGGAAGGCGTCGATTCGATCTAGGGTTTCCGAGAAATCCGAAAGTCAGAACCGGACAATTCAGAAACCATCAAAATACTATGTTTTGCTTATTATTCTAACTCTATGTTACAAGAAGACTAACAATTTGCAAGTTAGGATTTTGCCTTGTTCAGTCGATCGAACGTTCGGATCAATCGACCAAACTCCAGAGATCAGTTTAGCTCACGGTGAAGCTTCACCAAGGGTCGGTCGATCGAACCTCGGCTTCAGTTGACCGAATGGTGGATAAACAGCAAGTTGATCGAATCGGGTTAATCGGACCAGATAAGCCAGGGAGCATCGAAGGTTTGGTCGACCGAACAGCTGGATCAGTCGACCGATTCGAAGCAGCAGCAGCATCTGGATGGGAAGCTGGGCTAATTCAGAAGAATTAGTTGACCAATCAAGGAGGATCGGTCGACCGATCAATGTCGAGTCAAATAGTGATCAGATCATATTCAACTTGGCTATAAAAAGAGGGATCAACCAGCTGCTTAAAACATCAACTCTAATGATCTCTCTCTTGCATGCTACTCCAAAGACAAGTCTACGAAGTCATAACGCTGCTCCGACGATTGAAAGCTCGCAATTCCAACTCTCTAAGTCGTCGGTATAATTTTCACTTATAGCACTTAATCTATAATTCCATTGTACTTGTCGTTGTAATTCTTCATATTATTAGTGAATTGCCCACAGAAAGTGATCGTTGATCGCAGGTCTTGGAGTAGGAGTCATCACAGCTCCAAACCAAGTAAAATCACAGTGTTAGTATTGTCCTTTCATTTCCGTTGCGTTTATTCTGTGTTTTCCAAAAATGTAAAAAAAATCATGAGCGCTATTCCCCCCCCCCTCTAGCGCATCGATCCTACAATTACTATCAGAGCAGGGCTGCTTTGAATCAGTGAAATCACCGTGCAAGCACTTTTTCGTGGTATTTTTTGAGTTTTTCAGAGTCAATCGGAATCGGTGCTATCATCCCTCCAATAATTTTTCTCAATCAAGTTTATTGTTTCTCAAAGTTGATGCAACACCACTCAGAGTTAATCCAAGACCTTGTCTTGGGACATTCGTTATTTTTTTTGCATGTGCGAGGTTTTTTATCAATGGCCCACAAACTCGCCCGCCTCTTTTCTCCAACAAGAACTTCGATTATTGGAAGGACAGAATAGAGAACCATCTCAAGACCCAAGTGAAAATGTGGATCATAATCCAAACCAGATTCACATTTCCCAACAAAAATTGAGTACTCATCTCCTACGATAAGTGGGGCGCACCAACAAGAAAGAAAATTGAGGCAGATGCAAAGGTCACGCAATTCTCTAATGCGGTCTGACCAAAGAAGAGTTGAACCGAGTCGGCCCATTCTCAAGCGCAAAAAAGTTATGGGGAAAATTGATTGAACTGTACTAAGGGACTTCAACACAAAGGTATCTAAACGAGACTTAATCATAAACAAATTATATAATATAAAAATACAGGAAGGTGAGTCGACGAGTCAACTATGCTCAGATCCAAGATCTTATGAACGGTCTTCACGTAATCAAAAAAGGGAAAATCATGACATCATAAGGTATGTTAAATGTCTTTCCAAGGAACACTTTCTAGGCACCCATGGTAGATGCTTACAAAGTTTCTAAGAATCTTTCGCTAATTAGATTAGACGAGTTGTTTTCCGAATTCGAACTTCACGAACAAACTAATGCACTGTTGGTCAAGAAAAGTATTGCTTTGGTTGCAGGTACAAGCAAAACTTGGGAACTAAAAACTAAGCATATGACCGAACTCGAGTCCGAAGGCGAATTGGACTAAAAAGACAACGATGAAATCACCGCCGAGCTAATGAACCTGGTACGAAAACTGTACAAGAAGAAGGGTTTCACAAAACACAAGGTCAAAAAGGTGTTTCAATCAAAGATGAAACACTCAAGTCAAAACCTGAACACGAAAACCAAGTCTGAAGTCACCTGCTATGATTGCAATAAGAAAGGACATATCAAGGCGAACTGTCCAAACCAAAAGGAAACGAAGAAGCAATGTTAGAAGAAGGCGCTACAAGCAACGTGGGATGAATCGTTATCAGAAGACTCCGATGAAGATCTCGAACAGACAAGCTTCCTCGCGCTTCCAGCTTGAGAACAAGTCGTCGAGTCCAAAACCGAGAGCAAATCGAAAGTCGAGTCTGAGAGAAGCCACAGATTCATATCCGTTTTCGAAAGGCCAAAATACACTGTAAGTTCTCCTTAAGTAGATAAGTTACATAACTTGATAAATTATATGATATGTAAACTAGCCAAATCCAACATCTGGGTGAAGTCACTCCTAAAGGAGGTAACAATCCTTAAGAAAGTGACTAACCTAAGTCCCTTAACCGAGCTTGTTCAAGCTAAAACTTCAACTCAAATCCAACAACTTAGGAAGAAAATTTCAATCTGAAAAAGTCAAGTCAAGGAACTAAAATAAACATTGGAACGGTTTACCTTGAGTTCCAATAACCTTGATCTAATTCTTAAAAACAAAAAGTCGTCTACCATCGATCTGGACTCGGATCTTACTTGTCCTTAGTTAATCGTCCAAGCATGGGTCCCTAAGTCTAACCTGATTAATCAAGTTAGACTTAATCAATATTGGATCCCTAAGGATCAAATTCACTATCTTGATAGACCTTATAGAGACTTTAATCTAGGGGGAGCCAATAGAAAGATCATTTTTATCGGATAAAATTGTGTAGTGCTTGATTTACTGGTTTCTTTATTCATGTTTAGATTAGGATGTATAGATAAGGATTTAGGCTTGATCGACACATGGTTAGTTAAACCAAGGATTCTCAGAAAGAAAATTAAATATACAATTTCTTTAAAAGGCTTTGTCTAGAAGTAGTTGTTGCTCAAATACCCAAGGTCTAGTGCCTTGCCACAGCCTGGAAGCCAATTATAGAAATGGATGTTTAATTAACTAACTATTAAACCTTAGTTTAACTCAAATATAAATCAATCCTTAGATTTTCATCTAAATTGAAGATAAAATTAAACCATCTCACAAAACTTATAAGATTCCATGATTGACAATCTAGAAAAAGGGTGAGATGGATTTAGGTTTAAAATGAAAATTAAAAAGGACAACCCGGTGCACGAAGCTCCCGCTATGTGGGGTCCCGAGAAAGGATCCATTGTACGCAGCCTTAACCTGCTTTTTGCAAGAAGCTGTTTCCAGGATTCGAACGCATGACCTTTTGGTCATAAAGCAACAACTTTACCGTTGCGCCAAGGCTCCCCTTCAAAATGAAAATTAGTTAATTAAAATTAAAATTTAAACCTAATCAAACTTAACTAAAATTAAACCCAATCCAACTTAACTAAAATTAAACCTAATCAAATTAACCCAGATTAAACTTAACTAAAATTAAACAGATTTAATCCAACTTAACTAAAATTAAACCAAATTAAATCTAACTAAAAGTAAATCTAATCAAACTTAACTAAAATTAAACAAAATTAAATCTAACTAAAATTACATCTAATTAAACTTAACTTGACTAACCAAATGAACCTACTACCTTATGGTAAATAGGTAGTAGCCAAAGATTAGACATTTCTTCTAAGAAAAGTTGATGATCATTTTTAATATTTTTTTATAAAAACTCTTCTTACTTTGATCTTTCCATGCTTAGACTCTAGGATAATAATTATTCACTTTAACTATCCCCTCAAACTTAAAGCACTGTTGGAATATTATAACATAATTAGGGGTATTATTGTAATTATGTTGTATATTCTCCTCTATATAAGATAATAACTCCGTGGTGTCTAAGACACGGTTTTCTCTTTTTAACATGATAGCAGAGCCAAAACCCTAATTTTTTGCGCCATCGTTCCTCTCTCGCGCACGCACAGTGTCGTTCACCAAAACCCTAATTTTCTTCCCTTGTTCCAACGGAGCGTATCATCCGCGTCTTCTCCGGTGAGTCCTTGTCCCGCAAGTGGTCAACACCGTCCTCCCCACCGCTGCCCAACTCACTTACAACCAGGAAAACGCAGCATCGGCGGATTTTCTGCAAGGGCACGGAACAGTGCCTCCCGCACCACTTCTTCCTTTCTCCCGAGAAGGGTTACGCCTTCTCCTCCGATGTTCTTCGCATGCAGACACGCCATCGCTATTCTGCAGCCGCCGTCACCGAGGATCAGTGACACCAACCCTCACGCCACCTTCCGTAGTTGCTCACCCGTGAGGTTATTCCAACTGCCGAATCAGGAGTACACCACTAACTTCTCCTGCTTCCTCAGCCACATCCTGTTCACCGGAGACTCGGGTGCAACCACGACCCTCGTCTTCTCCAGCACTGTTTTCTCTAGCAGTCAGGAGCCTTTCTTCACAGTTCTTTCCAAACTAATCAATGGCTACATCCGGCGTCCCAAAACCAGATACCTCAAACATTACTAACCACATCACTGCACCGATGGTAAAAATTACGTCTCTTGGGCATCTCACATTGAGCTTTGGCTTGTTGGACAAGGTTATGAGACATATCTCACTCAAACTAAGGAAGATGTTCAGGTCGTCGATCGTCCTCTATGGAAGAAGGTTGACGTTCAGTTGTGTTGTATTATCCGAGCCACCATCCATCCATCTCTTAGGAATGTCTTTCGTACTCACAAAACTTGCAAAGTTGTTTGGACACAGGCTCAACAACTCTTTACAAACACCTCTCGGCGACTCTATCAAGTTTGTAAAAATCTTATAACTATCCTCAGTGCCCATCAAATTAATTATTCAATGTCAACTTACTTGGGTTCGGTCTATAGCCTTCTTTATGACTTCAATGAGCTGCTACCACCTACAGCCAGTCCTGTTGAAGAGCTTGAAAATCAGAAGAAATTTTTTGTCCCTGGCTTTATAGGGTCTGCCCACAGATTATTCTCATGTTCGTGATCAGATCCTGGGCAACCCCACAGAAGCGACCATGGACAATACATGGGTGACTCTCCTCCGTGTCCCGACCAAGATCTTGACGATGGCTTCTTCCGTTCCTATTAACTCGTCAGCTTTGGTCTCTGGACACAACAACAGACCTCCGCCTCGCAAGAGTGGCAAAGGACGTCCTTGGTGTGATCATTGTCACTGCCCAGGCCACACAATTGATAAGTGCTGGGGTCTACATGGTCGACCTCCTCGCGCTGCTCATATCGTTCAGAATTCTGTTGCTTCTTCAGCTTCCACTTCACAGTTAACACCGGATCCGACACCATCACCTTCCTATAATGACTTAGAAATGGTTTGAGGATCGTCAGGCTTATGATTCCACTGCTACTATTGCACACGCTAGCAATTTCTTTGCTGGCATATCTCGCTCTTCAGGTCCTTGAGTTCTTGATTCTGGAGCCACCAATCATATCATTGGTAATAAATCCCTATTTTCTTCTCTCACTACTTCTGGTTACTTACCAATTGTCACCATGACCAATGGTTCCCAAACTCAGTCCAAGGGTATTGGTATTGTTCATCCTTTTCTGTCTCTTTCCATTCATAATGTTCTTTATGTTCCCGGAGCTCCTTTAATTTATTGTCAATAAATCAACTTACTTGGTCTCTTGATTGTGTCATTTTTTTTACTAAAACGTTTATTTCCATACAGAACCGGAGCACGGGGAGGATGATTGGCTTCGGATGTGAGTCTCTTGGCCTTTATCGGCTTCAACAACCCTCTCTTGTTGGTTCGGCGGCGGCATCTCCACTTCTTATTCATGCTTAGTTGGGACATTCAGATTTTGATAAGTTAAAACAATTACATCCTAGTCTTTCTCAGTTAGAGTCTTTGTCTTGTGAGTCGTGTCAGTTAGGTAAGCATGTTCATAGTTCTTTTTTTCCTTGCACTGTGAGTCGAGCTACATTCTGATGTTTGGGGTCTGAGTTGTGTTTCTTCTACATTGGGATCACGATATTTTGTTACTTTTATAGACGATTTTTCCCGTTGTACATGATTATATCTAATGAAGGAACGTTCAGAATTATTTTCTATTTTTCAATCTTTTTTTCATGAAATCAAAACTCAGTTTGGTATTTCTCTTCGAACTTTTCAAAGTGATAATGCACGCAAGTATCTTTCTACTCAGTTTCGTTCCTTCTTGGCATCTCATGGTGTACTGCATTGCACATCTTGCCCTCATACCCCTCAACAGAATGGGATTACAGAATGCAAGAATCGTCATTTCCTTGAGACCACTCGGACTCTTCTCCATTCTCATGTTTCTCATCAGTTTTGGGATGATGTCGTACTTACTGCGTGTTATCTCATCAATCGCATGTCTTCCTCCACTCTCCAGGATAAAATACCTCATCATATCCTCTACCCTCATCATCCTCTTCATCCTTTACCACCTCAGGTCTTTGGTTCTATATGTTTTGCTCATGATCTTGATCCTGACATTGATAAACTCTCTCCCCGGTCTCATAAGTATATTTTCCTTGGGTACCCCACGGTCTCAAAAAAGGTACAAGTGTTATTCCCCTACTCTTCGTCGGTACTTCATCTCTGATGTCACATTCTTTGATTCGGTTTCATTTTTTTGGCCTCCCGTTTCCCAATCCGAGGTTTCTCCCTCTCCACCTGCACCAGTGACTATCTTTTGTCCTTCGATAGCGCCTTTATCATCCCCAACCTCGTCTCCTCCTTTGCAGGTTTATCAGTGTCGTCCTCGTCCTGCTTTGCCACCGCCCAGCACTGACACTGTCATGGGCACATCTTTGGCGCCAAATCCTTCATCGTTTCCTCCGGTCCCATCTCCTGACTCTGATATTCCCATTGCACTTCAAAAGGGTATGCGTTCCATTCGTAATCCTTCTCCTCACTATGTTTCTTTGAGTTATCATCGTCTTTCTCCTTCCTATTATTCTTGTCTTTCTTCCTTGTCGTCTGTTTCTCTTCCAAAGACTGCAGGTGATGTCTTTGCCCATCCAGGATGGAAACAGGCTATTCTCAATGAAATTTGTGCTTTACAAAGTAGTGGGACTTGGGGCCTCGTTCTTCTACCGCCTAGGAAGTCAGTTGTTGGTTGTCGATGGGTGTATACGGTAAAGGTTGGTCCAGATGGTATGGTTGACAAACTTAAGGCTCGTCTCGTCGCTAAAGGCTATACTCAGATCTTCGGATTGGATTATGGGGATACTTTTTCTCCTATTGCCAAGATGTCTTCTATATGCCTATTCCTGTCAATTGCTACGATTCACCATTGGCCTCTTTATCAGTTGGACATCAAAAATGCATTCTTACATGGTGATCTGCTCGAGGAATTCTACATGGAGCAACCTCCATGTTTTGTTGCTCGGGAGTCTTATATGGCCTCAAACAATCACTCAGAGCATGGTTCGGTAAATTTAGTACTGTAATTCAATAGTTTGGCATGACTCGGAGTGACGCTGATCATTCTGTCTTTTATCGTCACTCATCTACTGGTTGCATCTACGTAGTGGTTTATATTGATGATATTGTCATCAGGTAGTGATCATCTTGGGATTTCATAGATAAAACATCTTTTCAAATATTTCTAGACAAAGGATCTCGACAAATTCAAATATTTCTTGGGGATAGAAGTAGCACAGTCTAAACAGGGGATCGTCATATCTCAAAGGAAGTATGCAATGAATATTTTAGAAGAAACAAAAATGTTAAACTCAAAGACAGTCGATAACTCAAAGACAAGCTCATGCCAAGTCAGGGGAAGCCTCTTCCAGATCCTGAATGGTACAGATGATTAGTAGAGAAACTAAATTACTTACTGTTACTCGTCCGGATATCTCATTTGCGGTAAGTGTAGTAAATCAGTTTCTCAACTCTCCATGCAAAGAACATTGAGATGTTGTGACTCGCATAATTCAATATATCAGAGGAGCACCAGGAAACGGTCTTTTGTATGCAGACAAAGGGCATACTTGAGTTGTAGGATACTCTGATACAGATTGGGCAGGATCTCCACTGATAGAAGGTCCACTTCTGGGTTCTGATAGAAGGTCCACTTCTGGGTTTTGTATATTTGTCGAAAGTAACCTTATTTCTTGGAAAAGCAAAAAGCAGAATGTTATGGCAAGATCCAGTGCAGAGGCAAAATATCGAGCTATGGCCATAACTAGTCAAGAGCTTATATAACTAAAAGGTTGTTTCAGGGAACTCAGGTTTGGGGAGGTTACACAAATGTCACTTATATGTGACAACCAAGCCGCCATGCATATTGCCTCGAACCCAGTTTTTCATCAGAGGACAAAGCATATTGAAGTTGACTGTCACTTTGTTAGAGAGGTCATATCGGGAGAAATATCTACTAATTTTGTCAACTCACATCAACTAGCAGATATATTCACTAAGTCAAGAGATCCCCGAATTGACTACATATGAAACAAGCTTGGTGCATATGATCTATATTCTCCAGCTTGAGGGGGAGTGTTGGAATATTATAGCATAACTAGGGGTATTATTGTAATTATACTGTATATTCTCCTCTATATAAAACAATAACTCCGTGGTGTCTAAAATGTGCGTTTCTCTTTTTAACAAGCACTTAATTGAAAAGTTTTTTTTGGTATTAATCAAGGGAGAGTAAAAGGAGTTAGGCTTAGTATCTTCAAAAAAAAAATATTTTTTTTTCAAAAGGATATGCTAAGTATTTTTTAAAGAAAACTCTTTTTAAAACTAAGTAATTAGTTAAATATTTTTCAAAAAACTCTGTTTAAAAATAAGTATTTAGCAAAGAAACTCTTTTTAAGCTAAGTATTTTTTTTTAGAATAGTTAACAAGTCAAAATTTTTTGAAATAGATTAAAAAAAAGTTTTTCAAATTTAAGTGCTAGTTAACAGCTTTCTCTCTCTACCTAGAACCTTTTATTGATATATATCAAAGGAGTAAAAGAAGTTAAGTTAGTAAGAAGTTATGTAATTAAGAATGTTCAAAAAGCAAAGTTATATTTTTCAAAATTGACATTTCAAAAGTATAACTAAAGCTAAGTATTTTCGCAAGACAAGTATTCTCAAGGCTAAGCATTTACCTAGTTTTATTTTAGAAAAATGTATAACTAAAGCTAAGTATTTTTCAAAGTTAAGCATTTAGCTAAGTTTTTTTTGAGGAAAAAAGAAAAGCTAAGTGGCTTTTTGTGTTAAAAAAATTCTTTTCAAAACTAAACATTTAGCTAAGTTTTTTTGGTTGAAAAAGCTAAGTATTTATTTTTCTTCAAAAAAGTGTTATATTTCAAGAGGAGTTTCAAGTTTCTTAACTTAAGAATTTCTTCCAAGTTCTGTTTCAATACTTCGACAATTATCTTACGGTGAAAAAATTCCTTTTAAATTAAATTCTCACTTGTTCTTACATGTTATCTATTTGTTTAACTTAACTTGAACTGTGTTGCTATAATAAAAAAAAAAGAGATTGTTGGTACAAAAGCACCAGACAATCGAACCTGAGTTTTGATAGTTCTAAGTTAATGGTTATTGTTGTTCTAACAAGTTGAAAAAAAATCCTAAGTGATCTTAGGTAAAGCAAAGTCCTAGTTGAGACTAAGCAGGTGGAAAGTCCTAGCTGCGGTTAACAAAGTCCTGATCGATTGGGCAAAGACTTGGCAGGTTAAGGATGTCGGGTAAAATCCTAGGTTCGAGGACACTAGGTGAAAGTCTTGTGAAAAGGTAAACTATCCTGAGAGGAATAGGCGAGGACGCGTTCCCCGAAGAGGAAACAGTAGGCGTCAGTTCGATCTAGGATTTCTAGAAAATCCAAAAGTCAGAACCGAACAGTCCAAAGACTGTCAAAATACTATATTTTGCTTATTATTCTAACTCTATGTTGCAGAAAGACTAACAATTTGTAGGTTAGAATTTTGCCTTATTCGGTTAACCGAACGTCCAAATCAGTCAACCGAACCCCAGAAGAGATCAAATCAGTTCACGGTGAAGTTTCGACCAAGGGATCAATCGACCGAACCTCGGGTTTAGTCGATCAAATGGTAGATAAACAGCGAATTGATCGAACCTGGTTGATCGAACCAGCTAAGTTGGGGAGCATCGAAGGTTTGGTCGACCGAACGACTGGATCGGTCGACTGAACGACTGGATCGGTCGACCAAACGAAGGCATATCCGAAGTGGCAACATCTGGACAAGAAGCTGGGCTGATTCAGAAGGATCAGTCGACCGATCGGGGAGGATCAGTCGACTGATCAATGTCGAGGCAAACAGTGATCCCGAGATCAGTGAATCAGATTAGGTTCAACATGGCTATAAAAAGAAGGTTCGACCAGCTACTTAAAACATCAATTCTATTGATATCTCTCTTGCGCTGCTCCAAATACAAGTCTATGAAGCTGTAACGCTGCTCCGACGACCGAAAGCTCGCAACTCCAACTCTCTAAGTCACCGATATAATTTTCACTTATAGTACTTAATCTATAATTCCATTGTACTTGTACTTGTCGTTGTAATTCTCCATATTATTAATGAATTGCCCACTGAAAACGATCTTTGATCGCGGACTTTGGAGTAAGAGTCGTCACATGCTCCGAACGAAGTAAAACCAATAGTATTAGTATTGTTCTTTCATTTCCGTTGCATTTATTCTGTGTTTTCCGAAAATGTGAAAAAACTACGAGCGTTATTCACTCCACCCCCGGGCGCATCGATCCTACCGAAGCTACTAGTTTCTCCAAGATACATCCCATCCAACAAGTAATAATTAATAGTTTGATATGAATCTCCGACTATCTTGGCATCCCACAAAATTAGAATCTAAATAATCAAGGATCTCTAACTAGTCTGATTTCTTATACATGAGCATGAAGTCTTTTATTTTTTTGTAAATACCAAATAACCCTTTGGGATGTTATTCAATGATCCATTTACTCACATATCTACCCAAACATTAGACTACCAATTGCCGAAGCATATGGAATTTTTTTTTATTTCTTTAGCTTCAAGGTCATTTTTCAGGCATTGTTTGAGACTAAAAAGGAGAGGTGTGTTCTGGTTTGTTGTTTTGCATATCGAATCTCTCAAGTACCTTATCGACATAACTCTTCTGTGATAGCCCAAGTGTACCTTGAGAACTATCCCGATATATCTAAATTTCTAATATAAAAGAGGGGTATCTTCAAGATCTTTCATCTCAAATTTCTTTAATAGAAATTTCTTTGTTTCATATATCAGAACCTTATCATTGCTAGGCAAGCAATATGTCATCGACATACAACTACCACTAAACTTATGGTATACACGATCATCCACCATATTTACCTTAAAATCAAAAGAAGTTACTACTTGATGAAATTTGTAATACCATTAACGAGAAGCTTGTTTGAGTCCATAGATGAATTTCTTAAGTTTGCAAATCATTTGCTTTCCATCTTCAGACATAGAATTTTCTAGTTGCACCATATAAATTATTTCATTAATGTTGCTATTGAGCAATAGTTTTTACATCTTCTAATGTAATTCAAGATTAAAATGTAAAAGTATCATAATAGTTCTAAAGGAGTCCTTCATTGAACTAGATAGAAAGTCTCCTTATAATCAATATCTTCTCTTTGAGTTAAGCCTTTTGCAATAAGACAAGCCTTATATCTCTCTATATTACCATATGAATAAATATTCATTTGCAACCAATGAAACAAGATCCCAAACGTTATTATCATACATCAACTTAATTTCTTTCATTTATGGAATCAAACCACCTTTGAGAATTCGAACTTTGTATGGCCTAATGGAAGTTGATAGGGTCATCCTCCACTAGTTCAATACCATCCTCATGTTCTTCGAGAAATATTATGAAATCATCTGGAATAGCATTTCTCCTTTTTCTCGTGGATCTACTTAATGAGATTTATTCTTGAGTTTAAGAGTGTTGAGTTTGTTCTCTAGGAGTAATTTCCTCATTCTATATAGGGAGTTCATTATTGTCTTGAAATTGTGGATTTGTTTAACATTATTAAATGCAATGGTAGGAATTTGAATAAATTCCTCTTCAAGTGTAAATTATGTATCCTTATCTCTCCCCCCAAACTCAACATCCTTAAAAAATGTTGTATTTCCTATCTATTTAGTCGTGGGTTTACTCATATGCTTATTTTGTATTGCAACTTTATTTTACCCTTCTTGAAACAATTTAAATTCACCTAACTCTGACCATAGTAACTCTACAGTGATCAATATGATTTGATCAATAGACAACCTTTTATCCTGTTCTTCTCCTGCTACACTTTACAAACTAGAATTTCCAAATAATTGTCAAAGGTCTCCTCTAACCATGCCATTACTTTATACTATTTACAGAACTCTGTAGCCTAGTTTCTAGTAACTTGCTCAATCTCACTGAACCAAGGTTATCCATACTAGTAGAATTATCTCCAGATGTGGACCTAAAAAAATTTATTGCCATAACTGTCAGACTCTCAATTTGAATAACAAGTGCTCGTTTCTACTCCACATATAACGACCCCACTTGACTCGGTGCAAATGTTAGAGATGAGCTGCAACCAAAGTTTTGAGATGCACAAGAAGTTATTACTTAAGGTATATGCTAAATTTAATAGATTTTTTAAGGAGCACAGGAATATGAAATTGATGAAAAAGTGATCTATTACCTGTAGAAATTTGGAGTACTTTGATATGCTTGATTCACAGCAATCCAAAAGGTACTGAAGGGCTTGCTCTTCCAACTCTGGGTACTTTCTTCCTGTCTCAGATGCAGCTCTACTGGATGCAGCAGCAGCCATCTACAATTTCACGTACAAGATAGAAATTTTCGGCAGGAAGATATACAAATAGCAAACAGGGAAGGGGAAAAACGTTCTGTTTTGTCTTTGTGTATCTAATTGGTCTATTTGTGAACAGAGTTGATGTGATGACTAAGTTGTGTTTTTTTTTTTTTTTGCATTTTTTAATGTAGAAAAAAGAATGGCAGATATTGTCACATACTGAAACTGATATGTACAGCAACTTTTGATAACTTCCTGGAGAGCAATATAACTTTCAAATTACCTTATCATAATCATCAAAACTATGCTTCATCGTATACTGCAGATTAAATATTGTTTTTACATTCCACTAAAAAAATTTCCAGGCAGAAACCTTAAGCTCAACTTTCAGTGTAAGTTGGTAGTATCCAAACCATTTCTATGATGGTGCAGCATTGTATATCTTCAATTAGCTTAATAAATTATTCCTAAATGTTTTAATTAAAGAACCTCCTTCCTAGGAGACCATGGAGCTAACACTACAAGCAACCTGTTTCTCAAAATGGTCAATGCAATGATTCATCCATATATCTAGCAGAATATATATAATTATATTTTCCATCATATCTTATACTGCCGGTGATGGTTGCTTGCAGCCATCACATAAATAGGTATTCGCGTGCATTCTAGTTTTGACTGGACACAATAGCTCCCAGTATGAATCATAGGTTAATAAATATTTTCTGAAAGTACATCGTCAAATATGAACTCTAATCAAGCTAGGAACACATTAAATTATTAAAGGCATTATTAATATAAGGAAGAAATGTTCAACCTCTTCAAAGTATTGTCTCATATTTGGTGGGCTGACAACAAGATAGGAATATGCCATCATCTCCACTGGCCAACCAGTAATTTGCAATGGGAACCTTTGAGGCCTGTTCAGAGAAGATCATATTAATTAGTTTTCACACAGACCAAGGGTGTAAAAATAGAATTTTCAAGTCCAGTGAGTCATGATTTAGAATTAAACATGTTTCTCTCCACTTCCATAACTTTCTTTCAGTAAAAAAATAAATACAGATTTATTAAACAGGAGAAAGATGAATTGATATAATTCCTTGTAATATGAAAGATGCATTCTGTTTTAGTTTCCTCCAAGCAATTTATTTCCACAATTTTATTCTTATCATGTTAATCATATAACAAACCCTTACTTTCTTGGTATGACATGATATAATTTTGGAACTAAAGAAAGGTTATTACTTATTAGCTAATATAGTTTGGTATCCAAACTAAAAGTTACTTGCACTCTACAAAGTCATCAAATCACAAACCTTACGATTAAATTGTACAGCTTACATTTAAATTGTATCGCTTACATATACTCTGCATCAGGTTTCAGATGTCAGAAGCACTTACACTTGCAAGCCATATTTTCTTAGAGCTTCAAGTTTCTCTTTGTAGCACTTGTCTGATTTCTTTAAACTCAGTGACAACTCAACTGAATCATTTGGATTTGTACCATCTTTGGGCACAAAACCATAAGACAGCAACAGTTCTCCATTGGATTTCTTGCCATACGATATGAAAACCTGTGAATTATTTTTAGTAATTAGTCAATATTTTTTGGTTTCCAGTTTATTCATGTAATTTATGGTCTAGTGTCCCATAGTAAGAGTTCAAACTTCTGAAGCAAAAAAAAAAGCTGGGGCTACAGATATTAAATGGTTGTGTTAAATATCAAAGATAGCTAACATCTTCAATCATGAATACAGAATAGTTCCATGTCCAAAACAAGCTGAAAATAATGAGTATGTCACTATAGTCCAAGTACTGAGAGAAAAACTATTTATAAAAGCAGCACTGTCAGTTCAGACTCAAAAGATGACTTAGAACAATAAGCATACTAATATCTTGCACTTCCTTTCACATTTGATTTAGTTCTTTAGCACACTTAGATATAGTGCACCTTGTTGAAGTGAAGACTCATTGCCTTCAATCACCAACAACAAATTTTTAGCAAACTATTTGCTATGTAACATCAACTTGTACATTGTATCTCAGTGCATGAGACTTTTTTCTGGTTGTGCCAATGCATACTTTGGTAGGCTCAATTCCTCACAATTTTTTTTGGGCTTTACCATAATGCGTCTCTATACAAAAATGGATGATGTGAAACTATTCCCATTTTGGGAGTAAGCAACAAGGTTAAACTCCTAATAGTGTCATTATCCGGATTAAAACTCCCACACACCAACTGAAGGTGCTTCAGGTCTAGCTCTCTTATCACTAGACCAAACTACTGCTGGTTTAATTCCTCATCTTGTCATGGCAGAAAACATGGTCCTCAAAATGGTGCAATAGAGCAATCATCGCTAATAACTAACATTTGCAGTTTTTATCAAAAGATTTAGCCATAGAGTTACATGACCACAATGATTCCATTAGTACCAAAACAATACAGGTACAGATACCTCTAAAGGAAATCATTTACCTGCTCCCCTAGTTGATATGACTGGTCAGCCATAAAAACTATACCTTTTGATGCTTTGTCATAGTCCAAGAAAGTTTCAACCTGCAACATTAGTAATTTTTTCTGTTAACTATTAAGCTCTATCAAACAATGTAATTTGTAATATGAAAAAGGAGCAAAGGGACCCATATCAAATTATGTTCAATATAACATGAATAACAAAATCAAAATACTTTCTGGTTGCTAGCCTCAAGTTTATGATTGAAAAAAAAAAATCATTAGATGTGGTGAAATCCCCTGTGGTAGATGATGTATTATTATTTTGATTTGGCATGTGGGTTTCTCAATTAACAATTTTTGGATAAAAAATTACTAGTGTAATGGATTTGTTAAGATTTAAGAAAGTATGTGATAATTTTTTAAATTTTAAAGGTATATGATAGATTTAAAACTCAAAAGTACATGATATATTTATCAATTAATCCTTAAATCAATAGATTAAAAGGAGCATCAATTACTTTAGAAGCTAAGAGGAATTATGTATCACTTCCTATCTGTCGTCTCTTATTCACTACTTTGTGTGTTTTCCATTTTCTCTAATTTTCTTAGTTCTTATTTTGAAGTTTATCCTTAATTCATTAAACACTTTAAAGGTTAAGGGAGCTAGAAAAGGGACTAGAGACCTTAAAAGAAATGACCCATCAAGGATAAGTGGTTAGAGATTTAAGTAGGAAAGCCCTTTTGATAAAAAATAAAATAAAATAGACACACTTTAGAATGTTTTTAGGAAGGACACAAAAGGACAATCCAGTATAATGATGTCTAAGTAGCATGAGTTGTTCTTAGAGTAGAGGTATTGAGCTATCTGTCTGAAGGAACCTAGATAGTGGAGGTAGCCTGGTTGGAATGTGCTAAAATAAATTTCAGTCTCTCTTGTTTGATTGTTCTTAAATATCTTGTATGCAAAGTTTATATTTCGATTGTAATAGTGCTTTTATTCATCAGCTGGAATAGTACAATACCAATCTCTAGCTGATGGAAAGAGAAAAGGAAAAAAAGGAGAAAGAAAAAACAAAAAGGAGAATACTTGATAGCTCACTTAACCATTTTTGCGACCATCAAAGTTCAGACTATTTGATATAGGTAAAATCAAAGGTTTGTATCGACATATGTGGATGGTATATAATTGGTATCAACTGGCATGAGATAAAGCAGTAATGTTAGCTAGTGTAAGCTTAAATTTTGTTTGCAACATTTCAATTGGTATCAACCAAAATGATACATTCTGTCCAGGTTAACCAACACAATGAAATTTGAAACCATGCATGCTTGTATGCCGTGTTTAGCTTAACTATCATTTTTATTTTGTTCAAGCTGGATTATCTTTTTTTTTTGTTTTTTTTTATCTTGGATCAAGCTCAACTATCTTTTTCCTCTTGTTTTTTGTTCAAGGTTGACTATCTTGATAGCATAATTTGGTCTAACTAAATTATTGCTTGTCTTTGTAATTTGATATGCTTCGCCAACTTATAATAGATGGCATGCGTTTCATAAGTCCATTTAGCTATTGTTTACTAAAATTCATACACATAGGTTGTATTAGTTATGACAATAAATCCACCCCTGTTGTATGGAAAATCCAATATAATGCTAGAACAGAAAAATGTATAATTTTTGTGGAATAAGATACCTCTGGACTATGATTGAGCATGTCAGCCCATGGGACTAATGCAACTTTTCCATCCATTGATGGCAAGCGAACCTGTTAAATCAAGAATAGATGTCTTAGATCACAGGCTTCTAAAGAGAAGAATTCGCAGGTGGATGCTGTGGAAAGAATTGATGTCTTCAATGGTGTTACATTTAGAATGGGAATACCCATTATATACACGATTACAATAGAAAGAGAATAGGAAACTAATTGCAAATAGGAAATTAGTTATTCTGTACATAGAAAATTAATATCTTTCTAACTACGTCCCTTGATTTCCTGCTCTGTGCTCATAGTTATTACTGTTCATATTTGTTCAAACTATCGTCGTTGTTCGACACAGCTGTTTATTCTATACAAGTTGTTCACAACTGTTCGACACTCCTCAAGCTGAGGAATAGATGTTTTCCATTCCTACCTTGACCATGAGATCATGAAATCTAGGACTGTTCAGTCCCTTTGCTAGCATATCAGCCAATTGTAGTTTTGAAGGGACATATGATATACACACTAATCTTTTCTCCAATTTTTCCTTGATGAAATGTCTATCAATTTCAATATGCTTAATCCGATCATGTTGGATAGGATTATGAGCAATATTGATAACTGACTTATTATCGCAATAGAGTTTGAGGGGCATTCCCATTTGATTTTCAAATCATTTAGAATAATCTTCAACCAAAGTAGTTTACATAATCCTTGAGCAATGGCCTAAATTTTGATTCTGATGATCTTGCCATATCACATTTTGCTTCTTACTCATCCATGTCACCAGATTACCACCAAGGAAAGTACAATATCCTGTAATTGATCTTCTATCCACTAGAGAACCTAGAAAGTTTGTATCTATGTAAGCTTCTAAAGCTAGCGTCGCATTTTTCTGGAACAAATCTCCCTTTCCCGAAGTGTCTTTCAAGTAATGTAATACTCGGTAAGTAGCTTGAAGGTGAGATTCTCTTAGATCATGCATGAATTGGTTGATTACACTTAGCATATGCTATATCTGGACAAGTGTGAGCAGCGTACATGAGCCTATCAACCAACCCTTGATACATCCTTTTATCCACAGTTGGTTCTTCCTTAGCTTCTCCTATCTTGTGATTTAGATCCACTTGACTAGAAATCAACTTACACTCAATCTTCCCTGTTTCATCTAACAGATCAATCACATCTGCTGAGAAATAAAAATTCCTTTGGTAAAGTATACTATCTCAATACTAAGGAAGTACTTCAATTTGTCCAGTTCCTTTATTTCAAACTCCTCTATCAATTTATCCTTTAGACCATGTTTTTCCTTTTCATCATTTCCGGTTACAATGATATCATCTACGTATACTAGAAGAGTCATCACCTTCCCTGTAGTTAAGTGCTTAACGATGAAAGTATAGTCCCTTTGGCTTTGGTTATACCCAGACTTCTTCATGACTTTTGCAAATCTTCCAAACCATGTCCTAGGAAATTGTTTTAGACCATAAAGAATCTTCCTCAATTTACATACTCTGTTACGAGTATCCCTTGCAAATAAAGACGTCAATTTCGATTGGGTCTATCGGGTTAACCCACCTTGCCAAACAATTTAAGCGAGTTAGATTGAAATTTTATCAACCCATTTAAAAGTAGTTCGAGGCATGCCAACCCGCTTGACCCCTGACCCGTGCGGGTCGGCCCACGATGGGCTTGGGTTGACCCACAAGTTGAAGAAATGTTGAAGTAGTCACTCATGCACCTTGAACAGTCATTGAGATCCCTTGGCGCTTCTCTTGTATTCATTAGATCTAAGAGCGCATTTGTTGCTCTTGTGCAGTGCATTGATGCAATTGAGGTTGCTAAATTGGTTTATAATCAACTTTATGGTATGCTTTCTTAACTTGCATTTTCCTGAGTAATAAATAGGTGGTTAAATTCATTTTGCTTTATGAACATTTTCTCTTAACTAGATGAGCAACCTGTGGGCCAACCCAAGACACCGTGGACTTTATTATTTTATTTTATTTTTTGGTGGACCTGTGGATTTGCTCGCTTAACCTACAACCCACCTTGAGTTGGGTTGGGTTGAGGATTTTCTAACTCGCCAATACAACAGGTCACCGCTTCGCCCCAAATGGGCAACTCGCCATGGGTCGGACTGTCTAACATCTCACCAACAAACTGGTGGGAGGTTCATATAAATTTCATCAAATCTTCTACAGAAGTTTTCATTTGTGTGCAGTCAAAGATAATAGAACTCTGGCAGTATTCATTTGTGCAACTGGAGGAAAAGTCTCTTGATAATCTACCCTATAAGTCTAGTATAACCTTTTGCTACCAACCTAACTTTATATCTTTCAAGAGATCCATCTACTTTATATTTTAGTGTAAAATCCACTTACAATCAACAATGTTCTTCCCCTTTGACTTCTTAACAACCTCCCATGTCTTATTCTTTTCTAATGCATCCATTTCCTCCTCGTGACATCCCTCCATTCTCATTTCGACAATGCCTCAGAAATAGTATTGGGAATAGTCATGGTAATTAGACTCACAATGAATCTTTTGTAGGCTAGTGATAGATGTTTAAGAGAAATATAGTGAGATAGAGGATAGAGAGGGTGTTTGGTGCATTCTCTAGTACCTTTTCTAACAGATGGGAAGGTCAAGGCTATTTGTTAGGTCAAGGATGATTTAATAGGTTGTAAAGGTGGGTCAATCTTACCATGATCCTATCGGTCGGAGGTTTGTGGTTGAGGTTCATGGACTTGTATGGCTTATGGAGCGCCTTTCTCCTTGATTACACTTGAGGAATATTTGGACCATCACAAGAAACACCGGATGAAAAGGAAGATGGAGGTGACTCACTAGATGGAATAGGAATAAAAGTTGATTCGATATGGACTTGAGGAGGAAGATCAAGAGAGTTAATGGGTTCAAATGACTCACAAGTGCTATCTTTTGTCATTGAAATCTCCCCCTTAGGATAGGACTTGGAGAAGAACGGGGTATGTTCAAAGAAGGTAACACCAGTCGAGATGTAAAACTTTTGAGATGAAGGGTGGTAACACTTATACCCTTTTTGAGTGGATGAATATCCAAGGAAGATACATTTGATGGCACGAGGATCTAGTTTACCTTGAAGTGGATTGTGGATATGTACAAAAGCAGTGCACCCAAAAATCCTAGGAGTAAGTCCATTTGTGATTCGAAAATGAGGATAAAACTCATTAAGGAGTTGCATGCGACTCTTGCTATCTAGGACATGTGAAGGAAGTCTATTTATCATGTATGTTGCATTAAGGATGGCCTCTCCCCAATAGGATTTAGGGACATTATTATGGAAAAATGTCCATTTTTCCTTTTTACTATTCCATTATATTGGCGTGTATGAACACAAGACGAATCATGAATAATCCCCGAGATTCGAACTAGGAGGACAAGGTTTGATCAAGTAATCTCAAGCGTTATCGGTCCAAAAGCTTTTGATTTTCACTCTAAATTGATTTTGAATCATTGAGTGAAAATTAGGAATAATAATGCTAACATCATATTTTTATTCGAGGAGAAATGACCATGTAGCCCGAGTACAATCATCAATTAAGGAGATAAACCATCGAGCCTGGAAATATTGGGAATCATGCACCTCGGAATTAACATGAAAGTTAATAGGAAAGCGTACACGAGAATGTTTTGCCAATTCGCAAACATCATACTGAAATTCAAAAACATCTAATCCTTGAAAAAATGAGGAAACATGACCTTTAAAACTCTAAAAGAGGATGACCAAGACGTTTGTGATACAAACAAATGTTATCTTTATTGAAGGACTGCGAAAGAACAAAACAAATTATTCTTCTTAGTGGATTCAAGGTAGTAAAGGCTGCTATATTCCTTAGCAAGTCCAATACTCCTCCCCGAGTCCTGATCTTAGAAAACACAATAAGAAGGATAAAATGACATAACAATAAAGTTCAGTAGTTAATTTTTGAACGGAACAAGGTTGACAAACAATTTTGGTATATGGAGGACATTTTTAAGGATAAGACTAGAGGGAAGGTGAACATTTCCAAAACCAGCAACAGTAGCTAAAGATTCATTGGCTACTATAATTTTCTTGTTACTTGGGTTGGGGTTATAAGTGTGAAAATTTTGAGAATTGGGAGTCATGGTATGTGGCATCGGAGTCTATTATCCATAGTTATCAAAAAAATTGTTTGAGATATTCATACAAAAAGAGAGTGAGAAGATACATGAGAAGTCAAAGAGCACGAGTCAGACAATTTATCAAGAGAATCCAACAATCCTTGAAGTTTCTCAATTTATATATTGTTGAATCCGCCTAGGAAATGTAGAAATGCATAATCGACCATGATAAAGAAATGCAGAGAAGAGAATTAGCAATAAAGGCTTACTGCTATGATACCATATGGAATGAATTGATGTCTTCAATTATATTACATTCAGAATGGAAATACCCATTATATACAAAATTATAATAGAAGAGAGAATAGAAAACTAATAGCGAATAGGAAACTAAATATTTTGTACATAGGAAATTAATATCTTTCTAACTACGTCCCTTGATTTCCTATTCTGTGCTCACAGTTGTTTTGTACAAGGTGTGAAAGTTGTTCACAGCTGTTCGACAGATACCAAAAGCTTCAAAGGTAACTTGAATTTGAACATGCAATGGTTTTAATTAGACAATTCATGAAGAACATACAACTACGTAAACATGTATACACTCACCAAACGTGAGAAAAGAATGCCAAAGGACCATAGAAATGTATCAATGTTATAAACCTGAAACAAGAAATATATTTTAAAACAATCATAGTATTATATACAATGATCATGATGCAAAGGTAAAGAAACACAAGAAAGATAATTGAAGCTTGTGTGTGAGAGAGCAGTTGAACATTTTGAATTGCAGTAGTTTGAATAATTTGTTGAAACCTTGATGACAAGATAACCTGATTGTCTTGTTGTGGTGAATGGTGACTGGTGACTGGTGACTTATCTTAAAAGCTTTTTCTTTCAGTTACAAAATATGATAAAATAGGTAAATTATCTCACAAGTGTCTTTTAATGCATGGGAAGAAATCTTAATTTTTGCAGAATCACCTCCTCTGGGAACAGGTCTTGATGCTTTGAAAATATCCTAAGTCTTAAATCTTCATACCTGTAAAAAGGCAGTAATTAAATTGACCAATGTCCTAAACATTGGAATGGACTTGTTAGAATAAAAGAAAAGTTGCCTACAAAGAGATAAAAAAGAAAATTTTCCATACGTTCCTATGACATTTGTAATCCTTTCAATTGCTCTTTCTCTTATCTGAGAAGCAACCAAATACGTGTCTAACTCGGTAAGTGTCCTGCAATTACATATGAGATCTATAGAGAGGAAACTTGAGTATATCCACATTAGATGCACTTATTCCCACAACAATTTTTCATTTCCATCTTATTTCCGAGAATTAAAAATCATAACATACCAGTACAAAAGTGAGTAAGGCTGTCTAGGCAAGGCTGTGATATAACTACTCCATCTTGATGAGCTCTTGAAACTTGCTTCGCTTATCAAGTAGGTGGCAAGCAAAGGCCAATCTGGAACTGAATTTTTTTTCAACACATTTCCAACTTCTGGACAGCTCCATACCTATGACCTCAAAATAGGATCAAATGGCATTATTCTGATTTCAGCTATGTGAATTAGAACTCAACAGGAAAAAAAAATCTTTAGATGTGCCTATATAAGTGTAAAAAAATATGCAAGACAGATATCAAAGTTGAGATATTTGAAATAACTTTCTTGGTTACTTTAAAAATTTGATAACAACCTTTCTTAGTATTTCAAATAAAGCATTACGGACTCCATTAGAGAATATCTGTTTTAATTGTTTATATTAGAAAGGGACCAAGGAGCATTTGAAGAATGGTCAGATCCAACATCTATCCATCCACTGAGCATTTAGATTGGGAAGACCAAGGAGCATTTGAAGACTGGTCAGATCCACCAAAGTTTGACTGTGAATTCATAATTTGGAAAAAAATTGGAGGTATTTTTCCATACATATTTTGAAATTATGTTATGTATCAAATATCGTTTTGAGTTTCCCAAGGACGAAGGAGAAGAACTTGAGAAGCATAGATGGACAAAAAAACAATGAGAGGAATTCATGGCAAATTGTACAGTCAAATTCGGTTATTTGAATGTTCTACCTATGCAGGAAATACACAGGATCAGAAACTACCACTCAGCCAATTGATGTGCATATGTTATATATGTTTCTAGACATTTTTTGATGCACATCTACTTGTATTTCATAAGTATAATTTATGTTTATTATACCCTATTTCATTATATTGTCCTACTTCTATTCCTCTTGTTCGGAGATCTACTTCTTACTTGTTTTGATTGACATGACGCAAATTGGAGCATAAAATGGAGTGAATTGGGCGCTGGAGAAAATCTGCAACCTAGGTCGTACCCCTGGCACGACCGTGTGCCTCTTCCAGAAAGAACCACCAGCAGGTCGTGCCAGGTTTCCAGAGCAAAACACGGCCAGTCGTACCTCTCATCCTAGATAAAGACACGGCCCGACCGTACCAAAAGGCACCGTTGTGCCTCTTTCTCCCAGCAACCCCCACAACCTGGTCGTGCCCTGAGGCATGGCCTTGCCACCTTGGGTCGCGGTACACACGCCACAGCTGTAACGGTCGTGTGGCAAAGAAAACAAGGGGGCACGCCCCCAACCTATAAAAGGGAATTTTCTCCCTTTTGACTTATCTTTGGTTTGGGGCTCCGCCCCTCTCCTTAGGGAAGGGTTTTATCCTCTAGGGATACCCTAGAGGCTTTATCTTCGCCGATCTGCCTAATCCATCCTTCTCTAGAGCAAGGAAATACTCTGAAGACATCGACAACGCATCGCTAAGAATCTCTTCTCCTTTATTCTCAAATTTGGATTGTAAGAATACTTTATTTTGTGTCCTTGGTTTGTTCTTCCTTTGTTATGGAGTAGACCTCCAGATTCTAGGAATAGAGAGTAATTATGACATAATGTTAATGTATGAACTATGTATTTGCTTATTTCTTTGTTCAATGAGTGTTTATGTCATGTTCTATGTGTTGTGCCTTGTAAGTGTTTGATGAAATGTGTGAATGGTGTAAATATGTAGATGTGAGAGATTAGTCACCATGTAGAGGAGGTACTTTAGATCGTATGACCGAGGGTACAGTGACAGAGGATATCCCTTTAACCGAACTTTTCAAAGTATCACCTTGAATTGGGGATTAATCCTCCGCAAGGGATTAGCTAACTAAGAGCTTAATGGGTTCACACTAATTTAATGTTAGGAAGTGAGTTGTGTAATATAGAGACTGTATGATCGGGGGCCCTTGGGTATCCCTTTAACCAGACATTCTATATTACTTCTTCTACTTAGTAACATTGAATAAGAATGGTGTAAATACTCTGGTGTAGCCTTTAATCCTCGTTAGGAAGTAACTGAGTCTAGTGATTGTATGACCGGGGCCCTTAGTGGGCCCTTAGTGACAGAGGGTATCCCTTTAACCAGATTCTCTAGAGTTACTCCTTTACTAAATGATGTTGGACTATTGTAGCTTACTGGTGAGTAGGTTAGAATCCTTACATGATCATAAATACGGAGGGTAAGGAAGTGAACATATACTAGGGACATTAATTAGCATCATAGTGAAACCGAAACCCTAGAATCATTACCTCAGCAACCGCTTCTCTCTCTCCCCCCTCTCTCTCTCTCCTTCTCTTCTTTCTTTTCTATTACATTCATGACCAAAACAACCTCCGATTATCTAAATAATTCACCGTGCGAAATCAACTAATGTTTAGTCAATAGTCGGTTCGATGTCTATTTATTACTAATAACGTGGTCATGCACTTGCGACTTTGTAACAAATTTTTGGCGCCCTTGTCGGAGACTATTTTCGCATTTGAGTTACTCTAGACATTTTTCTTTTTTTTTTTTTGCAATTTCTTTCTTATTTTTCATT
This sequence comes from Zingiber officinale, assembly GCF_018446385.1. Taxonomy (NCBI): domain Eukaryota; kingdom Viridiplantae; phylum Streptophyta; class Magnoliopsida; order Zingiberales; family Zingiberaceae; genus Zingiber; species Zingiber officinale. Next base: position 56,106,366 of record NC_055993.1, read on the forward strand.
ATGCATTTTCTTTCTTGTCTTTAATTCTGTATTTTTATTTTTTGTTATAATTTTTTTAGATACTATGAGCACTAACATGTCAAGTAGGCCTTTAAGAAACTTTAGCACACCCTTTTCTGCAAGAAAAATGGCTCCCATTACTGATCCTCATATCAAAGCAGCAAATTTTCAATTAAACCCAGAATTAATTACCATGATATGAGGTCACAAATTTGGAGGAGAAATTTTAGATAACCCGTACTTACACCTTGAAGCATTTCTTGAATATTGCAACATGGTGCAATGTGAGGGAGTCTCTGCTAATGTTATTCAGTTGATTGCATTTCCTTTCAACATCAAAGATAGAGTAAAGACTTGGTTTTATTCTCTCCGTCCTCAAAGCATTACAAGTTGGGAATAATTGGAGCAGCGATTTCTGAATCATTTTTTCTCTCCAAGTAGAACGGTGTCTATGAGGAATTACACAAATTTTGCTCAGGTAGATAGAAAATCACTATTTAAAACATGGGACAGATTTAAAAGTTTATTAACACAGTGTCCTCATCATGGTTTAGAAAGATGACTGACATTGCACATATTCTACATGGAATTACTTTATCAGATAAGTCATTATTGAATTTATCTGTTGGAAGTTCTTTGATGAACAAAAGTTTAGACGAAGCGTATACATTAATTGATCAAGTGACATTAAATCTCCAAAAATGGTTAGACAAAAGTTGGATGGAATTTCCCCCGATAATTCCTGAAGTGCAAGCCAAGAATGCAAATGTCACATAAGAGTTGTTACAACCGCCCGTGCACGGAGAGGAAACTTCATCAATTCACATAAACTTCATCAAATCACAAAATAAGGGGTCGGAAAGAACAGAGGAATCCAATGCAGAATGTAATATTATCAAGTTGAAAAGTAGCAAGAATCTTGAAAAACTTCTGAAGAAAGATCTGTATATAAATAAGGAGAAGAACAAAAGAGAACCACACAAACTCAGTTCCAACACTCCAGAAAGCGTCCATAGGCCACAGATACCTTTCCCTCAACGGTTGATTACATTGGACAAGCAATTTGAACCCCCGCCACAAACTCAAACAGAATTTAGGGAACAAAAAGATCAATTCTTCCCAAGACCTCTACTAGGATTCCTTTTCCACATAGGCTAGTGGGGCAATAACTATAAAGATTTTGGCAAATTCTGTGATATTAATATGGTTGAGTGCAGATTTCTTGATGTATATAAAGATGAAGATTCTTCATATGATGATTATAATGATAATACAATAGATTGTAAATTTTTAGATCTACCTCCTAGGGTTACAAGGTATTATAGTGAAATAAAATTTTTAGATGATGAATATGTTGAGGTGGATCAATTTAAGACTGCAAGTGAAGTTGTTGATTCTCTTGTAGTTGATTCTCCTACAAATGATATTGATGTTGGTATATTTTTCACTGTATGTGATGATATTCATGTCATGGAAGGAAGTATAGGGAACTATGTTGTGGAAGCAGTATCTCAAGAATCACCTCCTTTAATCCCACAACCACTTGATACTATGAGAGTTGCAAGGATTGAACAAGTTGTAGATATAAGTGTAAGGACTTGTGCAGAGATAGTAGAGCCCCAAGAATCACCACATTTAGTTGCACTATCACCTAAGCTAGAGCTAAAGCCAGAACCATCATTTGATCCAAGGAAGTGAACATGTACTAGGCACATTAACTAGTATCATAGTGAAATTGAAACTCTAAAATCATTCTCTCAACAACCTCTTCTCTCTCTCTCTCCCTCCCCCGAACTCACTCTCCTTCTCTTCTTTCTTTTCTCTTGCATTCGTGACCAAAACAACCTCCGATCATCTAGATAATTCACTGTGTGAAATCAACTAGTGCTTAGTCAACAGTCTTTTGATTTCTTTTTATTACTAACGACATGGTCATACTTGCGACCATAACACCAATCAAATCGGGGAGAAATTCCTAGAACTTCATAAAGGCACCTCGGAAGCGAAACAGGCCAAAGAATGACTTATTGAAAATCTGACTCAGCAAACTCAGGCTAGAGAAAGGGAGACTCTGTGGCACAGCTCCATGCCAGACTTAAAGAAATTCTCACCGGCCTTAGTAATCTTGAGGAAACACTAGCAAATCGCCACATCCTCAAATACACCATCAATGCTTTCGAACTCAGAATACCCATCAATGGTAGACTCATTACATGT